>NC_134994.1:13395116-14020762 GCF_050947335.1 Megachile rotundata
ACTTTTGTTGTAATAATATATTTTTTGGAGCGTTTGTAAAATGCTTTTTTAATCAATTTTTGTAAAATGTAAAATTTGTAGGATATATAAAATATATGGATAATGTATGATCTTTAAAATGTTTTTTTGTGTAGAGCATAGAAGTTGCAACAAATGTAAGATTTCTATAAAATATAAAATTTATATCAAATATTACATGCATGTAAAATATATTAAATGTAACATGCATAAAAAATATAGAATTTAAATAAGACACATCATGTGTCTCAAAAAAAAAAAATATAAAATTTATATAAAACAAAATTAGCAAAAAATCTAAACCGCATATAAAATATACAATGTGTATAAACAGAACTCGACACTTCGAGGTTCAAACACATATGCCATAAGTGCCATATCATGTTCCATATCATGAAATTGCATCGCCTACATATTTTTAAATGCATAACTTGTTAAGCAACGTGATGGTAAAAAGTTTAAAAAATGAGAGTACATGCAATAACATTTGATGTGCTGCAATGTATTATTCACTGACATCTCTATTTTCTTCATCATCCTGTTAATCAGTGTTACACAATAGTGTTTTGCTTCTTCATCGTGAAACCACATGTTTCTGCTCTGTGATTATGACATATCCTTTCTTTATTATAATCTGAAGGTACCATTGAGATTATTGTGTATTATTGTCCAGATATTCATATTCTTGTGCATAATAATTTTGTGCATAATCAGTGAGAAATTTGGTGACACTTGACCTTATGACACCCCATAAGTTTACTTCAATCTATCTGAAAATCTTCTTCATCCAAAAGCTTATCCTTCACAGTAACATCCATAAGTAACTGCAACATAGGAAACAGACCGTTACTCCATAAATTTATCTAACTGTTTAAATTCATTCTTCAAGAATATCAGTAATATTCTTTGCTCCGTAAAATGACGATTCAAGGACTTTATTACATTCCGTACAACTTCTTCGAGGCTTCGTCACGAGTCTCTTCGGTATCTTTGATCGAATCCAGTTAATCAGAATTCCATTAGTGCAAGAAACTCTGCCGGTGTATAATTTATCTTTCATAGAACGCGTAAATAGAACTTTGCCTCGTTTCCCTTTTCTCATTCGCTCCATGCAATTCCAGTTGTTCGATTATTGACTCGTCATCTCTGCCGACGTCCTCGGTAATTTTATTCTAATTCTCTTTTCGCGTCGTTAGTTGAGACACCGGTTATTTAGAACGAGCAAATCGACGAATCGGTGGAAAATGTGCGGCTAACGATTAGATCTCGCTCGTGCGTCAGAAATTACTAAGAAGATGGCGTGAAGAAGAAAGCAAAGGGGTAACAGAGGTACAGTCGCAAATCTGGTTAGGTTAGGTTTTTCCTGGGGGAAATACGGGTGGAGCCTTTCACTCGTTGCATTTTGCAGGTTAGAATTCGATATTTGCAAATTTGGAAAATGAAAAAATTCAAAAACGATATCTCTGAAAAATTAAAAATCACAAAACTTGAGTATCTGACAATTCGAAATCTTAAAAATTATCGATATCTCCAAATTTGCATATGTGAACTCAAAATAAATCCATTGCTTTAAAGTGACGACACCTGTTCTTGTTCGTTCTCCAACCATAATCCGGAAGAATATATTTTCTGAAGGTGGTTAATTGTTTATCGAAAATGTCTCGTACAGGACAAACGAGTTCCATATGACGAGAAACCTTCCACGGTGGCAATGTCCCGCGCAAAATTAAACGAGCACGCGAGCTACCGTGAGATTCGATCGCGATAACGATCGCTCGATAAGGTGTTAAATATGTACCGTGTTCTCAACGATTACAGGAGAAATTGCTTGGATCACTGCACTCTTGCACATGTGCGCCCCACATATATTATATCACAGATTTATCTTACACAAAATGATCACTCTCCGTGCTCTTAAATTTTTTAAACTCGTGTGGAAATTAAAAATCGGTTGTTAATTCGTTTTGTGTTCCTTTTTCAAAATATATATATAGATATAAATAGACTTTTGTAAATATATAAACAGACCTTTCATGAATCGGTTGTAACGAGAATACCGATATTTATGAAGAGATTCATATTAAAGTACGATATTATTTTTTAGTTGCATAAATCTAATACTCTTGAAATCTCCTTAATTTTTTTTTTTGCATTTTACTGATTGAACAAACGATCGGGTGTAGCGACGATGTATTAACGATGGAACGGTCAAGGGCTGAAACGCTCAATTACCACGTTGTGCACCGTAAATCACGAAGGAGATACAGATCCGTGGTCAGATGGCCCTTTAAAGCACCTTCAAGGTTACCGCAGGTTGCAGCAGAAGCCGATAGAAGAACGGTAAACAGGAAATGTATTCGATCGATAGGATGAAGGGTTAGATATTTATCTGCAATCGTGGGAGTTCACGATTTATGGTCGAATGATTCGAATCATGCAAGATCATCGGGGAATAACGTATTCTCGTAGGTTCATCTCGAGAATTACCTGTTTTAACTCCGGCTATAAATTTCAATTTCATTTACGAAAGTAAAGGGATGAAAACCTGGTACGATCTAATATCTACTGATATCCGTAATCAGCTACGGTATCTCTGTTTCGGAAATTGAATTTCGGATATTCGATGGAATTTATACGATTTCCAGGTAATGAAACTAAATTGCTATTCGGAGAAGTATTATGAATAAAAAGTCACAGGCGGGTGGATATCGGATACAATACCGCTTATTCTCCGAATACGCCATTATTTCGACCTCGTAAATACACACATTATGGACCATAAAATCGAATAATCGTCGACCGATATTTAGCGAGTACAACGGGTGATAACGTTTCATCCATGGTCAGCAGATTGCCGATTGAATCGCGTTGAATCGACGTTTTTGCCCGTTTGAAAAATCCTTGTTATATTGTAACTGGATCAAATATTTGAATCTTTTATATAGCCGCTGTTCGCGAATCAATAGTATCAACAGTCGTGATTAAATTTTTGACTCTGTTCGATTCACTTCGCCTTTTTTAATCTCGTAACGCGTTTATACTTCGTTGATCACCTTTTCGCTTCTATGAGCATGTGGACGTGCAATTTTATCTTGTTACGTCACCTGCATAGTATACGGACGTTCGTGTAAACTCTTCCTCCATCGTTATTGATTACATTTATTTCGTTTGTAACATTTTTATGGGAACGTAAGTAATTCTTGAAAAGCAGCGACAAGTCCATATCCTTAATTAGCTCTCAAATTCTTGAGGTCTCTTCCTAATTCTCCAAATGTTCAAGCCTCCTTTCTAGATTCTTATATTGCTAGATCTTACAGTTCCCAAATCTAAATTCTAACCTAAATTCCTACATCCCCATGATTCTATACCTCCAGATTTCTGAGTCTCCAAATTCCTAAAGCCTCAGACTCCACATCCTCAGGCCACATCAAATATCATCAAACCCTACAGCTTTTATAAAGCTGATTAAAAATTCTTCAATTTTCCATTAGGAAACATTTCCCATTTTCGCCCAAAAAAAATCGTACATGGTGTACATCGAAGCCCCAGGGTCAGCTTCTGATTAAGTGGTCCGCGACGAGCCTAACGCCTCGTGTCCTTCGAGATTAATCGACCAGGTGTTCGTCGATTTCTCCATTGTCAGTGACAGTCGCCGGCAGGCGCAGCGGCGCGTCATTCTAACATTTCGCGCTTTACAAACAATATTTCACCCGGTGGTGCGGTAATTTTATGTTCGCGCTGTCCCACCTATTTCACCGCGGCGCGGCGTGGCGCGCGTACAGCCGCGGGAACGTCGGCTCGCCAGGTCAGATATCCGAAGTTTATTGCCGTTCGGTGATAACCCGTAAATTGCTGTCCATAGGAAACGGGTAGAAGCGATAGCACAAAGCCGTAATCTGCACCCAATCGCCCGCAGAGTCGGCGAGCAAGGAACTTCTATTGCCGATTCGCCTGGGCAACGCGAGGAACGTTTTTACTCGCGCATGCCGCACTTTGCACGCTCGCCTCGGCGCGGCTATAATTTTCCCGCTTTCACGCGGGCCGCGCGAGCCTTCCGAGAATAATTATTGCACCGGCTCTGATCGCTGACGAAGTCCTTTTTTCGCGCGGGATAAGGACATTGACTACCGTGGTCGTTTTAGAACCGCAGGATGCCTTCTGATACTGCGGTCACGCGCGGAATTTCGCGATGAGCGATGGCCTTTAAATTCCTTTGGATATTTCAGATTTGCAAACTTTACTGGAAAGTAAGACTTGTTATATGGGCTACGTTTTTGATAATACTTTCTCAGATGAATGTGGGGTAAATGTTGGATATAGTAAACAATCGTTTCCAATACTTATTATATTAGTAGATATTCAACACTTAATTCTCGAGTTACTGGAAGTATTAAATTATTATCTTGCACAAAGGTAATATTTCATGGTGGAGATGGTAGAGTCATAGCTTCATGGTCAGCAGTTCAAATCCCATTATACAAGCTCAATTTTTTTTTTACATTTCTCTCTCTTCTAAGTATGTTATGTATACATTTATACATCTTCATATGCTCTTTTCCTGTCGTTAATATTTTTTCAATTTGAAAATTAATTTATGTTATGTACCCTATTTTTAAACTTGTCATACATAATTGTATATTAAAATATTATCAGTTACAGCAATGAACTTTTTGTATGAATATTTTTTTGTTTTCTAGTTGTAGCCCATTTCATGTATTTTTTCAAATAATCACATAATATAACATTACTCTACGAAACTTTGAGTATACCTAACAATGAACAAATATAAATGAAAGCAATAAAGTTTTCCCCAAACGCATCTCTCGTGAAGCATCAAAGACGATTTAATCCGCAAGATCTACACTCAATCATTAAGGAACATCTTGCAAACGCACGCGTGCGAGAATTTATGCACCGTGCACAGGCAGAAAGGTGATGCGAAGGGTTTGCCGGCTCATACCTTGGTGATCACATATCACGTGCTTATGTGCGATCTTTAGGTCCCCGAGGGGTTGTTTCACCCCCATAACCGCGCGTTGAATTCAGGCTAAGTCATTAGTCGACGGGGAAACGGGTCAAGCATCTCGCATGCTGCTTCATTACATGTTCGGTGGATTAAGAACGCGTTTAAGGGTGAGATGTGCGACAACGGTCGAACAGCTCGTTGTTTGGTAGCTCGTTCTGATTTCTGGCACATGTATGCCAGCGTGTGACTCGGGACATGATTAAATGCATCATTTCGACTGGAAATATTGATGGCATCGATCCCGCTCGAAGGCATTCAATGGGGAATTCGTGGAGCACGATATCGCGTATTAATTGCAGATTGTTACGGGAATTATGATAAAAACGTTCCGATGCTTTCATTATTGGCATTCGTACCGTTGGAATTATTCTAGATTATTAAATGTTAATTAATTAGGTTCTTTTATAAAGATGCTTTCACGTATCGATATTATTGTAATTAATTATATTTCGAATTTGTGTTTCTGATAATTGATGAGTCCTTCGAATGCCTCGATGCTGAACCTTTGACGTGATTATTTTTGATTATTGTACGCTCTTATGATTTCGCCTCCTGTTTCGATTAAATTATACATGCTTTTGTTATATAATGAATGACATGGAACTCGATAAAATTGTTTCATTCGGTGAATTTAATTCAAGCGGAGAACAATGATGCAAAGAGTTGACAGTTAAATTCATGAATATCTCAGCATTATTGTACACTTTGTAGTTTATTGTTATTTCATTTATTTGTTCATTGCTACACGTATTATTTTATTTTAGTTTACCGTTCTCTGCTATTCTTTACATTTACTTCACACTGAAATCACTATTTACAGTCTGTATAATTTAATCAACAAAATGGACACATCACAAGTATTTAATACTACTATCATCTAAAATTTTTATTTTTTGTTCAAATTCAGAGAGTGAATTTATAAAAGCAAGAAATAATTATTTATAAAATTTGTCTTATTTTATCTTTACGTCTCCCAGCATTTCAACGATGCCCCATATTACCTCGAATCCAACACTCTACCAAAATAAAAAAAATCAGAAAAGTAACCAGAGATTCGTTCACCGCTCGGTGTCAATTGGAGCCAGCTATTTTGTTTCGCGATCCACCCCGTATTTACACAAAAATTTCCTCCCGTTGCACGAGTCGTATTCGTTGCGATCCTCGACGATTTAAAACCGACGTCAGCTTTCAACAATTTCCACGTTTTCCAAGTGATCGTTACACTAATTAGCAACGATCGCAGTCGCCTTGTCGCGGTGAATTCGGACGCGCAGAAGTTTAAGAACAAAAGGCACACGTCGATGAACACGTCGCGATATTTTCATTCGGCGGACAGACATTCACGGCTGTCTGCCTTTTCGAATGGTTTCTCTAGTTTTTCAGCAAAGGATGCGCTTGTCTAGGAAAAAGTCGCTAGCATTGAAAAGCTCGGCGCTGAACTTAATGCGGGCAGCGTTTTCTTTTTCCGCTACACCGGCGGATAGTTTTTGAAAGTTAACGTTAGCGGCGCATGAAAAGGGGCGTTTTGTCCGATGCTCAGAAACGCGGCATATAGAGCCCGGTTATCGTGGCTGCAGCTTTTGATTCAACGAGGGTGTAAGTTTCGCGTGTAAGCTACGCGCGGTTTAGCGATACTCCCGTTTTCCTACGGAGGGTTGAAAAAAACGGCGGATTTCACGGGTAACGAACGCGACGTAGCGCGAGCTGGCTTTGTTTTTCGGATCTTTAGACGCTGACCCAGATTTACGTGCGGTTCGCAGGGCTCAAATTAAAAGCAGCGTATTCGAACGAAGCCCGCGCTTTCCGAGAGCTTTCATGCGGTCCTGCGCCGGGTCGATGTGGGGTTGCTTCTCGGAGGCACAGATGGGGCTAGTGGTTTCGCCTTGCTCCTCGATTCTGACAGAAATTACTTTTTCCTTTGACGAACACTGTTTTCTGAATACGACGCCTCGGATTTCGAATGGAACGCTTTCTGCTAGCGAACTGGGTTTTCAGGTAATTTGGGGCGGATTAAAAGAGGGCACGTTACCAGGCCACGAAAAAGACAACTTGCTATCGAGGAAATATTTCTCTTTCTTATTTTTTAAAACTACGACTTCTTACCCCGGATTTTATTCAAGAAGATTTTTCGTGCTATCGAGGAAATATTTCTCTTTCTTATTTTTTAAAACTACAACTTTCTACCCCGGATTTTATTCAGGAAGATTTTTGGTGCTTGATTATTGGTATCGTTGATTGTGTTTGAGCAATCATAATTGATTAACTAATCGTGACTGATTTTCTTGTGAAGTGGTACTTAAGATATTACAGGGAAACAATTTTTGAACGAAAGTATAATTACATTGAAGTGCTAGTTTTTTCTCTAATGAAACTTGCAAATTTATGTTTGCAAACATTTGCAAATTTATGAACGTACAAGTACATGAATAAGTTGACAATACCATAAACATTATTTGTCAATGTCAATGTTAATTATATGTCTGTCAATAAAAATCACTCATTACTATCTTATAATAGTAATATTACTATCTTCATAATAATAATTTTCATGTAAAAAGTATAGTTTTTGTTCTTCACGACGAAGAATTTTTCTGAATATGTAACGTACCAAATTTTTGTTACAATTATAATTGAGTAATGGAATAACTTGGACAGAAACGTGATCAATATTTGCAATTAGGGGTAATAGTATCTTCAACTTGCATCTCTGCATCTGCAAACTTTTAGCGTGCCTATTTTAACCGCTCCAATTAGTCCAATTGGAACACGGTAACTGGAGTAAGTTATTAGTTCCACATGGATCTAAGTGAAACCACAGTTACCTTATTCACGAGAGTACTTAAACATATTTCTCCAACTCCTTTCATGCCGATTCACCGACGATCCAGGGCTTCCGCATGAAAAACTTAACCACGGAAATTCCGCAAGAACTTCTATTCTCTCGTTGCGGAGCAAATTAATTCTTGGCTGTTTCTAACTTTTCTCGCTGTTTGATAATACAAACAATGGCGTATTGTGAAAAAATGAATTACTGTGTTATGTTAGAAATATATTAAAATAATTTTGTGCAGGGTCTAAGATGGCGAAAGTGATAAATTAGGAGATACAGTTATAATCAAATCTGTATGCAGCTTTTAATACGTCGCAACTTTTTAATAAAGCCCTGCAGCTATATTTTTAACAAATTTATACAACTTTACTCGTAATAAATTTACGCTGCTTTTTCCAATATTTTAATATATTTCCAATATTTACCTTCAACAAATTTATACAGTTTTATTTTTAATAAAACATTTTTAATTTTTATATGTACAAGTGAAAACTTGTTTCCCATAAAATGAACAACTAAAATTATGTCAACAAGAGACCACTAAATTTAATTTGATATGTATGTTACTGAAAATAATGAAATACGAAGCTAATATAAAATATTCGACATACAAAAATATATGCATATAATATTAATATTTATATGACTGGATCTCACCTTATGAGCTCATTTATATGAAATTTTATATTCATTTTAAAATTTATCCGAGTAAAATCCTGAAATAAATATTCTCCCGTGTCTTCTATTAAAAACGATGTCAGTAACAAAATCGTCATTTAGATTTTTAATGGGAAAATGTAGCAAAAGTTTGTACTACTTCAAATGGGGTTTTCAGTGTGAAGTTACTATGTTCAGTATAAGCTTTTATATTTTCGCATAATAAAACACGATAAAACAGTCGTTCTCAAATTGTCGAATCGAATTATCAGTATATTTAAAGAACGTCTAAAAATTGTCCTACAAATCAGCTTAATACTGGGGTCAAATACAAACACGATAATTAAAATTATACACATATGATATAATATGTGAAATTTGATACCGAATGACCGAAATATCTCGTTCCACCCGATGGAGCCTGCACTTAAAACGCAGCACGAAAAAATGCACCCCTTTTTCCAACCCCAGCGTCTAGTTTCGTGACAATCGCGTGTCCGCGTAAAAAAGGAATGCTTATGCCGTGACGGCAGCACGTAATTACACAGTCGGCCCCTGCTATCATTTTCATCACCGTTATCACCGTGCCACGATGACGCCTGCGAGAAAAGGGAACGTCGAAAGAAACGCGAGGGCGGGGACGCGTTATAATAGATTGCACGTTGCGCGCCTTCTTTTACACGTACGTTCGCAGAGGAATCGCGTTGCCAGGCTGAAAACGCGTTCGCGGAGGGTTACATTCTTTCTTCTCCCGCTCGTCCTGACGCTTAGGCGAGAAACGTCAAGAAAACTCTCCTCTTTCGCCCTTTGTCCACGCCCCGCTTTCTTCCCTTCTACCTCGTTACAATTAGGTATAATTACGCCAGCACGCGCGTCGATACGTGGCTTCATCGGCGCGTGAGTGTCGCGAATTAAAATCCTCGCCTCGGTACAAGGATCCCTGCGGAAACCCGCGGACGGGGGACTCGTTAATGATGGAAGCTCAGAAACAAGCGTCATTGTGTAGCCACGCTCCTTTCATTCGAACCGACACCGCGCATGACTCGATGACGTGGCATTCGAATGCGAATAATGTCGTAATTAAAATTCTACCACGCGAAACGGGCTTTGACTACATCGCACTTTAACTATGCAGGCCCCTTTCACGCCGTTACGCGACACCCGTTTGTCTCAATCATTCCGAGTGTTTCTGTTAAATCGACCCCCCTTTCTGTACCTTCAGATAATTAGATAACGATCTTCTTTATCAAGGTCTTGAACAAGAAATAAAATCTCACTTTACATCTCAAAGGTGTCTAAGAACAGATCCTCTTTGAAAACCTAACCTCTTTGAGAGATTATGGAAGTGCCAAGTCTATCTCCCAAATTACACCGTACATTATATACACTCTTTTTAAAATAATAGACTTAAATGTCTAAAGTTAACACCTTGATAAAATCGATACAAGAAGCTTTTACATTTTTGCTTATTTAATTATAATAATTTAATGTTGAATTCTTTTTTACACTGCTTTGTCAGATGACCGCAAAAGGGTGAAAAATCATGCATTGCGTTAGTTCTTTACATCCACCCTGTACATAAATGCACGTCAATTAAATATCAATGTAATCTTCTGCTTCTAAAGTCAATTAATTTATGGGACCAGTAACAATGTCAAATTGTAAAAGTAATATCAGAAATGGATATTTTCCGAGTATTGCAGGCAACTATTTCCACGATTTCCCTGGCTCGATGTTTCTAATCCGCCCTCGTCCGAGGAGGGCCTGGAAACACTTGTTCCCGGTTTCCCTCGCGTCGCGGCATCATTTCCGCGCGTACGTAGACACGTCGAAGCTCGTAACGCTTCACAAAGCTGTCGAAAGCACGTAATACTCGCGCACGCGTGCCGTACACACTTCCATTTGGTACGCACGCAATTTTATGACGCGTTGCTCTCCTCGCGATATTCCAATGCGGCGGGCCCACCGCGGTAAAAAAAAGGGGTTGCTTGCAATAAAGTGCATCGCGGAGCGGTAAAAAGGAGAGGATTGCGAAGCGGCGACGGTAAAGGGTACTGAGCCGCGGAGAGGGTTGAAAAAAAAAGGGGAAAGAGGAAACGCACGAGACGAGCATTCGGTTGCATACGCTGCAGATTATTATAATAAAAGTCCCTCGGCTTTGTTCGCTCATCTCAACGCGCGCGATACCTTTGTCCGACCGGCTCGCGCGTTGCTTTTTTATTTACGTTTGTCGTGCATCATACGGCGAACCGGACAGCCGACGTCAATGGCCAAATGGCGACGCCGAAACGTTCCTTTCTACCCTTTGCAAAGTCATCGTTCTTGGCTACTGAAACGTTTCAACTATCGGATGCAACGGTTGCGTGATAAAGCCTGCGAATCGAGGGAGCTTGCGAGAAATGGACTTTATGGCTTACGGTGGTAGTTTTCTGTTTAATTACTCTTTGACATGTGTTTAAGATTCTCTCTTGTTTTTAAGATTTCTTAGTCGGTTATGAAGATACTTATGTAATAATGTAGGACAGTGGTTCTCAAGTACGCGTGTAACCCTTTACACTCAACTTTTCTGCAGGTAAAATTTTTTGAAAAGAAAAATTTGATATACTTTTTGCAAAAGAATCTTTCTGTTACTAATTGCTGTTACTTGTTGTATACGTCATATGTATAATAGATTTATTTTAAAAATACCTATTTAAAATTGTACTGAAGCAAATAGTGAGTGTCACCTCCCAGGTGCAAAAGATTAAACAAAAATAATATTGAAATTCTAAATTTCTTAAATTATATTGAATACCACGTTCCGAAACCAGAATTCATGAAAATCCCAAATACCAACATGAAGTTAACCCCTCATCAGTCCCTAAAAGATCCATAAAAATGAATGAAACGCCTCTTCCCTCCTAATTGCCATATTTACCTTACAAAATTCAGATATGCCCTCGATTATACTTGGAGGCCGTAATGATACAGTCAAAGGAAGTGCATTTGCATAATTGTATATTGTTTAACCGATATGCTCAATCTTTCAATACTCTGTGTTAAGCTAAGTATACTGCTAACCTGATATTTTTAGAAAGACCCTCCGCAAGCTCTGGTATCGTTACAAGGTCTAAATGATAACCCGATAAGTAACAAGTTCTAAAGAATTCCAGATGAATTTCACGATAATCAATCACGAAGGAACGGAAGACTCCGACACGGTCGAGTTTCACGGAGCCGTGAATTTCCGAGGGGTTTCGGTGTCGTGTAAGACGCGCACGCAATACACGCCGTTACGATTCTCCACATAGAGGCACATTGTTTCACCCTGAATCAATTACATGCCTCGGCTCCCGTCCGATGCTATCTGTCCGCGAGCTCCGCGGGAGCGCGCGCGTTCTCCGTTCTGGCTCGCGGGGCTCGTCGCGCGTATGCGTGCGCACACGTACGGGGCCACCGGCGTACAAATAAACCCCAGAGATCCGAGATCTGAACCCGGTAATTGGAACGTTTGGATAAAGCTCGCTAGTCCGTCGCGGCCTTCGTTTATCGATCTTTCAGCCTCTCTCTTCCGCGACTTCTTTCTACGCTTCCTCTCGCTCCCTGACTGCACACCCCCTTCGACCCCCTACGCCGCGCGATAAGCATTTCCGGGCCAATCGAGCTGGCGCATTTAATTAAATCGATGCTTCCGCGCAATTAAAATTTCGTGCCTCGGCCGAGTAAATTCGCTTATTTGCCTCGAAGATTAACATCGGTTCGCGTGTTTGCGCGACAGACCCGGAAATCGTTTACGGGGATGATTATTGAATCGTAGGGACGTTTTTATGTATTAGACTCCACGGCTCCAAGCAAACTTATTTAACTGTGTCGAGATGCAAGATATTCTGACACTTGGTGCAGCTACTTTGGTAGGTTAGGTTAGGTACTTTTATCCTTTCATGTACTTGTTCTGATACAAGTTTTAGACTTTTGCTATCTATACATTTTGTTTTGTTTCATTCTGTCTTATGTTATTACCCCTGCTTTTTATTAATTTGTTACGAAATAATATAAGCTTATATAAGTCAATAGAATTGAAATTGAGTCCACATTTCGTGGCAGTACCTTTGCGACATCCTTCATATGCAGACATGTGACAATAACCTTATCTTCAGTAAATTTGTTTAGACATATGTTAACCTATAAGAAAACGTAACCTAACCTACAAAAAACAACTACCAACTTGACAAGATTACACTACTCATGATACCCCGTCTGAAGGTATGTTTCAAGACATGTCTCCGTACATGTCACAATAAATATCACAACGCATATTACAATAAATCTCCCAATACATGTTTCATACATTGCAATACATCTCCGATACATGTTCCTCTACATGTCTCCATACATGAGTATCCCGATACACGTTACATCTCAGATATGATACCTCTTTCTATCTCCGACGCATGTTCCAATACATCCAATGCATGTCACATCACAAATAAAAATCTTACATATCAGAAAAAGGTGTAAATCAAATTTTCCTTCATACTCCAGGCGTATTCAAAGTACTCCAGCGTGGAAAAGGTTAATAGCTGCGGTAGCCATTCGCGGCAACGCGTATCGATTGATAAATCGTCAAGCAGCAGGTCGGCTTGTCGGACATCTCGGCTGACATCGGGTGTACGATGCTCGCGTGAACGGACAGTCGAGATGGTAGCTCTTCGTGGCTAGTCTCGGCTTTTACAGATTGACCGAACACGTGCGTGCACACGCACACGTTCGTAGATGCGCTAACGCGAGTCTGCAGCTACCATTTCTGTAATCTCAAAGAGGTCGGCCTGTCTTGGCCTCCGCGTCCTCCCTCGTTTCCTAGCGTTTGATCTGCTTTGCTTGTCGCCGCCGACTTTCGCGGCGCCTCCACGCAGGAATAGAAGCTCCTTGTCGTCGGTACGCTCCTTATATGGCAGCATTTCGTCCCGTGATCACGCTTCTAGCAATTGCGTTAACCGAAAATGTGTGTCACTTGTGCGAAGTTCGAACAAAGACGCTTTCATATGGTGACGCCATTTTGGTGAACGGTGCTCAAACGCGTTGAAGGCTACGACTGTTTTGCCGCTTTTACGTGTTTGAAGGTAGTTAAGGTGTGCTACTTAGGTTTATTTGCTATTGTCATTGAATAATATTTGACAAATTTTTTTGAAGAAAATCACTTGTTTATAAATAATAGTGGTAACATTGCAAGTTTAAAATACCTGAAATATAATTACGCTTTCTGCAACATATGTTGGCAATGACAAATGACTATATACTTCTATTAAATTTTTTATGTTTTAATCATAGTTTTGTACTATTGTCGTTAGACACCTCTAACATCAAGTTTCATTAAATTCTTTTAAACTATTTACACTTGCCCATACATAGACCCTACACTGAACTAATTAGACTGTCCTCAAATATATTTGGACTACTACATAAAATTAATCTTAAGAATTTAACTAAAGATTAGTCTCAAACCACCAACAAAAATTGACGTGATCAAATATATAATCAATGATCAAATATAACTTGCGACTATTTACAGAAGGGCGTAAATGCGTGAATAGTAGAAAGGGAATGAGCAACGATGGCGTAAAGGTACGTTGAAGGAATGTTCGCCGCGGAACGTCAAAAGACGCGACGCCGGATGCCGATTCCGATCCGACAGCTTGTACGAGCAAATTAATGAAAATCCACCAAGTCGGGAACACACGGGGGGAGAAAAAGAAACGAGAACCGAGAGCCGCGTGGAAGAAAGGGCCGATTCGTCTTCGTTGTTTCACTCACTGTCCGATGGCCACGATTTACGGCAAGCCGATCCGCGTTTTCTGCATTTTTTCCGATCGCACCCGGCCTGTTTCGCTGCAATTCGGTAGCAAAATGAGCCGCTGTAAGACGCTTAATTGCTCGCACACCTTGATACCATCGTGTTTCGTAAACGATGCCGAATTTCTGCAGCCTGCATCGATTATCGTGGCATCCGCATCTGAATAAGGATCTTTCTGTATTAATCCTGTTTCCGAGAACGATGCACAATGTGCCACACAGGTATTTGTACTTCGTTAATTATCGGATGTGCATAATTTTTTTTGGAAGACAGATTCACAGAAGCATGCGTACAGTACATTGACTTATTGCTACTCTTTTTACAATGTAAAAGTGAAATGAATTTTCTTTTAACATTTAACCCTTTGCGCTTCAGAGGTGACTCTCAGTCACCATTTTATTTAATACAATAATTTGAAACAGGCATTTTTTAACTGATTCTATAATATGACACGTGTGATGTATAAACATAGTGAAACAAACAATAGTGGAAATTATTAGTAGAGAAATAATAACTTCAAGAGAATTCATTTAACTTTTTAATTTAGTTTTAATATTGCTGTTTGCAAACAGTCAAATTATCTTCGAGTGCAAAGGGTCAACATTTGCAAAGATAGAATTTATAGCTGTATAAATTAATTTTATAAAATAATTTTGTAGTTTAGAGTTTCTCATACTTTTTTTATTTTTATGATCAGTATTTATTATCGATACAATATTGTCAATTTTTGAGAATTATCAGTAGGTACTGATTTTTTTATTGGAAGAAAATAATACTTTTATAATACATTTATTAATACTTATTGAACAATATGCTAATGACACCCATGTGAATTTCTATAGAATGTCTTTGTAAATCTAAAGCGGTATCGATCAAATCGTTAGACCATATTAACCATCAGACATTATAGAATCAATATCATCCACAACCTCAACCATAGTCCACAAATACACCGAACATTCCCGACTAACCAGATATTAATAGCAGAATGTGTGTACGTAATTAAACGTTGTCGTTTAGTTCTCAAACAGCCGCATTACCATTCAGGTCCGAGACCGCAAACGAACGTAATCGGTTTCAGACGTTCGAATAATGTCTCCGGTGAGTAACCATGGTTTGATAGGATCCCGGTTAATCCGTCACGTTTCTCTCATCGGCGATTAATTCGCCGTTGGAGCAGTCGACAAAAAAAACGAGGATCGAACGAGATTCGAGCGTTCAAAGACGCGAAAGTGCATGGGGGTACGTTGGAGTGGGACACCGAAGGATAAAATGGCGGAACCGACGATAGATTGGGTGTACCGATTTAATTTCGTTGCGAATCAGGCTCGGTAAATACCGGCCGCCACGGATTCTGAGAGAACCGATCGCGGTTCGACGAAGAAACCGGGCGGCGCTTTAATTAAACGAGCGGAAATGATGCCCGGGTAAATATTAAATGCGAGCAGCCGGCCGTGCGGCTGTCTCGTTAACGCGGACGCCGCGTGAATATGATTAAAGTTGAATGACGGGCCTGCTTTGGCCGGAAAAATCTCCGGACCGATTTTCGACTTTGCGCTCGTCCGACGGTTGTAATTTTATTTGCCGTTTTAGCTCGTCCACCGTTCCGCAAAAAATTTCTTTCGCGTTTCGTGTAATTACCATTGTACCGCCGCGATGCCTTCATTTCCCCGGGCGCAATCATTATTCTTGCGCATAGCAAATTGGATGTCCCCGCAGAAATGTAACTGTTGAAATAATTTTCGCCCGCTGATTTTCGTTTATTTTAAAAGGTCGCTGCTTACTTTAGGGACGCGATTTAAACTCGTCGATTGTCGCGGATACAAACACTGTTCGCGGCAAAATGTATTAAGCATATTACGGATTTTATCCCCTGTTTAACAGGTTAAAATATGAATCGAACGATTGAAATAATATTTCGTATCGCTACAATAATTTTGAACGTTATCGAATTAAATTTGCAATGCGTCACATGTAATTTTTGAGGTGTGATCGTTATTTACTAGTGTCGACATTTACTGGTATTGATCGGTGTTTATTAGTATTAATCGGTGTTATAAAATGAAAATTTGTATGTACTTTTTTATTGATTCAAAGTTGTTAGTGTCGCAATTCATCGCATGGTGCGCAGCCATCGTGTTAGTTTACTTTATACGCCATTTTGTCATTACCTTATGCATCTTTTTGTACCTAGAGATCCATCACTACAAGAACATGCTGACACAGTTAAAGCAGCATATGCCCAACTTCCTAATTTATACAAAATCGATTACTTTTACAGTAACCTAAATTCTCACTATAACCTAAATAGCTAAACAACCTAACCTAAATTAAGAATTAAGAAACATCAACTCTGTACTTTTCTCTTTATCAGCTCTCATTAGAAACATCTCTAAAAGTGTTTCAAATACAAATTCTTGACACGCTAGCGTTAAATACCAGGTTGTATATATTAAAATAATCGTGTAACTCTACCCTACTTTTCAAATCAACACCGCGCGAAACAATCGTGCGAAAAAAGGGGAGCCATCATGCAGTCCGTGAATCTTCCAAGCAGGAAACAGAAGGTAGATTGTTTCGACAAGGCAGTGTTTAAGCTTTTCAAATGGGGAACACTGTCATCGCTCGTCTCGCAATTAGTCTCGGCTGACGCGTTTTTGCCAGCCGTCTGGTTGTAACGCTTCGCGATCCTGCGTCGCGTGCTAGTTTTCCATCTTTTCTTCCTTTCTTCGTTCCACTGACGGAAACGAGACGAAACGCCACTTAATACAGACGGCACGCGTGTCATTCGAATTCGTCGAATTCGCTCTGTTATTTTTAACCAGACGAAATAGTTTGACCCGTTACGATGCGTTAACCCTGGACACACTGATAGTATCGAAGCATTAATTCCAGTAAACGAGTGGAGACGAAATGTTGGGGATAACGAGGCGAATCTTCGCCTGTGCCAACTATGTTATACCCTAAATCTTCAAAGCTCTTTGTAACTGTTTTTCGTTACTTAAATAATAAAACATGCAAAAGTTCTATCTGTTAAGATCTGTCGTGTGCTAAGTTGAGGTGTAATCATTTAGGTGATCATTTTTTAATCACTTTTGAAGTGAAATTTGTTTTACCATAATGGGACAAATGATTTAGAATAATTGATCAATTCAACAGAATATACAAAAATAGCAGTATGGAGTACTTCTATGAATGTGTTAGCTCCAAGGAAGAAACAGAAGTTGCACATCAGAAGTAGATATCTAGAACAGTTCTATAAATGTGTTAGCTACGAAGAGGAAACAGAAGTTACAAATCAGAAACAGAGATCCAAAACGGTCGTAAAAGTTATTTCAAGAATGTCTACAAAATTTGAAGATGAAAATAATTAAACTTCATTTGTTCCAATTTCGAACGTCAGTCCAAAACTGAGCATCCTTTGGTCTTTACGAAATCGTTGATCGTGCAGGTCGTGAATCAAGGCGCCCATGTATTTATGTTAGGACTCGAGAGATTAAATTCGTAGCGCATTACTATGGGCGACAGGGTTCCGCGTATCAAATGCCGTATTTCGGATCGTAGACGCATTTGTATTCCGGCAGCAAAGACAAGCTCCTCGAGCCCGGCGCTCGCGATGCAAAACGACGGAAAACGATCGGTCCCAATTCCCATGACACCGCGTAACTTGCGTACAACACGCATCCAAGCGGATGAAACGCGGCGCGAGTTCCGCGAATCCATCCACCGCGGACCAAATGGAATTCAACCACCCCGCATCTCGAAACGCGGGTTCCGCTTGACGTACGATTATGGCCGTGGACCGCTCGAAAACGTTTCATTCGGCCTGACTGAGTTAACGTATCGAACGTGTCCGCGTGAATTAGCACGTTCCGTGACGCGGCTTTATCCGGTCAATTTGAAAACTGCCGCCACCATGGCACCGAACACGATTAACGTCCGAATTATTTCTTTATCCGGCCTGGACCGATAAGCTCTGTTTATGGCGCTAACGAGGTTGAAATGAAATTCCTTCTACAATGTGCGGGATCGAATCAGGTTCAATGTTTTAAGGCTTGAAAATCAGGGTATTTGAATAGTTAGGGTAACTGAGCTACAGGGAAAATGATCATTTTCAACTTCATTCCCCTGTTGAGGTAATGATGACAAAAATTGGTAAAACCTGACACGACAGCATCTATTAAATATGTTTGTGAGTTAATTCAACCACTTGTGGAACAGCAAGAACAAAATAATTATTGAATACATAAATGTCTACCTAGCTGCGGTTGATAATACACCACGAGACATCAAATGTGTATACCTAATGATATACCTATGATTATAGCCATGGTTCAATCCAATTGTATACACCAGTTATAAAGTCTACTCAGCTAGAATAGATAATACAACATCAGATATGAAGTGTGTATACATCATGGATATACCTATGATCCTTGAACATAACCATGGTGCAACCCAGCTGTATACACCAGTTATTTAACATGAAGTCTACTCTGCTAGAGTAGATAATACATCAGATATCAAGTCTGTATACATCATGATATACCTATGATCCTTGAACATAACCATGATTCAACCCAGCTGTATACACCAGTTATTTAACATGAAGTCTACTCTGCTAGAGTAGATAATACATCAGATATGAAGTCTGTATACATCATGATATACCTGTGATCCTTGAATATACCCATGGTTCAATCTAGCTGTTCAACCCACGCACACCTACCACCCTTATTCATACATGTATATGTATACCCAAATATACGTACTTATGACCTATGTGTATATACTCAAATATACATATGAACCATGCGTATGTATTTAAATATACATCCATGACGTGAACAGAATTTTCTATTCGTAATAGTAGAAATACGTAATGGTAGAAAATAAAAGTATCGTTGCATCTGATTCTCCGGAATTTGTTCCGTCCCGGTTCTCACGATCAACCAAACAAAATCGGCCAGCAGTTTATGCCTCATCTGAAACCGCCACGTCCAAATTGCAGCGGAGAATGCAATTAAACAGACACGTTGCTCTTCTGGTTGGTTCGAGATTCCAGGTCGAATAGTCCCGCGGTAAATCGCGAGTGGATCATAAACTAGGAAGAATTCCGGGCCGTTGGGTCCGGGGCGGTCAGCTTGCGAAGTCGGCTCGATTCGCGAGGATGATCGCAGAAAAGGGGGCCAGGGGGACAATTAACGGCTCGTCTCCGACGAATATATGGACCGTTCGTGCAGCACGACCCCCGTCATACGTCACGTCTTTCCATGAGCGTATTTCGGCGTAACGAGTCGACTCGCACGCGTTATTCGTGCGAGACGTGAGTAACGATCGGCTCCGACGCCTGTGACGCGATGCAACACGATGCAGCAGCCACGATACACGCCGAGTTTCGGATTTCCACGGCCCGGAACTTTACCGTCACGGAAGGGGCCCGGGTTGAAGGTCGAGAGGGCCACGAGGGGACCACAGGAATTGGGAATTTACGGGACGACGCCCCGACGACGCGACGTTAAAAGTGTTCGCCTCGCCGCAGTAATATACCTCATTACTCGCGCGCGACGACTCCCGGAACTCGTCCTTGGTAATTCCAACTCTTTCCGGATGGCTCCTTCCCGAACCTTATTGTCTTCGTTACGAGCCATTGTTGGACCAACTCCCGCATTTTTTCAGATTCGCCAAACTGGTTACAGCTGATCGATTTGCTGTTCTGTTTGGAATTAGAGTCGAAAGCGAGAGCTGGCGTAGGCGGCAATAAACATAAAGTTACCTGCAGGTTTAGCAGCGTTGAAGTATGTATCCTGTGGACAGGGAGAACCGACGATATGAATCCTGCTGGATTGCACGGTCAACAGATACGGAGACTGGAATTGGTTATACGAGTTTTCCATACAATAAACCATAATGGAATTTAGCTATCTTGCAATATTGTATTAGAAACTTTCTCTAAATAAATCTTTACGTTTTGTACAGTATTATTTTACAAATTACATATTCAGATTGCGACTGATTCATTGTGGAGTTCGCCGTGTTTTATGGCTCTAAAACGGCGCATAACAGGAAGTCCGTAAACGTTTGGCACAACGGAAGGATAAATTGTATTGGTTGTTTATGATGTCTGTTACAACGTACTAGTTATGCTACTACTGCTTACTGCTTTGGTACTCTGGTCTTTAGGGAAAGTAAAGCTTATTAATATTTGATTTAAAAAATTTATGCTTATTCATATTTTTCTAAATATTAATAAATTAATAAATAATTGATATATCGAGTATAAATTGTAAGGGTAGAGTGACTTTCTCCAGCAGGCAGAAAGGTTGGTAAATCGCGAAACTCCGAACGCAACTCTTTATTTTCATGCAACGCATCAGACACACCTTACAGAGTCTACTTGTCGGCTGAAAGAGCACGTGTATCAAATTAGCGAGGTTGAAAGCAAACTTTCGTTTCGGAGTAGCGTGTTCGTAATTCGTTTGTTTTAACGTTATACGAATTCAGTAGCCAGGCGGGTACACTCGTCGGATGAAAAAGGCGGTCGGGGTGCAGTGGGCGAGCAGAAATCCCCTCGGCACAGACGGAACTTCTTGGTCGGGACGAGGGTTGTTTTGACAGGGGGCAAGCAAGGCCTATTCAAATTATTGCGCGTGCAACCCCTTCGGAGCAAAGGGGTAAAGCACAGAAAGCTTTATGCCGCGTTTTCAGGTGGCTGGTAAATAAGTTGAGCGGGACTTTCGAGAGGCCCGTGTAGCCGGCTTTCCCCGCGGAAATATCCGAAACGGGTTAACCAGCACCTGTCCATCCGAGAAGAACGCCGGTGGCCTGTCGGCGACGACAATTTCAATGCGGCACGCTTCGATGATTTAAATGGCTCGGCCACGTGCTACTTGAGACGCGGCTGTGTAAAACATTTTCCCTGAAACAAAGAAGGAAAACCGGAACGAAATGCTTCCCTTTCGGTTCGAGCATAAAACGGCCTCTCTCTCGAATCTGAAAAGGAGACCCGTCGAGTTTACCGAAGAAACCTCGCGCGCTTTTGTCTCTTAATTAAACAACGCACCCTTATAATGCCGCGTCGATGGCTAATTAACGAAACACGGGGAATCCGACTCGATCGTTTCTTAATCTTCTCAGGGACAATGTACAATCCCGTGCAACCTTCCTTTCTGTATGGATACATTTACAGCTCTGCAATTTTTAAATTCACACAACGTCCTATATCCTCAAATTCATACATCATCAACATTCAAATCCCTAAATTTATAAATTCCAAAAGTTTGGAAATTTTAAGATTTTCATGTATGCTCGAATATCTTCGAATTAGTAGATCCACAAATTCTTAGGTCCTCAAATTATTTGATCATCAGATCTTCAGATTCTTAAAAATATTAAAATCATTAAATACCTCTATCCTCAAATTTCTAGGTCCTGAAGTATCTATATTCTCAAGTGTCTATGTGTTCAAATACCTTAATCCTCAAACTCTCAGATCCCCAAATTTTTACGTCCTGAAATGTCTAGGTCTCTGAATACCTCTATCCTCAAATTTCTAGGTCCTGAAGTATCTACATTCTCAAGTTTCTATGTGTTCAAATACCTAAATCCTCAAACTCTCAGATCCCCAAATTTTTACGTCCTGAAATGTCTAGGTCCCTCTAACCTCAAATTTCTAAGTCTCCAAATACCTACAACTTCAAATTTCAAAGTCCTCTAAAAATCCCAGATTCTTGTATCCATAGATCCCCAAATTGCAAAGCTACGAAACTCCACAGTCTCCAAATCGCGATCTCCAAAATAGCACAAATCCGCAAAAATCAACCAGTGAATCTTCAGTAGTTATCAAATATTCTTGCGTAAGCGAGATTTGTCTCCGACTGTACCACTCGGTATGCGCTTCTTCAGCTTCCTCTTACAGCGGGTCCATTCAAGCAGCGGAAAGCGGAAAATTGATTCTCATCCGTCGTTTCGCGGCTGCCACATCGTGAGCTCTCTTCTCGCCACTTTATAGGATCGTCGAAGTAGCCGGTTAACGACCGGCAAAAACCGTGCCACTACGTAAATCGAAAGTTTTACAGGGTCCGACCGGTGGCAAAAAGCGGCCATCCGGGCTCTTTCGTCCCGGCAGATAAATGTTGGAGCGCGCGGCTCGCACCTTTGTGCCCGGGCCCGTTTCACGACCGACCGTAACATCTTTGATGCCGCTTTAAGCCACGACACGCAATGTGCGCCGGCATGCACCCGCTACTCTTACACCCGGGCCCCTTTGTAGCCCGGTCGAACGCTAATAGCCTTAATGAGGCTGTTTTGACGCTTGTTCGTCCAGCCGTCTCCGACGGTTGCTCTTGCACTCTCTTCCCTCGGCGTAACCGCATTACCAAGAGTAATTGCCGCCGAGCCACTCGCTCTCGTCTAATTGCACCGAATTCCTCGTCGAGCCTGAACATCCGATATCAGGCCCGAACAGCTCCGGCCGGCTGCCTGGCACGCGCTGCTCTCGATAACGGTATTTATTACTTCTTTTGTCATATTTTTATTTAGCAATTTTTTTATGGATACGAGATGTTTATGGAATAGAGACTTAGGGAGAACTTAGAAATAATTTTAGGAGAGGTTTAAAGAGCTTTGGTGAGTTATTGTAGTTAAAGTATAGGTATAAGAAAATCAAAGAGGGAGTCGTAGAGGGTGGTATGAAAGATCTAGGGACAGTTAGGGTTAGTAAGAGTCTAGGAGAGTTAAGAGGAGTACAAGGGTGGGTCTAGGATGAGCTAGATGAAGCCTAAGTAGGAGACTAGGTATCGCAGATAACCTGGAGACAGTTATGAAGGGAGGTATAGAAAACATAGGGAGAATTACAGAGGGTGGTAAAAACCTAGGGAAACTTAAAGAGAGAGCTATTGAAAGTCTAAGGAGAGTTAAGAGTCTAGTTCTAGAGAACATATGTAAGAATGTATGATATCAATTTACAAATGTAGAACCAATATACAACAGTGCTGAAATAATGACATAATGCATTACAATGCAGTACTCGAAAATTGCAGTAAAACTTAAGATTTTTCTCTATCTCATCAATAACCAAATTAGCCAATATTCATTAATTACCGGAAATGCGATAGAGGAGATTATTAAACTAGATGTTCGTAACGAATTACGTATGTTCACCTTGAAGCGCGCGTTCGTTACCTGGCGGTAATATTTCGTCGCAGTCTAATTGCGCCGTTAATTAAGTGCATTTCACGCGATTATTCTTTTCGGTGTTTCCTAGAATCGTAACCTCGACTTTTTCCCCGTTTTTTTCTGTTTTTTAATTACATTTAATGACACCGGTTACAGCGGCGTGTAACGGATAGTCCCTATTCGCGTCCCTTTTCCTCGCGCACCCTTTAGCGGCGGACTCGCAGTCGGACGAATTACCGCATCGGTTAATAGGTATGTAGCGTGCGCTTAAAGTGCCAAGATTATACTGTACCAACTCTTTTTTGCGCGGCGGATAAATGGGTCAAAATGCATTATCAGGGAAGCAGCGGTGCATTACCGTGATAAAAGGGGGTAAAACCGAGGCTACGTAATAACATATTTTCCTTCCTTTTTTTTTTGTTCGTTCATAACGTTTAACGCGCTTCCCGGCGCTAAATTCATGAGGGAAAAAGAGAGAAAAGCAAGGGAACGATTTGCTTTGAGCCTCGCAGCGAGCTTTAATTACCGCGGAGGAAAATTCGTGGCCCACCGGCCCGTTATTAATAATCTCGTATGCTAAAGGCGAACAGAGGGGGAGGCTCGATCGGAGTCAATAGCGTACACGGCCTCCATTGAAATCCATCTCACACGTTGGTCCAATTTTTTTCCCCCCGATCGAAGGAAGCAATAGAAGAAAGAGGCTGAGCTTTCAAAGAATCGAGTCGAAATCGTTTCTTGCAGGCCCCATTCAACGCGACACCATTAAATCCGCGAAACAATGGCCGACGCGAACACGTGCACCTCGTGGTTTCGGTCTGGGCTCGCTCCATGGTCCGGAACGCGTACAAATGCAGACTGAACGAGCGTAGATCGAGAGGACCGTGTCGTACAGCCATTCGAGCGAAGGCAAGGTAATCATATTGCTAATTAATCGCGCAATTAGCGAGACCTTTCCGCGTCGCAAACTCGCTCGCCCTCTCTGTTGCCACCTAGCCCGAACTTTATAGCAACGATGAAGTTGCAGGTAGCCTGAACGCGTAGGTAGTTTCCTCTTTGATATCGGAGGGGGACAATAACAGGCGTGGCACCGACAGACTGGCTAGCTGGGCTTCACCCACGTACGCATGCTAAATTTATGTTCGCTCGCATTGACCGCTTGTCGGAGCCCGACAGGAACCCTCTCCTCCGCTTCCTCGGGCGCCGTTCTACAGATGCGGACGTCGATAATGCGCTTAAGAAGCTCGTCGATCTACTTTCGGGACGCGTTGCGCGACTGGAATCCTCTGGGAATCGATCGAGATATGATCGACGAAAGGATGCGGCGTTCGATGACTGCACTGACTCGGATTAGGCCTGACGCAGCGAATCAGCCGCTTTTAGTTGTGCTGAATGTTGGAGTACCTCCGGGATTATGCACCTAAGTACTTCCTACATCCAACTGAAATATTTTTAATACTCGTGCAGACTGACTTAAGATACAAGTTTACGAAATGGGATTTTGGGACTTCTGCATCTTGCAATTTTCAAACTTTTTAATTTTGGAGGTGGACCTTCGAAATGTGGACGAACTTCGAGACTTTGGGAATTTTTTATTTGATGACTTTTGAAGTTTACAATTTCTGAATGTTTGAAACTTAAGAATTTGGGAGAATCTTGGACCTTGGAAATTTTATATTTGAAGACCTATGATGTTTAAAATTTCTGAATATTTAAATCTTGGAAATGTAGAAGAGACCGAAAATTTTTGAAGTACATAATTTTTTAATACTTGAATCTTGAAAATGTGAGAAAATTTTGTACATACAAACTTTAGAAGAAAGTACAAAATTTTTGGAGAAAATAAAGTTTTGAATTTTTGCATTATCCATCAAGATATCTTCGAACCTAACGTCCATATGATAAAAAAGAAATTGTAGGGGATGATCACAATACGAAATAATTTAGCAGTAATTTAGTGTGATACAATGTTGTTCAGTAATAGCACGTTACAAACATCTTAGCTTGATGACAAGAGCCGTAAATAGGGGCTTCGTCTGATCAAACACGATATTCTGCAGCGGTTTCGGGCTGAACTGCGTATCCCCTGATTAGGCGATCCTTGATAAGGTTTATTGATCGCTTCGTTAAGGCAACACAGAGACCCACTAAGATTCTCTGAGGCCTCGCGTAACGCGAGATACAAAGAGGATTAGTAAACCCATTTTGGATCACCGTGTTGATCGTTGCAAATAAATGCCACTTTATAGACATTTAATTGGAATTATGCAAATACATTCAGAAATTCAGAACCTTTTTAAATTTTAGTACAAGTTGCGTGTTTTGAGACTAATTGCTTTTCGTTCATATGATATTTATGGATAATTATTTGATTGCACTGTAAATGATAATATGTATAAAATTGCTGTATGATGTGTAAAATGGTGTCGTCGCAAATTTGCAACATTATGAAATTTAAAAGAAATTTCAAAGTAAAAGTATTTTAATTTTTCTTGTATTTTGTTATTGTTGTCAGTGAGAATGCAAGAAAATATTTTTTGACAAAATTGAACAAATTATGCAACAGAGGATAAACAGTGCATTCCCTTTTCCTCACGATTTTAATAACAGTTCTCCCAAGTACCAATTTCATTTATTCCTCGTATCTTAATCTCCACCATACATTAATTGCAACACGAAAAATGCTCATCATAATTAAAAAAAACTTCAGAAATAACCAGAATTCAGCTACCCGTCACTTTCAATTAAACCCCAAAAGGTATAAAAACCGTACAGCGGCAAAAAAGCACGGGCCGTATAAAAATGACGTTTTCGCGTATCAAAAATAAATTAATCAACGAGAAACGAGACGTATAAAATTCCGGTGTACGTTTGATCGGCTCTCGCGCAGCCGTAAAAGCGTTTTATTACGCTTCACTCTTTCAACACGGCCGCGGCAACATCCGAATTTAACGCGCCGTAACATGGCAGCAATATGACTGAGATTAAAACGTCAATTGGCGAAGATGAAGGTAGCAAGGTGTACGCGTTGAAACGGACGCATCTGTAATTTGTTCCCCCTTTCGGACGCGCGTGTCCTGCGGAGGCATTAAACAGGGTAAAAAAGGGGACGGTGGCTACTTTGTTGCCAACGAGAATATCGACACCCATTCCCGACGCTTATCCAGCCACGATACGTGGCTGATAAAATCGGGACTCGTGGCGAATGGCCGGACCCGCGCGACTCGATCGCTCGACTATCTTCATCCGCGATCGCCACTTAAAGTCTGCGACGCGAATTTACATTCTCGTAGTCTCTGCACGCCTTCTTCTTTCTTCGACTTCTCCCTTTCTGCTACCGATGTACAATCGAACGCGAACCTTTGTGCAGAATGTGGCAATGAAGAGCGGAAACTCATAGGTTCATTTTTGGGGACTTTTGGAAAGAGGGGAAATTTTAGGGTGTAGAAAATTCAGGGATTTTACATTAGGAGTACAAGTATTTGGAAATCTAGGGATTTTAGTATCTAAGGATTTGAGAGACTAGGGGATGGGGAATCTAGAGAATAGGGAATCTAGGGAATAGGGAATCTAGGGAATAGGGAATCCAGGGAATAGGGAATCTAGGGATTTGGGAATCTAGGGTTTTGGAAATCCAAGAATTTGGGAATTTAGGGATTTCGAAATCTAGAGATTTTGGAATCTAGGAATCTTGGCATATAGGGATTTTGGAATCTAAGAATCTTGGGATGTAGGGATTTTAGAATCTAGGAATCTTGGAATCTAGGGAGTTTGGAATCTAGGAATCTTGGGATCCAAGGATTTTGGAATTTACGGATTTTTAGATCTACAGATTTTGAGAATTTAGAGAATTGGGAATCTAGGGAATTGAGAATCTAGGGATTTGAGAATCTAGGAATTTGGGAAACTAGAAATTTGGGTATGTAGGGATTTGGCAATCTACGAATTCGAGAATTTGAAAATTTGGGAATCTAGGGACTTGAGAATTTAGAGATTTGACAATTCAAGAATTTCTGATTTTAGGAATTTTGCAATGTAGTGATTTGCGAATCTGGGAATTTGGAAATCCACAGTTACATGCATCTAGGAACTTAAAAATTTACTGATATGGGAATTTAAGGATCTGGAAACTTAGATATATTAAACTTAGGCATATTAAAAGATTAATATGCTCGTTCCAAGAAACTTTAAGCACTAAATTGAAATAAAGCTTGCGTTCAAGCAACCCACACAAGAACAACCTAAAAGCCCAAAATGGCCGACGTCGTTGAATCGTGTCTCCGAAAGGGTAGCATTACTCCAGTTCATCCTGAATAACCAGATCGAATCAATTGCTCTCGCAGAGATAAACGCGAAATAAACATTGAACCTTCTCTTTCAGCGTCTACAAGAATCCGCGAATGAAAGCTTAGCTAATTGTCCGCTGGAATTAAATGACGAACGCATCGTGAAATAACGTCGCATCTTTCATCGTGTCGTTGAATGACGGCTCGGAAATAAGTCCGTTTCGAGAAGGTGGACAGGTTGGTGTCTAAAGTGGGATGCTCGTGGAAGTGTCTTCGCGACGATATTCGCGAGGGATAACGACGGGGATGATCATAATAGCAGGAAGCAATGCACCGTGGACAATGCGTTATTCTTCGTTACGCGGAGCGTGTCTCGGCAGGTTCGAATGTCCGGGGACCTCTGAAAGGAACAGAGAGGAGAAAAGGCCGGGTGATCGTTTCAACTGCGACGAGTAATCACGGGAATGAGATTGAAATGCATTCAGCGCGTTCACGGCCACTTAGACGTCTGTTCCTCGTCATAGTAAGCCGGCTCGGAAAGAAACGGCGAGACCAGGCGAGAAACTGCGACGACGCTCCGCGTAAATATATGCCGCCATTGTGCTTTTACTCTATTTACCGAGGACCTGCTGGTCTCGGCATTGTTTCACGGCGTTGATTTCTCTTGAAGAGCTTCTTCGGCCGACGAGCCGAGCAGCTAGTTTGATTTTCTTTTCAACGGAGCGATTCTTCGCTCGCAGTCGTTATGCGGAGTGCAACAGCGAACCGGAAGTGCCGTCGAGCATCGGGTAAACGAAGCGACCCGGCTGAGATGCTTTCATCGGATCCGAGTGTTCGTAATTACATTCGTTTCTGCGCGAATATAATAAGCGTTTATTGTTCTGGGCGCAGCGAAACGGACTGCTGTATTACCGTGTTTTTACTGGGAAACGCTTAAGGAAACATTACGATATTTGTGTTTACAAATGGAAAATTCACCATTTATGAACTATGATATTTGGGAATCTTGGAGAGGGATGCTTCAATTTTGATACCTTATGCACTTTTCAATCTTTTCAAGAATCTGACGTAGAATCTATAGTAATAATATACAACGATCTATATCAGCAATATTTAAGTATTCCTCGTCCTCCATTTTGAATGTTATTACTCCAATAATATAATTGTAGGATAACATAACATAACTCTAGTAAAAGTACATATTAAATATATTAAAACACATAATATATCACAATACATGCACCTCCATCTTAATATCTCGTCCGCCATTTTGAAGACTATTACCCCCACACATAACTATGAACTTAATAAAAGTATATGTTAAATATTTTATATAAGAAATTGTACTTTCAACACATTTGCTTGTCAGACTAATCACACCTAATTCCATACAAATGCATGCAAATTGCACATACACAAATTGCATCTACGAGTATCCAGATGATGTCGTTGTCGAAATAAACGAGACGAGTACGAAGAAGTCAGTGAACTCGAGGGCTATTTGCCGTTGTTGTGTTCTGCGCGCATTCTCGACGCGAAATAGCCGCGATTCGGAGCAATGTCACTGGAAGCTGACCGTTGGCTTCGAAAGGTACGAGAGCAACAGTCGTCTCGGTGGAATTACACGGGAGAAGAATGCAGCAGGGGCATGCATTACAGCGTGGTTAAGGGGGCATGCAAGTAATTTGCTAAACTGGGCTAACGTCGTAATAAATATGCCTTCGTACCGTTCCCACCGGCTGTTCTCTCTCGCTTGTGCACACCCTCGCCGTGCTGTATCGCAGCGAAAGAAGAACCGTCAGGAATGCAACTCGACGCTGCTCCTCCAACACGTGACACCGACGTTGTCGACGCCACTACTTCTGTAATGCGATGCAGATCCTAATGCTCCTTGCTCGACGCCATTTGCCCTTGCGCGATGAAGCTGCTCCTTTCCAAATGCTTCTATGTAAAAGACACTGTCGAACAGTCACTTGCACGTATAATTATTCGCAACTTCTGCAGACATATCGTTCTGATAATATCATTTTGATCCTTTGAGGTGACTGTCACCGTTTAGTCTAATGTGTCAACTTGAGAGATAAGAGAGTCATTTCATATCTCAAATTGGTTCTATATAAATGAAGGATATGGCAGATTAAATTCTGTTCAAAAATGCAGTTGTCCTTCCATGAATAACCTAACCTAACCATGAATGTCACATTGATCAGAAATACATTGAGGAAAAAAATGTGAAGGTTCCCATAGAATTCGTCGTGAAAGCACAGTTTGCATAAAAACGTGGACACAGGCGAACAAAGATGCGCCATTACACGCAGCAAAAAGCTAAATACCATAGAATTGGTTGAAGCTTAAGCTCGGAGCGAGTCGAAAGCTGTTTGCCGTGCAGCGCACGCGAAACGTTTCCATCGCGATTAATTCGAGCAAAACCACGAGGGTCCAAGAGTGGTCGCTGTTCGACTAATCGCCAGGGATCAACGTCAAACGGCACTGTCGAATCGAGTGTCCATTTCGAGTGTCCCCGGTTTCTTGCTCCCCGGGCCGGTAATGGAGCCAGAATGTCCCGAAAGGTGGAAGGACGGAGAACGGCATTTAACCGAAATCGAGATCCACCATTTCGCGATCCTGAACGTGGCCATGCACCGGGTCCGAAATGGTCGCCGAAGGATCGAGAGGTGGCCCGGTGAAAAAGAACATCGCGGCACCTCGTGACGCCATGTCGGTGCACGGCCACAAAGGAGGTGCCGCGGGCGGAATGGAATGAAACGGAATGCCAGCGGCGTGTGAATTACATTCCTGACACGAGCTAAGCACAACCCGACATCCCATAGACCCACCTTACCGAACTTCTTTCCTGTCTCTCTTCGACCGCTCTTGCTTCGATCAGATCGACGATTTTTTGCGGGATCCTTTGGTGGCCCGATTCTTTCAAATTATGCGAGGTTTAACCCTCTTATACCGGGTCATAGCGACAGTTGGATATGGTGATCTTATTTGAGGGGAAATAAAAAAATTATGTACACAAATATACAGGTCCAACCGTAAGAGAATAACTTTCTTAAAATGAACCAAAACCAAAAATTGTCAAAAGATGACTGATGGTTTGAAGGGAAGCCTCCGAACTTAATTGTAGTAGTTAGGAGTGTGTTTGATAAGTTAGGAAGCTTAAATTTCAGAAGATTGAATATGCAAGCTATTTAAATTTTCAAAAGCCCAAGTTCGCAAGGATTTTCAAATTCTCAAAGACCAACAGTTTATAACTTCATCTTAATTTCATAAAGTTCAGATCTCTAAGTCCATAAATTTCTCAAATGTCCCCAACTTCCCAAATGTCTCTTGTGCAAACTTCCAAGTATTTCTCTACCATACTGTAACAGTAAAAATTGAAGCGAGGTTAATCTGTGCTGAAATGTATCAACGAAACTTCCGCAATGTTTGTGTCAGAACATGTAACCGGTGTATAATGAGTAGTCATCCAGAGATCGTTAGATACGAATGAAAGATTCGAGACGCACGTACAGCGTTCATTGTGAACCTGACGATTTTCTGGCCGTTGTTGGTACGGCGGCGACAGCATCGATAATTGCCAATCATTCGTAACAACCGCTAGAAATATATATCGGGCGTTCGTGTAGCGTGCAGCCGGCCGCTTGTGTACACACGATATCATCGTTTGTTCGCCGATCGGTTTCCACGGTGGTCTGGCCGGCTCTCGTACAATACAGTTTCGTTCAATAGCTGTCAGTGATTCATGCGGTGTAATAGAATTTTTCAAGTGCGCCGCCGCTCGAGGATCGTTCGCCGTCCTGAAAAGTGACAATACGTTAGCCGGTTCAATGAATCGATTAGCCGGCTCCTTTCTCTTGGTTAAGACTGCTCTCGATCGAGGCCAGCGAAGAAAACAATTTCCGGCATTTCCGTTCGGGGAACGCTTCGATTTACAACGCCGTTCACCAGCCGTCACAAGATATTTTTTAAATCGAGCACCATTATGTCGGCTGCTTATTAATCGTCGTAGCCACCATTCAGTTTTCTACCATTAACATAATTACCTTCTAATCTTTGCCCTTTTATTATTTTGATGAGAGACCGTTATGGAACTCGACATGTCAAGACTGGAATCTCTAGGGGAAATGCTGTTAAGGAGGTACGTTGATTTTTAGGCACTTTTGGAAGGTTCGAGGAGGTGGGTTAATTCGGGGTTGTAGGAATTTGGGAATCTGAGAATTTGGGGAGCTAAGGAATTAGAAATTTTAGGAATTTGAGGACCTGAGGAATTACAAATGTGGAGATTTGGAGACCTAAGAAATTGCAAATTTTAGGGATTTCGGACGTAAGAAATTATCAATATTTGGGGAACTAAGAAATTACAAATGTAGGGAGTTGGGACCTAAAGAATTACAAATAAATTCAGCAGTACAAAACGTCTATGTCCCCTCATGCAAGCGAAGTGCAGCGTCCGATTAACCCAGAAGTCCAACGATACCCTCAGACCAATAAAGATAGTAAACTCAGACACGTTTCGTGACCTTCCCAGTCGTTGGAAAATGTGCTTTCCACGGAGTCGTTAACCCGCGTCGTCATCGTTCGTGGACAGCCGATCCGTTGTCTCGTTCTCGAGGAATCGCGTGTATGCACTTCCGTGTTACAAACCGGCATTCAGTCGCCGCAGAGATCGCGCGTTGCAGGGACACAACGGTCCGTCTGTACCGGTAACTCGAACACGACGCAGCGACAATCCGCTAGACAAACGGACTGGTACTAGACGGACGAAGCTGAAGAAGGATAAAGCGGCAACAGAGAGGACTGGGTCAAAGAAGGAAAGACTCAACCGTTGACCTTTCCCTTCATGCTTCGCTTGGACGATGCTGTCTCCACGACGAATGGAGCCACGGACCGGCAACCGGGATCAGATCCGGACCCGGAGGAATTTTTCCTTCTCATTCGAGCAATCAGATAACGCGGGTATCGAGTTTCTTTAGACTCTTCACCTTGTGCTGCTATGGAGTAGACCTAGTATTCGTAGAATCTATTAGATTTCTATCGTAATATTTTTATCATTTTTCATGTATTTCATTCCCAAGATATACTTGGACAAAGTGATATTTGAACCTTGAGATTTTTGGGACTATATTTGGAGCTTAGGATATCTGGATTACAGGTATCTTTAATATAAGTTACCTGGATTTAGAGATATTTAGATCTGGAACGTTAAGTGCCACATATATGGACCACTTGGATATTTGGTTCTAAAGTTTTTAAGGTTCAGAATTCTAATGGCTTGAATATCAGTCTGGGTGATTTTACAGAATTGTCAGAAGATGCTGATCAGAGGATTTATATAGATATATCCATAATGTTAAGTGTCACATATGTGGCACTTGGGATGCTTGGTTTTAAAGGTTCTAAGGTTAAGAATTCTAATGACTTGAATATCAGTCTAGGTAATTTTACAGAATTGTTAAAAGATGTTGATCCAAGAGTTTAGGAATATAGGTGCATCCATAATGCACTCAATTTGTTCAAAGCGAAGTAATTAGCTTCTAAAATTACCTACGTCCTTGATGTAAAGTGAGCATCTGCCGGGATATAATAATAACGGAAAGGGTGTCCGATCTATCGCGAATCGGTCCGTAGATAGCTCTCGAGCGTCACCTCTTCACCTCCGATCGATCGTAGGTATCGTTCAGACAACGATCGCCGATTGAGGATCCACGATCTGACCGTAACTCGACTTAACCGCGTGGCGGGCTAAAAATACGCGGATCTCCACCCGTAAGCACGTTTCCCACGGAACGAAAGGGTGGACCGTAAGAACGAAAGGCTCTAGCCGGAATCGACGAGCAGCAGGACTCTCGGAGTCGTTACCGCTTTACCGACAACGCCGATTCCTATCCTCCTCAATTACAGATCCTCGGGACGTGACTGGAGATGTGACCCCGTGCTCATCCGATCCTACGAGCCAGCTCGGCTTTATCGGGTACCCACCTACGCTCTCTGCATCGACAATACTCGCCGGAAAAGCTTTCTACGATCTCTGCCGATCGCCGAAATCATTCCGCGATTAGATCGATCCCGTGATCCCCGGTTATACTCGAGTGCGCCTTGAATTTTCTTGTGCACGTTAATTCAATTCGGACGTCACGTATGCTGCGGAGTAAGCTGCTTTCGAAACTTTGCTGACCGATTTTGGACTACGATTCGTGAGCTAAATCTGATCGGTGAAGATGTTTCGGACGATGGCTGCTGCTGGGATGGAGCAGGTTCTGGGCGAAAGATCGTATTTGCTCAATTGGAGGATCTAATAGAGGAGTGAAGTATTTGCATCTGGGGATATTTCTAAGCATGATTAGATCTTGGGTGTTGACATACTTGGACGTAATGATGTTTGAATTTTTTATTTTGATAATCCATGTGGATTTGGGGATATTGCGATCATGGAATACTTGGATAAAGATACTTGTCTTAGGTATCTTAGAATACATGAACATACCTATATATTATACATGTATATTTTACTTTTACCGAAAACATCAAACATCATTTCATCAACTCAACTTCAGAAGGAGATTCTACATGATCACCCTAATTCACCCTATCTTTTATTACTCAAAATTACTCCCTTCTTCGTTCGATCTTTTTACAGCTAGAAATCTAGCAATCTGACGAAAGGAATGATCGAGTATTCAAAAAGATCAAGATCTCAGCTACTGCCGTTACCCACAGACCTATTTCTATTCGATGAGTAAAGGATATCAGCGAGTACACGACATTCTTCGGCTACCCGTCTAACCCGTTTATCCATATCCAACCAGAACCAGAAGCCGTTGACAGGGCTACGTTTATGGTTGTGTCGAACGAACGTCCGACGTGTTTCGACTATCGTTACACACGGACCGATCAATTTTAATTCATCGAAACTCGGTGCCACCCGACATATCCGTGTACCTCGATCCGAAGACGAGGCACATCTCGATGGACCAATCAACGCCGACCTGGTTTTCCATCTCGATACAATCTGACATCTCGCAGGCACCTACGTTAGCCACCACGATACGACCGGCCGGGGACGTGACAAATGATCCGATTTAACGAAATCCTCGGGCACGTTCGTTACCCAGCTTCGTTATCGAGCACCGGCGCAGTTAAATCGTGCTACCTGGTGCACGGTTAGCCACCGTGGCATCGAACGAGAGGCTCGTTCGAGACGGTTAGTTAAGTAAGAAGTCCCCTAGCTTGCCCCCGTAAATCGGCCGAGCCGCGCGTGCACGACTCTTCGGCAATAAAGCAACGATAAAGCGACCCCGGCCCTGATTCGCGCTGGATTAGCAATTTGCTGGGAGACCTTTCGCGCAGCCATTCGGGATCCAACTTAATCCACGCGAGGACATGGAGAACGGTGCTTCGAGAAATTCGGGGGCAATTTTTATCTCTTTTGTAAATTAGTGAGTGGGAAGGAGCTGTGGAATTTTCTATGTGACTCGAGTGTGAATTTTAGGATTTGGAGAATTTTGTAATTGAAGAATTGAAAAATTGAGGAATATAACCCAACACAAACATGCAACGCACCGCAAACTTTTCCAAAGTTTGACACCATTTTGTTTCTTGCTCTTACAAATTAATTTCTTAAATCACACTTATCCATAAGTCCAGCAGAAGTTAACTTTCATTTAGTAAAAGCAAGAAGATAAATATTGAATACAAATTGTGTTACAAATTATATTATTTTTATTACAATTAAAAATTTGTGAAATTTAATTTATGAAAATCAGTTAAATTTCTACATGTTAGTTGATATTAATACAATATTAAGTTCTTACATCAATAATTTTCAGTGTAGAAATTTTGTCCAGTGTACATAGCGATCGATGGAGCATAACAGTTTATGTTCGAACGAAACACGACAGGACACCGATATTTCAAATACAATTAATAAAACTTTATTAGAGCCTGCATAATTCCCGGTTGAAAAGCTGCGAATAAATTTGAAATTCCCTCTGATTTACCGTTATTAACATCTCAGAGATGAAAGTCTACAGGGTAACTTACGGTAGCGATCTAATACTTCAAGCAAAACAGTTTCACTTTGTCGCAGTCCATTAGACGAACGAACTAAGCATGGCATTTACTGTGCCCCGCAATTTCTACGCCACTTGGGTAATAGTTATTTGATAAATTACGAGCCGCGATGAATACTAATGAAGTGACCGCGCGCAAACGTTTCCCCCGTTAATCAACGCTCGTTCTATTAGCGAGCGCAATTAATATGTCGTCGAGTAAAAGAGTGGGTTACACAGTCGTTGTACTTCGTGTCGACGATTGCACGATTTCAAGAATAATCGAATCTGGACTTGTTAGAAAAATTCTGTAAAGGTGACGTCATGTGGAGATATACACTTATTCATGCACAACTCGAATGTGCAAAATATCTAATTAAATTATATTGAATAAGGATAGTTTCTATTTGATCATGTTCTATTTTATGGTTGATCAGAATCACACACACATACACATGTATAGGTTCATTGTATTAAAAATAAGGGATATTATTCATATTTTTACAACGATATGTAATTTCGTATGTGACTATATGTGTGTAGTTAATGTATGTAAATATATGTAATTGTATATTTGTGCATAACAATGTATATGTATGTGTATGACATGTATGTGCGTGACTGTATGCATGTGTGTCATTCTATGTATGTGCGTAACTCTGGATGTACGTATTCATATGCATGTGTGACACTTTATGCATATGTGTAACTCTATACATGTGTGTCACTTTACGTATATGTATAACTCTATACATGTGTGTCATTGTACATACGTGTACAAGTCCATCCATACACCTCTAAAAATATATAACTCTATACGTGTGTGTAATACGTGTGTGTCATATACGTGTGGTACACATATGTGTACAAGTCCATCCACACACCTCTAAAAATATAATAACTCTATGTGCATGTATAACTTCATACATGTGTATATGACTCTAAACATATGAAGCTATAAACGTATGTAACCCTACATGTCGTGACCATGTCCCTATATATAGAAACTCAGAACCAGCAATGGCTGGTGTTCGAAGGCGAATTTTTCGTTGGCTGCGTCAAAGAACAAGGGTTATACCAGGCAGTACTGATGACAGTGATTATTATATCTTGTTACCACCGGCGATGTGGCGATGTAGTCGAACGAGATGCGGCTTAACGCATCGTTCGCGCGAATCATTATCTTAAAGACCCGCCTGATAGGAATCTCGATCAGGTGAGCGCCTATTTAAGGAATCGGGAGAGGATGGGAGAAACGTGCAGCGCAAAAACGAAGCAGAGAAGCAGGGAAATGGGGTGGGAGAAACTAACACTGTACGCTTATAAGCATTCCTTTAGGGAAAATTATAATTTGGTCGGACTATATACTTCATTTCGTAAATTTTTTAATACATCACTATTTTTGGTAAATTTGACTAGGTTTAAATTTACTAGCTACTGTTACTGTGAATGTGAATTCGTAACCCTAAAATAGATTTAAACTTCAGGTCACTTTATGAATGATAACAGCAAACGGAGACGACCCAGGTTGAATTGAATTTTGATTATCAATCGGGTGAAACGCATAGATGTTTAATTGTATTGAATTTACCTAATTGGTGGATAGGGTTGTCGAGGGTCCGCTATCTTCGACCGCATCTCTGTTGAGGTAAACTTCCTAGCGACTGGAGAACGAGAAGCCCCACAGAAAGCAATTTTGCTAAGTTCAAATTGAAATCAGAGTCTTATCCAAGACTGCGTTCTGATATGAAGATCTGAAAATTTAGGAAATATGGACAGAGTTAGAAATATAATTTAGAGATTTGGTAATGTGGTAAACCTAGATGTTCAAAAAAGAAGCTATCAGTTAGAACCGGTGGATTCCACGTATATCTGAAAATCTGTGTAAGCCAAGATTAGAAAACGTCCGGAGATGAGGAATCTCAGTTCCAAGATTAACAATCAACCGCAAGATTACCAGACGCAACAAAATGCGAATACCAGCCGTAACAAGTTTAAAATTGCTACAATCTAACAATATAACCGAGCAGCGTAGCGGAAAAACAATTATTCCGGAAAGCGGAGTCCAACAGAGCTCTTTAAACAACTCGGGAGTTGTCTGGATCCTCCCCCGACGGTCAACGTTGGCGGCTCGCTTCATAACTAATTCCCACCGGCAATTTTTCAGGGTCCTCCTCGAACTTCGAAATTACATGTTCGCCGTCTGGTCGCGAACCCTCGTGGCGGTGATACCGGTCGGCACGGTAGACAGTAGGTGGGGTATGTTGCGGAAACGACGATCGTGAACGGAAAACAGTGACGACGCGATGGCGAATGGGGGGCGGAGACGGTCGTGCAGAGTGGAAGCGCGATCTCGTAGGAAAATATTAACTCAAGCCCGGGGATGGGATCGGCTTACAATAAATAGAATAAATATGACGTACGTCGTGCGCGGACGTACGGGCGCAAGTCTGGAGAGCATAAGTGGGATCTAAATTGAATGGAGAGTCGAGCGTGGACTAAAATGGAAGGTTCGAGAGAGAAAAAGACCGAGGGAGAGTAAGTTGAAGTGGTGGAAGTGCCGTCCTGGATGATAGCCTGGCTTTATTGTTTTCTGCCCGGCGGCCACCCGGTATGTGTACCCGTGCACCCTGTCCAGCCCGATCCCCGCCCGCCTCGTGTCCAGGCTGCTCCGCGAGACATATACGTATAATATCGGTGTCGTAGTGGCTGGTTCGAGTTTTAATAATTCCGCGAGCAGGGCGACAAGAGAGGAAAGAGGGTTCAAGTGGTCCGATGCCGTAGGAAGGGGGTCGACGGACCGGATACACATCCGGTGGATCGGTTTTATAAGCTCGCGGTGCCGGCAATATCCGCTCGCGATACGTCTCTTTGCTGGATAAATAATTCATCGATAATTTAATCGGTTCAGGGAACGACGCGCGCGCGGCTCGAGCTGATCCGGGGTTGTCGATGCTGGCGCAAACCGGGGCGTAATTTAGAGGAGCGAGAAAGCGTGCAGGAGGCGCGGACTCGAGACTGTCGGCAGCACTCGATGTTGCCCTGTGTTGAAAGAGGGCAAAGCAGGCTCGTGTGTAACGAAAGCGGTCCGGCCCCGAGGTGATTTTTAGTCATGCAGATGATGTTGCTACGGAATACTTTGTATATGTATTGGCCCCGTTAAATAACGCATTTTAAAGTCCGATGCAATATAGCCGTTTGTCGGTGCTGCCTTTAAAGAAGTTCATTTCGTGAACGGGGCCCCAGCCCGCCTTAATAACTTTCCCGACAAGATAGATTCCTTTTTGCTTCCCTTCCACCGTGCGGTCATTATGCATGCTCTTTCTCTTTCCTTACGAGTCCGATCGTCCCTAAATTCGTTCGACAGGAATTAAAAGTCTGCTCTGTGAATTTTACCTCGGACCTTCCCCTTTGTTCTCGTAAACAAGCTATGGCGAATTGGGTTAAATGGGATATCCGTTAGCAACACTCTGCTACTATTTATCTCGTCTTTAACTTAGGTAAAATTTTCAGATGGTAGGTTCAAGTTTTTTTATGCACAATTGATTTATAATTGAAGGCACGTTCAATGGTTCTGCACTTTGTACTTGTTCTTATATGAAGGTGTATGCACTCATATTCACCATACATTTTTTGCACCTACATGTAAATGCAATCCTGTGATTTTGATAGAATCTAGATCTAACACCTCCATATTTTCATACACGAAGAATCCTAAATAACGACACCTGCACTATAATTGTATTTGACCAAAGCAGCATACCGAAAGTGGCCACAAATCGGTGCGAATATCGTGGGTAAAAGAAAGCAAAAAAGCGTGTGATCGTAATTTTTTAAAGACAGCGATGATTCACGCGAAACGCAGCCATAGGCACTGACGATCGGCAATCAGGGTATCCCGCCGAGTGTTCTTGCCGGGGGTTAATAACGGCGAACGCATTCAGGTGCTATATCTCACCCGTGTACCCTCTTAAGTCCCGTTCACAAAGGTCCGCAACGAAATAACACATCTCGGGTTGTTCGCCGCCGAACCCGATCGACCGTATATATTTCAGACCCGTCGATTCGAGTAATTATCGACTACTCGTAGCGCCAGAGCTACGGTAAAGTGTTTCGTCGTTGACGATAAATAGCGGCAGAAGGAATAATCGTCGGGATATTAATAACGACGACAAGATGAACGCGCGGTGACGGAGAGAAATGGCCTCGCTTCAAATTTACTGTTGTACGTTTGACGCTGCCTCGCAGTCCGCTGTTATTATTCTAATGATACGGGGATGATAGTGATAAACATGTTGCATCGATTATTTAAGAATAGAAGCTGTTTGGCGTAATACGAGGGTACTGCGCATAAGTCGCTTCGTGGTTAATGCAACTACTTCGAGTTTAACCGCCTATAAATATACGGGCTTTTCGCGCTAATATGTGACAGCCTCATTAGTCCTTAAATATTAACATCACCGTTACTTTTACTGGCATCGATATTAACTGCAAGGTGAACTTACGTGCATTTTGCACGTGTCAAGTTGTATTTTATAAATCTGCACACGAGGTGGAATTTTTAGTCTGACAAATTTTTTATTTACTGTCTGAAGTACTCTAATTATTATTGGACTAAATTTTGGTCTTAAAATTTTATTTTAAACTAATAATTTTTATACAGTAAAATTTGCAACATGAGAGTATCTAAATCCTAACCTTAAAATCTACACTCTCTGAAGTTTATCAGATAATACGAAAAAAAGATGAAACTAAAAAAAATTCATCGCAATGGCTTGGAAAAGTAGAGAGTAAATGAAACGTGTTAATAAGATAGTAGGAAGTTAATTGCAGCAAAGTCGATAAGAATCGACACTTGGCGAAGTGCTGTTCATTTAGGGAAGTTACAATGAAGAGCATTGTAAAAATTGAATTATTTACCGTAGGTTCTCTAGCGTTGAACGATCGTCGATACCTTTGCCAATTTTCTCGAGTATCGCCGGCGGGCTTCGTCGATAATTTCCAAGGCAATCGTGTCGACGTAACTTACACCGCTTAAATGAAATTGCAAGATTCACGATACGCTTGTAGCGGCGGAAACCAGGCCAGTAAGAAGTTGTTCGAAACGAAAGCTCTCCCGAAGAAAGTCCTCGTCTCCGGGGGCTTTTCTGCAAATTGCAATTCTTCCACGGTATTCCATTCACCTAGCCGCCGATATTGTTTCTTTTCGTCGCGAAAGCGTGCATTTAGAACGCTTCCAGGCAGAAAGAATCGGAACGAAGCGCTCGATACTAAATGTTTCCATTGATGCCCGACGACTTAATTACGGACACCTTCAGGCAAGAATAAAACTGTCTGGAGAATAAGGATGACCTAGAAACATTTAACGCGACGCGGTACTATTTACTCGGGAAAATACTTTGTACACCTTCGTGATCGAGCATCTATCTGATTTATTTATTAGGGAAATTATTTCCAGCTACGAGACTTGTTCTCTAAGTGCTCTAAAAGGTTTCGATAGGATTCACGTTCACGTTACTAAAACAGGTGTTTTATTTTAGGTTTTACAATTTTTGGAAGTCGGTGTTATTTGTAGAAAATTGTTTTAAGATAGGCTGTAAGATCTTTTGTCCTCAGGAAATAGATTGATATATAATTTACATCATCTAGAGATAATCTATATCTATATGATCTAGAGAATATTCTATACTATTTACATCATATGGATCAGCGTCCACATAATCTGCATCAATATTTACAAATCATCATCTATATTGTGCATGTGATCTAGATTATATACATATATCATCTGTATCATGTAGATCATCACATGCAGCATCTACAATATTTACATTACTGCCTACGTTATCATGGTGTGTATCATCTTCATCGTCATTTGTATGATCTACATTTTCCACAGAGTCATCCACATTATTTAGGTCCTCATCCATATTATCTACGTCATCGTCCACATCACTTCGATTATCATCCACATCATTTAGATCATCGTCCACATTATTTAGATCATAATCCACATCATTTAGATCATCAAACACAACATCTACGTCAACATCCCCTTCATCTACATTACCTGAGTTGACTACAGGAAAAACTGAATATGGAATGAAAACATAATTGGTGAACGAAAGATCCACAAACTAAAATAGTAAATCCTAAACCAAAGAGAACAGTGAAATCCTTACAGAAAGTCCTGTTGGAAATCCTTGACGAATATCGTGAACGAACATAATTTGAAGGTGAAGTTCGAAAGCATTGCACTCGATTTTACCGAAGAACGTTGAACGGCTTCGTCCGTCTAGTAGGCGAGAGTTCTTTCCGAGTAATCGAGCGGAGGATTGAGCGAGTGACTGAGTTACAATCCCGATAGGATCTCCCTAATGATCGGACACGAAACTCCCACACACGGATCCGGCTCGTCCGGTGAACGGTGATCTGAAAAGCAAAGCCCTCCTTACGGAGCCTCGAAGCCTGAGAGACGTTATCAGCACCGGACGTTCTCGAACGCTGATTCTCCTAATTGTTGACACGCCACTCTACATACGACGCTACACGTGTGCGTGCTTGTTCAGCAAGGAAGTGTGGACCGTTCAATCCTGCGTGTCCGACACGTACGTGTCGTTTGTGCACGCATGAGTCCCGGTAACTCGTGTCAGAACCGGAATACGCTATTAAACAGGCGGTAACTCGGTGGAGACGGGAAATAGATACTTTCTTTCGTGTTTGTATACAGACTCATGTTAAATTAGATTAATAGCAAGTCACAGTGGATTATTAGCTTATCATGAGTAGTTCTGGGGCCTTCATTTTGGTACCATCGATTTCAAGTTTAAGATAGGTCCATAGTAACTGAAGGTAGATTTCAAATTAGAAGTTGATTCCTCTTCAATTTTAGGTACATTTGCAAACATAGAAATTTGCATTTGTAGTTTGAGAATATAAAAAGTTAGAACCACAGACTTTCAGAAATATACAACCTGAATATAAAAATTTGTGGAGCACCAAACATCAGAAAATCCAAATATCTGAAACTCCAAAAATTTTCATCCACAAAAGTACAAAAAAATGATCAGGTTTAAACGTACATATATTCTTATCCAGAATTGCATCCAACCACCCCAAGTTTCCGGTTATCGTTAGTACCCCATGCAGAACAATGGTCCAAAGGAAGATGGTCGATCGTTTTGAAGAAACAGCATCGGCAAATTACGGGCTACTCAATGGCCAGGATGGAAATCCGTAATTTGCTGGATCGAACAAGGCATCGGAGAAAGGAGGCGAGAAAAACGATTGGCGAAGATGCGTCAGCATCGGATCCAGTGACCGCCCAGAACGTGGCGATAAGTGAGTCGTTAAAGGCGTACAGTTCCAGGTTGTAAGCGCGTGTAATCAAGCGGCGATGCATCAGCGGGATACGCGAGCGTTTATAACGCGTCTCTATCTTTCTGGCGAGGACGGGACCATTAAGGACGCCTGAGGTTGCCGTTGAAGGACCTCGAGGCTGAACCGGGGATTCGTCGATCCGTCATAAAGCGCAAATTTTCCAGGCGTAATCTCGGAACACGGAACAGCAATCGGCCGGAGCGGCGAAATCGCCGATTAGAACGTAGTAAAATTTTTCAGCCGCGTTCGTATACGCCGTAAAGATTCGTCGGACGATATAATAGCTCATCCGCGATGGAACGGTGCGATATGAGTTATAAAACAATATTTCCGATTGCTCCGGTCGGAGGTCCCGGGGATATGTGCCCAGCCGCCATGTTTGTTTGAGCTCCGTCTGCGACTTCGGACACGCTTTCGAACGTGATCGTGATGTCACATATGTGGTCTCGGTTAAAAGCTGCTTTGATTAAATTTCAATTGCAAATTTCACTTTATATATATTTTACGTACTGACTGATGGTGGTAAAAAATTTAATGTGTTTACTATAATTAAGACAATCTTGATGTTAACCTTTGCGCTCGGGAAGTGACACAGTCATCATTATATTTATTACAATAATTTTAAGTAAGAATTTTTTAACTGATTCTATAACATGACACGTGTAAACATAATGAAACAATAGTGGAAATTATTAGTAAAGAAATGATAACCTCAAGAAAATTCATTTAACTTTTTAAATAAGTTTTAAAGTTGCTGTTTGTAAGCGGTCAAATTACCTTCGAGTGCAAAGGTTTAAGACTTGTAATGGCAGTCTCACTATTCTGTGAAGTACGAAATATTTTTAGCTTGAGTTACTTTGCCCATCGAAGTTTCGAATTCCCAGCGAGATGTGTAACGAATTTGAAAGTTTAATTATACATCCGATTTGGGGTGCGTCGAGATTATTAATGGTGTGGTGATTTTGAGCATAATAGAGAAACCCAGCAATCTAAACGCTGAAAATGACCTCGAAAACACGTGCCACGGGAATCTGCTTTGGATAGGGCAATTTAAGGGATGACGATGGCATTCTTCGGTTACGCAGAATCGATTGCGGAACAGGGATTGAAACAGAAGTTTGAAAAATGTTTATAATCCCCCAGATACATGGTTCATTCAGTGCTACTGATAGTCTCCACTTTTTTTTAATCTCTTCGTGTAGTTATAAATGAGACCTGTGTTGCTAGTCTCAGATTTAACAACTGCTTTGTAGAATGAACTTTACATTGTAATTGACTGCATCCGGTCGATAAGAGAAGTGATACCGTGATAATGATAGCAATTTTGATGGGTAATGTCAGAGTGAAAAGAAAATGTGAGAGCATCCCCTTTTTTGTAGAAGCTCGTTTAGTTTGTAACGTGGAAGATTAACTAATCGTTACTCTTAATAAATTCTTTAGATTTTATTGTGATGAAAATCGGTACTCAACATTAAGTTTATAAATTTTAATGTTATTAAATCTTTGAGTCTTAAAAATTTCAAGTTCCAATGCATTAAATTTTTTAAGATTAAATTTCTATAAATCAAATTCCTTCATTTCAAATCTCCAAATTCCCAAATTCTGAAATTTTCAACCCCCAAATTTCCAAATTGCCAAATCTTGAAATTTTCATACTTCCAATTCTCCAAATCCCCAAATTCCCAAATCCTCAAAATCTGAAATTTTCAACCCCCAAATTTCCAAATTTCCAAATCCTCAAAATCTGAAATTTTCAACCCCCAAATTTCTAAATTGCCAAATCCTGAAATTTTAATACTTCCAAATCTCCAAATCCCCAAATTCCCAAATCCTCAAATTCTGAAATTTTCAACCCCCAAATTTCCACGTCCCTAAAATAAAAAATTAAAAAGAATAAAATGCATAAACGATGACTTCGCTCACCTCGACATTTTCCCCAGAGTGCCCTCCCTCACTCTCAACCGTATTTACACATTAATTCTGCATAAGCCATCATTATTTAAAACAACATTAAATCACAGAATCGTTGAACATTTTGCAATATTTTCCTCGAGAATATTTAAAATTGCGCACACGTATTCATCATATTATTTAGCTGACATATTTTGGACAACGGATTACAACGCTGCAATTGGTTATTGATTCATGAGCGAAATGAATTTTAACTTTCGCATTTTATGGACACATCTTTTTAAATGCAAAAAATATATCAGAATAATCGTACAAATTTATGGACACGTTTTTCATCGTATTTTTTACATGTTAAATAAATCTCTGCTTTTCGGTAATGGCACGTATAAAAAAGACAGCTAATGGCAGGATAAAAATTCAAATATTTTAAAGGAACGAATTTACTGAATTCTCACGGCGTTCTGCCAGCTTCGGATTTGATTCGTTTCGCCTAATTAGCCCTCAAACAGCGTGTATCCTGTTGGTTTTGCTTGGTCACGCCATTGCGAACGATTCAAATGTGACAATACATTATTTTACAAAAATTAAAACAACCAACAATAACTCAATAATTTGATCCGATTAAATCGTTACGTATTTTGCAACATAGTTTGACATGATTTGATGATGACATAAAAGTACTGCAAAATGGTGTTCGTCGCGCCCATTTGAAGCTCAGAGTTTGATGAAAATGAATGCGTAATCGTTTCATCAATATTGTTAATACAAAATGGATGATTGTCAATTCCAGCATACAATGACCTGGTCATTCTACGCCAAATCAATCATTTTTTGACATCGATGTCGATTTTGTCTCCGATGAAATATTACGCAATTCGCGCGAAATTAAAGGCGATAGCGACATTCATACTAATTAAGAACCATTTCGATTTTTTGGTTATTGATGATCTAAAAAAATCACGTATTCATTTACGTCTATGAAATATTAGTTTTCATCTACGTATGAAATATTAGTTTTAAGTTGACAAAAAATGGAGTAAAAATTGTTACCATAAGTTCGAAATTCGTGCAGCTACACGTAAATTATATCAACATGCAAAAATACGAAGAACACGTTACTTTCGACGAAGTTAATTAAATCGGTTCAGTTGCGAGCAATAAACGATAATTGCACATTTTCGACGTTCGATAATAAAAGCGACCGCCATTGCGCCGAGCGGAATTACGCATTTGTCCCTCGAGCATAGTCACGCATCGAAAGTAGCGGAATCTAGCGAACGGTATTCTACACCGGTGGTTGAGAAAAATAAGCGTGGCCAAATCGTATTGGTCACGGTGCTTAAGTTCGCCATGGCCACTTTGCTGCGGTTAAAGTCGCGGGTTCTTGTTCACGGGCCTCACAGAACAAACGGGCCAAAGGGAAACCGGCCGAAACGTGCGAACAAGGAGGAACGAAGAAGGAGAGTCGAAAGAGGAGGGCAACGAAAGAAGTCGAGCAAGAAGAAAGTGTACGCCGGGCAACACGGAATGCCGGGCCGGTGGAAAAGGAGAGGGAATATCGCAAAATGATCCGGTACACGGTTCGACACTCGTCCCCCTTTCGTTTATTCCGTTCTTCTTGCTCGCCTCGTTCCCGTGTCGACGATTCAAGACGGCAATTTTCTTCTTACAGGGGCGAATACGCGCAGGCACGAAACGGATCGCGTGTATATCCCTTGTTCCCGTGACTCGCGAGCTACGGGTACCTACACTTTCATCCGTGGCCGTTGATTGTACTCGATCTGGTTAACACGTTCCCGGAATACGGTGGAAAGTGTTATTAAGGTCGGCCGAGGAAATTACAAACGGTGTTTGGCGGAGTGCAAATAAGCAGAGAATGGGAATGCTTTCGTGTCGGCCGGGGATATTATTTTAGGGAAACGCGCGGGGTTCCATTAGGCTCCTCCGGGCTGCTAAACCTGCTCCGCTTAATTATTTTCAACCGATATTAAACGCTTTCGCGTGTTCAACTTCTTTTTCACACCGGATTTTTCTTACTACCTACTTTTTTAACTCCTCCAATCTTATTTTTATTATGTTCATTCATATGAGTATGTTCATATTCGTATGGGTACGGAGAAGTTACATGAATAGTGGTACAACTTAGTAACTATGCTATAACTTGTGTTTCTGCGTGAAAAAACTATAAGACATTGAATAAGATTTTTTATCTGAGTTTTTGAAAAAATTAGTGTTTCTTAAATATTTCATATTGTTATGTGTGTCATCAATTAATTCTCTGTGGGCGAACTATGAATCCATTTATTCAATTTATTCAATAAGCATTGCTGTATTTAGAATGACTGAATAGTGGTTTGAATGAAGAATTTGTTCTGGTACTTATTGCTAGATTTTGTATATCCTTACCATGACATTGCAATCAAAAGATATTATAAATTTCTAAATATCAAAGGCACACAAAATATCCTACCTAAAGTGCACATTTATTCCCGGTCTCTGCCTATTTACGCCAATGCACCTGACCTTGGTTTTCCACTCTTGATTTCCTCTTCAAGTCCAAGAATTCCGCATTTCGAACCCTCAAGTTTCCCTCTTGGAAACGACGTATTTATGCGAGGGGAAGTTTACGATTCAAGGAATTTCGGCTGTTTCGAATGGTTTAGCGAAGTAGAACAAGAGTTACTCGTTACCATCGTTTCATCGAGGAACGGTGACTAGACCGGCCGATTTCCGTAACAATCTTCTCGCCCCGGTTTTCATCTCCCTGTGTCGCGTCGAGTGTCCAATCGTTCGTTAAAACTTCCTCGAGGATTCTTGTATCCCCTTCTACGTTCCGAATTAACGAAGCTGCGGGGCCTCGAAGGTGGTTGGAAAAATGGTATACAGAGGTAGACTATCGAGCTTCCGATTGGTCCAACGAAACACGAAAATATTCGTGTCGATGTTTCTCCTGCGACTCGATAAAACCAATATCCGATTCGAGGGGTGTATCTACTCGACGATTCGCACGAAAACAATTTTTTATTATTCCATTGATATGAACTTGTTTCTCATCTTTGAAGAACTCTTTTAAAATAATTTATTTGCTTTTTTAGTTTTATAAAATGTTAAAATGATTATCTTGTATAGTAGGGCACAGTGGAGGTTTTTAGGAGTGTTTGAAAAATTTCAGATATTCAAGTTTTTTTTTTAGAACTTTTAAAGGAGACAATAAATTTTTTAATTTTCAAATTTTAACATGTGATAAATTACTCGAAATATAAGTCTCAATTCGACTCTCAAATTCATAACAACGTTAAATATCTTCGATATATCAAATTCATAAGAAATTTGAATATCTCCGTTTTCTCAAATTCTGGCATTTTCAAACGCCACGATTTTCAAGTTTACAAAAATTCTAAAGTAACGAAGTAAATAAGTAAAAATCCTGAATTTTCTAAAATTCACTCGATCGAAGAAGAACGTGACCCATTCAATACAAAATCCGTTACAGTTACGCCAATGGCGAAGAACGGAAGGTGAATAAGGACCCTTCGAACTGGTTTAAAGGGAGTTACCTAGACTACGACGAAAGAGTCGAGAAGCGATGTTGGTATCCTTCGAGTTTTCCTGGAAAGCCTTCTTCTGAATGAGGAAACAGAGCGTGGAAAGACAAAGGAAGCGAATAAAGACCAGAGTAGGAAGTACCGTTACGCCGTCTCCAAATCTTTGGCTGGGTGTATTTCATCTGGTCTCATTGTACGATCGGAATCGATAGGATCCAATTAACCTCCCTTTTGCGGGGGTCGCAAACCCTATTGTCCCTCGGTACAGTCGAGTGCAAATTTACCTTCGCTCACAAAACACGAAAACCAGAGGAAAATGTCAGTTGACTTTGACAGATTTAGAAGAATAAGAAATTTTGGAGATCGATCGAGAATTTGGGGGTGTGAAAAATTTCGAATGTGAGAATTCGGGAGATTAGGATTTGGGGAGAGGGAGATTTGGGGAGAGGGAGATTTGGGGAGAGGGAGATTTGGGGAGAGGGAGATTTGGGAAGAGTGAGATTTGGGGAGAGGGAGATTTGGGGAGAGTGAGATTTGGGGCGAATGAGATTTTGGGAGATTGAGATTTTGGGGTGAGTGAGATTTGGGGAGAGTGAGATTTTGGGGAGAGTGAAATTTCGGGAGATTGAGATTTTGGGTGATTGAGATTTTGGGGCGAGTGAGATTTTGGGGAGAGTGAAATTTCGGGAGATTGAGATTTTGGGGAGAGTGAGATTTTGGAAGAGTGAAACTTTAGGGGTGTGAAATTTTGGGAAATTGAGATTTTGGGACATTGTTATTATGTGATTTGGAAATTCAGAAATTTAGGGATTTGGTGAACTAGAAATCTAAGAACTTAGAAATCTAAAAACTTGAGGGTTAAAAATTGTATAAATTCAAGAGATAACAAAATTAAAAATTGAATAATTTCAAAACTTGATAAACCCAAAAAAATAAGAATACAAAAATTAGTACATCTCCCAAATAAAACGTCGCAAGTGTACATTTTCGTTGGAAACCCCATCCGTTCACAAAGCGTCAATACGCTTTCTTATTTCCCGTTTGGATTCTTCCGTCGATTTTCAGTACGGTTTCCTGAGCCGTCAGGGGTGTCAACGAAACGCCGTTATCGCGATTTCCCCTAATTGATCTCTCCCCGCGTTTCGCAGGAATGCTGCGAAAAACTCGTCTGAACGGATGGAAAGGTGTGCGTTGCACATGGGGTGGCAAACGGGACGTTCTGAAAGGGGCGAGCTACGAAGCGACGATTGAACCGTTGAAGAATGACGGGAGATGACAGTCGAGTGGTGCAATTGTCGCAGCGACGAAAGGAGAGCCTTTTAGCATCGTTTCAACCCCAACCTACCCGGGATCCGCTTAGAATTTATGACTGACAGCGACGATATCGCCGCTTGTAGTCGTCTTATTGCAAACAGATGAACAGCGACGTTGAAACGTTTTCCAGTTTTGCAGGGTTGAAAAGGTTGCTGATTTTAACAGCTGAGAGACAGGTGATTCTTATAAATAACCCGATAACTGAATAAATATAATTACAGAATGCAGGCTATAGAGCTATCGATCAGCAAATCAACAATACACAATTAATTTCACAATTAAATTAACAATAAATCTAAACAATTTCACTAGTCATACATCACAAAAAAATGACAAATTCCATACAGTCAAGTTTTCACAACTCTGCCAAGGTTTAAGAGTATATAGCAATGCAGTCATTGTTTCATCAGAAGATGGCGTAACGCCATATTTTCTTGTTTCCGCGGCTGTCCGCCTGCGCGTACGCTTGTCCGTCACGCGGCTGAGAGACATTTCGTCTCATGAAGACATAAGCGAGCCGGTAACTTGTCCATATTAAAACGTCGTAAGCATCGTCGGCGATGCATCAAGTTCCCGGGTGCTCGAGAGCCTAAAGGGATCGCTCGAACGGCGTTTCACGTCGGACAAATTGCAATCACTTTTCACTTTGCTGCTAATGAACGCGGATTATTCGCGAACGGCAGCGTTCCTGGCGCTTTTCGTGGCGTCGACCCGCAGCCTTCGGCGTCTCGACTCTATTTTACACCGTGGATGATTTATGGCCTACACCTCTCGACCCGTATTAAAAAACGCTCTGGACCGACGCATCCTCCTGTTTATACGCTTTCCAGCCAATTCGACGTACCCATTTTCCCTTCGTCGAGAAAGATTAATATTGTCGGTCTTGTACGTGCTAGGATGCTTTGACTATGAATAAGTGCGCCGAGATGAGTCTTGCGGGTCCCTAGAACGTGTAATCTTCGGAAGGGTTATCAGGTTCCAGGGTTCGTTTAGATTTTCTAGCTTGAGGGCTTTTAGGTTTTAGGATTCACAACTTTTAGGGATTCTGTGTCCTAGGATTTCTAGGTTTTGGAGATTCTGACTCATAGAGTTCCTAGATTCCAGTATTTACAGGTTCAGAGATTGATGGATTCTAGGGCTCATAGATTCTTAGGTTCATAGGTCCAAGGTTTCATAGGTAATACACAGGTTTCAGAGATTTTTAGGTCCTAAAATTTCTAGGTTGTAGAATTCATACACAGGTATATAGGTCCAAAGATTCATAGGTTCCATCTGGGTTCCCGAATAGGTTTAGTTCCTAGCTCACAGGATTCATAGGTTCCACAATTTTCATGTGACTAGATCTTAGGTTTTTTAAATAATAAGGTTTTTAGACCTTAATGTGTGTAGGCTTCCCAAATTCTAGAATCCCTACACTCTAATATTCCCAGTCTCTAAGATTTCCAGACTGGTTAGACTTATTTAGGATTCTGAAGCCTAAGATATCTAGCTTCTCGAGCTGGTAGAATACAAAATTCTTAGGTTCTACGATTTCTAGATTCTAGAATTCTGCGATCCTAAATCCTTGAATCTTCTGGGTACCAAACACTAGAAAGATCCTAAACAGAATCTAGAACGAATTTCTTCAATTTTGTTTGACTTGTCCTCCTCTGAACATCACACGATCTCCGTTTCTTTCAGACATGAAATAAAATTTGAATTAATAAGACCCTTGTCATTTACATATCTCGTGTGTAACCCTCATTGAGAGACACTGGTGATCCAAGACCCTAATCAAAACACTGTACCTCCGCTTCTTAAGGAAAGTGCACGTTGCACCCAGGTGTACCGAACGACTGCGTTATTGCAGCATTAAAATATCGTATATCAGACATTTGCATGCTTCTCGATGATGCTCAATATTTATCTGGTGCATCCTGGCGTAAGCGATCAGCGGTGGGACGAGCCTCGACGCGAAAAATACACGTTCTATGTTAGCGGAAAGTGCCCCCGTATCTCACCGTATTAAGAGCATTATCCTTGATACATTATTCATGGGACACGCTTAAAGCGTAATAGAGGTACGCGGCATCGTGGAAATCGATCTTTACACAATTGCCGCAAATATTTACATCCACCGTGACGCGCATATTGCCGAGGGATTGATTCTTTACGGCGACGACCCCCATCGGTGCTGGCTGACGACCCCCATGCTCTATGGCGAACGTAACATACATAACAAGCGGCCGGAACCGCTCGAATCTACGTGGGAGCGGAAGATGGATTAAGAGATAAGGAGGCGTATCAGGACCAATCAATTACGAAGTCGAGGGTTACCGATGTTGCTCGCCGAGGGTGAATCATTCGTCGTTCCGTCGCTGTCGAGGGCCAAACCCACCCGTCCACATTTCAACCGACGACGAGACGGAAGCTGCAACAGACAAAACGATTTTCTCGGATATTGTTCCTCGTAACGGCCCGCGCGATAAGCCCTCGGCCCCGTGATTCTTGCGGCTCTTCGCGTACGAGCTACCCCATAAACCACCCTAATCGCTTGCCATCGACTGGCGAGCAAATGCCACCGATAAAACATTATTTGCGCGACGTGGATGTTCGATGAGACGGGGATCGACGCTTGATGTATTTTCTTGCCGATATTAGCGAGAACGTCGTTACTCGTGTTCTGGAGACGGGGGTAAAAAATGTTCACGATCGAATGTTTCATTCTATTGCGTTCCATGTTTTATTACTTTCTTTATTCCGGTGACGTGATTTAGAAGAAAGCATTTCTGTTATAGAAATATTATGAAATATTATTCTACTGCTGGATTTTCACTATTTTATAGGTAAATTATTTTGTTGTTGAAGCATCATTATTATACTTAATTAGTGTACTACTGTACCACTATTCAAAATTCTACAACTTCTTTAATTTTGTTATGTTGCAATGTTACTACTCTACCATTATCTTCATCCCTTTATTTTTATTCCACTTTGTATAATTATATTATTATATTACCTTGCTGTCTTGCTTCTTATCCCGCATAATGTATATCCTAATACTATTGTCTACTTATCTATGTTATTTTATTATTTTGTTATTCTACAATTTCGCCCTTCCGATCTTGCAAAAGGTTATTAACATGTATTGCACCCAGAACAAGGCTATATAAACTGTAATGGACTTTATGGGTCGTAAATGTCTTTGCGCTTCGAAGACTCTGGTCCGACTGACTTCCGTTTCCTTTCTTGTCCCTTTTTGTAGTCCAGGGAAAATTGCAGGTCAAGGGTCACAACACTTTCCTGTTGCTGCGAATACTTTATTCCCCTGTACACGTATAAACATCATTGCACGTTTTCTTTCGCATTTTTTTATAGTTTTAAATTCTCCCAGAAAAAATCGTTATATTATAATTTTACGATTGTCTAGAATACAATAATTGTACGACTTAAGGTTAAGTACAATTTAAACGACGCTAAAATAATAATCGGAGTAGTTTAATTAAAATTAATTGACGTTCGTGATACTCCCAGTAATTTAATACCGAATCTACGTACTCCCGGAAACGATACAATAAATGTACGAAGACCGCGAAAAAATAGTACGAGCTGTGTTAGCAAACATTCGTTTAAAAACGTAAAAACAAATACATCCGTGTTTTTATTTTCCATTGAGAATTGGTTTCTGAAATGCAAACAGATAAATATGGATGAGTTTTTAGGCATACTTGCACAGTTATTTGTTTTATAAAATAACGAACGACTTCTAAGAACTGATTCCATGAATTCATTTTTCAGTAACTTTTATTAAAAACATCAAGATTTCAGTCGAAAGAGTGCATCAACGTTAAAGTTAGTTTGCATCAATATTTTCAAGCGCATAGAAAATTTTAATCACTAAATATTCAGAAATCCTAGCAAGCATGAAATTTTCTTCGGCCGCTTTAATACCATTACTCCGAGCCCCCTAATAAACGAACGAAAAAGGGATGCAATAGCTAACAACGACATAACGCTTTGATTTTCAATAGAGAGGCTTACATTAACGCAGAACAATTTACCTAAAATGTTTGCGCAAGAGCGTGGCAACCCTCCCATAACGTAGAACGTAAACGTAACACCCTATGTCCGTGCACAGGGACGAATGGGGGAAAGGGTACCGTCTCATGGTGAATTTCCTATTGTGTTCCCGGAATGGCGAGGTTCACGGAGGGAAAAAAAGCAACCCCGAAACGGAACGCTTGTAATTCTCATCTTATCCCGAAAATGGACGGTGACTCCGCCACCGCAACGTGGCGCACCCCTTGCAATCAAGTACGAGATATCAAATGTTTCCCATTCCCATCGCTGGCCCGTTCGCTTTCATTTATCGAAGATGGAAGTGGACCGTGTCGAAGGAGCTGAAAAACGACGCAATTTGAGCCGCGAGAGAAATTCTGCCGCGGCTGAAATTGGACTTCGATTCCTTGCCCCAAAGAGTAAACAGTGATAAAGTATCCAGTATCGCTCGAGTGCTGTTTGTTTTACTCCGATTTTGGAAACCTTACACTCCTGATAAAAGACCTTACGAAGTTATATAAAGAATCACAACTTAACAGGTTCTTAAAAATACACTGTATATCAAAAAAATTATATTAATATATTTTAAGTAATTTGCAATTAATGTAACGTATAATAGTTCAAGTAGTATAATTTTGAAAATTTTTTGAGAAGTATTGTACAAGTTCGAAAGACCTCCATTGAAATAATATTCTGAAGAGATAAAAATCTGAACAGCCACATTTATAATACAGCGTGACCTAACCTATAAAGTAAGATCTTTTCAACCAATTTTATCGAATAATTTACAATCTCCGTATCATTTAAAGAAACAAAAAGAAAAGTTCCCTGGGTATACGGGTCATATTTTATGCATCCGATTCGATGGGTCAATGAAAATCCCAGTCGTGGCCAGATGGAGCCTTTCAAAAAAAGGTCTCCTAGAAAAATAGGGTGGCTAGAACGTATGGGGTTACAAGTACATTCTAACACTGGCTGAACACCGTTCACGGTGTGTATGTGTCATGGGGTGGCATGGTATACCGTTGCACGCTTAAAACGGGGGTGGTTTGTAGACCATCCGAAGCAGGATAGGGAACGAAGAAGCCCTTACCTCACGTTTCACCGTGGCAGCCGTTGGCTATGAAACAAATCAATAGTTTGCGCCAAAGTGAGTTAAGGAAAAGAGAGAGAAAGGGTGCAACGAATACGACGGAGAAGAAGAGAGCTGAAAGGAAGAGGAGGATGGGGTTTTCACGGGGGTGGTGATTGGATGGAGTTGCTCAGGATCCCGTGAAATGATATCCATCGAAGTAGAAGCAGATAACGCTCCTCCATTTTACTTGCTCGCTTGCTTTGCGACTGCGAACGCTTATAATCGCTCGCGAACGCATCGAGGAAGTACGATCGACCGACTCGTCCTCTTCGACTCCGGCGGACGTTATGGGAAAAGTTTCTGAAATTTCTCGCCGGCTTTCGACGAAGTCCTGCCTCTCGAATTTTCTTCGGCAACTTTAAATATATTGGAAATGAACACCGTTCGGAGAAATGTTTTTCAACCAATTATATCTACTTTCAACTGCTGCAGCAATTTTTAGGATAATGTAAAAAAATTTCGATTAAACTTGGCATACGAAGATGAACGTAAGAACAAGATATACTATGTTCAACAAAATCATCATCAACAAAACAGCATTAAGAAATCACATTAATGTATGTCCATACAATTTAGTACTCGTTGGATTTTTAGAGGTGAATGGCTAATTATGTTCCTTGAGGACATTGCAAGATGTAACCTACGATTAATCTGTATATTAAGATGTTAGCTCAATCTTGAAGAAGTAGATTGTACTTCTAATAAAATATCAACAAGAGAAGCAGAACAGTTTGGTGCTCCTTGTTGAATTTTTAGAGGTGAATGGCTAATTGTGTTACTCGAGGACATTGCAAGATGTAACCCACAATTAATCTGTATATCAAGGTGTTAGCTCAATCTTGAAGAAGTAAATTGTACTTCTAATAAAATAGCAAAAAGAGGAGCAGAACAGTTTGGTACTCCTTGTTGGATTTTTAGAGGTGAATGGCTAATTATGTTACTCGAGGACATTGCAAGATGTAACCTACAATTAATCTGTATATTAAGGTGTTAGCTCAATCTTGAAGAAGTAGATTGTACTTCTAATAAAATAGCAAAAAGAGGAGCAGAACAGTTTGGTACTCCTCGTTGGATTTTTTAGAGGTGAATGGCTAATTATGTTACTCGAGGACATTGCAAGATGTAACCTACAATTAATCTGTACATTAAGGTGTTAGCTCAATCCTGAAGAAGTAAATTGTACTTCTAATAAAATAGCAAAAAGAGGAGCAGAACAGTTTGGTACTCCTTGTTGGATTTTTAGAGGTGAATGGCTAATTATGTTACTCGAGGACATTGCAAGATGTAGCCTACAATTAATCTGTATATCAAGGTGTTAGCTCGATCCTGAAGAAGTAGATTGTACTTCTAATAAAATATCAAAAAAAGGAGCAGAACAGTTTGGTACTCCTCGTTGGATTTTTTAGAGGTGAATGGCTAATTATGTTACTCGAGGACATTGCAAGATGTAACCTACAATTAATCTGTACATTAAGGTGTTAGCTCAATCCTGAAGAAGTAAATTGTACTTCTAATAAAATAGCAAAAAGAGGAGCAGAACAGTTTGGTACTCCTCGTTGGATTTTTAGAGGTGAATGGCTAATTATGTTACTCGACGACATTGCAAGATGTAACCTACGATTAATCTGTATATTAAGGTGTTAGCTCAATCCTGAAGAAGTAGATTGTACTTCTAATAAAATATCAAAAAAAGGAGCAGAACAGTAATAAGGTCTAAAATATCTGTTATTAAGAGGAGTATAACCTTCATACCTACAGTATAATTAATTTTAGAAGTCGACAAAAATGTACGAAATTTTGTAATGAGTCTCAATTAAACAAAACGAATTTGTAGACCTATAAAGTGTATTATCCTTGATTAAATGTAAGTGCCGTCAGGCGTGACATCGCATCACAGTCCCCGAGCGAAGTGAAAGACAAAGAAGAAATTTTCTTAATTATCCCGAAGAAGTTTGAAACGTTCGAAGTAAAGAATTTCCTCCTAAGCAATTCATTAGAATCCAACGGATCCTCCGGCAGGAATTAAAGAAATGAGCTCCAAAGTCGCGTTCATCAAAGGCATCGTTGAAATTGCACGAAGTTTTCCATTTACCCTCGATCTTCATTTACACCTTCGATTTCGTCGAACGGTAGAATGTTCTTTCTGCGAGTGAATCACATTCGGGTCAGTGAATCGCGCAACACCTGTGTGTTCTTTTGGGCGCAGAATGTCGCAGTGATTTCGCGAAAAAGCGGACGAAAAGGGTGGCGAAAAAAAGGCAACGGGAAATTGGGGCTGCGAGGAACGTGCCGCGAAAATGGGAAGGCGAAAAACGGGAAAACGAGCGCATACGAGCGATTCAATAGGGCGGTTTGGCCCTGGTTGGGGGCTAAAAGAGGCGAAATGCGTTTCCTTTGAAAGCAGATCGGCAAGATAGAGCAGGGTAGGGTGTACGGAGGTAATTCTACAAATTCGCGTTTTACCTACGTCTGACGAAAGGTAAACGTGAAAGCCTCTCAGTGACTGAGTGCACGCCGAACCAAAGGAACGGCTGGTTGCATAGAAAAGTACAAATTGTTTGTAACTAACGAGCGTAAATGAAAGGGACCATTTTGAAGGAACAGTAGCTGCACGAGTACCATTTCCCCGAACTGGATGCGCGATGAGTGACGTCTGATGAATATTATTTCGGGGACCTGTTTATGCTAAACACATAACTCTTTCGATCTCTGAAATTGAAACAATTGAATCAAATAATTTTTCGAAGCAATTATTATAAACACTATGTAAAACTAAAGAATATCTTTGTAATTAATCAGTGAACTAACAGTATTCAGTTAAATTACTACAAAGGATACTTATGAAATAATCTGATGCAATGAGTGAATGCTCAATTTTTAATCTGCTATGAGGATCAAGGAGTTAATTGATCTCGAGAGAACTATCATGTCATTGCACATCGAATGAGGTATTTCGAAACGTAGAAAGTAATAGAGCTATTACCAAACATTTATGTCATATCAAAACTTGAAGATGACTACACAAATTTCGTGTATATTCTTGATACAGTATTACGAATCAATCAATTTATAACTACTATCATTCTTTAATGAATATTTAATTTCAAGCTTATGAAATAAAAATTGCCTTGTCAAAAAATAAAATATTTCTCGTTACAATTTCCTCCTTGCAGAAATTATATAAAATCTTGCAAAATTATTTTGCTTGCATTTAAACATCGAAGCACACAATAACTGTGACAGGGTTATACTCAAATTAATAAATAAAACAAAAAACAATTATGTACAGATAAATACAAATTTTGCAAGTCATAATAGCAAAATTAACGAAACTCAATAAATTTCACCCAAACGTCATTAAGAAACAATCAAATGTACATTTACATTTAGTCAATTTAATTCAAGGGAGTACACAGGGGTTGTTCCATGCCCAAAAATATACATATGTGGATCCACGCGAGTATATGTGTCACGAACTGTCGCCACTCGAAGTCGATATGCCAGCTGTAACACTGACAGTTGTCGACTCTTTGTCAATTTCCCTAAGCGATTAGAGCAGACCCTTCGAATAACACCTACCCCTCGCCAGTTCTGACCTCTACAACGCTTCGGGCAAGCAGATACCGCGAGGTTCGAGTGCTGGCACTTGTCTATTTTCCCATTAAGCACGTATACGTGATTACAGAGCCAGGTTGAATAAGCCTGGTTGTGCTTCTTGAACCCGGCTGCCGTGTTTAAATGGATCATCGATCTGTCGCATATGGCTCGACCGATTAATAATTTCACTCAAATCAATTTTACGAGTAGACTTCTTTGGAATTGTTGGGATTACGAAACCGGGGATCCTTGGTGAAATATGTGGAGTTGGAAGGGTACAGATGTGAACACGTGAGCTGGCGGGACTCAAAGTAAAGAGAGCTTTATTCACTATTGGAGGTGCAGGTATTTGGGAATGTAGAGATGTGGAAAAGTACTGATTTGGGGACGCAGGAATTTGGAGATGTACCGATTTGGGGACGCAGGAATTTGGGGACGTGGGGATTTGGGGACGTGGGGATTCGGGGACGTGGAAATTTGGAGACGTGGAAATTTGGGGACGTGGGGATTTGGGGACGTGGGGATTTGGGGACGTGGGGATTTGGGGACGTGGGGATTTGGGGACGTGGGGATTTGGGGACGTGGGGATTTGGGGACGTGGGGATTTGGGGACGTGGGGATTTGGGGACGTGGAAATTTGGGGACGTGGGGATTTGGGGACGTGGGGATTCGGGAACGTGGGGATTTGGGGACATGGGGATTTGGAGACGTGAGGATTCGGTGACGTGGAAATTTGGAGACGTGGGGATTCGGAGACGTGGAAATTTGGGGACGTGGGGATTTGGAGATATGAGGATTCGGGGACGTAGAGATTTGGGGACGTGGGGATTTGGGAACGTGGGGATTTGGGGACGTGGGGATTTGGGGACGTGGGAATTTGGAGACGTGGGAATTTGGAGACATGGGAATTTGGGGTCGTGGAGATTCAGGGACGTGGGCAATTTATGGATGTACCAATTGGGGATGTACCAATTTATGGACATAGGAATTTTAGAATACAGCCATTTGCAGCTAAAGCATTTTAAGTACATAAGAATTTGGAAATATAATAATTCAGGAATTGAGGAATTTTTCCATTATAAACAATTGAAGCCATGAACAAGTGAAGCTCTTCTAAACACCTGAGTCACGCGCCAACTCATGGGTTGACATCGGTAGCTCGTCTTAGGCGTATATGGAGCAACGGTAAACCGCACGGAAGCTAGTTCATTAATTATTTAACTCACACTCGCGCCGAGAGAAGCTGCTATTTGACGATTCGTTGACACGCGATATCGCATGAAACGATGAGTATTTTCAACTGTAAGGAAATACGATTCTATCGGTTTCTATCTTTGTCACGAAGCGCATCGCGGATTGTCCTCAATTGATATGCAAGTATGGTAAATAAGACACAACCGCTGGTGTCACATGTGTGGATAAATAACGTGACATCCCTTTAATTCAGAACGTTCTACTTGCGTATTTATCTGGGACAGTTGCATTAGCGGTCTCTGCTGAGGTTAGGATATTGGAATTTTATGGGAAAATGTAAAGTTCGTGTTATTTTAGAAATTACAGTAATTTTAATTGTCAGAAGTTGAGGTTATATTCACACATAAAATTACTAATTCTTGTGGCGTGAAATTTGTATACAAAATTATTTTTGTTATTCAAAATTCATACATAAAAATTATTAATTTTTGTTGTTCAAAATTCATACATAAAAATTATTAATTTTTGTAGTTCAAAATTCATGCATAAAAATTATTAATTTTTGTAAACTAAAATTCATATATGGAGTTATTTTTGTAGTTCAAAATAAATATGAACACTAAATCTGTGTTTCACTATAAAATTGTTCAAGAATATAAAAAATTTCCACCTACACAAATTTAACAATCGTATGTCAAAAATCATTTGAAGAAATTTTTGCAATTTTCTTACAAATAACTTTACTTAATATTAATATTACATATAGCTAAACTTCAAATGGAAATTAAGGCCCAACTAACAATTTGGATAAATTACAACTAAAAATCAAAATTAAGGCTCATTAAGTCTTTACTTTCAAAGATTGAAATTACAAAATGAGAATTTTTGATCATCATATCACTCGAACAATTCAATTCTCAATTGAAAATTTAATTCCAAATTACAATTAAATCGAAATCGTAGTAATGAAAACTCCCGAGCACAACGAATATAGAAAGTCAGTTAATAAAAAGTGTTCAAAAGCCGAGCCATTTCGATTTATCGAGCGATTTCTAAACGTATTCTCGACTCGAAAATAGAGCTGCAGAAGGAGAAACGGCGCCGTACAATCGTGGGAAATTATAAATGAGCGAATAAATCAATCTAATCGACTCAACGAGCGTGACTCGTACAATATAAATTACGCCTCGGTCGCATCCACGCGCGCGAGGATCGGCGCGTCTCGCACGCGATGGAAAACCGCGCGCACGGTCACCTGGCGTATTTGTCCCTCGGTAAATTGTTTGCGTTATTCGCTGGTTTGTTCGCGCTCGCGAAGGTATTTGCAAACAAAAATGCAAACGCCCACGAAGGGGGCAGGAGGCGCGGTTAATTGCCCGGCCAGCTTCGGCAAATACGTTCCTATTGACGGACGTAAATACACGAGGAAATTTTACTCTCAAAACCGGTCCCCGATGGCGGGCCTCTGTTCGTCACCGGCAAACATTAGGAGTAAAAGTGAAAAGTGAAAGGCCTGTTTACCAAAAATTTGTCGCCCATTATTTGTTACGGCTCGATTTCTTTGCGGTAAATTTGCTCTGTGAGGACAAATTAGAGATTGCGGTAATAGGGCCTTTTGCTCTCTCAATTTATGGCACTTTAATGTTGGGAACGTTAGTTACTGTTTCATTAATTACATGTATCTGGTTTTTTATGTACTTTTAACTGTGGGTATATTTTTTTAACTGTGGTTATATTCTTTTTATATATTTTTGATGTAACTGTGGTTATTTGATGGACTTTTGATGTTCACTGAAACAGCAAGGAACTAATAACTGATATCAAGGTATTGTAAATAAGGTGTTAAAATGCACGCTTGAATAGAATTATCAAATGTAAAATTGATGTTTGTTGATGATGAGTTTTAATATCTTCAATTTTCGACCGGCAACTAAATATGAAAATCTACATTCACTTTATTTATTCAAATATATGATGATAAACTGTGTGCATTGTACACCCTGTATACACAAGGATTTGCTCTTTCAACGTATAAGTTGAATATTTATTCTAACTAAAATAAATAATGTAAAAGACAGAGAATGACTTTTTTATTTTATTCAGAGGTATAAAAAGAATCATAATGTAAATTATCCAATAAAAGCCATTTCTAGACTCCACAAGATAAAAACGAACGTTGTGAAACAAAGACGCTAACAGTATTTCGAAATAATCCATTCGCACCTCGTAAATCCATCCATTCGGTTCGAACAGTATCATCTGCCCTTTGCCACCCAACGATCGCCACAATCTCGTATCGCGCGCAACAAGCTCGAAAGCTTGGAGAACCCCCAGAGCGTTAAGTATTCCATAAAATTCCCAGTTCACAGCCCTGTTCGCACCTAGGAGCACAACGAAATTCCAAGCCGGCCAAAGGAAGAGTAACCTGCCGCGTGGCAGATAACGCTGCATTGTTGCTGCACTCGCAGCACGTGTAAACAATAAAGCGGATACGCTCTTGTCGGAGCCACGAGTGCATTTTCACGCGACCTCGCTCACACTAGGGTCACTATCGTCGAGAACACGCACACACGCTTTACACATCTTTTTACTCTGCTCTGTTCGCTCGGTCTCGTTAAAAAGTTATTCTATTCCTGCTTCTTAAATTTATTAACGTTGGAGACCCTATTAGTGAATACTTTCAATTGGACTATTTTTAGACAATTGTTTAAGAATATTTATTACGTGTGCACACGATGAAATACTTATAACATGTTAATGTACTCGAGTGGTCACAATATGTACTTTCACGTACTGACAATATGTGAATATCCTCATACTCACATATGGATACGTGTACCTTCAAATGCTGATAATATGTGAATATCCTCATACTCACATATGGATACATGTACCTTCAAACACTGATAATATGTGAATATCCTCATACTCACATATGGACATATATACCTTGAAATACTGATAATATGTAAATGTCATCAAAGACTTTGTAGATGCCTTCAAAGATATAAAATATGCAAATGTATTCAGTGATAACTTGTTATTTTAAAGAATGAATCTAAGTAAAAAATTTGCAAAACTGCAAACTGAAAGTAGATGTACTCTAGGTATTTTGAGGTTAAGCAGCCATACTCGAAAAGCGTCTACGTTGAAATTTCAGCGTGTCAACGAAGCGGTACGAAGACAAAGTCTAGTAATAAAATTTGACCTAGAAGTTGAAACAGTTCGACTACTGTGCAAAAGTCTATGGTCACTTGACTCGGTATTGTCAGCGTTCGAGTCACGCCCAAGATTTAGTACAGGGGGATTTAAAGCGGATACCGAGGTAACGAGGAGATACAGAGGCGAGGTAGGCGGCACTCGCGGTAATCGCAATGATTACAAGAGTGGAGTGCCAGGTATATGTAAGAACCTTGTACACGTTCGAGAGTGCCGTATATAGGCCGGTTTACAGCCATCGTGCATCGGATATATGGCCCGGAAAAATAGTGCTAAATGTTGAGGAAATTACGAGGCTCTGGTCGATGCTTATCGACGTAATATCTCGTGATCGATGGCTGGCCACGCGTCCCTCGTTCGGGGCCAAGCGTCATCCTCACGGAACCTCTCATTGCGATGAACATCGAAGTATAGGGACGCGAACTCGAGATGGTGGCTCGATACGCGGCTAATGGCGGGATACCCGCTGACGCTTTAACTCGCGATAGAGCAATTTCGCGTTCGTCACGGCTCTTTACCGACGCCGTGCGTTATCCAATTCACCGTGAACATTAGAATTACCGGGGCTCAATCGTCGCCGGACTGAGCCGTTTTGGACAAGCCTGCAGGTACTTGCTGCTATTATGTATTGGCAAATCGTTAATCTTCGGCTGACTGATCCGGCAATTTGTTAGACGGCGTCCTATTTATGCGAGTTTAAGTCCGACAAATATTTTAGATGAATTGTCTAGATCTGCAGATAGACACAAGTTATTATTCGCTTTTTACATGGAAATCTTGCAAAAGACACTTAACCTTTTAAGTAAGAATTTCAATCTCGTATTGTATACCCGGCTGGACGGAATTGAAATACCAGGATGATCTGCATTAAATTTGTTTCATTTTTTAAGTTCGTTATTATACAAATAAAATCAATCTTAATAACATTGTAATGACTTGAGGTATCTTAAAGTACCTTTGCACCAGAGAAAATTTCAAAGATTAACCTTCTGGAACTGTTGTGATTCTACTCTTTAGATCCTCAAAATAATGCTACCAAAAGTGATATGCTATCTCTTAAAAATCTTTCAAAGTTTGCTTAGGGAGAGAAAGTCCAATTCTTGTACATGGATTAAGGGATCAGACGTATGATTTAGGGTTGATGACTAACAGACTCATTGTGTGCAGGAGTTACTTATCTTAACTAAACAGGAAGCATGAAAGCCTACAGCAATATCCAAGACTGCATGTTCAGAAAGTAGCTCTTGAATTCAGACTTCTAAGGTATTTGAGCATTTTATTTTCTAACGGGGAAAGTTAGAAAGTTTGAATGAAATTTTATTTTTGAAAGAAGTTCAAATGAAAGTTTATTCCTGAAGGAAGTTCAAATGAAAGTGTATCCTTGAGCGAAGTTTGTTTTCTATGAGGGATCGATTCGGGAGTAAGGGGCATGATATACGAGTTGAAGAGACGATAGGTGGGTATCTTGATTTGATTTGTGGACAAAAATTTTCAATTAAATTTCGGTAAACTCGATAGGGAAGACTCCATTGCTGAAAATTTTTTCTGTTCGAACTGTATCAATAAAACATTCAATCTCTTCACTGTCTACATCATAAAACAACAGTAACCATAGAAGCTCCTATGAATCCATTCACATTTGATCCGAGAATTGCGTTTTGATGTTTATGAAGCTATAAACGGTACATTAAGTTGTATCAGTGAGTAAAACTTGTGGATTATGTATTTAAAGTAGTTAAGCACTAAAACATGCATTAAAGCGATGAGTAAAGGAAGCATTAAACACATATTATTTTATTCAAAATTCCGTTTAAATTTATAGCAGAAAGTAGACGAATTATTCCAGTGACCTATCTTAAATGCCCCGCCCTGTAAATCTGCATGCTTCCGCAGTTCAGTGGTGCCAGTATTTAGATCAGAGCTAGTCCATAGGCAAATCAACGCCCACGTTAACACGGTTTGAGCGGGAAAGCTTGAAATAGAATGGTTCCACGTATTTCATGAAAAGGACCGTCGAGAAGATCATAAACATCGAAATGGCGACGCTTTCTCTTCCCTTTACCATTTCATTCATACGCATTGTGCAACGATGTCCGTCGAAGTCCTCGGAAAGCCCTATCGGACGTTTCTCGGAACGCGGTGTTGCGACACAATGCCCGTTTTTTGAACGTGGACGTTTCCGCGTCGGGAAAAAATGTCTGGCAGCCAGGCTCGATAATGCAAACACTCGAGAGGCCGGCTTTCCTACGGCCGCCTGGCTGCCTATCGACTCCGGTGATCGTCCGTCTTTCATACCCACGGACAAGTGAACTTTTCCTTATCGGGTCGGACGATCATCGGTCGACGATTGGGTAAGGATAGTCACGTGGCCACTTCCTTTTGAGTACTTATCTCCCGATTGACTGTCGGCCCATTATAAACGACTCGTCGTAATTGACGAACGTCAGCCTCGGTAGGCATGTTAAAAAATGAATCGCTTAGAGAGGCTCGCGAAAAGAACGGCCGTAGTTTCACCGGAGAAAGAAGGAATTATCGATTCGCAATGCCGCGTTCTGTCTACTTCGATCGAGTCACGGTTCACTGGCCCGAACGAATTCGCGGCAAGAAACACCGCGGTCGGTCAGATACAATCGCATAAGTACAGTGCATCGACAATGAGGACGGTCGAACGATCTGACGGCGCGTGAGAAAAGGCCTAGTGTCGCCCATAAACCAACCCCCCGGTCCCAAATTTATTAGGAACCCATTGTGACCTGGCCAAAAGGTGTGTATGCACGCACCAGGTGCATCGACCCACTTCCCCGCGACACGTGCTCCTATTCGCACATCAAACACCCCGCCGCGTTAGGGTGCACCGAAACTGTTTCACGCCCGCTCACGTTTTCTGTGCCTCGAGCAACGGTGTCGATGCCCGGCATTCCTCGTCTCGTTTTAACGCCGTCCACATTGTTGCGAGCAGGTCGCCGTTGGATTTCTCTTATGGGAATGACCAGCACCGCAACTTCGTCATGAACACCATATCGGCTGGGCAGCTTTCTCTTGGCCGTTGCCTACGGGAAAGGTCGCCAGCCGCGGGTGTCGTTCACCGCTTTGGGAGGACGTGGACGGTAATTTGATTTTTCGTCGCGGGTTTAATATGATAAGTCGCAAAGTTTACTGAACTAACTTATTTAAGATTTGACTATTATAATAATATTTGATTGTTAACAGCTTCAGTGACATGTGATTCTTGAGCTGTGGAATATTGTAGCATGTTGCAGCATTTGTTACTGTTAAGGGATCGTCACTTTCAGTCTGACGATCTATCTGACTGTCTGACATGTTAAGATCAAGTCTCTTTTATGTTAAGATCTTATTATGATGATATGTGCAATGGACGAATTATTAACTCAAAGCTGAATTTCATACAGTAATGACCTATTTGTGGAACAAACTCTGTACTACATACACATTTTCAAAGTTTTAGTATATTAGGGTAATTCATTATAAACTAATTGAAAAGCTTCATCGAATAGCACAGAGAACATAAACCACCTAAGTTGTACATTTTAAGCATCTCATAGCATAAATACAGAAGTATACAACATTTTTATGTTGAGTTGAAAATGTTGTATGTGGTATGTGCTTGCCAATAGGCCTCATAGGGTTAACATGATGATGATCGAATATGTTGAATTCACATTACTGAACGTTGACAATCTGATTCATATTGAATCTGCATTTTTGAATAACGATGTCTGTTTCATTAAGATTAGGGACGTTGAAGTCTGTTGAGGATGTGTACCTAGTAAAGGGGTTGTACAATTTCCTCTCGCCATTAAAGCAAAATATACCACAGAATTTGAAGAATATCAATCCACAATTAATTCGACTCGCTTCACAAAGTAACGAAGCGAGAAAAGCGCCACTCCGCGAGGGGGTTGCATATTGCCGAAGATCACGGTCCCGAATTATTGAACCTAGTCCCTAGCACAAAGGACCAGCCCTCGAAGCGGCGAAAGAGATCCGCATCGTGCGTGTTTCACGGTGCATTACAATATTACATTAATACTCCACGATAAGCCACTAATCTTTTACAAGAGACGTCCCATTTGGGCGAAGCGGAGCGTAATCTGTCGAAGGGGGGTGGCCATTAGGTATCTAAAAAAAGAAAATTTCCAACTACCCCGTGAAGGTACGATATATCATTCAGTGGTCTGTCCCACCTTCACCCTTCTCCCGTTGCTGTCACAGAGTTTTCTATTCGATTTCCTGCTCCCCTTCTGCCCCCACCCCCTTTCCTCTCCCTCGTGTATTAGGCGACATAGACACGGTACGTTCACAAGCATTAGTAGAAATGTAATCTTACTTAAGCATATGTCGGCATGACTGATTGGACGGTCGACAGCTCGGATAAATAATAGCGCGAACACAGCGAGTCCCTCGTTTCGATCCCGCGTGTCGTCAATCCCCTCCTCCTGTATCTCCCTGTCCGCGCTTGTGGGAATTAGGAGAAAAAAATCACATATGGGTACCAGCGGGGTGGGGATCATGCTGGTAGCTTGATTGCGTCAATAGTCATCGATCTGGCCACTAAGTCCTCGGCTAAATTCAAGTACACGTACCAAGTATGGACGTCCGCTTAGCTGTTCTAGGACTTCCTTTTCGGTGTACCGTGTACTTTCGCGCCCGTGTTGACCGATGGCACGTGTTTCTATCGATCGCCTAACGTTGCTCCCTAATTCCACGCGTACAAAGTGCGTATCGAGTGTCGCGCGAGGGACAGGGAGCTGTAAGTAAATTTCTCGATAATTTCGTTAGCCGTGATTTTCGCTCGCTGCGAATACGATGCAACGTCTGTATTATACAATTCCCTCTTTTCATAGTTGCCTCCGACGATTGGATGAAAGCAGCGAACACCGAGATAATGTAATAGAAGACTCCACGTGTAAACTCAAATCTTATTATTTCAACTTAAAATATCTCGCTAATTGCGAAGAACTTGTAAGGTGCATTCATTTTTAAAAATAGACAACCTATTTTCATCCTCGCATTTTTTATCTTCTGGGTTATTTTATTACGTCCTCTTCTAGGTTATTGTATTAGGTTCTCTTCTAGGTTATTATATTATGTCCTTCCTTATGCTGTTATATCGTGTCCTTTTATTATGCTATTATATTATGTCATTTTATATGCTACTATACTTCTAGGCTGTCTCTTCTGTGTGGTACACGTTCTTTAAATAAAATTATCTAGAACACTTTGAGGTTTTTAAATTTCACCAAAAATTTTGCTTTCATAAAATTGTTGAGGTAACGTTGAATATGGTAAATTATTTCATTTAAATGAAACTACTCATTCTGATTAGTTAAATTATTATACAAATTCAACTATGACAATAATACTATATTTTACATAATATTTTTGAGATACAATAATATGACAGAAAGAAGTTATTATAGGGTGCAATAGCGTACGTTGTTATATGTCATACAAAATATTACTATTATCGTTTGATTCACTTAACAGTTATATAACAATCTATTATATTTATATAATTTATCTATTTAACAAAATTATTTGACAGATTTGCCAGAAAAGACTTGCCAGGTAAAGAAATATCAGTCGTATGAAACAAAGTAACACACAGAATTTGTACTATAGACATTCATATGATTCACAGTACCATAAATAATATCGGAGTTAAAGGCCAGTCCACAAGTTCACCGCGAATAACTGCAGCCAAGACATTGAAAGATATTTAAATGATCGTGTAAAGGCAGTACAAATACCGGTGCCAGAGATCGCTAACAGCTTCGATGTTCATGCGACAATGAATGAGTGAACCCAAAAAAGGAAAGAGCAACTCTAACACGAAGGTCCTTTCAGCCCGAACAAAGCACGCTGAAGACACCAATCTTTCAGCCACGCATTATTCTACGTTGGTCGTTAGGTTCGTTGATAGCTGCCAGAGGTTCAATCGTCGAAAGGAACGGGGCGAGAGTACCGCTGGAGGACAAGGGACAACCAAGAGAGCATAATTGAATCCCAGATACGAACGTGAAAGCGTGGTAGCTTACGAACAGTGATTACGTAAAGCTGCCATTGTCAGGCTTACTACCGCTTACTGTTGTGTTCGTCGATTCAAAACTATGGTTATGGTTACACATCGCCGAAACCTCCACGTGACCGTGCGTGTGTCGCTTATTAACATATACACGTTCTTTCGTACCAGGGTCCGACTACGGTCATTTAGCTGCACTTCTAACTTTGGAATATTTACGAAAGATTTCAGGCGTTCAGATTTTTAGTTATACATGAAATTTTAATTAAAATTATGATGGATTAATTTTTCAAATTTTTATACCGAAATGTATGGCAAGATGGTGGCTCTTGGGGTGTGCTATTTATAATAGAACACTATAGGCTTTTAGTCCATTAAAAATTTGTAAAATAAATTTGGATATGGTCAGGTTTTTATAATAACCCTGATTTTTAATGTATAGTATCATAGAGTGAAACATATACACAGTTTGAACATTAATGAAATACAAAAATAATGACACTCATGATGACTACTTTGAACATCACAAATATCAGCACAATATAACATGAACATAACCTATAACTTTGGTCTAGAAATTATTAGTCTAGACTGTCTGAAGAAAACAATCATTAAGCTTGATTTTGAGAGAATTTATGTTTGTAACTATAGAGGTACGTTTACCTCAAATTTTACCCAGATCTTCGTGCAAAACCCTACATATTCGCGCACCTATGGCGGTCACAAAAAAAGCATACAGGAAAACGCAAAGGCGGTCATTTAATTCAATGTACCAACAACGTTTAGTTCGGTCTTAAGATCCACCCTCCGTATTAATTATCAAAGACGCTGAATATGGAACTAGAGAAGGAGTGTTATTAGCTTCACGCTCGGAGCCACGTGTAACTGAATCGGGCGTGCGGCTCGCGTTTATTTCTCCTTGTAAATTATACCCACACGATGAAAACTGCAATTACTCGCTGGATCCCCTCGGTGCGTGCGATGAGAAACTCGGAGAGGAAAAAACGCGCGGTGTCCCCGAGGCGAGACGTTGTTTGTTACGTTTCTTCGTGCCGTTTCCTTTCGACAATTTGTTTACGTAAAGTTCTCCATCGAACTGGATTCCCGACGTGGTCGATTCACCGGGATCGAGTTGCACGAGGGAAAGAAGTGAAATCTGGGAAACCGTTCGGTAACACGAAGCGAGACACATGCTGCGCCCCGTGCCGCCATTGACCAACTCTCTGTCATTCTTTATTCTCATTTCTCTGTTATTAGATATTTTTCTCGTCTCGAGGTTGCGTGGTACATTGACGAGGTGGACTTCATGGTACATTAATGGGGGAAATTGCACACTCGGTTTTTGAGGTTATAAGTTTGGGAATTTAGAGATTCAACATTGAGGAAATTTGGAAATTTTTGGGACTGAAAATGTAGGAAATTTAGGACCTTCGAGTACTTGGAAAAATGGAACTTTAAGGATTGAGAATTTGGAGATTTAGAAATTACAGAAACTGTCAAAATAAAAAATTAGAAATTGCGAAAACTTGAAAGTTTAGATATTTGGAGATATAAAAGTTTGCGAATATCAAGGGTGGAAAATCTACAAATCCACATACCTAAGAATTTGAAACGTTAAAAATTACCTAATAAATACTAAAAAGTCTATGTTACCTAATTTTCCTACGTCCACCGTTCTCCACATTTTTAAATTTCACGAACGGAGACGTGTCTTGAAAACAACACTGCCTTGTAAAAAACACTGACAGTTCGTGGAGAACGAGTATTAGCATCTTTGTGTAGCTGTCAAGTTGTTTAATCGTTTTGCGTCTTCTCCGACCTAAAACCTGATGGGCGCTCCCGAATGCTGTCACCCAAACTATTCGACATCCTGTTTTTCTTTCGTTCCTCGTCACGATTGTACACGTCACTCTTATCGCATTCTTTCTCAATGTCCATCAAAAATCTGCCTGTCTGAGAAATATAATTAGTTCGTATCGATAAAGATTTTCTTCGTGTCAGGTCCTCGTTGATAATTAAAAAAACAGCGTTTTTCTACGTCAATCAAATTGTTACATATTTTTCTTGGGCCGTTGAAAGTTTGATGAAGTCGTGAGGAGATATTTCTTATATCGTGAAATAGCTTGGAGATATTTTAGTATTTTTGTCTTTATTCGATTTAGTAGATTTATATGTGGTACGACTTATGTTTTACGTTTATAGTCACAAGGCATATTGAGAGGAACTGTCTCCCAGACACCTTCTTCATTTTTGAAGAGAATAAAATACAATACATACGTTTAGACATATCTTTTGCAATGATGAGTATTCACTAAAATCGGTAATAATGTAGCTCATTTCATTTTTCTATGAAATTAGAATTTCATCAAACTGATACAGTGATTTTGATGCCTCAGTACCTCCTTACTTTCCCATCAGCGAACACTTTCAGACCGAAGGTATTGATCTCCTATCACCTATGAGACGAATCACAAGTGCTGACAATGCACATGTGCCTTAATGCAGTCTAGAGCACCTTCTAGAGGCCTACCTCCAGACTAGAGTCCAGACTCCACATTCTATAATCGCGTTAAACACACATTTCTATCTGAAAGTGTGAAAACAGTGAGCAATTGAAAATCACCGGTGTGCAACAGAAGTTCACGGGGGGCAAGCATTCGCATGGCGGGCAACGATCTGCGGTGGCAGATCGTTAGCCGATAGCAACGCAATAGAACGCATTGACGAGGAAGCGGAGGACCTCCATTGTCTTGGGACAGGCGAGTCGCGCAGAATCTGTGCCAGGAGTGCACGCTATGCGCGTATTGTCCCAAATGACGTCACCGGTTGCGAAACGCGAGTTGCGAGGACAATCGCGGCAGCTCGCGGGCAGCGGTTGGTTCAAGCTCGCGAGCTCTGCCCACTTAGCTGGCAAGAATGCAAACGCGCCTAGGCCCTCGATCATGCGAGGGACGTGCATAAACGGGAATCAATGACTCATGCGAGCTGTCAAAGCGTATTAATAGGCCGGTTCGAAGCTGGCTGCCGATCGGGATTCGAAAAAACAAGAAGCGGGAGCTTTCACTTCCTCGAGGTTCGAGCAATTAGAGTGAAGGAAAATGATTTCTCTTCAATAATGCGCTTTTGTGGACTTCGTTCTTTTACTCGAAGAAAGAGGAGCATTGTGTTTCTACTTGAATGGGCGGATTTGTTGCAGCGGGGACGGTGAAAGTCCGAGTTGTGTCATAAACGCGGGTGGATCGCGGTAATGGGATCAAAATGTCGCCGGTACGCGTGTTCAATTTCAATGAAAGGCTCATTCGTCTTCGTTACGGCTTTCGATTCGCTGTTCAACGACTCGAATGCTTAACCAGACAGTAACTATCGTCCTCGATGGAGGTGTCGAACATCGGTTCTGCCTAATAGACAGAAATCGATCGTAGGTGGATAAGTATGCGGAGAAACGTGTAAAGCATGCTTCTTGACTACTGTTCCTCTAAAAAGTAGAGGCTGGCCATTGCATTTTGTCTTTGGGAAATCACTGTGGACGAAACTTTCATGAATTACTATATATTAATATATTCGGTTCTGTGTTTTTGATAATGTATTAAAGTATTCATATTTTGTGGGTCTACATGATGTTCTAACACTACTTGTTATATTTATAATCTTCGAAAAATGCATTCAAATTGAAAAATACATGAGATGTAGAATTCCCTTGGTTGCTATGGACATGACACATAAAACAATGTCCAACGTAAATATCTATAATCCCTAATGACAAATATTTATACTCCAACTTCTAACATCTGAAAGTTCCAAACGTCCCAAACTCCCAAAGCTGCAAAATAGAGCTCCACTTTGAAGAACATAAATATCACCCCATTTCTAACCAAATCCACTGTAAAGGAGGTTATGAACCACAGTATAAAAGAAGAATCCTGTGATCTCCGCGAATCGATCAAGAATCATAGTCTCTGCACAAGTTACAATTACGTCTCAAAGAGTTATCTAGCACGCTTCTTAATATTTGATCGTGTTCCAGATAACAGCTCCGTGCTCCCTGCTTGCCTATTCTCTCTCAACTTCTGCATACACAGACCTGAACAAGCTCTGCATTTTACCTCTCTGTCATAACGGTACCGCTTCTATTTCAGCTTACGACCGACTAAATATAACAAAAGGTTCTCTACAGCGTATCGGGAGCATCTCGCAACGATCGATTCCACTTGCGAACAATCGGACTGCGAGTTCCAGCTCTCAGCCCCAATCAAACGTACTCCGAAACGACTGGCGAGAACGTTTTGACATCTCACGGTCCATCGATCGAGAAGAGCAGGCTAACCCTGTCCGGCTTCACCGTAAAGTGCGGTCGATCGCGTGTTTCACCGGCTGTATTCCTCAAAACGAGTGGGAACTGTGACGCGTACCAAAATGGATAGGACGTTTGAAGTGGGCCGAGAAGTTACTGGAAGCGAGAAAGCATCCGCGGGACGTGTATGCGGTAGTTGCCTGTCCTGTTCGTGCGCAGGGAAAGAGGCAGCCAAGCAAAGGCGAGCCAACAGCTGTCAAAGCGTTCGCGGTCTGCTTCGAACCGACCCTGATGTTGTGGTTGCTAATGCACTCGGTCCACGATGCACAGTCAGTCGTACAGCGACAACCATCGACATGAAGAAACAGCCACGCTTCGAACACAATGTGTGTTTAATGTGCACGCGCCACGAGATGAGCTGCAAGAGCTAGTCCCTTCACTGTTTTTCGAGATAGGTGGAAATTCGTGCTGAAAGTATATGCAACGTGAGAAGTACACTTTTTAATGATGTTCAGATTTTTAGTGGATTATTAGGGTTAATTTTGTGAGATCTTATTCAGAAGCCTTCTGCTATAAGTAGATATAGAGATTTTATATTTTCACACTGTTATTTTACCAAATTTTTGAATGTGAAAATTTGAGAATTTGCTGTTTCTTAATTTCTAAAGTTCCAAATATCTAAATTCCCAAATTTCCGAATTTCTGAATTTGTGAATATTTGAAGATGTATTATTGTATGTTATTACGCACTGCGAATTGTAATTAAATGCATGAAGAGTTACACTTTAGTTTGTTGAAACGGGGTCTCTAGGTCGGGGGACTTCTTCCGGTTCGAGTAACACCCCGTGCACAGTAATTTGTGGTTCCATGGTTCTAGCGGTGAGCCACTGTAATTTAAACTGTGGTCAGAACACCGTGTAAACGACGAATGAAAACGTTACACACGAATTTTGCGTTTTCTCAAATAGAAAGTCTATGGGAGATTCTTGATGGACATGACAGAAATCAAGGAATTGTTTAATTTTTGGATGATTGAGGAAACTTTGAAATGGGTGTCTATGATCTTCCATGTTGAAACATAACCTCACTCGTGACTCGTATGTTCAATATTTTATTATATTATTTTTAATGTTAATATTCTTGATATTTGATGGTAGTAATATTCTTAAGATAAATTTTTAATATTAAATTTGATGGGAAGCTTATAAAATTCTTAATGATAAAAATCTAAAAATCTCCAAATTCATCCTGATTCAATCCCTCTTCAAACTTCACAAATATTATCTTATACATTAAAATTCTATTTTAAAGTAAAGTTCCAATCTCAACTAAAAATCCAAAATTTCCTCCACAACACATCAAGCACACACACCTCCCAAAGCAAAGAAGAAGATAAATTTTTAATGTCCCAGACATTTGAACCCACATCCGCCAAAGTAAACATCGATCATCGGTTCTTGGTTCAACTGTCCTATAATCGATAATCAGTTTTGTACACTTTGCTAGGAGCATCGCCACGCTTCGAAAGAAAAGATTATCGCTGGTAAGACAAAGTATTATCGAGTTTAATCTTTCAATGATCACGTCGCGGTGTGTTTGCCAGGGTGGTCACGCGTTAATTAGAAACTCAATGAAAAAGGAAGGTCCGATTTACTCGAGTTGACTCAAGTGTAACGTAAACCGAATGTTTGCCATCTCATCGCGTGTGCATGCATGGCGACCAAAAATAGCCTCGCGTTTGAACACGTGACACATATCTTCTTTATTTATTCTTCACTTATTATTATCAGAATTTTTAACGTAACTTGTGATTGAGATTGGGAATCGTTTTTAAATATCATTGGTACTTGAAGAATGAATTATATTCAATATACAGTTGCAATGAACTATGATGAATATAATTTAATAGAGACTTGGAATCATTTTTAAATATCATTGGTACTTGAAGAATGAATTATATTCAATATACAGCTGCAATGAACTATGACGAATATAACTTGATAGAGATTGGTAATCGTTTTTAAATATCATTGGTATTTGAAGAATGAATTATATTCAATATACAATTGCAATGAACTATGACGAATATAACTTGATAGAGATTGGTAATCATTTTTAAATATCATTGGTACTTGAAGAATGAATTATATTCAATATACAGCTGCAATGAACTATGGCCAATATAATTTGATAGAGATTGGGAATCATTTTTAACCATCATTGGTACTTGAAGAATGAATTATATTCAATATACAGTTGCAATGAACTATGGCCAATATAATTTCATAGAGATTGGGAATCATTTTTAACCATCATTGGTACTTGAAGAATGAATTATATTCAATATACAGTTGCAATGAACTATGGCCAATATAATTTCATAGAGATTGGGAATCATTTTTAACTATCATTGGTACTTGAAGAATGAATTATATTCAATATACAGTTGCAATGAACTATGGCCAATATAATTTGATAGAGATTGGGAATCATTTTTAACCATCATTGGTACTTGAAGAATGAATTATATTCAATATACAGTTGCAATGAACTATGACCAATATAATTTTATACTATGTATTATAGAATGTATAGTATGTATTATAATGTGTTATGAAATTATAACAGAGAACAGAAACATACTTTACAATCATACAGTATTATTATATAAAGATAAATGTTAAAACCAATGACATCTCTTTAGCAATTAAAATCGAGCAAATAACAGTGTACAATCTTAATTAATGCAGGTTGCAAAACAGAGATCCACAGGCGTAAACACGATATAATATCGTCCTTGGGAATAATCAATGCATCTGGGATAATGTCAAAAGGAGTTAATCGCGATGGACAGACTTGAACGAAGCTATGAGAAAATTCTTGCAAGGTCCGTGTTCAGCCGGCCATTCAAGAGAGGCGAGAGACGTGTTACTCGATCACCTTGCGCAAATTCTCGCATTATATTTTCTCACGAGCATTGAATCGGCTTCCACGCGAACGCGTTACTACTCGCATGGTAATTGCGGCAATTTATCGTGGCTGAATGGCCAGTTTTTACGCTGACGCCGCGGCACGAGATCCGCTCGGTCACACGTGATTGACGGTGCGTCGGAAAAGAACGAATAAAAAACGGTCCCGCTAACAGGACTCCGTTTATCCGAAAGGATCTTTGTCCACCGATTGATTTACTGGGCCCCATGTTGCACGCTCGTTTGAACCGTTGCTACGCGGTTGACAAAATGTTTGCTTCACTTTCGAGCGAGATTACTTTCACGAAAAATATATATTGCCGACATTTTTTTAACGGTATCTTTGGTGAAAAATAAATTCGTTCTCTGTAATGATCATTTTGACAAAGAATAAATATATGCAGGACACTTTTTGAACGCCATCTTTGTTGGAAAATAAAATGGCGCCATATTTCGTCTTCTATAACTGTATCTGCACTTACCATAAAACGAGTGGTTATTTTAATAAAAAATAAATATATATAGGACACTTTCTGATCGCCATCTTTGTTTAAAAATAAATCACTATGTTTTATCTCTATACTTATATACTTACTATAAAGTGACTGCTTATTTTAATAAATTTTTAAGCCGAATGAAATTTGTACTTCAGTAACTATAATTAATTCGCAAATTTTAATCGAAATACTTTATAATTTTCGCATAATTTAATGTGCTATTTAAAACTGGCACAATGAACGAATGCGCGGAAAGTTCAACAAACTTCAATCAAAACTTATTAATTTTCAAATTCCAAAGTGCACCGCAAAGGCAACCGTGATTAATTAAAATGTTTAATTTTTAATAACTCGTGACCGTAAATACATGCTTTTAATGAATGTTGTTTTAAACGAAGTGGTTGAAACTTTTCGGAATAAACGTATAATTTCGTTTGCTACAACCTATTAGTTAAAAGAGGATTTATAAATTCAGTTCCATTCGAGTGTAGCTTTAAATCATTATCGTAGCTAGAAGTTATTAATAGAGAGCTGTAACTTCATTATCATTAACGAACGGGGTCGTTATCGGAACTATCATCCACTCTAACAAATTGGATAGGAACATTCGATATTTCCTACGAGTACATTGTATTTCATTATGTGATACTGAATCATTGAAAAATTGATCGAGAAAATTATTCTTCGTGATTGTAGGCTTCTACGTTATAATTTACATTATCTTTGATCGATCAATATTAATAGAATGCGAATGTTTATGCATTTATATTGAGACGGTAAGAAATGTCGTTCAATCATTCACTTTTCATTAAAATTGTGTCAAGTATTATAGAGTGACAGTTACGTGATAATTACATTTTACAGAGTGGAAATTTCTTTTCCTTCAAAATAATTATTACTTGGTTCAGAAAGAATAATAATTTAATTCACTATTATGTTTAATTATTAACAAGGCATGCTGTTGTAATAAAAATAGATTTGTATTTAAAGAAAAATTCTTTTGTTCACCCATCGAAAAGAGAAAGACGTGATCATAACCTCCAAATAACAAATGGCATAAATCTGCAAATATCGATAATATTCGAATCGGAAGGCAATTTTTATATTAAGCTTCCGTCTAAATCTCGTATCCCTCAATCTGGCAATTTAAATTTTCTTTCACTCCGTGGAAAAAGCGAAACAAACATAACAGCGGAACGCCGATAACGCGGCGTCCATGTTGAAGCGGGAAACTCTAAACTGGCAAAAAACAACGGGTATAATCCTCACAGCTACCCGTATGGATTCATTTATCAATCGTTTTCGACGGTTCCGATTGTGAACGGTGTTCCGTCGAGTTTTTGTCGACGCCTCCATGCATCCGTGAAAAATACGAAAGCTTCTCCCTGCGGGAAAAAAGCTTCGACGAGAAAACGATGAGCGAACGGCTGGACTCGATCGCAGGGCGGTGTCGCAATTAAAAATTGTTGCCTAACTTTTCCGGTACCGTTGATCCAACAACTACAATTGCTACGGTTAGTTTTCTCGTTGCTCTATGTTTCCGTGTACACTTTCAGATTATAAGTTCACGGAATCCTGAAACAATACTCGATTCTGAATTGTTCGCCATTCAGATTTATCTGGTTTGCAGATGTTTTGTTCCAGATTCAGTTTCATGCATGACTGAATTGACGAACGTAGATTCGGATGCAATATTGAATGTGTGAGAATATTTTTTTAAATTCTGTCACTTGTGATAGGGGAAGTTTGACATGATTTGACACGTAGAGGTTATGTTGATTCGCCATTTTGAAATAAATTCTTGCAATGATTTTTATATTTGACATTAATATTTATGTACATATTCATAATAACATATAAAATGACTGATAATAATAATTTACATAAGCAGAATTGTGAAGTGAGCCAAAATAACATTAGCAATTATGAAATGACTCGTCGCGCAATTACCCTATTATGAAATGAGTTGCTCACGTAATTACCTTAGTGATATATTATGACAACTTCGTAAGATGAATGCAGAGAAAATGAAGGAAGGAAAATATTTTCTTAGTATTCGCAAGTGAAACTTTCAGTCATCCAAAGTTAATGCATCCTAAATTATTTATGAGCATACAAAACGTATTTGCTAATGGAAAATTTTGCTAATTACCAAGAAAGGAGAAACTTGTAACGAATGTAAATAATTTCAATCCTATAATGAAGTAAATATTGCTACCGACGAAGATCTTGTTTACGCCACTGTTCATTAATATCGCTGAAATATGAATTTTCGCAACTCTCGAATAAAATAAATACCCATCAAGTACTAGAGACATTATTTATACATACAGTAATTATTTTTCTGCGAAATAAAAATGTTAATCACGTATTATGTCACGATCGATTATTCTCTCGTTTGTTCTTAGATATATTGCACATAATCAACGTCAAATGGATTTCAATTTTGATCAATTTCAATTATTTATCACAGATATTACAATTATTAATGTATCTGTAAGGTCTCTTTTAAATTAAAAATAATTAACATGACAAATGATGTTTGTTTGTGTACAAAATTTAACTGTTTGAGCTTGAAATAAATTTAAGAAAATATTACACTTCAATGGTACTTATTTTTATTAATATTATAATTTTATTATAATGCGCAAAAGCCACGACAAAACAAAAACAGAAAAGTCACATAAAGATCTTTTTTAAAAAATCCAAAATGCTTATACCACAAATAAATTACAATGCTAATAAAATAATAAAAAAAATGTGGAAGTAATTCGAAAACGTTATACGAAATAAATTCATATACTAGATAGAACCATTAACAATGCACATTATTTCCCCATAATTTTCCTCCTTTAATAAGGTTTCCTCATGACGTAAAAATAATATTTATCAACACGCTAAAAAATTTTGAAACTCACAGCGTGGTGCCAAGTTTCAGTCAACAGCTGTATGTTCGATAATTAAACTATATTTTGCGATTGGAGTACCACCCATTATCGTCATCCGCGGAGAATTTATCTTTACTATCCTGGCAAATTACCCTTGAGCGCATCCTCGTATCGGAATCACGCAACAATTCGCAATCTTCACCGTGAACACTTACGCATTCCACTTACGCAACTCCCTGGGAGAAAAAGGAAGGTATTGCTTTTTAATCGAATGGAATGCAAATCGTGCAGATTGCGCGGATTCCGTCGATATGGAGGAAACAGAAACACAGCGGTATGCGTCCGACCTTTCATCGTGACTGCACGTTCGTACGATTTTTTCATTCTCCAAGTACACCTTGCCTATGTCACCGATCAGATTACCATTTCCGATTCTGCGAAACGATGAAATATCTCAAGAATTGGAGGTCTTTCGCGGTGGTTTTCTCGCCCGAGATAAGTCAGCGACGATTCCCACAGCTCGCTATCGAAATGACATAATGAGGGGTACGGGAAGACAATCTCGAGTCGGTCAGCGAAATCGAAGACAAAGAGAGAATCGATTCGGGTGGAATTGCAAATCGAGACGATTACTGGAATTCCATCGAGGGAACCTTCAAGGTGAGGCTCCAAACGAACGAGTTCATTCCGCAACACCTATCGAAACCGTGTCCATCTAGTCGAAGGAGTACGGCCTCGATATTCGTGCAGAATCAAAAGAACGAGATTGTTCGAGGGAAAAATGCAGTCGATCGGGAGCGGATGAAGGAAGACAGGTAGCCGGTGATTCGAGACGAGGAGAAGCAAAGGGAGAGATGATCGCGAGAGAATCAGGCCGGACAAACCGCCTAGGCAGGTAGACGCAACCAGGTGTGAGGAGATCAGAGGAGATCGGTGGAAGATCTAAGGAGATCCAAGGATGTTCAGCGGCCACGCTGACGCGGCGATGGTGCCGAAGGATGCTAACAGCCTCTGAACGAGTCTCGAACCAACCTCCACCTTGGCGGCCCGCAAAAACACCTGCCTACTTCTGTCTTCTCTCCACCTCCTCTTCTTCTTCGACTTTTCTCCTGTCTTTGTCCGCTCACATGGCGGCGACACCTCCAGTTTTATCGACGCTGCTGTACACGTGCTAGGTTTTGAGCGGCCGGTTTTGCTCCCCGTTGGGTCGGGATACATACGTATGTGCCAGACTCGATATCAGAGTCTATTAGACAGGTGACGCGGAGGAATGTGAATCTGTGAAGCCGGACATTACATATTTTGTAATTCTTGTAGGGCACTTTGGGATCTTTGAGATCCTCTATGAGAATCTCATTTTCATCGAGAACTTGGACAATTAAGAACACGAATATGTACAACCATAGCAACTTAACAAAATATTTGTAATTTAACTGTTTTTGTAATATAAAAATATTTGTAATTTGTAATTTAACTAAATTTTTACTTAAACGTAACTTACGTCGAATTAAAGCTCGAATACGAAACTCAACCCTAAGTGTATCAAATAGAATCATGGGATTTTGTCACAGAACATCTTACAATTTCAGAAACCGATTACATCGCTGCAAATTTAATATCCAATATTGCTGTATTGACAATTATGTATGCACGACCGTAGTAACATAAAAGAAGATGTATCACAAAGTCAAATTACCAATATCCGATTCGTTTAATCAACGTTTATCGAAAATCCGTTTAAATCGTAATTTTTTGGCTGCAATATTGAATTCATCGTCGATGTTTACCTCGCCGTTTAATTCGTTCTATCATATGTAATTATGCCGGTACATGCGTTTAAATCGTGTTGGTTTCCGCGAAGTCAGTGTTTCTCGCGGACAGAACTACGCGAATTTCCCTTTAACATGCGCATTTTGATTAAATTTCATAAAGATTGATTAAATTGCGCGCGATCCATCGTTCATGTACGCTGCATATTAAAACGGACTGAATTTTTCGGGACATTTTCCCCGCTGTGATTTCACTGATCCATCGAATTAAATTTTAAACGAACCGAGGCTCCATTGTAATTCAAGCCCGCCGTTTGAAGAATCAGAAAAGCAGGAAGAGAGAGAGGGAACAGGGAGACCTATTGGAGAGGAAGTAGTGAAACCGAGCGGTCATTCACCCCTTCGGTTCGTAGACAAACGTGACACTGACGATACTTCACTATTGTTAAAAAGACCCCTACGAAACTAATTACAAAAAACTTGTCAAGTATCTGTTTATAAAATTAAATGTTAATCAATGACTATGTTCAATAGAAAATTCTGAAAACTCATCCGGAGGATATAACATACTTGAAAAGATTTCAAAAAGATTTAATTTAGAGCTGTAGTCTCAAATTATTAAATTTAAACGATCGAGTGTTTCAATTATGAATTATCAAACTAGCACATGTATCGTAAGACACAACGCTAACAAGGTATAAAACAAAACGTCGATGAAGTATAACCTCAAAAACAGATCAAAATGTATCTACAATGAAACGAGCGTAATTTAATTTAATTACAGATTACTCATGTTCAATGACGCGGTAATAACTGCCTACAGTGTAACGTTCGTATTATAACCTCTTATATTCAACCAGCAACCCATGTTTCTAACCTGTGTACGTAAAAAAACAAACTTGACCTTCATCTATGAAAAACTGCATGATCGTATCAAGTTATATCGAAGTATAACGACGAACAATTTCAAAAATTTTAATCGAAAGGTGAAACTTCTGCTCTTTAGCCTGATAATTCGAACAGCTCCATGTTCGGTCACGTATTCCAACGGGGTAGAAAAGAATTCGAAGACAGGCGTGCAATAAAGCCGTCATGAATTCGGGAAAGGGAGGAAAAAAAAATGGAAGACGGAGCAAACACGCCATCAGGAACGTTTTCCTCGTTAGTATACGCCGGCAGATTCGATTTGAGCGCCGGCGCCTTTTGTTTACCGGCACTCGCGTGAATTCGTTGCGCATACTGATTCGTGAAAAACTCCGCTGCAGCTGGAACTGTTCGGCTCGTTATTAATATTAATACAAGTCTGAGAAGGCGGGAGAAAGAAGGGTAGAGAAGTTTGAACCGAAAGAGAAAGAGGGTGAAATAAAGATGGACGATTACGGAACAGAGACGATTCGAAGTTTCCGACAAAAGGTGGGAAATGAGAGTTCCGCGAAATACATTTAATTACCTCGCTCTCGAATATACTTTGCAGTCGTGTCTCAAAACTGAACTTAATTCTCTGTTTTCCTTTGTTTTCAGGTAAGTGCCTTGCCGCTAGCTAACCGAACAACAACGGTATCGTTACGACTTGCATTAAGGTTTGATTGCTTTGGATAATCGAGTTCGTCGGCGTTATGGCGTCGCGTGCACGCCACGAAATTAAAGGTAATCGAGTTCATTTGTTTTTATGCGCGTAACGACGCCCGCGATTCAAATTTAAATGGCCGACGTGACAAAAACGATACACGGAATCGCCTCTTTCCGCTGAATCGCCGATTAAAATGCATTTATTTCTACGCCTATCGGATCGTTCAAAATTGGACTCTCAAACGGCGCGCCGTTTACAATAAAATGGCGGACCAGATTGCGTAATGGTGCAAACTTTTATTGTCAACTCGCACGACTAATATGCACAGACTATATTCCATGTTTTGCGGTATTTATTAACGATAGTAGAGTTTATTGATACTGGGAGAGAAGTTCGGGTATTTGGAAATTTGTGGAAATTTAAAAAGTTATCTATAAATTTGTAAATCTGAATATTTGCAAATTTAAAAATGAAAAGGTTTGAAAATAAATTTACAAAACTAGTATTATCATAAAATCTGAACAATATATAAACATATATTTAGAAGTTTCGTGGTGCTCTTTCTGAGATATCGAGCGCCTAGAATTTCCCATTCATCAAATCGGAAACACGAACAGTAACCCGCAGTATTTTTCTCCGAACCGACCACGTTAGCAGTCGGCGATGACAATTTAGATCGTCGGGGCAATAATCGAAACAGCCGGACATCCACGAGAAGAAGGCAGAGAGAAGTGATTGGCCAACGTCGCTAATGAAGAGCTCAGGATTAAGTAGCCTGTAACCCGCTTTATCCTCTGTTCCCCGTTACCCTCCCTGTTCTCGTTCCGTGTCCCATCGTTCTGTCGCGTTACATATGTATTACGGTCCCCGTCCTTTTGCCCGGTACGATAGAAGATGTCCGTGTGGTGTTGTGCACGTGTGCAACGTGGAACGTTCGCTCGTGTGCGACGGTCGTGCTCGCCACGGTATCAATTAAATCTCTGATTAGCGAGCCCTTCGACTCCGCTACCCGGTCTAGTCCCTTTGAATCTCGTTCGCGATTGTCGGTAGTCCGTGCTAACTCGAACCGATCGAAAACTTCCTCAGCTTCGACCCGTGCGAAGATCGCCTCCGAAGATTCCTCCGAATATTTTCGCTCGCTCGGATTTTTCGGCTATTCTTGGACCGATCGCTTTCGCGCACCGCCTACTCTCAAAAACTCTCGACTCTTTTTTGATGACGTTCGGTTCTCGCGTAAGATTCCCGGAATTTTTTGGTTCGGGATAGATGGGAGAATTGGGATAAATGTTACCTGGTTTGGTAGATGACGGTGACACCTGTACCTGTCTCCAAGAATTCTTCGTTAATAGAAATTTATATTGGTATGTTTGAAAGGTTGTGTAGAATAGTACAGCTATTTATTATGATGTCAGTGGCTTTTTATGTTTTATATCCCCTGTCAGTTGTACTGTCGACTGCAATTTTTTGAGAGACTTAGTTAGCAGGTTCATAATAGAATTTACATAAAATTTGATTTTGTCAAATATCCACGTATTTTGATGTTATTAATGCGACATAATAACGACATTATTAATAATGTGATGTTTCAAATGACTGTATTTTCTGTGGTCATATCTCCCCAGCTTGACCATGAAGTTAATACTGGTTATAAATTGTACACATTTGCAACAGCAAAATGTCACTTGCATATATCACAACAACGTAATTTCAATCTGAATTACATCGTTACTTATTACATAAATTAACCAGTACACTTAGTTGGACAAGTTACATAAATTAAGCACGTCGTAACTTAGTCGGACAAATTCCGCTTAACCATTACCTAATTGGATGAATTACTCGACGTGTCAATAAACAGTTCCCTAAACGTTGAATTGTGTCCGAATCGATGGAGCCCATGAATCAAGTTTTTCTTCCGCAAAACAGAATTATACCCGTTTGACGTCAATCAGAGGCTAATTGTGCCCATACGTACAAAGGAAGCAATTCCCCGAAATTCCCCGAAAAAAGCGGCCATCTCTCACGCGACATCTTTTAACGAACATCGTGGCGGCAGCGAGAAGGAATCGGCCGAAGAATTTGGCATCGGTATAAGCGTGGTGGCGGCCAAGAAGGAGAAGCGACACGGAGGCAATAAATCGTGCCGCGGCGAGCGACCAAATAAAACGGAAATCGAGATTCTCGGTGAGCCGCGCGAATCCTCTTCGGCGACCTAGCGGGGTCGAAAGCTGGCTGCTCACCGTCGACGAATAAAACGATCGAAACGTGGGAGCGGTGCGGTGTGTGGCGGACAAGGTCATCGTGTTCAGGAAAAGCTGAAAAAGCGCAGATTTATGAATGCCACGTATCCGCGCGGGTCCTCTCAAGGTTCGTCGCTACCCGCGGCGTTCAGGGCGATCTTTCATGTTCGCGGAGACACACGCCACGCCACCGAACGAGAAGTAATGGTCAGAAAAGGTTGAAGGTGGTGGTAGGCAGCCGGTTGGTAACCACGCTTGTTCGACACCGCTACGAATCGTCGAAAACGATTGCCGTGAGGACGTTATTTATGCACTTTAGCCGATTCCACGTTTCGTTTCTTGGGTATAAAGTACGGATTTTCGGTAGGAACGCTGAAATCCTGCCTTGGGTACGCGTGAAACGCATCGCACTAGGGTTCCACTCCCTACATTGAAATTCTGAAACTCGAGATGTAGACACTTCGCTGACGAAAGGGTAAACCACCACGGAATAACAACACATTTTAGGTGTGAGCTCATCTCTTCTTTCTCTACAACTGCCTTCCATTTTCACTACATTTTTCTGCAATTTTCGATATATTTACCCTCAATCTTCAATACATTTATCCCCTATTTTCAATATATTTTGTCCTCAATTTTCAATACATTTATCCTCCATTTTCAATATACCTCAAGTTTCATTTATCTTTAATTATCAATATATTTGTCCAATAGTAAATGTAATCTTTGAACGTGTATGCAAACCAGTTAGGTTATGTTTGATACTCCGATTCGAACATTGTACTGCAGAGTTGTTGAATACGACCAGGCTTGTACTAGCTAACAATGTTCGGCATTGACTTACTTAACAACCCGGTTCTATTCTAACAATTCTATGGGATCCAATTTACAAACTAGTCGATACGAACATAACCCGCATTGATTCAGGAATAATGCATCATAAATTCGTACGTGTTTTAAAGAAATTTTCAAATAATATCGTCTCGATAATCGTATATTTTCCTTTATTACTAATAATATATTGCTAACAATGTATCTCATGTTAGAAGGTAATATGATCTCAGCTGGGTCTGATATCACATTCGATACAATTATTCTGAATGCTGCCCTCAGGTTCCGTGAATCTTTTATCTAACATACAAATACACGGTGTAGCCATATAATTTATACATACTGCTGTAGAAAGTTAATGCTATCGTAAAAATATCGAAGGTATTAAATTTTAATTTTGACGGTGATTTGAACGCCTGCCTGCTATTTTTATCTCGAATTATGTATATTCTGCTCTAAACTTATTTTAGTACCTTATATGTATTCTAATAAAGCTTATATGTATTCTACTGAACCTTATATGTATTCTAATAAAGCTTATATGTATTCTACTGAACACGTGTATTTCAATTTTAACATGTGTGTATGTACTATAATGTCACACTCAGTCTCGTCACTTAACCGCAGAATTTACACAAATTTATCTCGTTGATAAATTCAATTTACCAGGTTTATACAAAATTTATCTTTTCCACGATGTACACTAATCCGGTAAAGTCTGCTCATCAAACGCGACAGCATAAAGTGCCACAGCACCATGGTGCAATTTCATCCATCAATCTTCATCCCTGATGACTCGCCAATTTCCTCGTCTCTTCAAGACCTCGGTTGCGAGTCTTAAACGTAGACACGGCTAGATAACTTCATCATCCGCCCACAGGTCGATCAACGGCGCGTCCTGCGCTTTCCATGTTGCAGCCTGCCGGCGATGACTCGTCCGGCGCCTGATCGTCCCGCTCCGAGCTGATTCCACGGGCGGCTGTTGCTCGCTCGCCGAAGGGGATGCTATTAATTTGTATCGATAGAGGCGGAACGTGCATGCACATTCGTACGTTCGTTAGTTAATCCGGCGTGGACAGAACGAGCTACAGACGAAGGAGGACAAGCACACACACCAGCATGTGGACACGCGTGACCGCGATAGCCAAGGCGTACGGTACAGTCAACGGCAAATCTTTGCAGAATGTAACCAACAGCTCGTCGATATTTAGTAATTAGTTGGATTTGAAAATTTTATGATGGGTTAAGCATTTTTGAGACAGGGGTATTTGGGGATATTGGGTCTTGAGATTTGGGGATGGCAGGGAACTCTAAGGACTCTTGGGGACCTTATTTGGGGACACTGAAACTTGAGAGATTTTTTCGAGAAGCTAGATTGAAGATTGGAAAAATTTGGAGATCTCAGAATCGTTCAATTTGAAGAATTCGACCTTGTAAATTAATAAATAGAAATATGAAAATGCAAGTCCTGAAACTCCACCCATAGAAAGAGACAGACATTTGTGAATCGAAGATTTTAGAATTTAATTTCAAACTAAATTTATCGCAAATAAGGTTGTACCCGAGTGTACGTAGACGCGTTCACCCGCTTCTCCGTACGAGGCTAAGGAAACCTTCCCACACACTCGCTCCACCCGTCCTCCACGTAGAATAGCCCGGTGAAACGTGTGAGTGATACGTAGGAGGATGCTCTCGGCGGGTAATGATCACGATTGAATGAGAATGAGGTCGAGGGAGCCAATACAATTAACCCCGGCAGCATGCCATTGCTAGAATGCAACGCGTCCGTCGTGCAAGCCTTACTCTCGCTGCGATGCCTGGCTTCGGTTAGATGCCTCGCCGCAACAAAGACTTTCTTCCTTCACCGACTGACGGACCCGCCTTGCGAGGACAATTATTACGGCATCGCGGGAACGCGTTCATAGATTATGGGGTAAATGTGCCACATCGTGCTTCAACCTTATGGCTTGCTTGGCGTCTCTCGTTCAGAGTCAACCGCGTGGATATAGCTTGTGACGCTGGCTCGTAGCGGTGCCTTTGACTCATTTGGTTGTAGAGGACGGAATTAACTTTTGAGAAATTGCGTCGAGCTACTTCTTTTATTTTTAAGAATACGTGGAGGAGAATAAATTGGAGCTTCTTAAAAAAAATTTGGTAGACAAGGTAGAAGATCTCTTATTCTGGAGACTTTTGGGGAGATGAGGGTCTAAAGAGCTGAGGATATCAGGGTTTAAAGATCTGAGGATCTGAGAATCTGATGATCTGAGAATCTGAGGACCTAAGGACCTGAGGATTTCAAGGTTTTAAGTTTGGGTTAGCTGTTTGGGAGTATTGGAAGTTGGCAGACCTTAGGATTTGAAGATTTATGGAAATCTAAGGATTTGAGAATTAAAACCTGACACTTGGATTAAATTAATTAAGGTTAGGAGTTGGAGAGGAGCTAGTTTGAGCTCCTAAAAATTTGTGCACCATAATCCATATATCTAAAAATATTCCCTATAGTCTTTGACCTTAGAACTTCCATTAGAACCATCAAAAGCGTAACACACTTATTTCACAAACGCCTACAACATAGATACAATTTTACAATTTAATAAAATTGTTTTACTTTACAGTTTAGTAAAATTGTTTTATCTTACAATTTAGTAAAATTCTTACTAAATATTTACAATATTTGTCGTGTTTTATTTTTCATGTTCGTGTCAATCGCGTTTAATTTCAAAATTGTGTACATATATCCATATCCGACAAATTTCAATACAAAGTCCTATGTAATTGCCACATCCACGTTGCGGCATACGCAAGATCTTCGATCCGATATCTAATCTCAGTCGATTCTTCACGAAGATCGCCATTCGATTCGACGGAGAAGTCGCTGCTAATTTCAATTCCAGCGTGTATCGAAATCTTCGACCAGGCATCCACGATCGCATCTGACCCCGCTGCAACCCGCGCGATTCGATCCTAACGGTAGTAGGCAACAAAGCATGGCGATTCCACTCGGAATCGCTGGGTCGCGTCTTTCTATCGCGATATCGGCAATAATAAAGTCATCACGAGCGAGCGAGAGAGGATTACGAGAATAGCGAGGCCGATTCATCAGGCACGAGCCGTGTCTTCATTCATCGACGCTTTCTTCCTTGCTACGTGTACGTATGTAAATGAGTAAATAAAAGCCGTACTGTTGTAAATCGAGTTTTAAAATATTGACTCGCGTGAGCAGATAAAAGCAGTGAGTTAAAAGTGGTGCAGGTTGTAAGTCTGCTTGTACGATACTGGGTAACATAATGATGTGAATGTAACAGGTGTTAGCGTCGGGACAGGTTTGACTTATTATTAGATATATACTATTATGGCAAAATTTTGCAAGGACTGGAAAATGAAGTTGTACTTGTTGCTGACTTCAAATATTTAGATATATGATGTACAAATTATCAGATAGTTCAATTTCTAGATGTCTATATTCATCCTCTAGGTCCACAAACCTAAGAGTCTTCAAGTACCTATATCTATGCTTAAATCTTGAAATTCCTATGTCTTCAAATTCGTATATCTGCAACTATTATGTCTTCAAATTTTTAGACCTCCAAATACCTAATACCAAATACCTTCAAATTCTTATATCTACAAATTCCAAAATGCCAAAGTCCCCAAACTCCTATATCCCAAATTCTGGACCCATTAACTTGTCAGAGTCAAAAACATAATTTTCAGTGACTTAAAAATCACAACCTATATTCATGTGGATTCCATATTTGACTCAGTACGTAATAATTTGCCGCTGAACGAACACAGCAGGTTAATTAAGTTCGAAATGTTCCAGGTGAATCCAACCGAAGGATGATCGCTACTGAATATCGCTTCATTGCACGTAACACATTAAATCCATATGCGTTCCACGCCGATTTAGATTATGACGGACACGAAAAATGCGGGGCAAAAGGTACGCGTGTAATCCTGCCCGCTTGTGTTGCCCCTGCGGTACGGATAATCCGGTTTTCACGCCACTTGGTGAGCTACGTCGCTGCCAGCTGCCGATATACCTTTCGCCTCGAAGATGACGTTTCCACCCACGTGCCCTCGGTGATCCGCCAATCCTATCGAGGCATCTTCAATCTTTTATCCGCGCACGTATCGGGGATCGTGTTTGGTATACCGTGTGCAACCGAATTCTTCGTGGGGCGTAATCTGTTCGAATTATAATTTAGAGGTGTACCGTGATCGAAATAAAAAAGAAATGCAGCAGAATGCTGGCTTGAAATGTCACGTCGGTATAATTCTCAGATACACTTCAGGTATTTTTTGGTTTCTCTTTTGCGGCCGCGATGGGAATACTTGATCGAACCGATCGATTGGTATGAATGTCTGACGTGCGAGCCTCTTGTTCGATATTTTTTGCTACGTATCAATAGTCGAATAGAGATTTCAAAGTTTTGCTAAACGTGTCTCGTACGTGGTTTGCATGAAACTTATGGACATGGAGAGGTTTTCGTCTGAGTATGTTATTTAGAATATTATGATTGGAAATATATTATGCATGTTATTTTTGGCATTCTTTTTGAGCCAGTTCTCAGTTGTCGAACAAATCGAGTTTCAACATTCGTACATTATCCGCAAGTATTCACTGAAATTATCGAGGTTTTGATTGTCAATAATACAGCCATTTTGATTGAAGAATTTTTTCATCTACTCTGGGATACGAAAGTAGTCGATAAGCGTCCGTTCTTCGCCGTCTATCAAAATGGCGGCGGCCAAGGTACCGTTGTTCGTAATATTCCACTGCAGCAGCCCTCGCAAACTTCTTGTGCACGAATCATATCAGCATATTCACAATTATCTACCTTGTAATTGTAACAACAAAACTACTGACAAGATTAACTGTCTTAACATTGCCTACAAAGAACCGCAAATCAAAAAATTTACAAAGCTCATGGCTGATAGCATGCGTTCAAACTTAGACTTGACTAGTTTATTTGAAAATTAGTTTCCTCGAAAATTATGCTTAAAAAAATGTTATTTTACATTTTCGACTCATTTCTTCGCGCGAAGTAGCACGATTTACGGATCACCCTGTACAGATCGCGTAAGTATTCACGCACGCCGCTGCCTTCCTCGGCGATCCTGGTTTTCGCGTCTCAAGGTAGCCCGGTGTCGACTTCCAAGGACCCTCGTCTGTCGTGACGCGTTAGTTCTTGCCTCTTCAAGGAGGAGATGCGTGCAACGTGCGTCTACCTGCGGCGTCCCTCTGCATCCTGTAAGACGAGGCGGCCTGCTTCTTGCGGAAACTCTTGTTGCTGCTGCAATTAGCGCGAGTTCCCGATAAATAATTGAAATTCAATACGAGCCGGCAGACGTTGGGCAGGTATACAACGCCGCCGACGTCTCGGGTGTATCGTAATTTCCACGCTCGGTCAGCCGTCGAACTCGAACGAGACATCGCCGAGTTGTAATTAATACACCGAACAATGAACCCATGGAACGCAACCGTTTTAACGAAAGTTTTCACGGGACTATCGAATTTCAGGGAGCCTAGCCGAAACTTGTTACGCGACTAATAACGCTCGCTATCGCGGCAAATTTTCGTGTTCCCGCGACGAAATTATCGATCTTCGCGTTCCTGCGATGCTTCCACCCTAACGGAAGTTTGTTCGTTAGCTGATACCCGAATTTTCGGCGAGACAGAACTCGATGCCCAGTCGATAAATTTTTACCTTTATGGTATCGATTCAGTATGATCACTTTTTGTAAAATTTTAGATTTTATTCGCAATAGATAACACGGTCGTTAATTTTGTAATTAAAGTGCGTTAGATATTCATCTAGATATTCATTTTATGAATTTATGAAAAATAATTCTATTAATTATTTCATAAATTTATTCTATAAATTATTGATTGTACGTATTAGTTACAGTAGCTGGGTAAAATATGTGGTTTCTATGGCCATCTGCAGAATGATGTGAACGTAATGGACGTGTGTACTCCATTTTGTTTTGTGGCTCCCTCTGGGTACTAAACGCCGCAAGCAATGTCGCGTATGATGCTTCAGAAAGATTAACTTATATTGTTAGCTAAATGCTTTAAGTTATGATTAAAGTGGTCTTAGCGTGCATGAAGTACTGAGGACTTCAGGATATTCTGCCACAACTATACATTAATTTCATGGCTGAGTTCGTTTGATCTTGGTACCAAAATACTGTGTACAGCTCTATTAATTATCATATACATTCATTAAAGAATTACAAATAAAAAGTATCTCTAATTGAATACTTGTATGAGACTGTTTTATCTGTACCTAAGACCAAAATTAAATGATATGTAGTAACTTGTGCTAGCATCAATATTACACATCGAAATAATTTTTTAAAAATTATTATTTGTATTTGTTATTTCTTATTTGTATCAGTATTTGTTGTCTTAATGTGAAAGCAAAATATTTTTCATGAATTTCGGAATCGCGGATGCCAGTTCAAACTTTCCGCCACGTTAAAATTGTCGGCGCGTTTCCGCAAACTTCCGGCAGATGGTCGTGACGCGGTCGCGTTAAAATTTAATTCCGCCACGCGTCAGGGGACACCTCGACGTCGTGGGTAAAGTTGCAGGTAGCCCTGGGGCAACCGTGGCCCGTGGGATGATAATGTTCAGGTAAACACGCGTCCGTTACTTTGACTAGGAGAGCCCGGGTGTTTACGATGCGGGGAACCGACGTGTAACATCGGCCGTCAGACGGGCCTGTCCGGAAACTTTCGAGACAGTATCGCGGACGAACTTTCGTGAATGATTCACGATTACGCCCGGATATTTTAAGGGGAAGGAAAGCGCTAATTGAAGCCCGTCGTTTCGAGCCGACACACCGTCCGCTAATTACGCTCGAGCGGATTCCTGCGTCCTTCGTGTTCGTTATCCGCTGACACGCTCGCGCTTCACTGGCTACCGCGTGGGTTTCAAGCCGCGTTCTATACAACTCGGTATCAAAGGGATCAAATTTGACCGTGTCCAAATATTAAACGAGACAGAGTGCCGTGATGTATAATTTGCAGAAATTCAACGGGTTACACTTATTTCGACAAAGCAACTATAATGATCAGATTGCAAAGTGTAACAGAACTTATGTAAAATCTTTTCACTGCAACATTTTCATCCCTTTGCTCTGAAACTTTCTGTTGAGATACTTCAATAGTCTGAATCGTTCTGAAGCTTCAAGTACCTCAAAAGGAAAATATTTATTATTATTTTTAAAAACGTCCACATGTAATTCAATTTCAAAGTATGTTCCTCCTATATCAAAACTTGCGGTACAGAATTAATAATCAAAGAGTACTTCGAGGTTAATCTCATTTATAATAATTAAGATAAATATTAACCACCGTTTTCTCGACATTTTATGATGAATGCATTTACTATACTGTTCCTCTTGCTACCGATAGTTATTAAGACCTGTTGGACAGTAGAAAGGCCATTAAACAAAAAATGTTAACTCGCAATTACAGACGGATCGCAAGTGTAATGCACACGCGATGTTTTCATTAGAAGACCCACGATTTACGTGACAGGTGTTAAAGATCACTTAGGAGTATCCCGGTGTCTCAGAAAGTGAATTACGGAATAGTCGATAAATATTCGATGGAAGTCGCAATCGTTAAACATGAGGTGTTTCACTTCATTACGGTGTTTCCATTTCCCACGTTCCTCCGTAAGAAACAAACAAACCATGAAGTTCCCGCGATTAAACTTCATTCTCCTAGTTGTACGAAGTTACGAGGAGCTTCAAGATCTTCTGAAGCAATCAGTACCCGGTTGAAGCACACCGATCGTGCTTCCATTTAATTTGATCCGCCATCTTCTCTACGCCGCGAATGTCTCGCGTGACCGTTTATTTTCGCGCGTAACCTCGCTAGTTTTGCAACGCTGACAGTTCCGTGTTCGCAGCGAAGATTCCAACGGAGAGGAGGAAATAGGAATCACCTAGGTTGTCAGAGGAATCGAGGTAGAGCCGTGGAAGTCGAAGAGAAACAGTTCACGTTGTAGCATCACCTGTTCCTCTGCGTATTAGATCATTGCCGCGTACTGCCCCCGGCTTCCCAACGGATAGCAATTTATTAGAATGAAAGAATGTTACGCTGGAAGCAGGAAGTACTATGGCAGACGTAGATTGGAAGTGTTTGAAGTGCCTTGTGAACCCTCGGGATATCGGGCTACGGCTTAATTAAACGTGCTCAATGAAAAAGTTGATGGATGGCTACAAAAATTTATTACGGTTATGAATGAGGATTTGAGAATTTGGGGATGTAGGTATTTGGGGATACGGGTATTTTGAGGTACGGGGGTGTGGAGAGCGAGAGATGTAGAAGTTGGTAGAGGTAGGAGTCGCAAGAAGCTCGAATGTAGGATAGAGGGACTTAGGGGGACTTAGAGGGACATAGAGTATGTAAGGAGCTATGGATATTGTAATCTAGGAATGCAAGAAATTAGGATACAGAAATTTGGAAATATTGGAGCTGAATATGTAGAGATCTGGAGGTATAGTGATCTAAACTTGGGGATACAGTGATCTAGACCTGGGGATATGGAGATCTACATATGTGGATATGTGGACATGTGTAGAACTGGGCATACATAGATCTAGACGTATAGAGATCTGGATATAGTGGTCTGAACTTATGGAGACCTAGACATAGTGATCAGGACTTATACAGGACTTATATGTAGAAGTCTAGACATTCAGTGATCTGGATAGAGACCTAGATACTAAAATAAGAGACAAGAGATTTCTAAAGAGATTCCTAAGTCTCCTACATCTCCAAATTTTCACATCCTAAAAAATCTATCTCACCAAATACCTAGACTGCCCTGTGCATCCCCATCTGCTCCCAACATCTCGTTAATAATCGACCCGAAGGCGATCGAATATAGGGTAAGATGGTAGGGAGTTATTTGCTTTTCATAACGAGACCGCGATTACGGGACTATAGAGGATAACTGTGCGGCTAATTTTCGCTCAGGTTAACTCGATCAATCGATCGACGGAAAATCGACGGTTATTTAATTCGTCCGTTTTCTTCATCTTCTACCGTCCTCACCGGTGTAATCTATCGTCTACCTCCACCCTGTACCACGACCACAACCGAGACTTTACAACGGGCCACGCCGACGTTAATTGACGTATCGTGTCGTAATGCGGTTACGCTATTATCTCTGCCCACCGTGGGCCTGATATTGCATTAGCGAGTTGATCTTTCATCGTCGACGAGTTTCCTCTGCTCGCCTTGACGATCGCCCGGGGATATCGCTCGACGAGATGAGAATGGATAAACCGGCCTTGGAAAACGTGACTACGCCGCGAACGATTAGATACTTAACTTTAGGCGACCATTTTTGTTGAGAGGAACCACTTTGATAAACTTGAAATAATCCGTGCATGGATCCACGTGTGGAGAGGGTTCTAAGCGCTTTTCTGAACAATTCATTTTGGGTGGAAGGTCCAAGTATTCAAATTCAGAAGAAACCCCTAAAAAACAGATGCAAAATCTCTTTTGCTCCCATACCTCCCATAAATTTGCTTGATGTAATACAGTATTGAGATTTATACGAATGATAACAATTACATTAAAAATAGTTAATTATAATGTACAACCTTAAAAAGATATGTCAAGCCCTATATCCTTGTCGCAATTAAAAAGCATCCGATCATTTCTTGCTAACAAGAATTCCTCGATTTATCATTAAAGTGAAAACCGATCACTCAGAAGTTCAATTACACCGCGTCTAATTACCCCTAACCAGTACGCGATGAAATTATTAAGCGGCTAAGAAATTGCAGAGCAATCTATCGACAGAAAAATGTCGTTCCCCCACGGATGTAAGTAAGCATGTTAAATTCCTCAGGAAAATGATCGTAATAACTGTCAATCGTTGAAAAAGCTGGTCAAACTGGTATCGGTCTGGTTGCGCCCAGTTTCTAAAACGTCTTCACTAAACCATTATCGAGCGTGATTTCTATCAATTGGCAATCTTGCCAGTTACGATCTAACCGTTCCATCAATTCACAGGAAAATTAAGAAAACCGTGTAACTGATAGTACACGGGGTGCGTCAGTTTCAATTAGCATTCTCGTTAAAGCGGTGTGCAAATTCTATCTGTGAAGAAGTTGTCCGAGGTGGTCGGACAAGCGTCATAAACATCGTCGGAAGGACGCCAGATTTATAAATCGTTGCCTTTTATTTCGAGCTAAGCCAGCTTTAGTTGTCCCATTAGCGAACCTCCCTCGTGTCGGACGCCATTGCTACTATGGAGGATTAACAGGCAACTTGTGGCTTCTAATATCTTATTAAACGATATGGGTGGTAATTTGGGTGATTGTGTTTGGGATGTGACAGTGATTAGGTCGCTGTACCTAAGTTTCAGATTCTAGATCCCATCTAGGGATTTGGGGATCTACTGATTTGGAAATCTAGGGATTTGAGGATCTACTGATTTGGAAATCTAGGGATTTGGAGATCTAGGGATTTGGGGATCCAGGGATTTGAGAATCTAGGGATTTGGGGATCTACTGATTTGGGGATCTAGGGATTTGGGGATATACTGATTTGGAAATCTAGGGATTTGGGGATCTAGGGATTTGGGGATCTAGGGATTTGGGAATCTAGGGATTTGGGGATCTAGGGATTTGGGGATCAACTGATTTGGGGATCTAGGGATTTGAGAATCTAGGGATTTGGGGATCTACTGATTTGGAAATCAAGGGATTTGGGGATCTACTGATTTGGGGATCTAGGGATTTGGGGATCCAGGGATTTGGGAATCTAGGGATTTGGGGATCTAGGGATTTGGGGATCTAGGGATTTGGGAATCTAGGGATTTGGGGATCTAGGGATTTGGGAATTTAGGGATTTGGGCATGTAGGGATTTGGGAATCTAGGGATTTGGGGATTTAGGGATTTGGAGATCAAGGGATTTGGTGATATAGGTATTTGACATCTCGAGATTTCGGAAGATTTTGAGATCTGCAGATTTAGAAAGAGGTTTTACGAATTTGGAGATTTAGGGACTTAGAAATTTAGATATTAGGAATTCGGCAGCCTAGGTATTCGGGGGTCTACGAGTTTGCAAACCTAGTTTTTTCGGTGGTGTGTATCATTTGGGGGTATGGGGCACTCCACTAGACCTAGTATCCAAGACCTAGTGATATAAAAAAAGGAAGTCCACATTACATCTGAACTTTTTCACATGAAACAACGATGTACACAGTATAAATGGAGTTTCGATTTGCTGTTTCTGTCTTTGGTATTCATCCCCGCGAACAATTCTTGTCGAAATAAATTCTCCCACCGAGTTTTATCGTATCTCAAGATTCTCTATACGGCGGTTTGAAATTCAGAAGCACTTGATCCGAATATCAAGCATCTGGCTCGTAAGTGAGAGATTTAGGGCAATCGCATAATTCGGGCTGTACGTATTCGGGGCACAGATTTTTAAATCTTGTGATTCATAAGGTTCTCAAGGCTAAATAAGCTATCGTAGAACTTGTGGACGTGAAATATTTAAGATTCTACCTGCTCGTTTTATCGCTTGAGAAGTTTGAAATATTAGTAGACGCTCGCATTTACCTGGTTAACGAGAAATTTAAAGAGACTGTATAATTAGGGTCGTATATATTCGAAGATTTAATTTTTTAAATCTTGCGATTCATGAGTATGCAAGTTTCAGCACTCGAATAAGCAAGCTGTCACATACTGTGGACTTAAAATTTCAGAGATTATTGAAATAAATTTTGCAAACTTGTTTTGTCATAATTTCCTGTATGAGAATCTTAATTTGTAAAATCTTTAGGTCTCCACGGTTAACTTGTTTTATTTTTATAGATTATGTACCTCGTACGTATATGATTTAACTGTATTTTGCAGACAATTGTCAGAGATGTATAAATATTTTATGAATTCATTTGAAATGCATTTTTTTTATTCTTCTCATGAAGACGAATCGAGTAAAGAAATGAAAAAATTGCGAGATAAAAAGTGAAAGTTTCCGTACATAACCTTAAAAGCATAGCACGAGACGTAATCAGCAAAATCAGGAACACGAGAAAGATTTGATCTAATTCCATGTTTGACTAGCAACGCCTCAATTTCCCCTGCCTCACAAAAGAGTGCGGTAATTTGCTAATTTAATCGCGGAATGTGATCGCGTCGCGTGAAATAATTACAACGGGACGGGTACATAAATCTTGTCGAGCGTACATGTGACGTGTATCTGTCAAATATAACGGTGCTTTTTTCGCGCGGAGACAGCGACAGGTTGCTTAGTCACACAGAATCGCGGTGGCAATTAATCGAGCGTTAGCAGTCGGCTGTCACATAATTCGGTGTAACGTTCGAACGCGATGACGTTATCGTGACACCGGTTGAAACGTTAATTTATGCCGCGGGAAACGCAAGAAAACGCAAAGCGTGTAGCGCAGCTCTGTGTACAAAACACGGTCTTAATTAACCGGCACCCGATAGATCATAATCTTATAAATCGTAATTGAATTAAATAGCCGTCGATGTGGTACCACCAATGCGAGGCCGAACGATGTTTCGAGCACTGTCGTGATTTATGCGTTTTAACCGGCGCGGTTCCGGTTGTTTAACGTTAAAATTATCGGTCGCATCGGGGACCGGTACCAGGAAACGTTCCATTTCTCTCGCTCGGTTTTTCTGCTCCCTCTGTTCCCTTCGACTGCCGATCGACAATTACCCGATTACGATCAGCACCGCGAGCCAATAACGCGCGCACGGTCTTTTTCATTTCCATAATTCACGGAGGTTTCGCCCTCCCATTTCAGTCCACCGTTCTTTTCTTAAACTTCCACGCGTTGCAGCTGCAACGAGGCCGCACCTGGAACTTCCACGATTTACATAACTCGGAACAGCGAGAAACGATATCCTTGGACGCCTTTCTATGACGGCTTGCATCTTCTACCGTTTAACGGCTCGACCTTCTTTTACCTAATTATTTCTTTTTGCCTTACGTAAACGATAACACGGTGATCACAGTGGAAACTGACGTGGTCAGACACGCGAGGGTACTTAATCCTTCAATTTCAGTTTTCAATCTGTTAGTGCATGTCATCGGGACGTTAAGAACCCTCCAATGTTTCCTTTACTTTTCTTGTAAATTATTCATTTAACTGAATTTGCTATGCCAGTCAACTACTGTGCCGGACAACGTGTATTTATTTTTACTTGTTTACTTTCTACTGAATCTTATTCATTTACCTCTATATTTGTCTGACTACAGGTCTTTAATTTGATTCGTGCCATAAATGATTTTGGTACAAATCCTGTTGAATATTAATTTTATTCTCACCAAACCTGATCAATTGTTCTAATGATAACTGGCTAATTTTACTGAACATACTTTGAAGAAAATTATAAAATTGTTTGTCATGACGTAAGCAAAGATGTCCTCCACAAAATAAATGTTTAGTGATTAGTCACATTTGCAGTGGATCTACCAATCGGACCACAAAATCTCGATGGAAAAGAAGCTACAGACGAACTAAACCGAAATTGTCGAGTGCGTAGCGTTACCTCCATTCTTATCTCCATTGAGGGAACCTAAACATCTACCAACAGTTTACAAACATTTGAAACATATCGAAGAACCCTCTGAATACGTTCTGCACCATAAAAATGAAACACAGTAGAAATTAAAATTTTGTTTAGAATCGAAAGCGTTTCATCAGATTCACAAATTTGAACTTTGTACTTCTGGACATGAATTTTACTTTCACACTTTCATTGTATAATTTGTACTTAAAAATTAATTCTATTACGTTATGACACCTCAAAAAAGATAATAATAATTATTACAAATGATAACCCTAAATACCTTTCGTACAAAGTTCAACTACGTTTTATGTAACGAAACCAAGTGTCCGGATACTTATGGACGGTAGTGTACAAGTATAAGTGTATAAGTAGCCCGCTCCACAAACCAGTCGACAGTAGCTTCACCCGAAAGTAGTCAGCCCCTGCCCAAACTCCCAGACTCCGTTACAGTAACAAGCCGATAATTCCCCGGTAAGTGAGATGTTCCCATAAAAAACGGTCGAAGCCGAAAGCCGTAGTCGATCCGACTGTTAGGCGCGAGATCGGACTGTAACAAAGCAAATCCCGCGAGCCGAACGAATCGAGATGGAGGCATAGGCTCAATCGGCTCGTTAAGACTCTCCGTGACGGTGAACACGGTAGTGCGCGCCGGGCCGGTTACGACGGGGCTCCGGGGACATGTTTAAGACCGGTAGTGGGTTGTTTATGCGTGAGCTCGCGCTTATGGGGAGCGAAACGTAATCCACGATGGGACGAGCGTGTCGGCCCCCTCGGATAACCACGGTTCCCCTCCTTCGATGTCCCTCTTTCTACTCCGTTTCTTCAGGCTGCTCATCTGGTCTTCCTTCGGAGTCGCGAGTCGCGGCTCTACGTGTCCGGCGTATCAAGCGCCGATTCCTCGTACCGGCTCCTATATCTTCGCGCGTATAGAAACCCGCCGAGAGCACGAGCGACGACGCCTAGGAAACGAGGAGAGAAACCGGCAACGGAGTCTTCTCTATGCCACGCTTCGATGTTGCCGTAGCAACGTGTACGTTGTACCTTTCCGTCCTCTGACGGACGAGCCGCGGTAGCTGACAAGTTGCCCCATTACGCTTATGCTGCATACGCGCCACCCAAGCGCGGGTAGCTCGCGTTCGCAGCGGGATCCCCGTGTTCGCAGCCTCTTAAAACTCCTTCGTCCGCTTCTTGGCCTCGTTCCTCTCCTTCGCTTCTCTACTCCCCTTCTCTACTCTTCTTCTTTCTTGCACCTCGTCGCGTATACCGTCGTCTTTCAGCTCGCAGCTGCGCCGAGTCCATTTTCTGCTTCCTGTATTGTGCCGACTTCCTTGAACGCGATCATTCTTGACGGGATACCACCGCTTCCTTTGACGGTGGTCAACGAACAGGGTCATTTTCACGGGCTTACGGAGGTCGCTGCAACGTCCCGTTAAGGACTTTCGAGGACACCGTTTTCAAGAATCTAGGTGCATCTGGAGGGTTTACGTTGAACATTTTTCAGATGGGAAATTAAACTTTGAATTTGGGGCTTTAAGATTTTAAGTTCTATGAAAAAAGATTTTAGGTCTAGGACAAAAGTGTATTTCAAGTATCAGCTCTGTTATAATAATAAATCTAATTGTAATTAGATCAAACTAACTCAGGTCTCCTATTTCAAAAGAGGTGGTTAGGAGAGATGGTCAGTATGACCTATCTGTGTTTTATTGAAAGATGTTAGGTTATGTCCCTTGCAGTTTCATGACTCTATAACAATATAATTAACAATATAATAAGATTACAATAAGAATAAGATACAATATAATGAGCAACTTCATAACTCTAACAATATAATTACAAATGTGGGACATTCAATACAAATTTGTTCTGTCCTAAAAGATGACCTCTTTACAAGCTTAATTCCTTATAACCTACCAAGCTTGTGACCTTATTTCCTTCAAACTTTCTGACCCGATCTTCTACATCCAAAGATAGCAGTAAGCACTCATTTTGCCTATCAGTGAATTTCACCCTAAAGTTCACCTCTAAGTTACAAAGCGCTTAATTTAAAATCTTGCCAATATATCAAAGTTCAATATAAAAGTAGAAATATTTCGATTGCGAATAAGATGATGACCATATCTTGAAATCCACTCGATTCGATAATTCCAACACTCTCGCTCTGCGTTAAATTTTCCTGCTTATCGTGACAACTTTCACGTCGTTGCTGCTCCATATTCATGAGACTTTGAAAACGACTTGGCGAATAATCATAACTCCGTACTTCAGCAACATAGATTCCTATTAAAAGTTGCAAGAAATATACTAACGGTTTTATTATGTTTACACGAATCTAGAACTGCGTGTATTTCCATCGGAAACATCATTTTCTCGATGAAGATAGTATAATTTATTTTATGGCGGTCGTATTTGCATCTTAAGAGACGGCAATTTTCGCGCGAGCTTTGATGGAAAGGTCGCGAACTTTTCAGCAACTCGGTGTCAATATTTAATTTCCCTTATAATTATACGAGATAGCTAGGGAAAGTTTCGCGAGAACATGGCGACGCGAGGAAATCCTGTTGCCGTGTAAAAAGGGCCACAAAGTCTTGAAGCGTTTTCTATGTGCCACGAGCTCGTTCAGAAACGCGAACGGAAGTGGATAAAGTACGCAGGGACCAGTTTTGAACCGGTAACGTCCGGCCACGCTCAAAGTTCGCGCATCCCCGTACAATGCTTCCTTCGGGAAAAGTTTCAAGCGGACGGAAGCGAATTAGCGGCAGAAAGGTGGAGGATTCTTTGCTGCTCGACAGAATTGCGCTTGGCACTGGCGGAATGTCTTCCGCTGAAATTCTGCAAATGGTTTCGCCCCGGTCCCGACGACATAAATATCCAAAATGAAAATCTTCAGAGCAGTATCGTTCCTCCAACTTTTCGACGCTCGACTTTTACAATCGAAAGCTATTTCAGATTTCGCTGTACTTTAGATACTGCGAAAGCTGTAATAAATTGTTTCAAATTCCCTTTGTAGGATCTTTATATCCTCTGCAAAAACATCTTGTATCTTGCACATAAATCGCAGGAATTGTGGTATACAGAAGTATAACATTTTATTAGAATTTATAACGTGTATTGATTTGTTGTATCAATATTGGTCATTTATGTAACAAATGACACGGAACGAAATATCCTTGATACATGTTTGAAATATTTCAGTAATACGAATTATTGTTGAGACATATTTATTATCATTGTATAAATAGAGGTTTTCATGTATCGATCTGTAAATAGAAGTTATTCTTTGATGTATTGATATCTGCGATTATAAGTAGAAATATTGTTTTGCTGTATTGAAGTTTGGATTTTTACAAAATTAGAAAAACTTTCAGTATGATTATATTTAAGTTACTTTAAATTGATAGCAATTTAATAAAAAATTTTATAAGTGCATAATATATAAAAAATAAGACGTCTACATTTTCAGCCATTAGATATGACTGATGACTAGTGGCGCCAGTAGAAAAATGTCGTAGCGTCATCATTGTAGCATTCTTATTGAAAATTTATTGCTGTTTTCTTAAAAAATGCTATATTAATTCAATGATATTTATTATTTTGTTTAGTAACAGACATTACTGAAAGAATTGATGTGACGCAATCGGTGCGTCACTAACAAACAAGATAAAAATGCTAACTTTCCCACACATCTAATATTAAAAACGTTTTATGATTTTTCTGTTATGAAAAGTTCATAACTTTGTACAAACAATTTACTTCTAGTTTTTTACAAAAAGTTCATAATACCATTGAGAGTCTAAAATTAAATGTTTCTACAAAACTGCAAGGAAACAATGCAGAGATTAAAGCAGATCTACCTGAATGCGTCTGCCATTGCAATAACGAAAGAAACAAAAATCTGAATGGCAAAAATGGCTCGTCTGCACGGAACTCCAAACTGAATCCCGATTTTGGTAAACCACAGTAAAAAAAGCGAGCAGGCAGCAACAAAGCAGCAACTTTTCGCAATGGCTGTAACAGCGGGGATGGAATGAATCGGGCAACGTCGTTTCAATAAATTGATTTCGTCGAAACAATGCCGGTAAACGGCTTCAATAACGTTTTCAAACGGCATCCTGAGTAGCTGGCCGCATTGAGATGGTAAGAATAGGTCGCGGGGCTAATTAAGAGAGCAGAAGCCACGTTCGTGATCGCGGGACCAGAGGGGAGAGGCTTTTTCGTCGCTTTCACTTTCGCAATGTCTCCACGGCTTTCTTCGCGACGAATTTCGTGAAGGATCGGGGAGGCGGCGAACAACATCGTGGCAAACTGCGGTCCTTAAGTTGATTGCAACCGTGAAGGAAAGAAAGAGGGAAGGAGACGAAGTAGAAAACGAGCGGGGCCACTTCATCGTTAATTGTAATTTCACGTTTAGCACGGATATCGAGGATGCTCCCGGTCGGTAATTTTAATCCTTTCGTCGCCGGGACGATTTCGCCCCGAAACGGTCGAAAGGCCGGCGAAATTAATGAACTTAAGCTCGATTTACGCGGGGAAGTATATACGTCGGAGGATCAAACGAACAGCTACGACGACGAGGGGAGTAGGCCATGAGAACGCTTAACTTTTAACGATTCTCTCGCGAAAAAAGGTGGAGACAGAGGGAAGAGGAACGAAAGAGGGAGAGGACTCGAGAGTACAAACTAACCCTCTGGCCGGGTTCAATTAAGCCCGAATACACGTTACGTACCCCCAAGCCCGTTCATTTGCGCGGCTAAATACCGCGAAGCTTTTTGACGAGCGACCGGGCAAGGAGGTGTTGTTCGGGGGCCGCGATAAACTTTTTTAATTAACGAACAAATTATTTGAATATCGTTGACGTTAGTTCAACGTAACCGGTAAATCGTCGTCCATTCAATCTCGGCTGCTTTATTAATAATTTCCAGACCACTTGGCTGTCCCCGTCGATTTTCTGACGGATATTGGTCGCACCGTCTTCTTTCACTGTTGCGATACTATAATACAACGTCGTCGTTTTCGCGAGTAATGTGTAGTCGTAAAGAAAATCGACATTCAACTTTGTGGTTACTGAAGGATCTGGGGTTTGAGGATATGTGGTTTACGGAGTTTAGAGTTTACGGGGATATATGCTTTTCGGACATTTAAGAATTATTTCAGGATATGTTTTATACATGGAGTGAAGGAGTGAAGCCAGTCATGTGTGTTTTCATATAAGGACTTAGGCAGTGCTGATACAGGTGAGATCTAGCAATTTCTCTACGGAACTAAAAATGTAGAGGTCCATAGATCTAAAAACTTAGAAATACACATCTCAATATGACATCCTCAATTTCAATGAAATTCAAACTTATCGAATATCAAAACCACCAACTCCCTAAATTTACTAAATTTCGTATGACCATAAAATTACCACGAAGTTCCGTTAATCTCAGACTTACGCAATCCAAGTTCACCGTTCGTAGGACACCATACATCATTAAACAAGTGAAAGAGGTGTCCTTCCGCTCGAGCGTAAAAGCTACAGTCGTAGACCTCTCGCGCGATGAATATCCAATAAATAACGCTAAACGCGGCGCGTGTTTTGATAAGGACCCGCTGATATTTCCCTCTTCGTTAGGCCATTACGAATTTCTTTCTTGTCACCGTTTTATTCCGCCAGGGATACCAGCCTACCGAAATCCACGTGTACGTGCGGGAGACGGGTTATTCTTGTCCCGTTGCCGGTTACCCTGGCCATCCTTAAATCATCGTCCTGTCTTACGAACAGGCTAATCCTGATTCATAGCGAGGAGTCACGTCGGTTCCCGAGATCCAGGGACTTTTGCCTCGAAGAGACGAGGTGGCAATTAACTTTGGTCAACGCTGTTTTCTAAGGCTTTCGCTAACTTGAGAAGTCTTTCGGTTTTCTATGTTGCTAACTTGTTGCTTGTGGACGCGTGAATACTATTACTTATTTTCGGATGTGCTGTTTATATAGAATAAAGTTTACATTTAATGGCTCATATAGAAATGATAATGGTTCATTTATAGAAACTTTAAATGTGAAAGTTAGATATAATGTTCTAGTAATTATTCTTTTTATGTGGAGGATTTTTGAACCCCTTAAATTTAATTTTATATTCAATGATATGTTATACCCTTTGTTTTATTTAAAACAGAAGATGTTTGGACTACAAAAGTAATCTATAACATAAGACTTAATTTTGAATGCAAGATTTGAACATAACCTAAAATACAACGTCAAAAGTGATATTAAAAGCAGATTTAATATTAAAAGTAAAATCGTACTTATTCTGAACCAAATCACTGAACATTTATTATCTTAAAAATGGACAAAATAATTGCACATTTTATAAACGACACATATTTGCACGAAACGTACAAATAAGTGGAGCATCAAAAAGTAAAATCATATATTGGTATCGAATCGAACAAATATTCAGTACAACATTTTATATATTCCTGTAATTCAGGAGGTAAAATTAAACAAGTTAATTGAAGCTGGTATTAATTGATCGATGATAAAATATACCTAAAAGCTCAGTTCAAAAGTATTAGGTTACTGCGTATCAAATGGCGGATTTGATCAGCAAATGGTACTTTTGTATCAAGTTAAACTTTCATGGTAAATATGGTTACATACCCTTCGTTAACGTTTTTAATATAAAATAATTGCGAGTTACAATAGAAATATTAAACTGGAAATTGGTTGATTCGTTCGATCATTTATTCAGAATTATTCAGATGAAGATGCAGCTGATTTGTATGAGATATTTCTGGGAAATGTATGCAAGTATGTATGAAAAATTTATGTCGGTATTTATGAAGAATATATTTAAGTGTTTTGTGAAAAATTTATGTAAGAATTTTTGAAAAATTTATGTAAGTGTTTATGAAAAATTTATGTAAGTGTTTATGAAAAATGTTGCAAGTATTTATGAAGAATGTATGTAAGTATTTATGAAAAATTTATGTAAGAATTTTTGAAAAATATATGTAAGAATTCGTGAAAAATTTATGTAACTATTTAGGAAGCAATTATATCAGTATTTACGAGACGTAAATAGCAAGTCATTCTCACGAAACCTTAAGCTTCACAAGTGTTATCGCAGTGCATTCATATCATCAAATCACGCGCAATTTCGCCTCGAAATCCGGCATTTGCAACAACGCGATGCAAAACAACGTTGTGTAAGAAAAGCCCGGAGAAATCCGTAGACAGAACAAAAAGCGAATACCATCGTCGTCCCACAGAATCTGAGACGACATTCCTGCAGCCAACGAGCATGAGATTAACGTGGAGCTCGTCGAGCCACATTATGGATACGGAGGAAGCTTAATAACGCTAGTATTGTTCTCGTAGCCACGGTAATTATAACGTTTTAATGCAAGCGGTGCGCTTCGCTTCCGCGACAACCACGGTCGGTGCGATACCCTTTGATCACGATCGTTCCTAACGAAGGAATTAATCGTGATTTACTCTCGAAGGATTCGCCATGAGACGACCGGGTGACTCGTTGTGTTGGTGCGACCTCCATGCTTCTTGGCCGTCACGGAACACGAAGCTACAATTAGTTGCTTCAAACGAGCAGATTTCCAACGATTCGAACGCGTTAAATCGAAGTTTCTGTTGGAGGAAGACTGATCACGGAATGCTTCGTGTCAAACGAGAAACCAAATACGGACAAAGGCACTCGATCTTCGTGGAAATGAAGAAATATCCTGTGCCCGACTGCATGAGTGTGAATGGCACTTTCTATTTCGATTTGCCTTTTACCTACTTTTCACCATTTTCTTGGCTTTGTTATTCACTCTTTTAATTACCTTTTAGTTGACATATGGTTGATTATCTTTTGGTAATAATTTATTAAAAATTTTTGAGGTTATGTTGTCACACTTCTATGAAAGTCAAAACATCATATTTACATCTGTTGTGAAGATCTTCAGTTTATTCAATGTTAGACTATTTAGAAATAATTTCATTTGAAGTTTTATCACTTTTAGTCAATTTTGGTAAAACAAACTTCAACTAATATTGTACTGGTTAATAAGACCAGTGTAATATGACACACAATAAGATTTCGTCCTCAAATAAAAATTTTTTATTTCCAATCCCATAAAATTAATAAATAGTTAATGCAAGATTAACAATTTCGTTCCACTCTTTTCAATCATTTGACGAAATTAAATTTACATTAACCGATGCAGAGTTCAACATATTAATATCCAACGGAAATTATTTATTTATGCCTTTGTTTCGTTCGACGTATAAATTGTTTTACTGGGGAAAATGAAATTACCAGAACATAACTGATGATTATTCTGGACTAACTCACAATTCGGGTACACGTGTAAATACACGTTCCTGCAATTGTTTGTTGTATCGTCCTCAAATTTGTAATACAGAGTACGCACAATTTTCATGTCAATATGATTGATACGATTCGTATCCAATTTATTTTATAAACCTGTTTTAATTAATTTTCAAGCGAAGATTTATTCATGAAAGTATTTATTTTAAAACGAAGCTTCGATATTAATATTTTTCACACGTTGATTATCGCAGTGCAAACGGATATGTGTACACAGTAGCGAACTGATTGAAAATCCAATCGTATCGATAACTAACTCGCGAATTTTACTTTTTATTCTGATAACGTTTATTAATATTCATTATTAAAAATTTACTTTTCTTGTATTAATTGTATTGGTGGAACTGTTCCTAATACTTATAAATAGTTATAACACGCTTTTGGTAGAAATTCATACTTATTTTATTTTTATAAACTAAAAATATTTTTATTTTTGTACAAAATAGGCAGACTATATTGGAGGCTATTTTAAATACATTTTATAATGATCGACGACTAAAATGAAGTTTTTAATTTTTATTATTTGTCAAATTTTATTTTATAATAAATAAAGTGTTTATCAAATAAAGTTTCACTACTTAAAATTTCAAGTATGTAAATTTACACTTAAATTGGGAGGAAAGGTACTTTAATATATGTACTTGTGTGATTCTGACATATGTGGCCATTTATTAGTTTAATTTAATATAAAAATTCATATCAATTTAATATTAAAATTGCTTTTAATTTAACACTGCAATATTCTCCTATTTTATCTTTAATTTCAAATTATGTCCATCATGTTTATAGTCTTAACATAAAAATTTCAAGGGGATTAAAAATAATTTATCTGATCGTTCAAATCTCCCAATCGCAAAAATCCGAATCTATGCAAATAGGCAGTGAATCTCCTAATCTTTTCCGCGTATCTGCTAGTAATTCCAAAGGATCGATGGATACCGGATAAAGGAAAACGAAAAACGCGGTTGCGGTACGAGTCCAAGTTAACAAAGGCCTTTTTTCCGAGAATAAAAATAAGAAGCTAGATCCTCGGTCAGCCGGTTTCTACGTAACATGGCCGAGTCGATGACATCGGTACGGGATGGACAAAAGTGAAAGCACGATCGATCGATCGCGGGACGTGCGTCGACTCCGGAACGTCAGAACGCGCACGATCGAAACGTCCCCTTCCGGTTCCCTTTCATCTCGACCGCCGTTCACCGGTTTCACCGTGTCACACGTCGTCCGCTCTTCGAAAACATCTGATAAGTTTTGATCATGCGTGTCCTTAACTTGACACGCGAAACAGACTACCTTTCTTGGCCAATCGTGTCAATGAAACGTTTAATTCGAACGAGGGATAACCCTGATAGACTACACATGGAGTGTCTATTAAGTGACACAGCGTGACTGACAAATCATAATACACGCCTTTCATTGCCGATCTTGACGTGGCGATGAATGCTGTTCATGGATCGGTGGCAGGTTATTACGTCTTGTGAAATGAGTTTCTAACGGTTGTCGCTTCTTTTATTTATCTGCAACAGTAATTTATTTCATTTGGAAATTCTTATTATCGCTAGATGTGATACTTTGATCAAATATTTGAAGATTAGTTCCTGATTGTTAAATTAATGAAGTAATGACACGTTTCTAAATATAGAAATAAACTCGTGTTGGCAGATTAGTTCTTCTATGGTAGCTCATAGGATTTAAGGAAAAATAATCAAAATAATAAAACAATTTTTAAAATAATTTATATCTTAACCTCTGCAGAGTTAATTTTTAAAATAATTTATATCATGACATCTTCAGAGTTAATTTTTAAAATAATTTATATCATGACATCTTCAGAGTTAATTTTAAAAATAATTTATATCTTAACCTCTTCAGAGTTAATTTTAAAAATAATTTATATCTTAACCTCTTCAGAGTTAATTTTAAAAATAATTTATATCTTAACCTCTTCAGAGCTAACCTCCATTTTTATTTTCTACCAAAACCTTTTATTCTACAAATCGTTATATTCATTCAAAATCATATGCATTTATAATTCTCATGAACAACAAATTGTATAACTTAATCTGAGAATCCTTCCTCCTAACCCTTCAAAAAAATCTATCTCCATCGCTCCAAATTGCCAATTCAATTGCTATGAAACTGATAAACCGTCTCGGGGGTGCTCGTTAAATTTCGAAAGGGAAAATTTCTAGTCGAGTTCTGAAGCAGACGCGGCTCATCGATCGGTTCGCGATCGGCTGCATTGCCAAGCCAGGTCGGCGTAAGTCACTTCAGAAACGCTTACACAAAATCCTCGGCTGCCAGTACATACATACTTACATATATAGCCGCGAACAAGGGAAGCCTCTAAACTCCGTGTACCGAATGCCGAGTTAGATGCCGTCACGTAGGCAGCCTCCTTTGCCTTCTACCGTTTTCTCCAATGCCGCGGTTTCGCGCCGATCGCATAATGCACAAACCGTTTGCGTGTCAATTTGCCTCAAAAATTAGGTGAATATTCGTTAGATATTAATAGCAAGACTCGTTAGACGTAATTGTACTACTAAGAGTTTTTGATAAATAAATTAATATTTGATTGACCATCTAGGTTAAGTTTTAGGTTAGGTTAAGAAAGATTTAGGTTAAGTTTAATTTTTATCAAAGGATTTACTTTTTAGCTTCATCTAGCTTTATTTATATAAAGATGAAGTAAAAAATTAAATAAGTGAATAATAAGTCATCCTAATGAGAATGTATATGGATTTTAAAGAAATCTTCATATGGTAACTTGAGATAAGAAGTGAAGCGATTATTTGACAACTTTGATCACTTCAGTGTAAGGAATATAAAATGCTGTTTGAAATATTGTGAAGTGCTATTTATTGCTGTGACAGTTATCCATGAGGGCATAGTTGGCCACCAGGGCATAGAACGAGGTCAATTATCGCTCGCGTGTACGGTAATTGCTCGTGACCGGCGATAAGTTTTCGTAATGGAGGAATTACGGATTCGAACACGGCGAGAAGTCACACCTTCCTACGGGAATCTCTCTCGAGAAGGAGCACGCAATGTGTTTACGATGAAAAATTCCGTGGGCGTGCTGGTTCGATAATGTATCGCGCGTAAAGAGGAGGATTAAAGCGAGCCCGGCGAGCTGCAGTCGTGGTTCCGTTAAAACTAAATAACCTGAACACAGAAAAGCGCCATCGTGGAACCCCGAATTCCATGACGATCGTACCTCCATGAATTTCAGTTTTGGGAGGAACAGAATCGTCCTCCGAACGAATGGTAGCGCTTTCTCCACAAGTTTGTATCGTTTCTCCGTTCGTAAATACCGAGATTAGGGTACGAAATGATGGTGAACGACCATCTTGTAATACGGAGGCGTTTAAGAATTTCGAGAAATATGTGGGGGGACGAGATCGAATATGGGAGTGATGGAATTAATTTAATTTTTAGCTCGAGCTATAATGAAATAATTTTTAGAAGTATTTCGGGAGATGGTATTTGTTCCGGTATTCTGAAGAGATTTAATTACTTTCATTTCAACCCCTCAAACTATTACTTGACATTCTTGTATCTATTATTTATTTATTTATTTTTATACGTATAGAAAAATTAGTACCATTGCATAGAGCAATTGTAAATAGGTAGTTTATATATTGACAGGATTTTTAATATGCTAACGATTACCGTATGCACTAATCAAAATGGCCGACACACGTGTTTTGGTGTCGTAGAGTGATTTCACTTATTTATAATAATATATGGAGTAAAAGTAGATTTAGCAATATATAACATTTTATTTATCCTTTCACAATTCTTCTTAATAAATTTTCAGTATCAACTTAATGGCAGTGAATAGCAGAAACAGAAGAGATGAAAAGTTACAGAAATTTAAAATTACAATTATGTACCAAATATAATTTAAGGAGTATCAAATGTAACACAGAGGTCTAAAAGAAGTTTAATTAATACCACATTCAAAATTATAATACCTCAATACAGTTCCTCTAATTTAATAATTTAATAACATAATCCATAAATACAAAATGAGCGCGGCTTCCTGCGAATTATCATGCATAAACACTTCACCTAGCAAAAGAATACTAGAACATCGGAAAACTTTTAATGAACAAGTTTAAAGGAGATAAGAACTACAGAGTTAAATTAATTAAATTTTTAATTGGAAGAAAGTATCAGGAGCTATTAATTTCAATATACGTGAAACTTATTGTTAAAGCCAGTTGCTCGAAATTCTAAACGAGATTACTTTCCTACTGTTCATTACAAGCCCTCAGTAGATGAAGAAATATAATTGAATAAACCGCGTTAAAGCCGCAAATGCTTCATACTGCACGCGTTTCACTCATTCTACCTCGTATTCATGAATTCCGTCAAGTTCTACCAAGTTAAGCTCAATTATAGAGCGTCTTAAATGCAACAATGCCACTAATTCTCTTTCATACTGTAAATAAGCATCTTCAGAAATATGCACGATTCTAACCTCTTTCACCACAATGCAATCTTTCATTGTCCTACATTTCGAGTCGAATAAATACTAAAACTTTGAAATTATTTCATCCGCAATTTTATTCTTGTTCATTTCTATTCTTTTATTTAATATGTGGCGCAATATGAGGGAATTGTTTATGCAGGTGCATTTATTAATTTTAAAATTTTTAGACTTGATATCTTTAGAATTTTAGAACAATAAAAGAGACTTCGTTCTTTTAAAATTTTATGTCAATTAAAATATATTCTACTACAATGTGAAACAGTTTTGATGTACAAATTAATACATGACAAGATGGCTAAAAATTACCTCCTGATTTCAACCAACCATTTTTTAAAAATGAAGAACATTTTCGAAAGGTTACTTATTACCTAAAATACTTTTGAAGAAACAATAAAATTTTGATACAGGTCTTCTAAAAATTACTGTAACAGAAATACGACTTTGACATGTGTCTCTCAAAATTATCACGGTTCAAAGACAGATGTAGGCCAGACCCTTTGTCATCCATATTGAACTCTTCCAGCTCTAATTCTGGCTTGCAAGAGCAACTATTTCCCAAAGCTAAGACATTCCAAAAATACATCGTTATAACCAGTCAATTCTAATTAATCTGTTGACTCTGAACACACCCAAAATCAGCGTTAACAACGAAGATTCCTGAAAAGAAGCTTACATTCATCCTCCCGTCCCGATTTTCGCGATCGGTAAAATTCCTGTATCCTCGTTAAGCCGCAATAACAGAGACGGAATCTCGCGACGGCGCGTTGGTAACGCACGCGTAAAATGGAGGTTTTCATTGGTCGTAGGAGGAGGGGTACTCGGTCGGATTATGGAAATGCCCGAACTTGCCCGTCTCCCTTACCTCCGCTGCCCTTGGCCCCAGCCTTTCTTGACGGGCCTAACCCGGCTCTTTATTATTGTAATGCCCGAAGTTACGGCCGTGCCATCTCGCGCCTGGGCCCCCTGATACGAGGCTTAATTTATGAAAATGATGTGAAATAGGAGCCGGAATGCCGCGGTGTTATCGCTCGCTAACCCGAAATTTCTTATTTCTCCTCTCTTTCCCGCTAAGCAACGTTGCCTCTGTTCTTACGCGCTCGATCGCTACCGGTCTTCGACGGATTTGCAAATCGAGAGGATAAGGAGTCACCGGATAGCTGGACCGCGGATCCGCGAATCCTGAAATAAACTGCGATACAAAGTGTACCTGTACCCAGAGCTACGCGCTCCAAGGAATTCGATGTTTATGCCCGTGGGATTTGTTCGAAGCTAAAGAGTTAGTGAGCCGTATGTTATGCTTTAGCAGCCGGCCCGAACGCGTTCGGATGCCCTGTTGCTCTTGCTGTAACCGGATTTTCGTTGGTTAAACGTGAAATATGCAATCCGCGGATATTATTCCGCGGCGACTGCTGAGTACGCCGTATATTCTCTGGTGCCCAATCTACAGCTACCGTTTATTCTGTCGGCCATTGTTTCTCTTCTTATTAGCGGATGATGACTCGTGCAAAGGATGCACCGATGTCAACACATGAGTTGGCGAGTGAGGTACCATGTGTTTAGAACTTCTATCAAAATGACTCACGTGTATTTTTGACGAAGTACTGTTAGCTCGAGCGGTCGTGTATCAATTGGGTCAAAAACACTGTTGATCGACAAACATATCAAAAGTATAATTATTGTCATTACTATTCTTATTTTCCAGAGAGAGTTATTAGACAAAGACAGTTGAAATATTATGGCAATTTAGTTTTATGCAATCGTTGATCATGAAAATTGTTGGTATCTAAGAGTGTAACGCTTCCAAACGCCATCTTCTGTATACAGCAGTAAAACCTATTATGTGAATTATATAAACCTGTTATGTAATTGAACTTGAACTTTAAATTGAAGGAAATACTCATATTAAAATGTGAGTAAATTGAAGCTAGTAAAATTGATCACAGTTGAAGTACGAGTGCGTCATGAGTGCGTCACGAGTCAAAGTTATCAAAATAATGAAAGACGTTAACAACATTATGTTCAATATATAATACTATATATCTCATGTAACAAATATTAATAAAATTACGTGTCAACCATAAAAGTTATAAACGATAGAACCAAAGCGTGAACCAATCGATGCTCACCTTGGTGATTTCACAGAATTACAGCGGAGGTGGAGGAAAGTGGCTTACTGGAGTGAAAGGTATCTGTAATCGTCGGAAATTACCGTGAAAATTACACGTCAGTTTCGCAAGGAAATCGGATAGATCAGCCGGCAAACCACCTGTCAATGTCTCGGCGTTCTCGGTTAAAGTTTTCTCATGTAATCGCGTGCCGATCGACGTGGAAAAATGCACGCGTGCCACAACGCGTCAGCTGCGAGTTTTCGCGAGTGCACGCGTCGTCTCGTCTTGTAAAGGAATCGTCCACCAAGAGAGATCATGGTCTCAGCCATTTTAGGAATCGCCTTACCATTATTGGCACAAACGTTCCCGACTTTTACGGCTTGAGCGAATTAAAAATTTCTCCGCTGCTATTCGTTTTAAGGTTGTCTCGTTTGATTCGTCGGATGGAATTAACCGCGTTCGTGAATTTTATTGGTGGTCGTTTAATTAGTCTGATTTGTGGATTAGAAATTTTTGGGTTTTCTCGTGTTGAGAAGGGTGAAATTTTTGGGTGTTCAAATTTGTAAATTTTTGTGCTTGAAATTTGTATAGTTTTAGGTTTTTAAATTTGTTAATTTTTGTGCTTGAAATTTCTGTATTTTTGGGTTTTTAAATTTGTCAATTTTTGTGCTTGAAATTTCTGTATTTTTGGGTTTTTAAATTTATCAATTTTTATGTTTGAAATGTCTGTATTTTTAGGTTTATAAGTTTGTCAATTTACATATTTGAAATTTCTATGTTTTTAGGTTTATAAATTTGCCAATTTTTATGTTTAAAATTTCTAAATTTTTAGATACATAAGCTTGTAAATTTTTTAATTAATAACATAGCAAATTACTAAACTAGTAAATCACTAAATCAATAGATCAGTAACTTAGCAAATTTAAAAATGTCAAAAATTCTACAATTTTATGTACAGAAAGTAAAAATAAATACTTGAACATTCAACATCCCCAAATGTTCTTTCAAATTCTTACTTAATTTACCAATTTCTAAATTTTAATCTCTATAACTACACGATCAATTCAAACACCAAATGTAACCTACAACAAAATGACGTTAAGCAAGCCATGTACTAAAATGACCCTCCCCCAAATAAAAATGTTAGTTACGCCACTGATATGCAACGGTTTGCATTATGATTGTGCAACGTTTCCCGTGAGTTTTGCACGAACTTGGAAACAAAATAAACTGAGCAACCGATGCGTTACAAAGACGATAGTCACGGTTATAGAACCAAAGATTGGATTGTTGCATTGTTGGTACGAGAACACGGAGGAAGGGGTCGAAGTTGACTCGTTACGATTGCGCCATATCGCGGTTGTTCCCTCGAATACAATTGTAAAACGGTTTCGTGGGAAATTCGCCGTACATTATGCGCAGAAATATTTCATAATATCGATATCGTGCAGGAAGAAGTTTCTGCTCGATACTACAGGTAGTCACGCGACGATAAAAATAGCTTCTCTTCCGAAGACTTTGCCTCGTTAAATTGTCTCGCTTTAAATACGGGAGTAATTTTGATAAACGTCTAATAAAACGGTGCCCCCGTTTCCTTTATTCTCTTCAACGAAAAATATCTCGAAAGATACCGTGTCAGAATTCTTATTCATTAATTAGACCATTTAGATACGCATCGTACTAAATTTAATGAACGGCTGCTTTCTTTGCAAATTACACGACAATATTTGCTCGGACAAAAAACTTGTAGCTGCTGCAGATGAAATGCATTTACTTAACGATGAACACGTACTTAGCGAAGTAGTTTGGGTAATTAATTATCGCGGATGAAAAGCTGCAAAGGATCGTTCCCTTGACGCGAGGCATATCTTATGGAAACCGGGAAAATCTTTGGAACAAGACACGCGAAAAGTAGGACGAAGAGGTGGCAGAAGGAGGAGGTGCACGATGACGACGAAAGACGGAGCCGTTTGAAAATTTAATTAAACTACAGACGGCACTATTAACAAGGTGAGAGTTGTCGACGTCGTTGAAACGATAAATAAGCGTCGTTATACCGACGTTAACCCCGCCTCACTTGGAATACTTTACTACTACGTTCATTTAATCAGTTAAAACGTTGCACTTGACATATTTAACTTTAATAAACAGTCACGAAGGTTGCTGGAATTCTTCAAACGAAACATGATTCACGAGCGCAGGATTTTTCAAATTCCAATTCCAACTTTATATAATTATAATACGATATGCATTTTACTAACAGTAAAATTTGACAATTTATTAATTTGAAGAAAGGGTTTGAACTATAATGTGTACATTGTCGAAGCTATCATTTTATCAAGCTATACAAATATACGCTTCAATGTCTCTTAAAGAATATGCATTTTACTAACAGTAAAATTTGACAATTTATTAATTTGAAGAAAGGGTTCGAACTATAACGTGAACATTATCGAAGCTACCGTTTTATCAAGCTAAACAAATATACGCATCCATGTCTCTTAAAGAATATGCATTTTACTAACAGTAAAATTTGACAATTTATTAATTTGAAGAAAGGGTTTGAACTATAACGTGTACATTGTCGAAGCTACCATTTTATCAAGCTAAACAAATGTACGCTTGAATGTTCCTTACTTAGAAAAATTGCACCCTATAATTTTGCAAGATTACTTTTGGTGTCCTCCTACAAAAATAGAAGCGAATCACCGTTGTCAAAGTAGAGCACCTCAAAAACGCCGATAACCCCAATAAAGTCAAAGAGAAGCAAATGAATCGAAATAAAGAAAATCGGTGAAATAATAACAGACGACAATGGCGATTTATTAGTTTAACGAGCGGCGAACCAAAAACCCAGCCGCTCCCTTGGCCGAGAATACGGCGACAAACGCGTGGACAAATGTTTGGCCGGGCCAAACAGGCGCGTTAAATTTTCGAGCGACCGGTTATATCCTCCCCGAAAAAGAGTGGTGCGCGGGACGAAGGGTGGGACATCGAAAAAAAAAATCACCGAGGAGACCGCAACGTGGACGAGCACGGAAGGACAGACGCGGGACGAAAATGGAAGAGTGACGGGAGGGATGGACGAGGAGGGTTAGACGGCAAATAAAACATATTGATGTTTGCAATTAAATTGGCCAGACAATGGACAAATACCGATTCACTCGGTCGCGAGCGTCGGTTCGATTTAATAAATATCCGCCTATTAATTTTCTCTCGCGATTCTCCGGCTTCTCTTTCTCCACCTCCTCTTGCCGCGTCACCAGGCCAGCAGAACTATTTTATTCGCGGTAGGCCGCGTATTTGTACGAGCGTTTATTTTGCGCTTGTTACCGGAACGGACGCGCTTTACGCAAACCCCCGCTATGTATAAGCGGCCGCTTCCGGCGCTCGTTTGCATTTCATTAACTTTACCTACGTCCGATTCCCTTTGCGCGTCACGGTGTCGCCGATTTTGCCTTGCCGCACAATTAACCTGCACTGGATAAATTGTTTCTCTCGGACCTTAGAAACTCTTGCGACGCTTCCGCGAGAGCTGTAGAAAATCGGAGATGTCTTAACCCTTTCCCGTCATGCGTCAGTTAAGACTAATCAGGGTTATAACATTAAACCGAACAAAGAAAATTAAAATGTGCGTATTTTATATTCCTTGATAATGCAACTTATAGCTGCACCTAAATTTCAAGTTAAAGAGTATTCAAAATTTGAGTAAGGTTTGTCACGTTTGAGGAGTAAGTGCGTCACGAGTCAAAGCACCGGAAAGGGTTAAATGTGAAGCTACAAATCGGTATACCTGTCTTATATTTACCTGAAAAGTTTCATTGATGCAAGTCATCATCGGTTATTAAACTGCAGTATCTAACAATAGTAGCAGTATTTTAGAGACCGGCTGAGCGGCAACGAGGCAATAAAGGGCGAACAAAATGGTTTTTGCCGGTTGAAGCGCGACGGTGCATCGCGTGACCGGTGGACCGTCGCCAGCCGCAAAAGGGGAAGCGAGTATTTCCCGGCCGCGGTTAGCCGGGATAGCATAAGGCATAAGCCACAAGGCATAAGGCATGAAAAAACGCAACCGGGGATGTGGAGGTCTAGAATAGCCCAGTGAGCCGAGCAGAGGCCAGCCTTAGGGAAGCCCCTGTGTACCTAACGTGCAACCGATACTTGCTCGCAACGCCGACTTGCTCCCCCGGGTTACTCGCATACGCAGCGGCTCTTTACGATACCTTTTTCCACGGTTCCATGTGGGTTTCACCTACGCCGACCGGAGCGCATCACGGCCTCCACAAAGGCTGGGAATAGAACTCCCAGGAACGCAACCCCAACGGATCGGACACGTGCGTAAAACAGATACGCGTAATAGCGTTACCTGTCTGTGACAACCCTTCGTCCCATCGGCCTGTTTTTCATGCCGCTCCTTGACCCCCGTTATCACGATGCATCGACGCCCCGGTTTCCGTGCGGATGCACAGCTGATATCACAAGTTTGCTGATGATCGCGTGTTATCTTTCATCGCAACGCTTGCACGACAGTTTTGTTAGCGATATCGATGGCTTGGGATTCTGTCGTGAAGAATACTTTCGTTTACTAATTCATGTATGAAGTTATTTAGATACTTTACAGTAATCCTCTGTTTCTTAATGGTACTTTGTACATATGTACATATGTGGTGATCAAAATGTGGCTCTCAAAGCTGGGGTGCGCAAAGTTCTTGATATGAAGTTGTTCTTCTTATTAAGAATTTTTATTTGACAGCTGTTTGCCTATAATAGGCTGTAGACATGTAGCTAGTACATGTTCGTCGAACATTTTAAGTGAGAATTATTATAAACATATAATTACATCACACATGAAGGATAATGTCGGAGACGTTCAAAGCAATCAATCATTTTTTCAAGGTTCCAAGTACTGTACAAAGACAAGTATTCTGTTTACACCAATGAAAGATAATATGAACATATAAATAAAGGATAATAAAAATCCAAGAAGGACGACATATATCATGTCATCAGCTTACTAAATAATTTTAGATGAAGTCCCTTGTTATATTAACGTTCATATTCATTTCTTATTTTACGAGTAACAAGTTACTTAAGTAATTTAGACAATTTATGAGACTTTAATCTTGACAAAGAAATATTTTTACCAATCAAACTAGTACCAAGCAGAAAGAATTTTTATCAATTTCTCCAAGTAGACATAAGATCCTATCAAACGTTCTAACACTTCAGCCATTAAACAAAAAAAGAATATAATTTTTATCAATCTCTCTTGCGTGGAATGTCCCTCAAACATTCTTCAGCCATTAAGCAAAGAAGAATATCATTTTTATCAATTTCTATTATGTGGACATAAAATGTCCCTCTCCGAAGCTTGAGCTGTTCCAAAGAATAAACATAAATTTTTCAAACGTGCGATGATACCAACGGTCTCTTCTAACGATTGACATTTACACGTTTCAGCATAATGGCTCGCCGACTGTATCACACATCCTCGTTAGCTTTCACTTTTTTGTACTGGAAGAGACGTACGATTATAGCAAGCGTTAAGCGCGTAAAAGGCCTCATTAGAGGTGTCAGCTCGTCATGCCGATTGTAACGCCTCGAAACAGACGTCACGTCTGCCAAGACGTATCCTGGATGTTGTTCCACGACAAGCAGAAAGAAAGAAAGCACGCGAATCTCGTGATACCGCGTCGGCACATAAACGATGGACCCCGGTTCCTCTTCGAATTCCAAGCGTACAGAGACTTCCGCCGCGGGCCAAGCGATTATTTTCGAGCGGTTTCTCGGCCCTCTTCCTCGTTTCGGGGGACCGTGAAGCGAAACAAACCGCTAACCACAATTCGTATGCGCGTGGAACGCGGCTGAACAAAAGACCAGAAAAACGGGAGGAAAAAAAAGGATCACCGGGGGTAGAAAGAGGAAATAGAAGAGAGACGAAGGAGAAACGAAGCGGACACGATGGAGGCGCAACACGTTCACGTGTACACACGTGGCCAGGAAGCGGCGTGCTCGATACAGGCGACAAGCATAATAATTCTTAAATGATTTACGGTGTTTTCGAACGACCTGCAGATAAACATTGGAATACTACAGAAATCAAGGATTTCATCAAATCTCACGAGGTACATGTAACTTTCGCAGTTCGATCATTTTTACTTGACTCACTTTTTGATATTATAATTTAACAACATTTTTATACTTCTTTTTACTAACTAAAAGGCAATTTGAATTTAAGAAAAATAATCTTCGGTATTTTTAATTATTCTCAATAATTAATACAGAGTACAATTTGATCGAAACACAGATTGAACTAACAGCTATATCAAAGTATTTCACAACGAAACCATCCAATTTTTCCATGCTTATTTTTCTTCGTTCCAAAGTTCTATTAGACGGGCCTCACACGTCGCGAAAAAGACAGTGAACCGTTTTCCTGACGTTTATCCGAAACAGCAAGATGAAGCAACAGCGAAGGACCGAAAAGGTACCTTAACGCTTAACAAGGCGCTTTCGAACGTGATTATTCGCATAAATCAATAAATAACTCGTAGCCAGTCCCCCACCTGCCGTCCCGCTGCTCTCGCCTCACCTGGAAGCAGCATTTGGCATACATTATCCCGGCATCCTACATTAAGGAGCTCCGGTCCCCGCAAGCGACGATATATTATCTATCCCGCTTTTGGTGGCTGGCCCGGTCGCGTAATAATGCGCCTAATGTCCCGAAAGTTCGTGTATTTGGCCGGCAACCGTGGCCCGTTCCAAAGTGAAAACGGCCCGTTCAAGCGGCGATAAATAAATTGGCCGTGAGGGTCGGATCATCGAATTATGCTAATCGCGAACGGTGAGTGATATTATTTGGTTAGTCCGACCACGCTGGTGACCGTTCGTCTAGTCGACCACCAACAAACGTCGTTTAGCTTGCGATCCTCCCGCAAACTTTGCTGATTTTGCTCGATCATTGTTACAATGCTTTGTCTGTGATCGTCCAATATGCGGTTGACAAATAGGGTCCTGAAAAATGGTTTCAGACTTAGGAATTTTAGTCAGCATTCTATAATTATTACAATTGATAGCAATAACCAAAGGTTCACCTGTAGTGAAACTTTTGGTGAACTTTTTAAGCAATTTTACATAGAGTTGGACTAATAATATTGACAAAAATCTCCTACTAAGGAACGTAATTTTTGCAGAGATTGGACTACATTTTGCATTACATTTGATTAGGTTAATAGACTATGAGTATATGCACGCTCATGTTTAGGTTAAGCATTCTTGATGCCACATGCAGCGCCGTTTTTCACACGAATGAAATCGTAGAATGCTTGAATTTTTGTTCCAAATAGTAATAAAGCATTGGAGAATTATCGACAGTAATAATCATTGAAACGCGTAAGGATTTACGATAGCGAGAAGCATCACGTTCGAGCATCGCGAGTGCAGAGGGCAGCTAATGATTTATCTTTAAACATAAGCGGTCGATTACGCCGTGTCGAGTATTAATTGCAAGAATTTATTAATATCTATGAATTATCCGTTTCGGCTTAGAGTTCATAGGTGCTCGGCTTCCACGAGCGTTGGCGAGCTTCGCATTCAGCCACGCCTACCTGATCAGCAACGCTTCCAGCGAAGATATTAATCGAACACATACCAATAATAATGATGAGGTTAAAACGAGTCCGCAGATTAACGAACAACGAGTTTTCAGAGGCCGTAACATGTGTAATGGCAGGCTCCTCTATACATGCTTGATTACTCCGCGTGGCGATAAATCAAAAATTCATTAGAAAATCACGGTTGCCGGCAACGATGCCAGTGAGATGCTTTCGTTTCAATTATTTACATCGTGACCGATATACGTGATCGATTAGTAGGTGAATTGCTGTTACGTACTCCATCTTTAAGCTATTTCTGAACGATTAACGCGAACTTGCGCTTGGAACCTGTATTTATGAGCGAGGAACAATGGATGCAATTTCGAATCGATGTGGTTTGAACTTGAACTCGAATTTCATGGTTAGTTCTATTCCTTCGTGTCTTAATAATTCTAGTATTGCTAGAATTTCTTAAAATATAATTCAAATCGTGATGAATTAAACTTCTTACATTTGGTCATTGAACATGTGAGCCAAAATTCTTACCACTTGAGGTTTTAAACTTAAAATTCATGCATGACATTATATTTGATTTACTCACATTTTCTTATATTATTTTTCTATTTGTGTGATGTTATGTGTACATCGTTTTTAACTTAAACACTTATTACTACCTCAAGTATTAATTACTTTCGCCATCTGACACAACGGCCATTTTGTTATCCATACGCTATATGGCGGCCCTCAAGAACTTTACAGAATATACCAACCTTAAAGTTGATATAAAACTAATTGAAGTTGAAATAAAACGACTAAACGAATACCATAACTTTAAATCTAATAGTGTACTTCAAATTGCACAAGGTTTTTATAGAACGTTGCACGAAGAATAAGTCTTTAAGGTTATGTTCCAAAGATTCGAAGTCGTTCACGTATCACAGCATCTCACGAGATTGTATCTTACGCAAGCGACATTATTCTAATACGATAACAAACTTAGCTGTAACATCGTGACTTTTAAACCTAACCCAGTGAATGAAAAGCATCGTGACAATTGTTTTATCGGCAATTAACGTGGCGTTTAACACCATAAAGGCGGGAAAGCAGTCACGAGGCTCGTTGACTTTTAAACGTTCCGACGTTGTTCGAAGACAATTTCGTGGAGGTTCGGTTAGCTAAGCACCGTCATATTTCCTCGGGGTTCACCTGTTTAACCTAACCTAACCCCTTGACTTATAATATCGTGACGTAACTTTCAGCTTGAATGCGACAAATCTGTATAGTATTATATTTGTACCACAATTGTTTCAGCTCGGTTATTCTCACCATTTGCAATTAAGAATGTGCAAAGTATGCATAACATTTTAACTTTTTCAATTGTGTTAACTTTAAAGATTGTAACGCAAGAGGTTGTCTATTAAAATTATAGTTTGAAACTTACTGTAGAACTTTCTGAGTCTAATTGTGTTTTAAAATGCAACCAACAGAGGGGCTGGTATTGAAAATCTTCTTAAACATAATAAAGCCACAAATGTTACAAGAAGTACTTTAAATCGCTACATGAATTTTATGATAAAAGAAGCGCATTTTTGAGCTCCCACTAATAATAAATCAAGAACGTCGTAATCCCCATAATATATTTAAACATAGTGAAACGAAAGGTGAAGTCATAACTTCCCAGTTAATACTATTAAGTTTCGACAACATTTGAGCCACGTCGAAATAAATATTCTTCAGTAAAGTACAGACGTAATCTTACAATTTAATAAAAACGGGGATACATGATTTACGAGTCCCTGACTGTGACCAGGGCCGTATTTTCTTTCCCGGACAAGCACGGCGAGGCACAAATAACTTAGCTTCGAACTTTCTCGCGGCGTCTACTCTTTCTCGTTCTGTATATTTCTCTCCCTTCCCATTCCCTCCCCTTCGTTCCTGCGGTACACATACTAGGCTCAACGACGAGAAGAGTGAAACGACCAGCATACTTTCACTTTACGCGCACGAACGGACGATAACTCGACCGTAACTGCCGGATGAACGCGTACGTACGGGAAGACGCGATTTCTGCTTACAAGTTTGCAGTTTAACGACGGGTCTCGATCGACCCTCTCTCCCTATGTCCGCCTATTTTTCCGTATCGACACAAAGGAGGCATTCGATATCGACGACCATGAAAGCAACGACCAACGTAACTTCTTATACGACCAACTACGCCCCGATAGCTGTCGGGGCCGACTTCTTGCGCCCTCTTTCCTCCTCGTGGTATTTTTACTTTTATGGGGTGTATCTGCCAGTCGGCTCGAGGGGACGCTGACAATAATCGCGAATCTTCAAGGGGGTCGGATATTATTGTTGTTCGCGCGAAATTATTCTTTTATGCGTTCCAGAGTACTACGAAGGGAATGGAGATTGCAATGTAGGGAGAAAGTCGCAAAATCTTAGGTGATAAGGACGAATAGCGTAATTCGGTTTCTAGTGATCGTAATTCTAGTTCCACGAAGCGCTTCCGTGCAGTTAATAGCCCCGGGCCTCCAAACAGTTTAATCCCGCGTCGGCGTAAGACTCGCCATTTCGTAGAAAAATCCCAGTTACGCCAATAACAGCGAATAGCATTTAGGCCTCGCACAGATGAACTTTACAGCAGTCGATAGATAGCAGGTAACCCAAAGAGGCAATAATTCGTCGTTTGGTTTCTGAAACGTTCTTTCCATAAACGGCGTATGCTCGCCAGATCGTAATCACGCGATCCACTAGTCGCACTTTCGAAGTGGCAATCCGCGGTCGACCTTTCCGACGAATCTGACGCACGCATCGTGGATTTCCTCATCGTGGCCGACGGCGAGAAAAAGGCGCCGCGACAATGGAACAAAAAGGCCGACCATAAATGCAGGGTATCGCCATTGGTTAACCAGCGTCATTTGTCAATATTACACCCGGACACCTGCGCCACGCCGTTTTCTACGATAGCAGCGCCGCGGTCATTGATATGCAAATTCAATGCTAACACGTATCAGTTTTCCAGCGTGTGATTAATGCCCGCACGAGCGTTTTTCGAGACGCCGAACAAAGTTCCCGAGGGCTGGCAAAGGAGGTGGCGACCTCTGCGGGCGAAGGTACCAAGCGGCGTCAATCAGCATCCACAAGAAAGAATTCTTCAACTATGCGACCGCTGTTCGAGACACGAACGAAGGGGCATAGGTGCAGGGACAAGATGGCGGGGGAAAGTACAGGCACCTAGTAAATACCTGTACTAGCCAAGCAGGTCCACTTGGAGTCAGAGGCAGCTCCTCTTCATCCGCCGCTTACCTCGGCCACCTCCGACGCTTACCGTTACGGGCACAGGCCACGACCGTGTATAGCACCGGGCTATTCCATTTTCATTTTCTCGTCCGTGCGATCGATCGATCTCCCCTTCGGGAAACGCAGCCGGAGGTGTCGTTCAAGTCCCTTTTTATCCGGCTACGTTTCCGATGATCAGGAGAGCCTCGCGGTTGAATCGGTGACCACTCTTCTTGAGGCTCGTGAGCTCGAGCGGCTGGGCATTTGAGCACTTTTGTACTGAAATGTCGAGAGCGTCGGGGATCTGAATAGGCGAGTAATAAAAGAACGCGATCGAGATTTCGATGCACAGTGTTGGGAATTAATGTGAACTACACAACTACACAAACTTGTGTAGACAGTTTATTACCTTAATGGCGACTGTGAAAGTCGCGTTTCAATCTATTATACTGTATTTAAATTTCTAAGGATGGTATGTAAGAGATGTCACACCTATTGTTCTCGTCAACCGAACAGCTAGACGTCTTTTTTTCAACTAACAAAAATATAGTCTCTAATAAAAATACAGACACAGACTCTGACAAATACAAGATATTCGTAACTTCATATTTCTCTCATAAAGATCTTCATCGTTCATAGCCCTTTGAAAATTAATCCGGTCATTTTCCCCTTTTTTCCCCTAAGGGATCCGAACAAAAGGCAACTCGTGTAGAACAATCGTGTTTCTCTGTGATCTAAAGTTCCTTTAGAAGGCTAGAGCGCAGTATCTCTAGGAAATGCAGTACCGCGACGAAAGGCGTAAATTGAGCGGGGCACGAGCGGGAGCGCATTCGCCACGCGAGCAACGGGGCGACAGGACGCGGTGTGACGCGCGACTGCAAAAGGGACAATCGCAGGACAAGCCTGATACAACGTTGGACGACCGGTTGCGTAATCGTGTAAAGCCTCTCGCGACAATATTGCCAGCGCGAGATCGTACGCTCCCGCTCTCTCTGGCTTCGTGCGATTTTAAACGCGATTATTTATGTCCATGGTGCGTGAGCATACGTGCAAAGTAAGTGGCGCGCACGGCTGAAAGAGAGCTTAACTAACCTACCGTACTAGAAATATGCTGGGTTCGCCTTGCTGTCGCGGTGTCACTCGTTCCAGCGTGTATAACGAGGCGACATACGGTGCGACCGTGTTTGAGTAGGACGGTAGAAATCGCGCGACGTCCTCCTCTTCTATGGGGGTTGCTCGCCCATGCGTGCGTACTTTCGCCCCTGTTGCCCCCGGTACCGTGCACCATGCACACGCACACTTGTATCCATTGTTATACCAATCTGGATACGCGATGCACGCTTTCGAACGGTACAGTCTGCTCCACGAAAAAGTGTACGAAATGTGACGCCATCTTTGTTGAAACTTTTAAGATATCTTAGGAGCTATTTACCTCTTGGAACTAATGGCAGACGTTCTTTTGTTACGTAGGTACTGTTACACAAAAGTGTATGTTTAAAAATTGAATGTCAAGCAAATAAGAATGGTTTTAATATTCTTTCGAATACTTGTTTGTACATATTTATTCGATAGAATAGTTCAGTTGTACATACTTTGAATAGGTTTCAAATATTTGCTTGTATGTTTGCTGATAAATATGGTCAGATCTGAATTAGATTTATGGTAAATTACATATAAGAATTTATTAATAAATAAATATTTTTGCATAAGAGAACAATAATATGCATAATATTCATAAAGCAAAAGAAAGCGTGTAAAAATGATTGATCACGGAATTTGAATTCGTTAAAGCCATCACTACCTTCGTTGCAGCCATTACTCAGTGATTACTTCTTGAAACCAAAGACTTAAATATGAAAGACCTCTCCAGCTATTTAAAAAACGGTCAATTGTCTTACTCTCGTTTCGCATTTCTCAGAAAAACTTTGATCAAAACCCATTGTGATATTTCCTCGTGGTTGCATATCATGGTCGCATAAACCCCCGCAGTTTAATAACCAAGACGTCGTATAGTTTTTTATGGAAGAGACTGTATAGTACGCGTCGAGAGAAGGCGAACAGGCTGAAGGAGGGTAGAGACCGAGGAAAGAACAGGGAACTTAGAGAAAGACAGAGAAAAGAGGCTGATAGAACAAGAGGGGAGGTAGAAGAGGGGGTAGAGGATGAAAGAGGCTCTCGTCCAACGCCAGGGGTGTCGCTAACAAGACACGCACCCCTACCACGAGGGGGTACTAGCACGGCACGAGCACACGCGCAACGTTTTGCGTCTGTGCGTCCGCATTGCGTGCGTAACTCGTAACTCGTCGCAGCCAACCTACGTGTATGTACGCGACTCGACTCGACTCGACGACAAGCCATCCCCTAATGACTTATTAGCAGCCGCGCGTTAGTTAACGACGCGACAGGATTACTCGCCGTATTGTGACGGTCTCTCTCTCTCTCTTTTTTTCTCCCCCATTTTATTCCCGTTTCGTACCGACTCCTTTCCCTTGGCATTCTTCCGTTTCTTCTCCCTCTGTTTCCGCGTCTGCTCCTCTTCGCGCCCTCTGTCCTCCTCCCTCTCGAGACCGCGACCGGTAACCTCTTCTCTTTTAAACCGCTGTCCTTCGACTTCTGTGCGTACCCACCACTTTCGTCGTCTTCCTACTGGCTCCCTTCTTTTTTTTTCCTGCCCGCCAGTTTTCACCGCGCGACACGCATTTCTGCGCGGCACTCGGAGCGTTTCCACGCAGGTAAGCACACAGACGTCGGGCAACGCACTCGCCACCTCTCGTCGGGAATGCGTGGGCGGATTTAAAAGAGGAGAGGCTGCAGTCATTTCTCGCATCCATTAGGGAAATTAATGATTTTTAATTTTCACTCCCGCGGATACGCGAGAAGCCTCTCCTTTGTAGCGCGACACCGGCCCTCTTTAACCGACGTTTCTGGGGGACGTTTTCGTGCGACAGGTACGGCCGCAGAGAAACCGAGCTGTTGAAAACCACTTTCATTTTGTTAGTGCGATGAAAAAAGGAATTTATTTAAATTCTGGCTCACTTAAGAACCACATTAGTACCTGCAAAACTTGATGCAATATTTAAATAATTGGTAAGAATAGTGGGTGGTGGGAATTCATAGCAGGAGGCTGTTATATACTATAGTGTATTTTATTCATATATACACAATGTATTGACAGCAAGTAAATAATGATTTCTAGATAAACAGGTACATGTAAAATCAACTGTGGAGATGATAAAACAGGGATCTGCAACCCTACAAATCATCCATGCGTAAAGTACTATAGTTTCATTGATAACAAAACATTAGACCGATCTTTTCATATAATTAAAGTAAATTAAAATGAAGAGTAAACTAAAATAAATTGAAAATAAAAATTAACAAGAGAAATTGCAAAGGAAGCTGACAGAAAATGAAACACATACGTGTAGGTGAAATTGTAGGAGAAGTAAAAGGTAACGAAAGAAGACAGAAGCACCGTGAAGGCAGTTTAATCTAATCCAAACATTGGGGCTACAAATCGTTAATTGTCACGCGAGGAATGCTGACCCCTATAGGTGGGACGCGTTTGTAATTAGGCGGCTTCGAACGATATCGATCGTGTCACATCGATTCGTTGTGCACCCCTCCGTGTGTGTACCACGGTCTTCGACGAGTCTCGAGCATCGCGACGTGTCGACGGTAATGATCCACGAGCGATCGATCGCGCCGATCCCATGTCACGCGGAAATGCTTCTTGGGATTCCTTTGTGCGAATCACGCTTACAAGGATGTCGGTGTACGCTATCTACCGGTGGCAGTAAATTAGAGACTCCAGTCAACCAACGGGCAAGATAATTAAGTAAATAACACGTTTACCAGCGAAAATGCATCAGTCATTCCTGAATCTTTGCTGCTATTGCCTGCATATTCCCTTCAAATATTAACAAGAATTATTTTATAATAATGAATTCGAGTGAAGATTCTTTTTATTTTGTTTGCTATTTACAATCAATTCTTATACAGAATTATGAGTAAATTAAGTTGTCGTGGTACAACTACCAGGGTAGTTGCTTACAGTCGAGTGAAAATGAAGAAAATTTCTACATATTATATTTGTATTTAAATATTCAAGAGCATACATGAGTTAACTCGTGAACAAAATTTGGGAAAATAGGAGTCGAATAACGAAGATGAGGAAAACTTTTTTAAGATGATTTAAACGGTCCCGCGTTTTTTAATCGATCTTTATCCTATCGCTTTCTCGGATCATTACTTCTTTCTTTGCCCATGTACATCTACCAGGTACCAGGTTCGAGGTGTACCTTTCCCCGCATCGTCCCGTTTCTATCGGGCTATCTGATTTGAATAATTCGATGCGTCAACATGCTTTAGGTGTATCATACCCACGCGTGGCTATGACAGAGACCGGTACACACGTGGCGTCAGCCTTGCAGGAAACGACGACCCTGTTCTGCTCGAACGCTTCGTTCCTCTCCTACGGATCACGTCGCGACGCCAGCCTCATACGTGAAACCTCTTCTCGTTAACCGAGAGAAGAAAAAGAACGCGCGTGGTAGACGGGAAAAACGACAATAATCTTTCGTGGGACTCGCATGATGCTTATCGCTTTCAGCTTCCGCGACGTCGACTCCCTCGGACGTTTTATTTCCAATTCGAAACCTCCGAGGCGCCGTAAATTGGTTTCGTCGGTACTTTCGCGTTTATCGTTCTGATGCTTTTATACTGGATTTTAATTGATTTTTGTTCTGTCGATTGTTAATCCCACGTAGCACGATTCATTTGGATTTTGATAAGGATTGAAATTGATATTCTGAACGCGAATGGAAATCGTCCACGAGAAATGACAATCACGAGTCGATGATTGAAATGTGATAAACAAGTTATTTATTATTTAGTTTTGTACTCGAAAGCTTCTATTCATTTCTACGAACCAATTTCATTTTATACACTTGCGTGATGGGTATGGTGTATTAGTTCTGCTAATATACTGGGATGATTGGACTTTATTCGGAAAAACTGGCGATGAATTAAAACGCAAATCGGAATGTAATATGCAGTTAAAGTCAAATACTGGAACAAGAAGAGTAATAACTCCCTTTGAGTACATTTGATTTTGCAGCGTAGCTTGCGGCGTTTTATGCTTTTACATTTAATGGGATTTAATTACAAATTTTAGAGTCGGTGCTCAAAGTTGCAAAGTTTGTAGTTTTAAAATATTCGAGGTTTCAAAGTTTAAAATTTTTTAAGTTTCAAATTTCTGAATTTCTAAATTTTTACATTTGCAAGTTTTTAAGTTTAAAATTTCCCATTTTCCCAAATTTCTAGATTTTCAAGTTTTCATGTTTCCAAGCTTAAAATTTACAAATTTCTAAATTTCTAAGCTTTCAATTTTCCAAGCTTAAAATTTCCCATTTTCCAAATTTCCAAGCTTTCAATTTTCCAGGGTTAAAATTTCCCATTTTCCAAATTTCCAAGCTTTCAATTTTCCAGGCTTAAAATTTCCCATTTTCCAAATTTCCTAGCTTTCAATTTCCCAAGCTTAAAATTTCCCATTTTCCAAACTTCCAAGTTTCCAATTTTCCAGGCTTAAAATTTCCCATTTTCTAAATTTCCTAGCTTCAAATTTTCCAGGGTTAAAATTTCTCATTTTCCAAATTTCCAAGCTTAAAATTTCCCATTTTCCAAATATTCAAGCTTAAAATTTTCCTTTTGCCAAATTTCCAAGCTTTCAATTTCCCATCTTCCAAATTCCAAATTTTTTAATTTCCAAGTTTCCAAGTTTAAAATATTGCATTTTCCAAGTTTCCAAGTTTAAAATATTGCACTTTCCAAATTTCCAGGTACTGAAATCTTATATTTTCAAAGTCCTACACTCTCAAGTCAAATCGTCAAATTTGCAGCATCTCTTTCCAAATCCATAATTGCCAAATTTTCGAATTTCTAATTTAAAAATTTTCAAATTTCCACCTCCGTAAATCCGCGCATATCAACATGGCAATACTGTCAATAAATACCGAAACCATAAAATATTGACTGTATCGGTCACCCGACTCCTCCATTAAACTTTCCTGTAACCTAAATATTTCCGTAACACGACCAAATTAAATTCGTATCCATTAACCAACACAACAAACGCGTTAGCAACAACAATATCACAATGCAAAGTTAAAATTGCAAAACATTTAAAAAAAAAAAAGGATACCTCGATTTCCAGTGCACCATTCAGCTCGCTATCACGATACAATTAACTCGCGCATAACTTGGCGACAATTTAACGACCTGTTCGCAATAAGTCGACAAACATTCCCAAACTGAGAGCGGGTTGAAGGATCGCGTACAAGCGCCGACCGTCCGTGGAATGTAAATTTAAGAGGTCTCTACTTAGTCCTCGTTCTTCCACCTGTATATCTGTTCCGTTCAACGCGTGACGCGATCGGTAATGTCGGGAAGAACGAAAGAGGAGAGAATTCCTGTTGGACTGGAAAGAGAATAACGCTCGGACAGGAGGGGTGATTCGCGATTCGTGGAAGCGGCGGGCTCCTTTGATAGTCGTCGTTCCGGGGCCGAAAACGGCCGATATGCAAGCCGGCTCGCGAAGCTGGCAACTTTCAATCGAACGAAATTGCGCGTAATTACGCGTGAGCGCACGCTTAAATGTCTAAGATTGAAAGGAATCCGGCGCGGGGCGCTCATGTGTGCTCCGCGCTCGCGCGTAATTACGCGTGCATGCGTGCGACGCTGGCCCTCGCGACATCGGCCCCGACCGGTTCAAAGCGGCGTTCAATTAATATTAATTAAAATGGCGGGATAGCCCGCCACGGTGGATATAATTATTCCTTCCCTCCGTCGAGGCGGACGCTTATTTTCGACCCGGTACGAACTTCGTGTTTCTATGATTTTTGCTTTACAATTCGAGACGGGATTTTTTAGTACTTTTCGCACTTTTAGCTTGGTGTTTGAACTTTATTCGTTAACAGCTGAGGAATGCCGTTTATGTATGTTGATGTTAGCTGTTCGTGAAAAAGAAGTAAAAGGATATAAGATGTAAAAAATACCAATTCTTTTTAAAGGGCACACCTTATACAATTTTTTTAAATAGAAGATAATAAAAAACTGATCAACTAAATAAATGGACTTGAGTTAACCTAACAGTCAGGTACACATGGACATGTTCATATAAAGCAAATAAAAAAAGCAAAAATAATATATAAAAGTACAGAACAAGTTTATTGATCATCAAGGTATTTGATGAAGTCAAATTGAGTGACAAAATCACTCTATCAACTTCATTACCTATTTGATAATTTAAGTAATTCGTGCTAGGTTAAGTGAGGTTAGGTTAAACTTGAAGTCTACATAAGAAGTATAATAAGTGTTTCATTTAATTTCTTTCAGAACTCAAGATATTATATAAATTCATTTGCAAAATCATTTTTATTATATAAATTGCTTCTGATGATACATTGACTTGCAGACAATTACATTTTATTAAAGTAGCAATATAACAAAGTTGACTTGTGGTATATATAACAGTGTGGTTATTACAATATTTTATAACAGTTACATAAATCTGTACATTATTTATAATATTAGTTACAATATATATAACAATCTGACCGTTTCAATCCAAAAGAAAAATGTCAGCTTTAAACAAAATGCACCAAATACATTTTCTTCTGAAAATATAAATACGCTAACCCTTCTTTGAGCAAATGATTGTAACCCAAACATTTCATACTCTTTTTATAGAAATTCCCATAGAACGCCATTCAGAGTGTTAAAATTGTCACAGACAAAATACAATTTCACTGAAGTGCAGCAGTTAAAGCAGCAGACAAATCAATCCTCTGAATCCAGCTGCCAACTTGCCAGTGCAATATTGCACTTAACTATACTCGTAGCAAGTGAACGGTAGTTGCATAAATTCTTGCAGTATTTACACCGGTTAAGCTATCTCGATGAAAGGCAGACAAACGACGCGATTACGATCTCGTCGAAAGATCCGTGCATCTAACAAAAAAAAATCGGTTGGTTAAGTTTACGAGATGCAACGTTTGCTTTCGCTTCTGTTGAACGCCTCCCACGAATCGCGAGCAGCGATGCACGCGGAATTCGCACGGTCGCGACTCATTTAGGTATAAATTACGAGGAGCGAAGTGAAAGTGCAGGTGTCGAGGAGAATCGTTTGTGTTCGGCGTTGCCGGAACGTTCATATTCGACCGCACGGAAGCGGATCCTTTCAACGAGCGAAAGCGGATTCGACAGATACGATTGTCCGACGACGCGATTCATTAAACGGGCATTCAATTCGTATTAATTAGCGCGGCAAACGGCTTGACAAGCCGGAAATAATACTGTTTGCTCTTCTCGGTAGTCGAGACAGCGACACAATAAATATTCTAAACGAGCGTTTAACGGAGCGCGGTGCTCGCCTTGTACAACAAGGACGGCATTAATGCCCTCGGCTAATTGCTGAATCCTATTTGGACTCATTACCGCTGCAGCAATTGAAAAATTGTAATAATATTAAACGGAACGTCTGCAGCTCGTTACGCAAATAGGAAAAGGCAATTAGAAAACGAGCAGCTGCACTCTGATGCTATTTAATTCAATCCTTCTTTGAGATCTTAACCTTTGAAGTGCATTCACTTATCACAGAAACCTGTTTTGTTGTCATAACTTCAATTTTATTCCAACAATTTCACTTAAAATTTATTTCAAATCTAACACTAAATCTACCAAACCGCTCCACAAGTTTCTTATTATAAAGTACACATTTTGTTAAAATATATTTTATGAAATCAGAATTGATTCTCATCGAGATAAAGAATAAATGTGTGTACTAATTTATGTTTCATCGTTTGTTTATTCATTTTTTAACTTCATCTTTCATTTCAAATTAAGTACACTTATCACAGAAACCAGTTTTGTTGTCATAAGTTCAATTTTATTCCAACAATTTCACTTAAAATTTATTTAAGATCTAACACTAAAACTACCAAACCGCTCCACAAGTTTCTTATTATAAAGTACACATTTTGTTAAAATATATTTTATGAAATCAGAATTGATTTTCATCGAGATAAAGAATAAATGTGTGTACTAATTTATGTTTCATACTTTGTTTATTTATTTTTTAATTTCAAATTAAGTACACATATGTCCTTAGGTTTAATATTAAACTTAAATGATCACGTCTCTACTTTTCCATTGTTTCAAATAGCACAAAAATGTTCTCAAATTGCTTGGATAATTTCTCCGGACTATAATTAGTAGGCCAAACTTCGGGCTATTCACGTCGCCGAGTTTCTAATTACTTTCAAAGCGGCGTGAAAACGCTTAGATTGTCGGCGCTATCGGTCACCTGTTCATGGAAACAATAACAGCTACCGCCGATTCGAAAGCGTCACGAATTAGAAATTCAAGCTGGCACGAGCTCCATTGGCGGGATCTTTCGAGCGGACACTCGTGACTAACAGCGATTTCTCGTCTGCTCGGAAAATCCGTCGAGTAAATTCTGGTCAAGTGGTCGCTTCAAATTTTATTTTTAGAGCGACATTATGGAAACGGTGACAGCGTCCGACAGAATGTTACGAAAGCTGGAGGAACGCGCAACTTCAGGCTCGTACTTTTAACGATAATTAATGTGTCACGTGCAGAAACGGAATAATTAACTGAAAACATTGTTCCTCGGGTGAAAATGTCCATGTATCGAACTTGTAGCGAGTGAATTCTATTTCGCGAGGAAGCTCTTGTACCTAGAAGATAAGGAAATGAAGAGCCGATAATTAAAGCATCGCCCACTCTTGAGCTAGCGGGGATAAGCTAGAGTCTATAGATGCGAGTTCTGATGTGGCGTGCTGTTACACGAAGTAGCCATGTGGTTCTAACCCCGGTGGTCCACTGCATTTAGAACGTCACGAGTGGACCCGCTTGTGGACCTGCCACGCAAAGCGTATATCACGATAACGAGCCTGGGAATCGTAAGCGTCGGAATCCTTCGCTTCCGGTCGGCCGCGACGCACTCTGTCGCGACGATCGATCGAGCGGAAGTCGATCGTTGCGAATCTTAAACGTTCACTTATCTGGAGGTGATCGAGTTCCTAACACGTCGATGCTATTATAAGACTACGGTCGAGAATAAATTTACCTTCGCTAGGAAAAATATGTTAATCGAGGAGAGATCTTCTAGGGAGACTTAAGGGTGGATCAAGGAAAACCTTTGAATTTGAGGATTTTGAGATTTGGATTAAGAATCTGAGGATTTTGCTGTGTAGAAAATTCAGGATCGAAGAATGCGATCATAGAGTATAAGAATTTTAGGATCTAGAAATTTGAAGACTGAAATTTCTATGTTTAATGATATTCACAAATTTGACCCTCTGTAAAATTTGTCGAAGATCCCACCATTGATCACTATTGATATATTGCATGAAAGGACAAAGTAGATCTACACAGAAGCTTAATAGAAATTAAATTAAATTTCCTACGAAAAATTTCAATTTCCCTACAGCCTCGAGATTGAAGCAAATTAGTCAAGAAACATAACGCGAAGTCGTATTTCACAGACAAAGGCGCGTAGAGTAGTAAACACAATTAAGCGCAATTACGATGCGAACGATATGATTCGATTGCATTTACATCCAATTACTCTAGTTCGAAGGTAATTAGCCGCAAACGAGACAGCAGCAGTCTCCGTAAAATCGTCGCGAGGTCTGTCCGTTCGCGATACGATCTCGTTTCCCAGCCTCGATTAATTAGACCGCGTAATTGCTAATCTATCACGCGTACAAAGTAACCGGTAATAGTTACACGTCGATCGGCGCGATCAGCTAACGCGGCGAAAAATGGGGAGGGCCGCGAGAGGTGCCACGGCGTTTGGTTTCCTAACGTGCTCGTATTAACAGCCGACGCGTGCATCCCATGCGTGAGTGCACGCGTACGTCTCGTATATTTATTTTAATGAGTTCTCCTCTCATCACGGCACGCAACGAGCACTTTTCGCGTTTCTGCATTCCCTTCGTCACGCTCTCTTTCTCCTTCGACTTTTTTTTTATCATTCCCCCCGCGCGCTCCCCCTTTTATCGTCTCTCCGACACGTACGCGGCCATGTACGAAACACACGCGTCGAATAACGGCGGCCAACGTCGTCTCGACGTAGTCGTCGTCATCACGATGGAAATCCTACTTTTTCTCGCAACCCCTGTGTCGCTGACGAGGGGCGTTATACCTGCCTGCGTACGCATATAAGTGCACGCAGGGACATATACGTAAGTACGTACGCACCGTCGAGAAGGGTGGGCGAGGCACGGAGGGTGAGAGAAGCTGGAGGAGCGGGTCAAGGGACGAAGGGAAAAAAAAGCGGGGTAGAAGGTAGGGCACCCTACGCACAGCCACCGTGGGATCAATGCACCTTCAGGGTGCACCGCCCTACCGAGTGCTCGCGCGCATCGTCTATGCATCTTCGCATGCAACCAGAACCCTGTTTCATCCTCATCAACCCCTTTTCCTCCGCGTCGCGCCACCCCTTTCTCCTGCCTGCCGTCTCTGTCGCGTTCTCGACCCTATCGTTTTCCTTCTCCGTCGTTCTGCTCTTTCTCGCCCTCCCCAAAGGCAGCAGCCCCGTTCAGTGCGTCTCCCCTTTTTTTTCACTCTCCACCCTTGATACGTGCTTCCATCTTCCACCAACGGTCGCGCGACTCTCTTTCTTCCACCCTATGTTCCTCTCCTGCCCTAGACTCCCTCTCGTCCTAGCGACCCTCCTTCTCGTGTCCCTTTTCGCACTTTTACACTCGGGCAAAACCCTACCCTACCCTAAGAATAATCCCTTCCGCGCGGTATATCGCGCGATCTATACGTATATCTAGGAGGAGGCACAGCACGTAACCCCGTCCAGCCAACCCAGACCGACCTACCCCTCTCTCTTTGTCGTCCTACTGCGTATCGCCCGCCTCCCGTCCCAACCCCCCCGGCTCATCTACTTCTCTCTTGCGAGGCTCCCGGGTTGCCATCGGGGGGTGTATACGTGCCGGCAATACCGACACGTCGTGAAGCACCTAGCTGCGGAAGGCTGCGTGTGCATGCGTGCAGCACGTCTGCAACCCTTAGCCGGGAAAAGGGTCGCTGGGTGGTCTAGATTTTTTTTTAAGTGCCTTCCTGCTGCCTGCAGCTCCTCTCCGTTGCCAAGCCGAAGAAGCGTCGAGCACTCTTCCTCTTCACGTGTTCTTCCTGTTCTTCTTCCGTCCCTTCGGCTCCTTGCGCCTTGTCCTCCTCCACGTCTCTCGTCGCAACATCGTACGAGCCTTAATCCAGCCACCCTGTGCCCTGGTTTCTACGGCCACTCGATTCTACCCGGATCCCTTAAGTCTCTGGCGTGTTTTTATCGCGCCAATGCATAATACTTGAATACCGCCCACCCTTCGACGACTCGATCTTGTCTTATCGTTTTTAGGGAATTCACTTGCCGTCAAGGCGGATATATTTGGAGTTCAACCTGTTCTGTTCCACGGCTTATGAGAGCTGCGTAACGGATGAACAAGTGTATGGAGGAAAAAGCGGTTTAGTTAAAGGCTGCTCGTGAAAGTGTTTTTAACGTAATCTCAAATTGTCCATTTAGGGCTGTTCTCTTACCAGCTGGGATATTTGATTATTCCTATCAGGATCACCTACATCTATTATTTATTAGATTCTTGTACAGATTTATTTACTTATCTAGTAGTGACCAGATCAACTTGCAGGCACCAGAACCATAATGGCAGACTCCGACTCTAACGAAGCTCAAACTTTAAAATTCTCAAACGATAAGAAACCTTATTTCAAATGTAAATGTCTTAAAATTTATTTCTAGTTAATTTCGACTCGTTTAATATTTTGTTACAAGGAACAAAAAATTCGTGTTTTATTTATTCGAAAAGTAAAACGAGAAATAAAATATTCGGTCAGATTATTTGAAAGAATAGGTCATTTCGCCGTTTGCAGAGAATACTTGGTAATATTTCGCACGAGGAGAACTCGGTATCCACAGGAGCGTAAAAATGGCGGCTTATCGGACCGAGTGATCGGGCGTGCAACAAATAAGGAAGGAAACACCAGCCGGTCGGTGCATCAGGAAATCGTGACAGGCACGTTCAGCCGACATGTACTTCATCCTTACACGACGTACTTCGCCGCGAGTCTAACGACTCCCACAGGCTGCTTTCAATCCGCATCACGTTATCGAAACGGTCCGGATTCTCCGTTCGCTACTGGACGCTCGGTAATTCGCCGGCGAGTAACGCGGTACCGAGAGATCGGCTCGGGGAGATCCGCTCGCGAGGAAAAGAGATCGGGGCCCGGAGGAACAGCAACTAGACCGAGCCACCAAGGACGAGCGAGTACTTTCAGGTTCGTTCCCTTCTCGAGTTTATCTCGAACGCTGACAGGTGACTGGAGAACACCCTCAACTCCTTTTCCTATTCCGCCTAAGCTGGACTCATCTCGCCGCTTCGAATCGCGTGGCGTATTCCAATTTATTGCGAACGCTCGTCAGGGAGTTCAGCGATCGACGACATAGCGCTCGAACCATCGAGGGACCACCTGAGGTGCATCATGGTCGTACACTCGGCTGCAGCATGGATTCCTTCAGGACTTGTGTACTTTGCAATTTCTGGCCTTTCAAATATTTCTACTTTCAATTATCAAGAATTCACTTATTTTTAAAACATTCACTTTCTAGATGTTTATGTTCTAAGATTTTTAAATTTCAAGCTTCATACATCTGTAGATTTCTAAATCCTGATACCTCAAATACTTAAATTCTAGTATCCCTAAATTCCAATATTTTCAAATTATAATACCTCTAAATCTCAGTATATCGAATCTTACAACCCCAAATTTCAGTGTCTCCAAATCTCAATGTCTTCAAATATTAATGCTCCCAAATCTCTACGTACCCGAACTCTTATATCTCCAAACTCCAACATCCCCAAATCCTTATATCCTTAAATTCCTTAAACACCTCAAATCTTAACTTCAAATCCCAAATTTCCACTCCTTCAAATTCTCCACCCCCAGAATCTTGAAGGTCCCTAAAAATGGACAAGCGATGATCGCCTGCCAGGTACCTTGATATTTTCCCTAGGGAAGCCAGATTTGCAATTGACTGTACTCCTGATCGAACCTACGTCCATGCAGACCCGGCAGTGCTTTATATCCGTTCGTTTTCCACGTCAGCCAGTGCAACGGTTCACGCTGACAGAAGTGAGCGACTGCACCGACGAACCACGAAGAAACAACCTCGCGGCGGACCAAGAGGAAACGTCACTGTGCAGACTGATCGGCGACTGGAGCCAGTCGATGCACTTGCAGTGAAGGACGGTTTGAAATAATGCAGTTGACGAGAACCAACTAGACGAGCTTTAGGGAAATTCCATAAATTGAGGAACGCTCTTTCTGGGATTGCTGGCGATGCACTTCGAACAATACTGACATTCTATTATGGGATTCGATGGTAAATGCAACCGTTAGTGACTACGTACTGTTAGAGACCGTTTAGTATGTTTTATTAATAATTATATGCGAAGTGATGTTCTGATGTGAACCTTAATATGTCACTATTATTTTATTTTATGATGAAGTTTTGATGTTGAGGTGTTTGTTAGCCACAGCTTCAGACTTTTATAAGATAAGTTACTAAGTAGATGTGTATTTCTAAGAGTAATTTCATGAAGAAAATATATGAATCTATATGTTGTTGAAATGAACACAAAACATGTAATTAACAGTATAAGAGAATTGTTTTAATTTTTACATAGTTTGACATGGACTGACATAAAATATTGTGGTGGTCAATAAAGAAGACGTCAGATCAAATATAATTTCTTTGATAAGTATTTATTCTTATATTTTAAAACAGACTTGTATAAAATCCTAGAGAGACCAACACTAGATAATCGTTATTTTATACAAAATTCTGCATATGCCCATATTTTTCTCCGATCACACATCTCCAAAAATCACCTCCATACTCAAAATTCAATAATTTGGAAATTTTCGACTTCAAAAGCCACCGCATCATCGATGACACGGTGCACAGCAATTAAACTGCAGGTGTCCGCGTCAGAATCGAATGCAAAAATGTGTAGAAATTGAACAAGCAAAACGTACGATCAAACGATAACAATAAAGCGGGCGATCCGTTCAGGTCCGCGCGGCAACGAGCGGAATAATCGTATTCAAAGGCGCGTGTAACGCGAGTTCCCCGTAAAATGCAGCCGATCGTGTAAAATACCATGCCCGTTTCCCTCTTGCTCGCTAAATCACCGTCGTGGTCGTGCGATCATTACTTCGCGACATTTTCGCAGCCGCCGCGAACACGGTTCACGATTATCCTAGGGTCTCGCGGCGCGCTGTATGTCGCATTAATTCCGCGGCGTGTTTGCGTACGCACGCATAAGCGTTGTACCATATCGTATATGCACGCATACGAAATTCCCCGTAATGGATTACGGCTATGACGTGTGCACCGTGTGCCGATACACGGAGAGGCGAGGAAGAAAGACACGGAATGGAGTCGATAGAAAACTTTCACATCCGATTGTTTCATATAACTTTATATTTCTCATGATTTATATTTCATTTACTATACATTTAATATTTTGTAAGGTTTTTCTTATTATAACAAGATTAAACGCGTGTGAATTATATTCGATTATGAAGGGGTTGAAAATTTTAGCTCTTTTAATTTTAACTATTCTTACCAAATTTCACAGTATTACATTTATTACTCATAGTTTTAAGTGGTCATATAAGAAGTTCTTGATGTAGGTGATTTGTATGAAGATTTATTTGCTGTCGCTCGCTGGGAGGCTCCCCACGCACTGCAATAACCATCTTTAGGCACTTTCGACAATTTTTCTGGGGGTGTTCACTCATTTCAACGAAGTTTAATTCCCTAACAAAAATTCGTATCTGACACAGTTTGACTGTACATTTATATATCCGAGTGTTTGAGCTTGTACTATGTACCCTAGTAGTATTTTAGTGCACTGCTATAAAGTGTCATCCATTAGGTCAAAATTTTACGTGAAGCGTGGAAAGAAAGCTGCACACTGAAGCTATACAAAAATTCAATGCCGCAAATATTTATCGATATCTCAACGATCACCTTGCTCTACCTATCAATATTTATTGGCCCTAAGAAGCTAGTCCTGAACCTAGTCCTAAACAGCCTCTCCAGAGGAATATTCGCGAGAGAATCGTACGAGGAGGATCATTTTCGAATCTCATGCAGTGTCGACGTAGGATCGGCTTGTTGGTGCATCAACGACTCGGCAGAAGCGATGCAGAAGAGACGAGATGACGAGGAAGAGGTGGATGACGAGCGGGGAACGAGGGACGTAGGCAGAATGGTATATCAAACTGGATGGCTTCCATCCTTATTCCGTATTCGGATGCGCATTCGATTAACATACAGTTGCACCGGGACCACGTTGCGCTATCCATCCTACTCCCTTTTCGCATTCTCCCCCGATGTACGCGAGCTGTATGCGAGCGGGAGTGCGAGTGCGTTCGAGAGAAGAAAACGGACGGACCGTGGACGCCTGCGAGGACTGAAAAAGAGGAACGGAGAGAGGGTGAGAGGAAGATAACGAATACCGAAACGTGAGGAGATAGAAGGAGAGGGAGGAGAGAGAGTGCGTGTACCGAACAGGCACTGTATATAAAGTCGACAGGGGTATAATAATGTTTGCGCGACTATGCAATGCGCTCGCGTTTCAAATCGACTCGAGTGGGCATTGATCTTTGATCTTGAGGCGAAGGCATGCTTACTTACTGCATTCTCTTTTGCTGCCGTGCCACCCCCTCGTACTGCCCCTGCCCTCGGCCCCCCTTTCATCCTCGAGGACGCGACGAGTCGCCTACCTTTCGAGATACCACTTCTTCCTCTTTCGTCTGCTGTCGCGACTGTCACTGATCCGAGAGCACCTTGCGAATTGCTGTATTCGATTTTTTAGGGTTTACTCCCATTTTTTTGGGTTAGGACAAATATTCTTATATTTCCAAAAGTATGACATAAAAAGACTGATAAGAACTGGAGGTATGCTCGAAGCACTTATAGGTACATAAAATATGCTTCCCTAGGGAAGAGCACCTGTAGGCATAAGAAACATGCTTCCCCATCATACACTCCATCAAACGTGCTTCTGTGGCTACAGGAAAAATATTCCTAGGTATATTTCTCTATGGAAAAATTAGGTATGCGAAGTATGCTGTCTTAGAAAGAACACAGGAGGTTCTAAAAACACCTCCAAGTATAAAAAGTTAACAAAATTCAAAACTTCCAGAGGTCCAAAATTTCCAAAACATCTCAAAACTGCATATTCCACAATACAAAAAGTGCCAAGTCTGAAATATGAAAAAATGTCAAAGTCTTAAACTTTCAGCTTGAAACTTCGCCTTCAAAGTCCCATGGTGTTGAAAGTCCTAAAAAATTCTAAAAAACATAACACCCAAAAATTCCATAATTCCAAACTTTCGTGGCTGCACAAAGTTCAGAATAGGTTAGGTTAGGTTAGGTGAAATGTCCGATTTGCGTATACGAACGATTAAACGGTCGCGAGTATTGTTTGGCTGGCCATAAATCCTGGGCGCCATCGGTTGTCAGATAAGAGACAATCGTTTCATCGAGTCATAACATTCCCGATTCGTTGTTCCGTCCATCAAAGATCGCTCTTAACAACGGCACGATGGACTCATCGCGATTGTGCAAGTTTTAATTAAAATCACGAACGGACCACACGCGCTACCAACGACACTTTAAGATACCGTTCGAACGTTCCGTTTTATGCGCGATAACTCGATCCGAGCAAACGAGCCTATCTATTGTTTCACGAGAACGCTTCATATACCGAAATTTATCGCTCATAAAGTCTCGCTTATTATGCTCGACCATCAACGTTGTTCGCTAATCTTCTACCTCTTCTCTGTTTCAGGTAAGTGCACGTTGATCCAGTACGAGGCAATAACCTGCGACGTATAAATATAGAGGATTAGTCGTGTAAGTCATATTCGATCGACATCTTTTGATAGGATTCGAAACGGTGAGTTTCGCACCTCAGGAATTCAGCGCGAAATTCAAAACAGAGTCGTAAAACGAAATGGTCACTACCGTTTACGAGTTTTGGCGCAGGTAATCCGCACTTTTACGCGCGATCGCCTTTCGATTTCGAAACGTTTTCATGACAATCGTTTTATTACCTGGAAAGAGGACGTTGGCGATAAATTTAAACGATTCAGTTCTTGATATCAACTGGTTGTCGAAAAAATACAGATCATCCAGTGAATATTTAAATATTTAGTAAACTAATTTACTAACAAAATTTAAGAAGTAGACTGTACAGGATTGTACCGAGTTATAGCGAGACTAGAGTTTGTTCGTTTTAACGAAGTCGTTGAAAAGGGTTAAGGTCACGGGAGGATTAGAAGGATAAATCTGAATGGAATTATGCAGGATCCACGTGAGGTCGTCGGGCGAGAGGTTTCGTGAACGTTGTCAAAGTAAGCGCGAACGATTCATTCGGTTGATCGATCGACCGATCGATCAAGAAAATCAAAGCCCATGGCTCCCCGTAGCTCGACGGAGTTTCTCGTTTCTTCCATTAGCACCGGCCACGGGATAGCCAAGTTGCTTGGACCATAGGTAGGCGTGCTATCTCGATCGATGGTAGATCGATTTCCGCTTAATTATGATAAATAAACGTGGCGTTCGCGGTGTTCGCTGACAAATCGAATTTTCACGCCCGCGTATCGACTCGTTTGAGCGATGTAATTAGTCTCGAGTCCTGTATTTTGGAGTGCATTGATCGATTTGAAGGTTGGGAAAGGAGGAATCGTGTCGTTGGGTGGCGTTGATTGTAACATGATCAACCTTTCAAAATTTACATTTTATGTTTAAATTTTTATTATAAACGTTTCATCTGATGAGTATCGTAATGTAACCTTATAATCGATAAATATAGCTTATCCAGTAACTTGCCTAACTACTGGCCTATCAACTTTCGTTCAAACTTGCACAGTAACTCGCCAACTTACCAATCAATATACTTAACAACTTATATAGCAAATTCCCTAGAAACTTCTTGAAGAGTTTGTCTAATAACTTGTCTAACTTTCCTAGTAACTTGCCTAACAACTCACCTGCTAACTTAACCCCTTAAGTCACCTACTAACTTAACGCCTGGAAGCTTGCACCAAAACTTATTTGACAACTCGCCAACTTACCTAACAACTTACTTAACTTGCCTAACAACTCCCCAAGAAGCTTATCGTCTCGTTGAACCGCCCCCTTAAAATCTGATTCCCAGTCGTAAACGTCCCCCGAAATTACTCGCAGCATTCATCGTCGTGAACAGTAAGAAAAATTCCGGTCGATCGTTAACGAGGATCCGTGGGCCGCAATAATTTCCGAATAACTAAACAGAGACGCCGGTGAACCGTGATCGGCGCCGTGGATCGGCGTCTCGGGCAAAAAGCCCGGCATATGCGTGCGCGCACGCACGTCTCCCCTTTTGCGTACTATACATACGTACATACACTCGCGAGCATGTACTCGCGAGCGACGGAGCGCGCGTGCATACGCGCCCTTGTCGGGGCGTATGCCCGCCGCGGATGGCCACTAAATTAAGGCAAAAGAAAAAGAGATCGGGAGCCAAACGGGCCGCGGGGCCGGGGAGGGACGGGGGCAGGAAAGGAGCATACAGCGGAAAGAGAACGGGCAAGAGAACGATCTCGAAGACGAGAGGATGAAGAAGAAAGCAAGAAGATCCTTAGGGAGAAGAGGACGGGACGAAGGAGCAATGCGCATGCATAGCTCGGGCGACACGCATCGATCAATCATTCGCTAATTATGCCCGCGATTTCTTTCTTTCGTGAGGCTGAACCGGCATCGCGAGCGGTCATCGACCCCGCGCGTCGACGATGGAACAGCCACGACGGAAATGTTCTCCTCTCCCGAGTCCTCCCGTGAGTCCTCTTCGTGGCTAAGTAAAGCCGTCCTCGAGGATGTTGCAGAAGCGGAAGGACGAGGGGACGGAGTGGAGGAGCAAGAAGGTGGAAGAGCGTTCGGAAGAAAGGCTCCGGACGAAGAAAAGAGGAGGACGGTCAGGAAGCGGCCAGCCAGCCGGATCGGAGGCGTATTAAATGAAATTAAGCAATTAACCATTTAACCGAATTAGCACACCGTAGAGAGCGTGGATACGCCCGGAAGAACGGCGTCGTCCGCCCGACGAGCCGCCGCGATCCTTCGAGCGTTGCCTCGTTAATTAATTAAGGTCGCCTTCGGGACCAACCCGTGCTCCTGTCTCTCTCCTACCACTCACGGCTCTACCTTCGCCCGTTTTCTTTCCATCGTCACCGACCGGGGAAAAAAGCTGCCAGCCGTTTGGTATCCCGGTCATCTCGCTCCGTGCCTATTTTGCGGATCGGACGCTGTTATGCGTACTCATCGGGCTACGTTTCTTTGCCACGTTTCGATCCTCGATCGAGACGATCATCTGGGTGATATGTTCTTGATTTAATTGAGCGATCCGACCGTGCCGCCACTTGTGCAGCCTCGTTATTAAGATTCCTGGAACAATGCGACCGCTTTTAGGCACCAGTGTTAGGAATTGGAGCGGCCCTTCGCTTTTTAGCGATTCTGGCTTTGTACGACCTTTCCACAATTTTTTATATGGAGATCGTTTGACGGATTAATTTCAACTTTGGCAGCTTCTTTAGGGTATCTTTAATTGCTCTTTAAAATTTTTATGTAAATCGAAAATAATATTGATGGTGCAAGGTGATGCTGAACGAGGGAATTTGAGAATTTTTTTATTTGTTAACAGTTTGACAGATTGTTTTAACATTTGTAGAGGTGGTTTGTTTTATCTTCAGCTACTATTTTGAATTTTTATGCGACGATTGGAAAATATTGTTGCAGAGTTAGGACTAGTGATGATCGATATGATGTGGATGTTGAGGTCCAGAGTGTGAATGTGAATCCACAAGTAGATCTATTGAGCAAAATAAATGATTAAAATATACATTTTTTGAAGATTAATGTGAAGACAATTTCTGTAAAGGAAAGAAGAAAAGAAACAAACACAGCAATGAAAAATTTATTTCAACTTTGCTCGAATACACCCAATCCTTCCTATCATCACATGTCTTCTCAGTCACACCGTGTACCAACAAAATATCTTAAACACCACTTAAAGATTCTATAAACAACCAAATTAGTTTTTCAATATAATCTTAACTAGTTCAACTTAGTCGAAAGTCACACTTCAAGTCCGTTTCCCAAGTTTACAAAACAAAATTCACAACAGTTCCACATAAAACTCACATAAAAAAAGTTGTGTTATGTAGATTCCATGAACATGTTAGACTTAACAAGGTTTATCCAGAAGATAACTAAACGACATAAACACAATCCACATTTAAACAGTTATGGATATCGTATCAATTGTAATTACCCTTTCACAATTTTAAACGTTTATTAATAAAGCGGTATAATTTCACAAGATAGAAGTTTAAACCAGATAAACGCTCCGGCCGTGAAAATCATAAGGACTAATGGAATTTACGAGTGAGGTACGTGGTTTCTCGCCCACGTCGATAACGTTTCGCGATACCGTATCAAGAGGAGGCGCGCGCCAGTCCGATGTAATACATTATCTCGCGAAATGACCGAGTCGTGACAGTAATGACCGGTTGTAAAGCAATTAGCGGCAGTAATAAACATAGCTTCCCGTAGCTACTTCTCGTTAACCGGCCTACTTGCAGACGTTCTCCTCTAGGAGCGAGCGAATGGGTTCGGGTCAAAGTTAAACCAGCCAACAGCGCACCGGATAAGTTGATTTACGAAGTTGACTAGGAAACGTCGTGTAAGCTCTCTAGGGAATTTGCGGTGTTGAGAGAAGGGCCTACCACTGGTTGGGGTAGCTTTTGTATTTAGGATTTTAGGTATTTGAGACTTTGGGAGTTTGGTAATTTGGGGATTTGGGGGTTGGGGAATCTTGAGAGTTGGGAATTTAGAGGGTTGGGGGATCTTGAGAGTTGGGAATTTGGAAGGGGGGAATTTTGAGAGTTGGAAATTTAGAGGGTTGGGGGATCTTGAGAGTTGGGAATTTGGAAGGGTGGGAATTTTGAGAGTTGGAAATTTAGAGGGTTGGGGGATCTTGAGAGTTGAGAATTTGAGGGTTTAGGGAATCTTGAGAGTTGGAAATTTGGAGGGGTGGGAATTTTGAGAGATGGGAATTGGGAGGGTTGGGAATCTTGAGAGATGGGAATTTGAGGGTTTAGGAAACCTTGCGAATTGGGAATTTTGAGAGTTGGAAATTTGAGGGGTTGGGAATCTTGAGAGATGGGAATTTGAGGGTTTAGGGAATCTTGAGAGTTGGAAATTTGGAGGGGTGGGAATTTTGAGAGATGGGAATTGGGAGGGTTGGGAATCTTGAGAGATGGGAATTTAAGGGTTTAGGGAACCTTGAGAGTTGGGAATTTTGAGAGTTGGAAATTTGAGGGGTTGGGAATCTTGAGAGATGGGAATTTGAGGGTTTAGGGAATCTTGAGAGTTGGAAATTTGGAGGGGTGGGAATTTTGAGATGGGAATTGGGAGGGTTGGGAATCTTGAGAGATGGGAATTTGAGGGTTTAGGGAACCTTGAGAGTTGGGAATTTTGAGAGTTGGAAATTTGAGGGGTTGGGAATCTTGAGAGATGGGAATTTGAGGGTTTAGGGAATCTTGAGAGTTGGAAATTTGGAGGGGTGGGAATTTTGAGAGATGGGAATTGGGAGGGTTGGGAATCTTGAGAGATGGGAATTTGAGAGTTTAGGAAACCTTGCGAATTGGGAATTTGGAGGGGTGGGAACCTTGCGAGTTGGAAATTTGAGGGGTTGGGAATCTTGAGAGATGGGAATTTGAAGGTTTAGGGAACCTTGAGAGTTGGAAATTTAGAGGGGTTGGGAATCTTGAGAGATGGGAATTTGAGGATTTAGGAAACCTTGAGAGCTGAGAATTTGAAGCTTTGGGGAACCTTGAGGGTTGGAAATCTCTAGCTGTACAAACTTGAGTATGTGAGGAATCTCGATAAGTGGGCACCTAAGAAATCTTAAAAAAACTTAACTTGAAAATATAGAAATTGAAAAATCTAGCGATTGAAGTATCCACTTAATTTCGAAAGAAATCAAATTATTCTGTATTTAAAGAAATCTTGTATTGTACCCGAACATACATGCGAAATACGAATATCGGTAGCGCCGCGGCGCAGTATTCAGAGACGCGGGAAGCCGACACGCGCGACCCTCGTTCGAATGAATTTATCGATCGATGCCGGTGGATCCGTGTAAAGTCTCGATAAATTAAAGGTCCGAACGATATTGATGGACGTCGACGATGTGATTCGGCGCTCGTTCCCTTCGGAATAAATTAAGATCCCACCGGTGAGTAATGATAACTTGTTGGAGTGACGATTTCCGAGCTACACCGTGCTGGGAACGCTCTCGTGTCTTTATTTTCGAGGTTTATCATTTCTCATTCTCGGCCCGTTGCCTTTGGGAAGGATTCGTTTGTACATTCGGGTGCAATGTTGCCTCCCTTGTGGATCAACGTAGGGGCGGGGCCTTCCACCATTTTATATTGTTTCAGGGGATGGGATATGGCTACTTGGTGGTTTGCTGATTATAGTTTCTTATTTTGCTGGTTTTTTCAGTTTCAAATTTTCAAGTTTCTCAATTCTCAAGTATCTAAATTTTCAAGTTTCTAAATTTTTATGTTGTGAAATTATTAAATTTTTGTGTTTACAAATTTCACAAATTTCCAATTGCGTTAACACTCAAATTTTTAGAGTTTCAGACTCCACATATTTTCAAATTCTCAAAGATTCAAATATATTTATTTCCAAATTCCACAAATTCAATCTTAAACTCCCAAAATTCTCAACCTTCCAAATCTTACAATTACCAAAATTTTCAAATGTCACAAATTCCCTATATCCTCTCTTCCCAGATTACCAAATCTAGACCTCCACATTCATAAACCACAAGATCTCAAAAATTCCCCAAAGGACTCGAAATTCGCGTACCCTCGTGTCCCTATAAATTCCAATCAAATTCCCTATAAATCCCTAAAAATGAACCTGTACCACCTTGAAAATTATCCTAAATTGCGTTATCTCTTGCTGTAATATTTTCCCTAGGGAAGCTAGATTTGGTCCTGACTGTACGCGAGTCGTAATCGATCCGATTGATCTACGACGTTGCATTAATATCGACTCGTGCACCACCAATGAATGAACTGCTGGTTGGTTGTCACTATCAGGAACACTATGAATAACTCACTGCCTACTTGTTATGATCGAAGGACTCGTTGAGGATTGATCTACTAGCTGGCCAATCCACTATACGCTTCGTCGCTTAGGGTAAACACGTGTAGCGTGTCACTTTATTATTGTAATAAAACGACATACTTATTCTGAGTTGGAATTTAATAACTTGAGTTGTTATCTGACTAACAAGATAGACACTTGTCTTTAATATTCATTATTTAGTTGTTTGAGTAAAATTAAGCAGAAGGTTATTTTCGTTGAGATGTCCACATTGGTCAATTAGTGATCTCATTCTTTTTTCGTGAATTTCAACAATTTTTATTTATGTAACAGTCGACTAAATTCAATGATTGATAGTGAAGCATACTTTTATCTCTCTTTTGTTAGTTTTAGTGCTATGTGATCCACTTGTTCATTTAAATGATTTCAGTGAGAAGACTTTTGGTGTGAACCTAACCTGACTGTATTTAGCTCAGGTTACTAATCTACTCAATAAATCATTAATGGTTCTCCAACTTAATAGTTCAATTAATTTAAGATCAGGTTGCACTCTCAAGGATTTAATTAAATTTATTTATGAATATGACAAGAATTTTATACCCTGTTTTGATCGTCACAAACCTGAATATGTTCAGTCCACCGTTCAAATATTTCATCGATAAAATCTCTCATAATCTTGAAGCAATTTGACACGGTGGTCCTCGTCACTGTTGAAAAAAGAAAAGAAAACAGGAAAGACACAGGCGTAAGTTGTATCAGTACTCAATTGAGAAATGGTGAACCTTCTCGCAAATTTTTCATTCACTCGTCGAGTCAACTCCTCGGTGATTAACGATGTCTCCCTATTTCGCTCATCATCGTGCAGGTTTGTTCTCCCTTAATTAAACTGTCTACACCACCTTACCATTCCTTGATTCATTATATTTTCATCACGCACTTCAGGAACTTGTTAACAAATTTCAATGGAATTACAAACACCGCGAATTACCGTAAGTTCCTTTGAGAATTGTCGGCTCGAAGGTAGCGTAAGTACCTTAACTCCTAACTTTGGCCCAGTTAAATTTGTTTCAGACTGTTGTTTTATTTTGTTGCTTTGCAAGTTAAAGTGGATGATGGATATCATTTGTTAAAATATCATCGGTTAATTTAATAGTTTGGGTGACAAGATTGAAATTGATGGTTTTGTGAATTGGGATTAAGTTAAACTGGGGTAAAGATCGCTGAACTGTACTAGTAATAGTATAACACTACATACTAATACTAGTTACAGTCATTTTTTAGAAATTTCATCAAATTTCAGTATTTGAACATACTTTAATTAATTTTTGTTTTATATTTTTCAAATTTCATGTATACATATCATATAATATGTAATGCATAATTCATTCAACTCCGTAGCGCAAACTTTTTAATGTGTTTCCAGAAAAAGAACACATTAGCTCTGCGAAACATAGTCCTATGCTACCGCTTGACTTCGTCCGCATGGTAGTTGCTTGTTAAGTTAGCTGGTTAAGTTAATCCTACTTTGTAGAGGAACTAGGACAATTTATGGAGTATCTGACAGACTAAAAATATTCTTCTACCTCGAAAATATTACTGACTAGACTGGTAGAATTACAAATGAATGGAACATAAATGAAACACCACACCCTACCACGCAGTCCCAAACACGTGACAATAGACATAATGCATATGACACCCGTCAGCGAAATTGTTAATTAACAGCCATAAAGTCATGCACGTCCTATAGAAAACTACCATAGTCCCGACAAGACGAAAGATTCCAGGACGCATCGATTTTATCCAGGAATTTATCAACAGCCGCAGATCGATGAAAGGTGGATACACGCTGGTCTATCAAGGTACACCGTCAGCCGCAACCACGAAAACCCTGTCCCCCGTATCGTCTGGCTATTTGCCTAATCCGGTTTGACAGGGAAGTGACACGATGTTGTGACGGGGTTAGACGTCGTTCTCTCGTCCGGCTCGTTCGATCGTGAATCCTATTCGACGCCTCGGATGGCCTTCTCTTTCTCGCGACACTCGAACACCTCGTCGTCTGCGTCGCTCGGGCCACGCCACCGGTGTAAGTCGATCTATTTTCTTATAATAGGACAGCCGTGGAGCTTCCTCGTCGTCCTGATACCTGTCAGAGAAACAGAGACGGAGAGAAACAGCGTTCGCGTATACCCGCGATCAGGTATCCTCTCGAAGCCTCGACTACCTGTTCCTGCTACCGAACAACCTCGATGTTTCTGCCCTCTGCTCTTCCTTCGGGCTACGTCCCCGGATACTACGGCTAATCCCTGAACAGCTTGATCAGATTAGAATCGAAGGCTGCGAGTTCCTCGCATTGTGCACGCTTAGTCGAGTGTACGTAATTCTCTGTTTCACCGGATGCCGCTCGGACTAAACCTCTGGCTATTCTTTTTTACCACCTTCCATGGCGAGACGCAATTAAATCGAGCCGTAGGTAGTCGTAGGCAGGTCTGATTTTTCTGGGGAAGGTATGGCAACAGATGAGTTATTTGTGGCGGTTGGGAAATTTGGGATGGGTTGAGGATTTGGGATGTGGAGGTTTCAATGTTTTTGGATTTGGAGATGTAGGAGGATTTGGTGAATTGTGGATGTGGGAGTTACAGATTTGGGGTCTGGGAATTTGGGGACATAGGTACTTGGGAACCTTGGAATTTGGGGATCTAGATATTTGAGAGATTAGGAATTTGAGGACATAGATATTTGAGAGATTGGAAATGGGAGGACATTGACATTTGGAGATGTAGGAGGATTTGGTGAATTGTGGATGTGGGAGTTACAGATTTGGGGATTCGAGGTCTGGGAATTTGGGGACATAGGCACTTGGGAATCTTGGAATTTGGGGATTTAGATATTTGAGAGATTAGGAATTTGAGGACATAGATATTTGAGAGATTGGGAATTGGAGGACATAGACATTTGGAAGCTTTGGAATTTGAGGACATAGATAAGTGGTGTCTTGGAATTTGTGAACATGGGGATTAGGAACATATGGATTTGATTATCTGGGATTTGGAAGATCCTGGGATTCGCAAACATAGGGGATGTAGGTACTTGGACACTAGGTTTTGAGGAATTTGAACTAATTCGAATTTGGAGACCTAGCAACTTCACTATACAGAAATTTGAAGACCACAGAATTCAGAAACATAGGTGTTTGAAAAGCACGTATTTTTTAAATATAAGAATATGGCAATCTTTGGACTCACATATCAAACTATTAACAGTACTAAATAACTATAAATAGTATAACAACAGTAATATCAAAAATAACTAACATCATAGTCAATGATAAAAACTTATGATGAAGATCATAACATAAGACGATAAATGAAAAGCACAGTAGCTCGAAAATGGCGGAGGGAAATGCAGGTACCGAGTTTTCGCTCGCTTGTTTCTCCGACAATTCGTTCCCTAGAAATTAGACCTCCTTAAAGCTCCGCAGTACAGTGAAGTCGCTTAATTCGATGACTTCAGCAAGTTTCGCGCTTACTGCAGGAAGCGTCTAATTCCGTTCGCATTGATCGTGTTTAAAAATTCGTTTCAGCCAGTCTCAAACAATCGTCCTGTCACGCTGACGCTCTTAATTGTAACACGCTTCGTCGCGGAAATACGCGTGTACTCTGCGTGGAATACTCATTACACGTCTTAAAAATTAACTAAATAAATTCAGATCGTGTAAGAGCAAAAATTAAACAACTTCCTTAAGTTATAATTTTCATTGACAACTTTGTCAAAATTCAATCGTTGTGAAAAAGTCAAAAGCATTATAGCTCAGAGGTGTTACATTGACTGTAAAATTTATTGTATATTTTTTTTTTAATTATAATGGTAGATTTGTATCAAGGATATAAAATGAAGGGTCGAAATAATATGTTGTATGTATTTTGAAATATAAGTTTCATATTGTACAGTCATTCTGAATTTAAAGTAAGAAGTTGCATAATTACTTTGAGCCTGAAGTCACATGTATAATCATTTCGAACTTACACCAACAAATTGCACAACTATTTTGAACTTCCAGCAGTACAATGTACAATCATTTCCAACTCGAAGTCAGACATTGTACAATCAGTTTCAATTTCAGCTACCAAGTTCCATACCTATTTGAATCTTGAAGTCGCATGTACTTTCATTCTGAAACTAAAGTAACATATTAAATATCCATTTTTAACTTAAAATTATTTTTCCTACATTTCGAACATACATATACAGTGACTTATATAAATGAAATTTTTTGACAACACGTCAGTCGAACTGCGCGATTTCATTGTTACAACAGATGATTCGTTAAAGAGAGTTTCGACTGAGAAATTTGGGCAACCCAGTCATCGAAGACAGGATGTGGTATTTAACTTTAAACGATGACGATCTAACGATTTAATGCGACGTTTGCATCGTTCGCTATGTGTCAGCGGCAAGAGAGGAACAAGGAACGAGCTTGAAGTCGACGAGGAAAATTACAGGCTACGAACGCGAGCGTGTACGCTCATCGCGGAGAAACCGGCGCGATGTATGTATTTTTTTAGCCAACCCCTAATGATCACCGACGCCTCCTTCGGCTACCTGCATACGATTAACAATAATCATTCAATTATGCCGCGTGACGTGCATGTCGCGCGACGATCGCTTTTTCTGCCTTTCGATACTGGTTATCTTATCTCAATTGGGTGCAAAACTTCGAACAAGAATTCGATCATCTTCACAATTTTTCAATTTTCAGAATTTCTGAATTTAATTCAATTTTCAGGATTTCTGAATTCGATTCAATTTTCAGATTTTCTGAATTCGATTCAATTTTCAGATTTTCTGAATTCAATTCAATTTTCAGAATTTTCGAATTCCATTCAATTTTCAGAATTCTGTTTTTTCGAAATTTTAAATCGTTAAGCTTTTGAATTTTATTTTTAGGTTTTCAAATTTTTTAACTCTTACATTTTCTAATTTTTTAATTCTTGCAATTTCAATTTCGAACTCCATTTCCACCCTCCGCCTCAAAAATGCCCCAAACAATCGCCCAAGTAATCGCTGATCCGACCGCAGGTAGCGCATTGAGCGAACAGAAAGTCGATTTTAAAGGAAAGTAGCGAGCACAGTGTTCCTCAAAGCCAGTTGCAAAGGCAATCGCGCAAAGAGGGTCGCGAGCGAGAAAAGCCCGATCAGAGGAGGACGTTAATGCGGCCTCTATCTTCAATTCTATTTCAGTTTCCAGTTCAAGAGGAATACTGTGGGACGCGCGAGTACTCGCGCGTGCGCCCCGCTACCGGCGTGCGTGCAACGTTGATCGCTTGTGCAACGGCTGGCACAAAAGCCAAACGAGCTCGAATGTTTGCTTAGCTGTCTCTCCGCTTCTCCTCTTTGTGCTCGTCTACCTGCTCGTTTGTCTCCTCGCGTTCGTTTCGAAACGCGTATTAAGCAAACAGCATTAATGCCCGATCCGTGCACTCCCTCGATCCAATCTTTTCTTTCGACGACGTTTTATCGACGTCTTATGGCGAGCCACGCGATAACGCGTGCTAGCTGAAAGACCGCGTTCTCTGACTTGCAGATTCGCAGGAGCAAACGCGAAGCATTGTGAAGCGGAGAAATCTGGACGCCGGCTTGACGCCGCTTGTTCGAGGGATAATGGCGAGATTAAGTGGCGCTTCTCGGATCGATGCTTTCTATGCGCCAACTAGAAGTGAAATGTTGAATGTCTGCTTTGATTGCGTTTTAAACAACATGGAAATCTACTGGTTGCTATTTGACGGTTGCTTGATGGATGGACTGCAGTTATCAACCTTTTCGCGAACGGAAACGTTTGAGAACTGTGGGAGAATTGTGCACTGAATGTGTACTGGATGTACTTTTAAGAGAAAATGACATTTCTTTAGGGGAATTATTGGTGATTTTGAGATTTATTGTTAGGTGACTTTTGGGGATTTTGTAGGAGCATTTTGAGGATTTGGATGCTTAGGAATTTGAATATTTATAATTCTGAAGAATTAAGGAGTTTGGTATTGAAGAATATTGAACGTTTGAGGATTTGAAGATTTGAGACATTGAAGAATTTTGATACTATGGAAATTTAAGAATTTTAATATTTATGATTCTTGGAAATTAGAAACCTTGGAATTTAGGATTAGAGGAAATTTGAAGATTGGAGGATTTGGAAACTTGAAGATTTTAATTTTACTACCCTAGACATTGAAAAAGGTGTCTGAGAATCTCAAGAAACTTGATTCAATATCGATCTCAAAACTTGACTAAAAAATTTGGGGCTTCAAAAATGATAAAAATTCAAGTACCTAAAGTGCAATATTAAATTTGAAATATTCGCAAAGATTATCTACCACAGATAGCAGTCTTCGAGCAAAAGAAAAGAATAGAATTCGAGTTACGTTGAAAATATTTAATTCGAACACTGAGACATTCACACGTATCTCGGTTGCATACCAAAACAAAGTTGCCCAACGGCCCCGATGGGCACGTCCTCTTTTCTACATTCTGCACGATCCAGACAGTCCCACTTTCCGTTATTCTTCGCCACAGCCCACACACTACTGTGTTTCGAGTCTCACGAAATATCTCGCATCTTAGGCATTGTCTATTGTCAAAGACAGATGAAAAGTACGTTTTACGCCGTGTCCTTCTTTCCGCACCGTAGAGCCCTTGAAATAAAAAATTTATTGACGCGCTCTTGCCCGACTCTCACGTATGCAAAATAGACAATGGCCATTCATATCTAACTTTTTAATCCTTCGATAGCCTTCTGGTTTATCCTTTTTCCATGAGAACTAATCGAAACGTTACTTCACAAAACATGAAGTACTTACTTGTACTTTAATGGAACTTGTTATTGCATTTCAATATTTACCACATTTAAATTTTCTGTATATTTATACTTTTAATGTAGTTTGATTTGTACTTTGTATTTTTAGGTTAGGAACTTTTCAGGTTAGTTTCATATTTTTAGGTTGGAAACATGAAGTACTTACTTGTTCTTTAATGGTACTTGTTATTGTATTTCAATATCTATCACATTTAAATTTTCTGTATATTTATACTTTTAATGTAGTTTGATTTGTACTTTGTATTTTTAGGTTAGGAACTTTTGAGGTTAGTTTCATATTTTTAGGTTGGAAACTCTTTATATTCAAACCCTTTATAAGTCTGTAATGTTCTGTATTTTTAGGTTAGGAGCTCTTTTATGTTACTTTCATATTTTTAGGTTAGAAACTCTTCAGCGTTAGTTTTATATTTTTAAGCTAGAAAGTCTTCAATGTCCTCTTGTATTTTTAGGTTAGATACTCTTTAATATCCTACATATAATTCTGTTCAATCTTTCAGTTGTTATATTATATTTTTGTGACAATAATCTTTGAAGTCCTTCATGTTAGGTGGCATATTAATTACATTAATATTACCTGTACATCATATGTTATCCACATGTGTCCACACAATGACCTGCATATGAAGAAATCAAAGACAGATATCAATTCTATAATCACACTTCCCCTATCGTTCCTTAATAACTCCCAACTTCCAAGTCTCCTTACAATCTCAAGAAGCTCCCCCCAATTTCACTCGAAAATTACCCGGCAGTGTTCATGTTTTTAAACGCGAACGAGCCGCAAGGGCGAAACAGACTCCAAAATTAATTAATTCCGTCCCTCGTTCGTGTTCACATGCATAACGATAGGCGATCAGTCGCGAATTTTAACGCGGGACCAACAAGGGCCCGGAGCATCTCTCGCTCTTTTGTCACGGCATGTCCTGTCATGTATGAAAGACAGGTCCTCCGGGATGGTCCAGCGAACGAAGGAGGCTGGCAACCGTGCAAAGGAGAGAGGCAGGGGCCCGTTGCCCGGGACTTTGAAACTCGGAGTCGGCTGTCTCAGATTACATCGTGTCACCTCGCTCCGGCCGACTTGGCACCAACACTCGGAACAGAACACACGTGTTAACATCTTGTCGTTCGAACCCCGAAATCTGGGGCCCGGGGCCCCCTTCGCCAATCTCCGAACGGAATCTTGCCTCGGAAATTCGGATCCTTCAAACATCCATCTTTGATCGTCGCACTTGAAAATTCTAAATAATTTTGTACCTTCGTAATTATAATCCCTTCATTATTATAACCTTGATAATCTCTGACATAATGGAACACAACTGAGAATAATTATCTAACCTAATTTGCGAGTATAATATGATTGAACTAAGATGTGCCAAATAGGGTACAATATTTGTCAAGGAATAATAAATGGAAAGTCGAATGCTGTTGACGGTAAAGGGTTTTTTCCGTTGTTGGCACCGAACGTTTGATCGAATGATTTATAGTCCGAGGGATTTAAAACGATTACCAGAGGTCGAGGTCTCCTCTAGAAATAAATTAGCGACCCGTGCATTACAGAACTCGGAACGAATCGGAGATAGAGGCATCTTTGTCCGATCGATAGGAAACGTAATTGATTGCCGGCGTTGAATAGCTCTGAGACAAGGATCGCCTAAACGAATCGTTAAAGCGGTTAAGCGCTTTCGCAAATGGGTTTCTGTATAAATGGGGGGACGGGGATCGTGCAGAACATTGACACGGGACCGCAGATAGAATGCGCGTTATATTTTTATTGCGGGGCTCTTCGTGTTATGGATATACCATGGATTAGGTGCTATGTGTACGCAGCTGAGCACCAAACGGCACATTTTCTGGCCCTGAACTTTCTAGGATCAATATTATCGGTATCTTCTGTTGGGGTGATACATTTGGTACATTTTTCAATTGCCAAATTATGGGGGTACATAGGAAAAATGAAAAATTGTTACACAAAAATCATATCGGAACATATAAAAATTATTATATAGGAATTATATGAAAATATGTAAAAATTATTGCAAAAAAAATATATAAAAAATTATTACACAGTAATAGAAATCATAACATTAATAATGATATAATGGTAGTCAAAAAGAGACTATTTTATTCAAATTATATTTTACATACTTAAATAGTTAATACAATTTCGACAAGTATAATTTAGCAGACACTTTATATATGTATTGTAAATTCTTATTATGTATGTCCTCATGAAATTATTTTATTAATGTAACAGTTTATAAATTATTTATAGTGCGATTAATAAAGTACTTGTTATTTATGACTAGAAATAAAACTAGTCAACTAGTGCCACCTAAATAGTATAATAAATACAATAAACAGCTAATAAATATACTAAATTAATCACCATTCGATAAAAGTTAATACGATATTAACAGTTTATACAACCGAAAGATATTAAATTCTTCATGAATAATTCGCATAAGCGAAGCGTTTAAAAACACGACATAACCTAAATCCGAGGACTAAAATTTTCGTGGAAAACGTAATACGCGGTTCGCGGAAGATCGAGCATCATTCATTTCATAAAATAATATTCAGCCGCTAATGGTTCGATTCGGTGGAGATTTTTGAACATTCGAGCGTTATTGAAAGCACTCCTCCGCGTTTCGAGCGCATCGGAGGATGCATGAAATTAAAATTGAATCGGCAATGAGATCAGCCCGATGATATCGGCACGATTAGCGCACCTCTGTGCGTACGGGAAAATGGAACTCCCTCTCATTTGCAGCATCACAATAACGCGAGGCAGAATTTCATAAGCGTGTCAGGACATTAGGGGTGTCAAACGTCCAATTAGAGCCGGCCGCGAAAATTAATAGAGCAGCTGGTAGCCTCGCTATCGGCTTTCCGGAATCGTTTCAGCCGTGTATCGGCCAGTTCCGACTGTAAAATATTATCCGACGTTGGTTGACGGTTGACCAGGGCCGTCTCCGAGAACCGAGAGTCAGGGCCGTAGGCCACGCTGAATAATTCAAACCGCGTTCCGCGGCGCCATTGTTACCTGGGATACCGCGGTGGCCGTGTTTCGCCATTAAAAATCGAGAACGGAATACTCGGTGACGAAAACGGCGCTTACGGGAAAATTTGCGACCAAGATTTTCACTGGTACAGTCGGTGACAATGACGTGAAGGAGAATTTTTTCAGTTTTGTATTTTTGGAGGTTCAAGATTGTGGATCTTCACATTTTTAGATTCTGAAATGCATTTTTATATTTCTATGTGGATTTGTAAATTTTGCAAAATTCTAGATTTTTGTATTAGGGGATGAAACTCATATATCCCCCAATTCCTATAATTCTAAATTTCTATATTTCCATAACTCTAAATTTTCGTACCTATAAGTCCCCAAATTTCTATATCCCCAAATCTCTGAATTTCCGTACCTATAAATCCCCAAATTTCTATATCCCTAAATCTCCAAATCTCCCTAAATGACCCTATCTGCAAACGCCTAAATTTCTACGTCCCCAAATTCCTAAATTTCCACATACACAAACCCCCAAATTTCACCATCCCGAAAATCCTAACTCACCCCAAAATTTTCAACCCCCTCAAAATTCACTAAAAATTGAGAACAGAGTGTCTTTCACCTGGTTGTAACATTTTCCCTAGAAAAGCCAGATTTGCTCTTGACTGTACATTAACAATGAACGTCTCGATGCATAATAGAGGTGACCCAGTTTTACGCCTGCTATAAAAGAGGTTACGGGAATCGGCTTTCTTCGGTTGAATAACACATTCACGTAAAATGCGAAACACTTTGATGGCGTGTCGATTGAAAATTCTGAATGAATATTGCAGTTTTATGCTGCGATGTAGAAAGCTTTAAGGACTTATGAATAAAGAAGTGGTTACGTAAGTCCTGTACGAGACATTCAAGATGGCTGCCATGGTTATAATTAATTTTTTCATTTTAAATAATAATGGCTGGGTTCTAATATTACTTATGCTATTTTTATGGGAAGCTCATTATTTTCTTTGTAGATAGCTATAAAAATATTTTAATAGTTGTTAAACTGTTAAATTTGGTTAAAGTTAGGTGAAGGATTAGGTTATGTTAAGTTTAACAGATACGTAGGTACAAATACACAAAGAAGAAATATATCTTTCGTTACAAACAGTTCAACTGTACAATTCTTGACCTCTTATCAGATTCTCCATTTACAAACACGAAACACAATCCAATAACAAACGCGTATCACATTTTCGTTACGATATGCAACGTCAAACGCGATTCGCGAATGTATCTCGTTTCACGGAAGAAACAGAAGCCTCGCAAATATCCGTCCCGATAGAAGCTAATCAAAGTTCCGAAGAAAACCTTGGATCGTTTTATCAGCGAAGTACGGAACTAAGCGAGAAGTTATCGTTGGTTTTACCTCATCATTGCGCAGTCGACATGAATGTAACTAGAGCCACGTTTCGATATCGTGGGTGGTACAGTCGACAGCAAATCTACCTTCCCTAGAAAAAATCTGACGGTCGTTCAACTGAGACTTCAACCACTCTTCGATTTGTAAAGATTTTTCACTCTTTTATAAATTTGTAGATTTTCGAAAAGTTTGACAAATAGGATATTAAAAAGTTAGCGAGATGTAATTTAATGATTTAAAATTTGAAAAATTACAAATTCAGAAATTAAAAAAAATTAGGAAACATAAATTTGAATAGTTGAACTAGAATATGGGTCATCTTATTCTGCATCCATCAAGTTTATAAAAATTGACTCCACTTTGACATACTCCAAAAATATATCCCATAAAGAAGTCATATAAAAATCTTAGTCACCTAGAAATCAACCTCTGACATACAGAATAATCGTAAGCATGTTCCCGTCGATATTTATATAACATCTTAGAATCACAGCAATAATAACAGTACTCGAACAGTAGAAAATGAAAATGTCGTATCCTCGATAAGATCTTGGACCGCGAGTTTACGATCCGAGCGTAGGACAATCGCGAGCCGCAGAATATCTCGAACGAATCGAAGGGGGCGACAATGAGGACGGGAATCCAAATCGAGCCACGTGGTGCAATCATCTCTGGCCGAGTGAATCTTGGATCTCGATGCAAAGCCTTTTTAATACTGTTCGGGGGCCAATCACGCATGGCGAGGCCGCGATCGCTCGCGTTTATCGCGGAGCGTACCGGTGCGGGATCTTCGGAACCGTATGCATCGCAGAGTGCACCGTATTATAATGCCATCGCGGACGTGGCATTAGCTTATCAGTCCGTTCGATCTCGATCCTTTCGTCCGACGTTTCTTCATCGATTACCTCGCAATCGAACTGCGTAGGTATCACCTTCGGATACCTGGTGCCGAAGCTTCTGGCAACGCGATGCAAATATCGGAACGATACTCGGCTCGCTTTTGTCCGCGACCCACGCGTAGGATGCCTTCGATTACGCACGTGTTTACGGTACTTTCAAATTTTTTGTAGTCGAGTTTTGGAATTTTTAGTTTTATTGAGCTTGTTGATTTCTAGGTTTGTGATTGTTTATGATCTTCAGAGGGGGTTGGCTGATTTAGAGGTACATCTCTGAATCCCCAAATCAGTAGCACTTAGGTATATTTCTAGATTTCTGCGTCAAACTTTAATGACAAACTTTATGTCAAACTTTGATGACATACTTCATGTCAAACTTTAATGAGAAACTTTAAGGTCAAACTTTAATGACAAACTTTGTGTCAAACTTTAATGACAACCTTTACATCAAACTTTAATGACAAACTTTGTGTCAAACTTTAATGACAACCTTTACATCAAACTTTAATGACAAACTTTGTGTCAAACTTTAATGACAAACTTTATATCAAACTTTAATGACAAACTTTGTGTCAAACTTTGATGACAAACTTCATGTCAAACTTTAATGACAAACTTTATATCAAACTTTAATGACAAACTTTATGTCAAACTTTAATGACAAAGTTCATGTCAAACTTTAATGATAAACTTTGTGTCAAACTTTGATGACAAACTTCATGTCAAACTTTAATGAGAAACTTTAAGGTCAAACTTTAATGACAAACTTTGTGTCAAACTTTAATGACAAACTTTATGTCAAACTTTTGGGTCTTCAAGCTCTTATATAGTTCCACAAATCTTTGAATTTCCAAATTCCTATATCTCTTTTCTGACGCTTCCTCTGAATCCTTAGATTTCTATATCCTCGGATCTCAATACCCAGAGGTCCCCAAACTTCCTATACCTTCAAATTTTCACATCTTGAAGTTCCTAAGAATTAACAAATGAGATCTGAAAAATCCGTAAAAGTGTAGCTCTGAAAATCCCTGAAAGTTTACCTTTATTCAGCATAAGAGTCGGACTCTGATGACCGTATCTCGAAGGAAATACGATGTAACATGTCTGAAAATTCACGAATCGGTAAATTCAAGGATCGCAGACAAACGAGGAACAAAGCGATACAGGGCCGCCTACGTTGCGGAGAACCAACACCGAAATGTGTATCATTGACTAACGACCAACGATACCATTTATCGTCGCCAACTCGAACGCGCTACCGAGACGGCCAGAAGCTTCTCTTCGAATTGTCGGTAGCCTTCGCGAAATCGTTATCGTTTATTGCAAAATATATAATGTCCATCGGTATCTCCCGTACGGACAGATCTACTGACAAAAAATACGACGTTGTACACAATGTGTACAGGAGGCGAATGCTTTGTGTGGATGGCAAAAATGTGGGTCTGCCGTTCTTGGACGACGTGTGAGAAATGCGGGAATATTCAATTCGTTTTAATATCGTCTGAACTGTTAAGTGTAATAGGGATAATTCGAATATCTTCTGGAAGCATATCGATCCGTTAACCGTGAAGCGAAATAACTCGACATTTAGATTGAAAGATACGCGGGTAGAGAGATCTTCCTATTCAATTGTATTATTCATCCGAGGATTAGCTGTTGCAAATTCCTCTTTGTCTTAAAAATAGCTTAGTGAAATCCCAAGACATGCACGATCAAAGTTTCAATATCAAGACAAAATTCCAAAATATCAAGACACAAATTCCAAAATGCAAATTCAAGAAAATTTGCAACAGAGCGTAGACTTCTGAAATACCATCAATCGAAAAATTGTAGCACCAGTTTATTTTCGGTGTATTTTCTTTGGTTTAAAAACCTTTTAACCCGCGCACCAGGTGCAGCGTGATAGACCTCGTTTCCTTTCTGGCGTTTCCCTAGCCGCGAAGGCACGGCGAAACGGTTGCGCAAAACGTGACACGACACCTAAACACGACATCGACGTGAAAAGTGTATTTCAGCGGTTTTGAAATCCGGGACACTTTCGTTTTTCCGTGAAACGACACGACCGTACGTCACCACCCTCGTTCGCGGAGATCAAGTGTCCAAACGTAGAAGTGGTCTCCGATGCAAAAAACGGCGAGCTTTATACGGCCACCGAAATAATCGATCCGCGAAGTACATACGTTATCGAGCGATTTCTCCTAGCCAAGAGCGAGCCTCCGATCGAGAAAACAATGGGGGGCTCGGCTTCTAGGAGAGACCTTTCGCGCCCGCGTTTACAACTATTCGTTCCCCACGCAACCACCCCTTTGCTCTCCTCTTCGTCCCTCGGATCTCTCCCTTTATCCCGAGCGATGTTCATTGTCTCTCGTTCTCTCTCTTCGTCTTCGTATGTAGCCGGCGTTGCACGTCCAACGTGTACCCGAGCAATAATAAATGTTGCCTTGTATACACGGTAAGCTACGGTGTATACGATATCGGTATTCCAGCTTCGGCTTTCTAATGCGCGGGACAATGACTCGGCAAAGGCGCCGATATACGTGGCTGCTAATTCGACAACGATCGCCGTCTGATGAGAACCGTGTTTGCGAGGGTGTGCACATTTCTGGGTGATGAGGACGCTAGACGCGTTACTCTCTACGTGCAAGGCTAGTACATGCGAGGCTAGTTTGAAGAGGACATTTGAATGTGCATATAAATTCATTTCTAAATTTGTGAATTCTTGTTTGCAAGTTTGCAAATTAATTAACTCAGGGAATTTTAATTTTGTGTTTCATAAAATAAAAAAATTTCGATATTTAATATTCAGCACACCCTTGCATTACAATTTTGGTAGATGCGTCAGACATAACTGTTTACTGCTACATGCTTAAAACGAACAAAGTTGAAATTTCACACATATTTTCTATTTAGCCATCTTTGAATAATTAGATGACATTTGAATGTGTATATAAATTCATTTTGAAATTTGTGAATTCTTGTTTGCAAGTTTGCAAATTAATTAACTCAGGGAATTTTAATTTTGTGTTTCATAAAATAAAAAAATTTCGATATTTAATATTCAGCACACCCTTGCATTATAATTTTGGTAGATGCGTCAGACGTAACTGTTTACTGCTACAAGCTTAAAACGAACGAAGTTGAAATTTCACACATATTTTATATTTAGCCATCTTTGAATAATTAGATGAGGACATTTGAATGTGTATATAAATTCATTTTTAAATTTGTGAATTCTTGTTTGCAAGTTTGCAAGTTAATTAACTCAGGAATTTTAACTCTGTGAGTTTTAACTTTGTTTCATAAAATACAAAAATTTCGAAATTTAATATTCAGCGCACCCTTGCATTATAATTTTGGTAGATGCGTCAGACATAACTGTTACAAGCTTAAAACGAACAAAGTTGAAATTTTGTATTTAGCCATCTTCGAATAATTAGATGTGACGATCTTTGTAATTAGATTTAGCTTAAAAATTCTAGCCCATGAAAAATATAAGAAAATTTGATCACATGCGAGTGCATCACGACTCAGATTGGTGAAAGTACAGTAAGAGGTTAAAGAAATTTCCTAAACTTCAAACTAAAGAATTGAAAGATTCCAAAACTCCCATAAACAAAGAGAAATGCAAGTGCAATCCAGCATAGTCCACGCAACGTGCAGAAGATCTACGAGTGATCTACAACGCGTTTAATAGCGTTTTAATTCAATACCCGAGCAATTTCGACGATCTCCGATCGCTAACCAATTCTCTCCGTACCGATTAATCTATCGAGCAAAGAAACGGATTCCTTCAGGGAGGAGATGCGCGTAGCTGCACGTAGGCGAATCGATAACGACCGTTCGAGAATCGACTGAACGGTCGTCGATCGAACCGCCGCTGATAATTGTCGAAGATCAGTAGGAGGCAGGCGGATAATCATCGGTTCTTCTGGGACCGATTCGCACCAGCGGTACAAAGCTGCGAGTTACCAGCTTCCTGCTTATTTATCTACTGCGTATCTACGCAGGCGGTGCCCGGGAATAGAAAATAATTACGGGTTGCGCAACAAGCTGTTCGATCGGATATTTAACGGCCGCTTAGCGAACGACCTCACCTGCTGCCAGTGCCACAAAGAACTTTATGAAACGATCGTAAACAATATCCGGAAGCGGCTGCATCTTCTCGATAACGTGATTTCCTGCCACCAGCTTCTTCGAAACTACTCGACTTATTAAATCCTTTTATACATCCTGTAAATTCGTAATTTCATTGCGTTACGATTTTACTGCATCCTACTTTTTACAGCATCTACTTTTATTCGACATACTGGTGTATGTCAAATACACAAAATGGGTGTACTTTAAAATTTAATACTAAATAAAATTGCGAGATATATGTCTTTGCAGAAAATTCTTTTCTATTAATTATAAAATTGCCGTAAGGGTTTAAACTTGTTGGTAGGTAGAACAATAGTAATAACGCAAGTGATAAACATACGTACTATAGAGGCCTATAATCTGGGGAATGAGATACATTCGCAGCAATTTATGTCGTTTTTCTTGAAGGTGGTTCGATAAGCAGGTTTCGTGACTCCAAGATCAAGCTTCATTCCTGGAACGAGAAGTTGCGTGGGCGTTGCGCGAAATGGATGAAATTTTTTGTGGTCCACTAACTGGAGGAGAACCGGGTTGCGCGGAAATGAACAGAGGGATAAGCCTGATCTATTTAAAACCCGGGCAGACCTGTTTGTCCCGCAGTTGGCCGAGCTTCTAATTAGCAGCACGGTTAATTTGCATTCACCGAAGTAATCTCGCGTTCGATTTGTTATCACTGAGAAGGGACTCCTGGAAGATACGACGGACCTTACATATCGCCAGATATAATTACATCAAAGCGGTTTTCATTATAGAGATTACAGAATTGCGGGTATCCTCGATCACTGTTATCTTGATCTCCGATGTTAGTAAATTGTTCTGCAATACGGTGGACGAATCCGAGGACGGCGCAACTTCGTTGCACGCGAGTTCGCTGGTGCAGAAAGATGTGAGTTGTGCTCCAAGTAAGTGGGACCCGACAATTAACGCTTTATAGTCCGGGAATTTATGTCACTGCTACTTTAAACGTGTTTGCGATCCTGACTTGGCTTAGTTAAATTATGCTGCAATGTAAACTTCGTATACACCCTTGCGTCCTTCATAAATATTTGCTGCATTGTTTCGTATTCAGGAATTTACTTTGTATATTATACGTTGTGTACGATTTTATCTTTTACATTATAATATTTAATTTAAAATATTTTTCTTTATTCATATACTTTCGTTTTATTGTATAACTTATCTGCACTCTCACAATTCGGTTTAATGTAATTTGAGATAAATATTTTTTAACTTAATTTACGGTGTTACACGTGTGATATACATATGTGGATTATGACACAGAAGTAGCAATTAATTAATAGAAGAATAACTTCCAAGGAATTCATCGCATTTCAACTGCAACTTTCTGAAGTCAATAATAAAAATATTTCCAAGTACAAAAAATTAATACAGAGGGTTTTGTAACTGCTCTATCAAATGAAAGGTTCAGCCATTTCGATCCCAGACAAGCTAATTTATTTTCCATAGGTATCAATTCTCTGACAATTCATTTGGCCTATCTTTTCATCGAGTCTAACGAGACGCGAAAAAAAATGGAACAGCTCGGTGAAAGGGATGAATTAGTGTAAGTGTAAACGAGGTCGTTCACGCTGCATTATCTTCGATCAATTAATTAGAAAATTCGTGCAACGGGAGCTTGAAAAAGGGTAGAGCACTAGGGACCCGTTCTAATCGATATTTCGAAGCGCCTCGCCACCGGCTAATATATTCAAACGAGTTTCGTCTAAACAAAAGGTAGAGGCTGCCGTCTAAATACCAGTCTAGTAATTAGTTTTGTCCTGAAGTTATGGCTGCTCTATGCCCGCATACTGCTATTTACGTACCTGCTGACAGTGGAGGGCTTATTGTATGTAATAGTGAACGTCGTAAATTTCCCTAGGAATAATGGAAGCGTGGGGGAGAAGGTCGCAAGGTTTGTTGATTATTTGGTGAGTCATTTTCAGGGTGAGGTTTTTGGGATTTGGAGACTTGGGGATTCGAAAATTTAGGGATTTTGGAATTTATGGATTTGGGTATTTGAGAGATTGAGAATTTTGGGAGTTGGGAATTTTGGTATTTTTGGATTTGGAAATTTTGGGATTTTGGTAGCTGGGGACTTGGAGATTTGGGAATTTAGAGATTTGGAAATTTGGGGATTTGGAAATTTAGGGATTTGGAAATTTAGGGATTTGGAACTTTAGAGATTTGGAAATTTAGAGGTTTCGAAATTTAGGGATTTGGAACTTTACAGATTTGGAAATTTAGGTATTTGGAAATTTAGGGATTTGGAAATTTGACAATTTAGTAATTCAAGAATTTGGGATATTAGGGATTTGGGGATTTGGGAAACTGAGAATTTTGGAATGTAGGAACTTGACAATTTGGTAATATAGGAGTTTGTGGGTTCAGGGGTTTGGAAACTTAGAAATGTCCTTATAATTAAAGAATTTAGAGATTTACTGATTCAAGAATTCAGTAAGTTTCCATACACTCAAATCCCTAAATAAAAAATGTACATACGACCGCACTCACACACCCGTCACATCCTCAACCTTATTCGCAAACCGCCCTTTCTCTACGCTCCTCCTTAGATCTCCTTCCTTTGACACCAACCACAACTGACCAATAGTAGCTGCCGTAAACCCCATGGTAATTCGATCTATCGAGGGCCCCAGCATGGGGTGAGAGGATATTCCCGTAGAAAAAAATGAAACATCAGGACGACACACCTCTTCGGCTCGGACGAATGAACACCTTTTTAATCTCCCTCTTGTTCGTTTTGCCCTGCAACCATAGGCCCCGTTCGTTACACGTTTCTGGAACGGTAGCGATCGGTGGATTAGGTTCGGTTAAAACGAACGACAAATTTCGGGGATAAAGTATCCTCTGCTATGATGAGACTCCTGTTCCTGGAACACCCGATATTCTCGCTCGAACACCCTGTATTACGCGATGGATCACCCACGCGCAATACTGGCTAACATTGTTCGGTCAACGAGCTGACGAGCTACGGGTTCTGTCTGTAAAAATACCCATTGCTTGTTTTCGCTATGTATTGGAACACGCTTGGATGAATCATCCTCCTTTCATCTTTCAAATCCATCTTCGCTATGGAGCTGTGGTCATGATCAAAAGGTAATACTGTGGTAATATTGGAAAAATCAATGTATATGGGAATTTGGCAGAAGCTCATTTTAGGTGACGTGAAAAATTGAGAATTAAATAATGTAGCTAGGGCTAATGACCATAGTACACGTATATGTGAACAATCAATCAATTGCACATATGTATCATATGTAGTACGTATGTAACTGCACTCACATGCTGACGTTGCGTGTGTATAAAATGTATAAGAATGAAGCAACTAAGTTAACGATAATGGCACAGGTCACACATAAGTACACATACATCTGAACAATCAATCAATTGCACATATGTATCAGTAGCTCTGTACACACATGCTAATGTTGCATGTGGACATGTGTAAGAATGAAGCAACTAAGGCTATCAGTACAGGTCACACATAAGTACACATACATCTGTACAGTCAACCAATTGCACATATGTATCATATGTAGTACGTATGTAACTGCACCTACATGCTGACGTTGCGTGTGTATAAAATGTATAAGAATGAAGCAACTAAGTTAACGATAATGGCATAAGTCATACATAAGTACACATACATCTGAACAATCAAACAATTGCACATATGTAACAGTAACACTGTACACATATGTTAATGTTGCATGTGGACATGTGTAAGAATGAAGCAACTAAGGCTATCAGTACAGGTCACACATAAGTACACATACATCTGTACAATCAAACAATTGCACATATGTAACAGTAACACTCTACACATATGCTAATGTTGCATGTGGACATGTATAAAAATGAAGCAACCAAAGTTACCAATATCGACACAGATCACACATGATGATACACGATGATGATAAATCTGAAGAGTCGTTCAGTCAATTGCACGTATGTTCAGTAACGCTATACACACATGTTAACGTTGCATATGAACACGTAAAAGAATGAAGCAACGAAAGTTACCAATATCGACACAGATCACACATGATGATACACGATGACGATAAATCGGAAGAGTCGATCAATCAATTGCACATATGTATCAGTGACGCTGTACGTGTATAAAATGTATAAGAACGAAGCAACAAAGTTAACGATAACGGCACAGGTCAAAAGAGGTCCTCGCAACCCGTCACTCCCGATGCGTAAAATAATATCCTGCTGTTCAAGGTTCGCTTCACCTCCCTTTCGGTTTAAACGAAAAGTAAGCGGCGTTCGAAAAACGACACCGTTGACGCGAAACTCGCTGCATCGTGACCGAGGCGATAAAATCTCGATTTTCTGTGAAGTCCCGCCGGGGCGTTCGGAACGCGAGCAAGGGCCAATGCGATCCGTGACAGAGGTACTTGAAAAACCGTGACAAGGTTGAAGAGGGACACGATAGGTTGCTTTTCCTCGGAGTCTCTCTGAGAGAAACCGCTAATAGTCGCAACACCGTCTACCGACGACAGACGTCTTAATAGAAGGTGTTCGTCGTCGGGATACACTCTAGCGCCACGTCCGCGTCTTCTATTATGTCAGGGTCTCACCTCGCACAGTCATCCGCCCTTTGTGCTCGTCATTGTGCGCCATCGACCATGGTTGCCGCCACGATGAATAGGATGGCAAGGTTACGCGTGACAAACCGGAAAGTTATACGCCGTTTTATTGTCGCGTTTCAGGACCGACGTGTGCTTGGATCTCTGATCTCGATATTGGGAGCCTGCGATTAAAATGATCCCCGGGTATTGACGTTAAGTCAGTGGCGTAACTTTTCAAGGAAACTTGCTAGTCGCAATAATAATAGTTTTTGGTTGTACGATTAATTCGTTTGTAATATGGATGCAGGAGGTGGATGTACACCTTTCCATATGACGTTATAACTTGTGAATATGTCATATGGTGACGTTCATATGGTGAATCTTTCAATATGGTGATGTGACGAATGAGGACCTTATGTGATTAGTCTATCTCTGTACAGTGTATATTGCTGATATGTCAGGGTCTACTTGATCCACATGTATGCTCACTGTGAATTTTCGAATTTGTGTATCTGACATTCAGAGTTTATGAATTTGGTACATCGAGAATTTAGAATTTATGACTTATGGAAAGATTGGCAATTTAGAATTTATGGATTTAGAAGATTGACAGTTTAGAATCCAGAATTTATGGATTTGGCACATTGGCAACCTAGAATTTCGAATTTATGGATTTGAAATTTATGGCCACCAAAGATTAGAAACACGGAAATTAGAGAATTAAAGGAAACTCGTTATCTGAGATCAAAGATGCTAATAAATTCTATGGGATGATCTTTAGCTGCAGAAATGAATCGACGTCAGATCTGACCAAAAGGATACGTTTTGTTTCGGATACCTGTGTTATCTTGTCGGTGATCTCTGTCGACCCTTAAAACGAACATAGCTCGGTCGATGATTGTCGAGAAATTAGTGGGAAAGTCGGAGGAAAGGCATCGATACGTTACAGATCTTTATCCGACCGGTGTTCTTTCACCGGCTATTCTTTCGATACCATTGTCTGAAAATACCGTGTAACGCTTCGAAATGCTTTCGACGATTGTCCTTTCACGTTGTCTGCCCGACTAAGTCCAAACGATCCCGACATCCCTGCAGCATCTTTGAAGTCTCGGTTATACGAGATAGAAGTGCATTGGCGTAACTGGGACTTTTGTTGCAGGGATCTTATCTTGTGGACAGATTAGATAGTATATGTGTACCACGAATGTTTCAGGACTTTCAAAATTATTATGTATACATTTTAAAATTATTATATGTATGTAATAATTTTGTGTACTCGATATAATAATTATATATTCAATTCAATTTATTCAATTTATGTATTCAATTCAATTTATTCAATATATGTATTCAATTCAATTTATTCAATTTATGTATTCAATTCAATTTATTCAATATATGTATTCAATTCAATTTATTCAATTTATGTATTCAATTCAATTTATTCAATTTAATTTATATATTCAAGTCTGTAACTTCACAAGCTTCTAAATATCTATACTTCCAAATAAGTTTCTAAATTGTTTAATTCCTAACTTTCTAAATATTCAAATCCTTAAATCCTTAAGATCATAAATTAGCAAATAAGAAAATTCTCAACACCCCAAAACCTCAAATTTCCAATTCCTAAAGTTCTAAATTTCCAAACTTCCAAATCCTTTAATCTCTAAATCCTCAAATTCCCCAAATCCCCCAAATCCCCCAAACCCCCCAAATCCTCTAAATCTCTAATTCCCAAATTCCCAAATTCCCAAATCTCCAATTCCCCAAAGTTCTAAATTTCCAAACTTCCAAATCCTTCAATCTCCAAATCTCCAATCTCCCAAATCCCCCAAATCCCCGAATTCCCCAAATTCCCCAAATCCTCCAAATTCCCTAAATCCCTGAAATACCCTAAATCTCGAATTCACAAATTCCCAAATCTCCAATTCCCCAAAATTCTAAATTTCCAAATATGTAAATCCTCAAATCCATCAAATTCCCCAAATTCCCAAATTCCCAAATTCCCCAAGCCCCTCAGATCCCCCAAATTCCCCAAATTTCCAAGACCCCAAATACCTAACCATCCAAACATCCAAATCTCCAAATTCGCAAATATTCAAATCCTACTCCTTCCACTCAACCATCTAGCTACCAAAAAATTTCCCTATTCCCTAAATTACCCACCATCCCTAGCATATTTGCATTAGACTGTACGCGTATCCCGACCCAGCAGCGAGAAAGTGTAAGCTGTTGGAAGCAGGACAGGAGGGAGGTAGTTCTTGGAGCGTGCTTTCGGCTACCCGAAAAACAGGCCGACATTTCGTTTATTAAGACATTTAATGCTCCCCATATAATCGATTATTTATAGAGGTATTTAAATCTGTGGAAGTTGTCGCGGGCCCATGGTGGTTGGAACCCGTGGCCACGCAATATGAAGACGTTCGTCGGCTTTAGTGGTGATTTCCGAGCGTGACAGCACGCACACCATGGCCGGCATTCGCGTAGGACAGGTTCACCGGCTGTTTATAGAAGTCCGTGAATTGTATTTTTCTTTTCCTTTCGAGAAGACACCCGCTGATCGCGGGGGTACTATTCCCCGTGCAGGAGGTCCGCCACGGGGCTGACCAGGCATTTCGTAATTCCGTGTTAACACCGATTTATTGGCCTTATTAAGACAATCTACCGGCCGTCATTCGACAACAACACCGTCCTAAAAGGATACAACTTTCGTGAAAACGCTGCCCGATTAATGCAATAGCTCGGTGTCCTCGTTTCGAATGAAATTTACGAGACAACGACAGTCGTTCGGATACGACGGTGTTCCCTTTTTTTATGGACGAACCTGTGCGTGTTCCGTGTGGCTTCGCTTCCGGGTGAACATTTGATGGCTTGTCAACGAAGTCCGTTCTTTAAGCACTGCTCTACTCCGGGTAATTTATGAATTTGTATCGTAAAATGTTTAAGGCATTACTTATGGGGAAAATTAAAGATTTACGCAAAATATGCTGTACGTAGATGATGTATGTACACATGTACGTTCAATGACATATGTGAAAGACTTCTTGTGTAACAAGTTTTTAATGACTACCTGTGTGGTGCATAAAAATTATATTCATACCTACTTCACAAATTTGTTTAAAAAATAATAGTTTCATTAATGTCGATTGAAATTAAGTTCTTCAGTTTATTATGCATTAATCTTACACACAGGTTTACAATTTCGTGAGTTCACATTACCTTGTTAATTAGTGGTTTCAGTTGTAATTGCATTACATATATATGACGTATGCAATAAATAAAATTTAACAACTATTTCTTCAATCACAAAGTATTATGACCTATAAGAATTGTACCTATCTGAAGAGGTTAAAATTGCATAACCACCATAACCTAACCATCAAAGTGTCTTGATATTAACCTCCATCTCTCTACACATCACATTTATACAATTCAATAAATACATAAATAACAAAATACACAATGACATGCACTTTCAACACAAAATCACGAACAAGAAACCTTACCCGACCCACAGGTTAAACAGCCTCAAATCAGCATTAAATTACAGAATTTCATATTTGCAAAAAAATCCTCGCAATACCAATAACAAATAATTCATCGTAAGTGCGTTATTAGTCACCAGGTTTTCTTCGTCCGACCGAACCTATTTACAGTATTTCATCGAAGTTGCAAGAGTTACTGGGTTCCGTGTACACAGGTAACGTGGGTGTGTACCGTACTGGATATTCGAGAACGTGGTCGTGCTCGCGGTTTCATCTTTGTTATGGCACCCATCTAGCCGCTAATGACCGGCAAGGGAACCACGGGTACGACCGGTCGTGGGAGTTACGATGTCTCTCGCGAACCGTTACTGATTGTACAGTCAACAGCAAATATCATTTCATGGGGAAAAATATGGCTCCCTTACGAAAACACGATTTATGCATCATCAGTGGAGCTCTTTGATTTTTTCGACTTTTGAGAGTTTGAGAATGGGGGATGGGTTTAGAGTTTGAAAATGGAGGATGGGCTTAGAGTTTGAAGAATTTGGGATCTGAGAATGTAGGGATGTGTGAATGTAGTGATATGGAAATTTAGGGACATGGGAATCAAGATATTGTAAGTTGATGATATAGCAATGTATGAATATAGCAACATATGAATATAGGAATTTAGGGATGTGGTACTCTATAGATATGGGAGTTTAATTCTGGAGTATGAAGATTTTGGGGATTTTGTGATCTCAACCTGTTAATTTGTGAACAAAAAAATTTAGAATTTTAAGAAGTAACAAACATTAAGATATCAAAATTGACAAGTTGGAAAATTGAAGAACTAAAAATTCCAAAATTAAAAAATTAACAAATTTGAGGATTCATAAACTTGATCAACAGTTTGAAGGTTCCATAATTTGATAATAGAAAAATTACCATAATAAACTTGAATGTAATTTGGAAAGCTAATTTGCTAATTCTGAAATTGACATTAGCTGCATCCGAGTGTACGGCGATACGGTTGTTAATCTACGGACAGCATCTCTGTGTGCACCGAAGGCGATATCGTGTGACCGCGTCACGTCGTGCGATACGAGCTCCGTAGTCCATTCTTCCTTAACGCGACGCATTAATTGGTCTGCCGTCGAGCATCCACCAAGACCATAGACTCTTAATGGAATTACGTCGGGATCTCGATCTCGCGTTTCTTCGGGGAACGATCGCGGTCGAAGCGCTGAAACGGCATGCGATATCGTCGAACCCGTCATTATTCGCGGGAACGAAAATTACCGCGAATCACGGTACGGCGCTATCGTTAACAAACTGGATCGTTGGCCGTCAATTAAATCGACCGGTACAAACGATCCAGATAGCTGTAATATCGGCCGAGAATTCCCTGTCGATCGTTTGTCCCCGAAACGGTCGCGTGAAGGCGTGCAAACGATGAATCCGACGGAAATTGATCCTCGAGGATCGAAGAAATAGCGGGTATCGGAAATCGTCGAGTAAGATCGGTAACTCTTCGTTTACCTTCGGTGGCAAGGCGATGGTTAACGATCAGACTCATTGAAATGGCCAATCATCGTACCCTTAAGAATCGTCGATAATTATATCTAAACGATACCAAACTCGTTCACCGACTCGGATATACCGGTTACGTTATCGCGATCGTTTACCTACGTCCGAAGCGTTTAGAACGCTTAGGGAAAATTATCGTTACACCTGGAGAACACGCGAATCATTTTGCACCGACGCTGGAAGTCACGCGGACGATTATCGCGAGAACATCTACCACGGACCCTTAACACGTATCGGTTTCCTATCAACCTTTGTAATCACTGTCGCGACTGGAATCGGAGTGGTTGTTCCCCGGTTTTTATCCTTCGCTGCCCGGCCTCCGAGGGTCGTGATCGAGAAACTATCGGACACCTCTGGGGACACGATCTTGCTCGATAACTGGTTTTTGAGGAAATATGAAACTTGCATTCTCATTCTCTGAACAATGAGAATTTTTTAATAAAAGATTAGCTATGGTCCATTTTTGTGGGCTTTGAAGATCGAGGATTTTATTGCTCATTACAGGGAGTGGTGCCATCACTATGATTTGAAGATTTGCAAATTTAAAAAAAAATGTCAAACTATGTTACCTATTTTATTCTTCATGAATTCGTAATTAAGATCGTACTCGAATTAAGTTACATAATAGTTTATCGAATGATTGCCATGCTCGAGGATTTTATTGCTCATTACAGGGAGTGGTCCCATCACTACTGTTTATGATTTGAGGATTTGCAAATTTAAAAGAAGTGTCACCCTATGTTACCTATTTTATTCTTCATGAGTTCATAATTAAGATCATATTCCTATTAAGTTACACAATTCATCAAACGATTGTCACGCACATGTTCCCAATGTTATCATTCCTCGTAAACAAAGAGTAAAACAATAAGTTCGAGCCTTACATCTTGGATATCTAATCGAAAGTGTCGGACCACACAGGGAGACAAGGTACCGAAGTAAAACATATAAAATAAACGAGCATGTAAGAGAAATAAGGTCATAGTAAAGATCTTTACCCGTGGAGTATGCCGTCAGTCCGAGGCATGGCTTGGAAATGTCAGGCGACTGCGAGCAACAATGGCGACTGGTCTTTATCTTAATAGAATTGCGTCGTAAATTAAATTGTAATGAACATTTCGGTTTTCGCAACGATTAACTAAATAGGGCTAAAATAATAATGTCCGCGCTTATCTGAAACAGAACGTAATTTGCTTCCTTGCTGGTGCACGTAGTTTGATTCGGAGATAAAATCAGCGGCGCTTTTTGCGCAATGAACATTTGCAATCATGTCTTTTACAATTGATAACAACTGTTTCAATAAAATTTAAGGAACTGTATCTAAAAGGAGAATTACGATGTTCTGTGAGGTGCTATTCAATTAACTAGTTTAATGTCTATTGTTTATGCCAGAGGTACAAAGAAAAGAAGCTGGGATAAATTGTAACCAAAATCACGACGCAGTTGAGGGTCTAGTCTCGAATTAAACAAAAACGGTCGTACACGGATATAGGCGATAAATATGAGCGCAGGTACCACACATATCATTATGGCCACGCCTCTGCTGTACAATGGCACATAAACACAATCGAACAGTGGTAGTAACGGCGTAATAGGAATTAAATCACAGCAATCGTACTAATAATTACTGTACGAGGCGTTGAACGGCGAGTACAAATGTACAGTCAGGAGCCAATCTGATTTTCACAGAGAAAGTGTAACAATCGAGGACGAGAACTTTCACTAATTTTTGAGAATTTTTGACGACTTGAAAATTTAGGGCTTTGGATTTAGGGAAGTAGAGATATCAGGTTTTATTAACTTGGAGACGTAAGGATTTGAATGCATACAAATTTGGGAACGTAGGAATTTGGGGACGTAGCAAGTTCTGGACCTAGGAACTTGGGGGTCTAGAAATTTCAAAGCATATGTGGTACCTTAGAAATTTGGATATATTACAAAATTCAGAAATTAAAAAATTGGAAAATTTGTGAATTCAGAAATTTGAAAAGTTGAAAATTGAAAAATTGAGAAATTGAGAAATTGAAAAATGGAAAAATGGAAAAATTGAACAATTGAAAAATTGAAAAATTGAAAAATTGAAAAATTGAAGAATTGAAGAATTGAAGAATTGAAAAATTGAAAAATTGAAGAATTGAAAAATTGAAAAATTGAAAAATTGAAAAATTGAAAAATTGAAAAATTGAAACCTTGAAAAATTGAAAAATTATATTTCGTACAATTTAAAGAACCGCAAATCTGAAAATTTAGAACCCCGACTCGACAATACAAAAATTGTCAATGTCCTCACATGTCCCCGCCCAAAGCAAGTCTAGCACTCGAGTACGAGTGTACTTATATCGCCGGAGATTTACCGATGCACGATGACTCGTACGATGCTTAAAGGTCTCGTTAACTAAAACCGAGCAACCAATTACTTGGTGGCCCCGCAGCGTACCGGGTATTACGCGTCCGCAATTAATTATGCGAGAACGTCTCCTCGACTGGCCAGCAACGAGTCAGTTCCAACGAAAGACGAGATAATTCGCAACGAATCGACGAACTTGTCTGTGTCTGGTTAATGACTTGGTTCCGTATGCAAATCTCCGAGGACGTCTTTAAATGGCGATACACATTACACGCTGTTCGACTAGCACCGATAATATTCTTGTATTGTACTAACAGGGAGTAACATGATGATAAATCTGTTTGGTGATTCGATTACCATTAGACGGTCAGACCACCTTGGTCTTTTGGAAAAATCAGAGTTATTTTTTCAGAAAATTACTTCTAAGACTTCAGACGTATGTGAAATACATATATGTGTACATATATCTGTTCACTTATGTAATTAACTATTATAACTAATTACTTTGATAAATAATTTTCGAACACATGACAACTTTGTCAAGAAGTATAATTTTGCATATAAAATGAAATAATTTATTATACATGTACAAATGTAAACTCTTATCTCATAGAATTATATTTGGGGCATACTGAAATACAACAAAGGAAGAAAATAGTGGTATAACAATAAGCTTGTTAACAATGAATTAAATTTATAATACTGACCACCAGTATAGTACATCTTTGCACATTGAGATTGTTCATAATTTAAACAATTAAAATCAATCTCCAGAAATTTAATAAAAGACGTGGACAAGACCTAACACTCTTCCTCCTAACCTAACGATTCTCCCTCTTCCATTTAAATTTTGAAGTTGGCAGAAAACAGCAGCCCCGCCAGTTGCAAAAGAGCTGAATCGAGCGTCTTTCGACGAGATAATCCACGCGCCTCTGACAAAGCTGTCCAGGTTTCATTAATAGCCGGTCATACGTATAAAACCGGCGGACGAGTGTATCGAGGCAGGCAACCCGTCTCCTTAACTTTGTCGCCATGGACATTTGTTTTCGCGGTTTTACAAGCGTATAACGTGTTACGAGGCGACGATAATGCGAGGATAGTTTATTTACTCGACCCGCGCGGGGCTTTACACGCTTCGTACTCGCGTGTGCGACGCTTTCGTCCTTCCTCGGCCTCTTTCCTCTCGGCGACACGCTCCTCGCTCGCGATGCCGCGCATACTTTGCGTTTCGCAACAGGTATGTAACGCATTAACGTTATAGATACGGGAGAGGTGGGACACGGGACACTTGCGAGTCCTCTAACGACTCTGATCCCTAACTTTTAAATTTCGCGCATTTGTATCGCGATGCTGTCCGCATCAAACCCTAAATGCACTCGGTTGGTCATTTTCCTGCAATCTCGCTGTCCTTGTTGCTTTTTATTGAGAAAAGCAAGGCGGACATATGACACAAAATAGCGTCTTTTATTTTTATCTAGTTCGTTCATATTTTTTGTCAGTAGCTGTGTATCTCTAGTCAATTGTCATTTATACATATTTCTACTTAATAGTTATTTATGTTCAATTGTGTGCATATATTCAGTTGTTATTTATTTGTATATTGTATTTGTACGTCAAACTCAATGTATAAATGTTCATATTAAGGTTATGTGTGCAGCGAGCTCCATTTTGCTGACTGTCCCAAAATGGCCGACCAACAGGTGCCCGCAGTGAATTCAATCCGATGAGCTCCTAGTAATTGATATATAGATGTGTGCTAAAAGTATTACGAACCTAAATTAGACTATCTTAATCTTCCTCCAAACCTCAGAAATACCACATATACTATAGATACATTTGCATGTAAAACGTAGTGCAGTGAATCTTTAAAAGAGTTAATACTAAAATCGATACGGAGTCTCCTGAATAATTCCCATCAGTATAAAATCGACATAACCTTTTTACAAACGATTGTGTCGATTTAACGCTTTTCATACCAATGAACCTGAACAGAGATCAATCCCGATGATAAACATCGATCCGCTCCGGTAGTGGACAGGCGCGATAAAACGCGTTGAAACGTGGCGCCGGAGGTTTATAAAAATCGTAACCACATCGTCACTCTGGCGCAGAAATTATACGGCCTGTTTGGAGGCTCGGAGCGGTTCGGCTCCCGCGGGAGAGCGCACGTCTGCAAAAAGCCACGGACGTGGCAGAAGTTGATGCGACGAGATACGGGCGCCACGGGAAAAAACGCGTACGTTGTCCTTTATTTTCCGCCACGGTTCGCGAAGATAATGGCATCTCGTTGACACTTTTTGCGAGCTGCTCTCACGACCGCCCTACCGATCGATCCGGCGACGTTCTAATCTGCAACGTAATGCGAGTGTCCCGGGTAAAACCGCGTCCCAGACAGGTCACATTGTCGACCAGATACATGCTGTTAGCGGCCATATGGATCGTAGAAACTAGGAAGCGAACGCCGGTGAACGCATCGCCTAATAAATAGACCGCGTTCCAACTTCGACTGGGATGTTCTTGCGTAACACCGAGCACGATTTATGGATACGGTTCAACGAATAAATCATGGAGGAACGGGCCCGTGATCGCGACGCAATTGCGATGGTGTGTGGGACCGCATTTGGAAGGACTGAACATTCCACAGGTTGGGGGTTATTGGGTACTTGTGTGGGATTTGAAATATTATATGTGGAATCATTTTGTAATTTTTGAGATAGAACTTTGGGAGGGTGGGATATGGGGGTTATAGGATATGTGGACTGTGGGATATGGGGGCTATAGGATATGTGGACTGTGGGATATGGGGGTTATAGGATATGTGGACTGTGGGATATGGGGGCTATAGGATATGTGGACTCTAGGATATGTGGACTCTGGGATATGTGGACTCTGGGATATGTGGACTCTGGGATATGGGGGCTATAGGATATGTGGACTCTGGGATATGTGGACTCTGGGATATGGGGGCTATAGAATATGTGGATTCTGGGATATGTGGACTCTGGGATATGTGGACTCTGGGATATGGGGGTTATATGATATGTAGACTCTGTGATATGTGGACTCTGGGATATGGGGGCTATAGGATATGTGGACTCTGGGATATGTGGACTCTGGGATATGGGGGCTATAGGATATGTGGACTCTGGGATATGTGGACTCTGGGATATGGGGGCTATAGGATATGTGGATTGTGGGATATGTGGACCGTGGAATATGTGGACTGTGGGATATGGGGACTATAGGATGTGGAGACTATGGGATATGGAAATTAGATGACACTGGGACTATAACATATAAGAACTGTGGGATATAGAAACTATGAGACATGTGGACTATGACATATTAGGACTTCTACATACATGCAAATTCGGGACTTTGTGATATTGAGGATTTGGTCATTGGTACTTTGGAACATTGAGAGATTGAAATGTCAGTCCACATTAATGCAACACGCATCAGAGTCATGAAACCTAACTTTGATCAGTGCCACACACATCACTGAAAAATGGCGTCACAAACCTACCCTTCTCGACTCTTTAACGACTCTAGAGTGTCACGAGCTGACTAGTTGAAACGATCCGATGCTACTAATTCTCGAGTAAAAATCGTGAAACGAGCCGACTTATCCCGCTCATTTTCCCCGTTCGTTTCAGCCAGTCTCGCTATTAGGCGCGCTCATGTTCGCATATCAAGAAACGCCGACCGGTATCATTATCGCATTATCAATGGAAGGTCGGTCGCGTTTCAAGCTTGTCTAAATTGAAAAAAATGATGAAACGCGACGGTCCAAGAGTATCGCGGTCCACCAGCTTCCCATCGATCATGCCATGGTTGGCATTTACGCGGCGACACCCACGCGTTCGCGCATCGTTCCACGAGAAGACAGCTCGTTAACCAGGAACGCTCGGCGTCCATGCATAACCGTGGTAGTCGCGCGAACGCGTTGAAAGACGTTCAAAGGGAATAGAAAGTCGATTTCTCAACGACACTGAAATAATTTAATGGGATGTAATCCGGCGGTTCGCAGCCGAGGGGGAGGATGGCCAGTCTCGTAATACCGGTCGTCGTTGTTCACCGATCCCATTTGTCTTTCGGCCAAACACGCAGATACAGCGTCGAGGCGCGTAATCGCCGCGTGTAGCAGCGTGCACCGCCATCACGGGACGACCGTCACCCAAGATGTCCGCCCGGCCCGCTTTACGTACTTATATACACGCGTAACCCGTAATTAATCGTCATCGCGTGTTCGAGATCTTCCTGTTTCGAGTACTACAAGCGCGCGCCATAGGATCCCCATAAATCTGCCCCGTGTCGAATGTTGCGAATGTTGCGCCGGCTGGTTTTACGTGCAACTTCGCCTCGATTCAGCTTTCAACGCTAATCTTTACGTAATCATTATGTTTTTGCTAACCGATTTTCACGATTGCCAAGTTCCTGCTTGAGTAATCGTGTTGGGTCTTGCTGATTTTTATGGGGACGCAATTCGGAGATTGCGAGGATCTCATCTCAGATTGCGATCAGTACACTAAGTGCTGTCTTCGTGAATACTTGTGTTAATTTAACTTGTTTACAGATCTTTTTTGTAGACTTTTGTGATGAGACGTGGATGTTTATCTGGAGATCTTGATGGATGTAGAAGTGTTTTATCTGAAGATGTGATTTTGATCAGTGATGTATTTGAAGATGAGATTTTGATGGATGTAGAGATGTGTTTCTGAATATCTTTATTATCTCTGGTAATACTTGTATAAAGCTTGTCCTATTTGGCCGAAGCTAACCTGATTTATGTGATTGAAAATTTGAGAAATGTAAATTAAGATATTATAACCTAGTGATCAGATTATGTAATATTCTTCCGCAAGTGATATTCGAGTTTACGATACAGGCACCAAAGGTTGAAACTCATAGAAATTCATTGACGAAGCAAGTCTGTCCACGAAGAAGGCGAAAGGGCCACCCCGTACATGGCCACGTAAGCAAGTACTTGTAACGTGTATGTTGCACGAGCGTCGTAGAGAGCGAAAAACGATCGTAATATTCCGTTCGCGGATGGTTTCTATGCAAATGCGGTGAACGACTGTCGGTAGGTATTCCAGAGAGGAGAGGCCAGTGTATCATCTTTTATATATATATGTATAAAGTATGCACATCTCGAAACAGCTGCTTTACGGTCCACGACGATCGCTTTGTAGATAACATCGCCAAAGGTTCTGCAACATTCTCTATCAAACGCTATTACAAATCGCGTTAGTTCACGGGGTATTTGAGGAGTTGGCTAATGTCTTGTGGGAGGAAATTGGAAAAAGGGTGTGGAAACGCGAATGGATTAATCGTTATGCATGTGATTGCAGGATGAGGAATTGGATGGGAGGAAATTTTCCAAGGGATAAATTTTGTAATTTATTAATTCTGAGATTTTGGAGTTATCAGATTTTCTAAGTTACAAATTTCCCAATTCTCAATTTTCCCAAATTTAAAATTTCCCAATTCTCAAATTTCTCAACTTTCAAATTTCCCAATTCTTAAATTTCCCAGTTTTCGAATTTCGCAATTCTCAAATTTCCTAATTTTCAAATTTCCCAATTCTCAAATTTCCCAATTCTCAAATTTCCCAATTCTCAAATTTCCCAATTCTCAAATTTCCCAATTCTCAAATTTTCCAATTCTCAAATTTCCCAATTCTCAAATTTCCCAATTCTCAAATTTCCCAATTTTCAAATTTCCTAAGTTTCCTAAATTTCCCAATTTTCCCAAATTTACCAATTCTCAAATTTCCCAATTCTCAAATTTCCCAATTTTCAAATTTCCCAATTCTCAAATTTCCCAATTCTCAAATTTCCCAATTCTCAAATTTCACAATTTTCAAATTTCCCAATTCTCAAATTTCACAATTCTCAAATTTCCCAATTCTCAAATTTCCCAATTTTCAAATTTCCCAATTCTAAAATTTCCCAATTTTCAAATTTCCCAATCCTTAATTTCTCTAATTTCCCTAATTTCCCTAATTTCCTAAATTTCCCAATTTTCCCAAATTTACCACTTTCCCAAATTTCCCAAAATTTCCAAGTTTCCAACATTTCCAAAATTTCTCAAATTTCCCCATTTTCCTAAATTTCATAAGACGATAAACACTCAAACTTTAGGATTAAATATCACACGACCTATTACTCTTTACTCTAAAGCAGCATACAGGAATATTCGTAGCAGCAAAATCCATCACTCCGCAAAAATCCATTAAAATCCTTGAACCCCAAAACTTGAAATTATGCACTCGAATTTTATGAAAAAAATGTGTGTATCTCACAAGAGATGCATTCTGGGAATAAAACTTGAATGTACAGGAAAATTTGATCTTGTTCATTTGAGAACGCTACTCTAACAGCCTGTAGTACCAGCCACCGTGCAGCGTGTCGAAGCGTGCTTGTCTCGCGCGCGTGTAATTTCGTGTCGGATCTCTAGAGGAGAGCAGACGTTGTCGCGGTTTGACGTCCAGGTGAAAGCATGAGAAACGAGCGAATTATGCACTCGTTTACCATAAGTCATACACGCTGCCAGAGTCGCGGCCACGCTCGAGCATTAGGGGCGTAGCTGTGAATCGTCGGCGTCCAAAGCGGGAACGCTCGGAAATCGAGAGCGGATCGACCGTTTCGAATCGCGTTCCTATTATCCCGGTGACGCACCTGTGACGCTGTTAGCGGCTATTATTGCCGTCGAGGAGACGAAAGAAACGTGAACGGATCTCTTGAATCAAGAGGCAGAAGACAAGAGGATTTTTCTCTTTGAACCGGCGGCAATGGGATTAGCGTTGTTCGGAGCGTATGCATTGTGAAGAGGGTTGAAAGGGAAGGCGGAGACACCTGTTGTCCGACGTGGAACGTCTTCTTTTGAACCCTGAAGAATAGACCAGACCTTGGGAGATTGTTTTCCTTCCTACGAGACCGTATTGTTATGATAAAGAGGAAAATTTGACTAATTTCGTGTTATAGGATTTACGTTTCTGTGCCCCATGGATATTTCTAGTGTGCGAAGGGTGGGGGGATAATTAATTGGAGACACGTGAATTAAACACGCTTTCCTTGCGTAAGAAAAGTCGACGAACCAAAGTTTTCGCCAGGAGGTCACGCGCTTTCGACACGACCCGTTGCAACACGCGATAAAGAGCCACGATGAGTCGATGCATATTTCAACGTCGGCCCGTACAGATTCCCGTTTCACGTTCTAACAGTTCACATCATTTATGCTAACTTATTCACTTAACGACGGCCTCCACGGATGAAATTTATTCAATTAAAACAGAATTTATTCTGTGTCCCCGTACACGTGAGCTTCACATATTATGCAAATGCGGAGGAGCCTCTCTCTTTCTGGCCGCGTTAAAAGACAACAGGAACAAATCGTTCTTGTGTCGTGCCTTTCTCCGGGGAGAAATGTTTCTTCTTCTTAGGGATTCTTTTTATTTGTGAAACTGGAAATCGGAAAATGTACAACGCGTTATATTGCCGATGTATTATATCGCCTATTATTACATCCGCACCCTTAATCAAATATGAAAAAATTCCACACGAAAACAAGTATAAAACAAAGAACGAAAATGAGATACGAAAATCTGTTCCAGCAAATTCCGAAATGAAAGCAAGCATTTATATCGCCGGGCGCCGCAAACTGCAGCGACGCCCGGAGAGCATCCATTTTAATAAGCAAATTAGCGAAACGCGGTACCACGTCCGCGGGACATCCTTTAAGTAGAAACACGCTCGCGTGCCACCGGTGTTTCGCTTTTTACCGGGGCAGTTTAAAGCCCGCAAAAAGGGCAATGCCTCCGGAGAGAGCAGAAGGGAGAAAAGTATGCAGCTCGGGCCAGCTTCTTTTCGAGTCGCTCTCCTGCGGCTTAGCCCGTGGTCGCGTCGTTACTCTGTGAAAGATATATTTGTCATAAGCCGCGGATTGACAAATGTTCGTTCGTTCGTTCGGGTCCCGGTTCGGGCCACGAACGCACCACAATTTACGAGCGTACTCTGAATTATTCAACGGGCTCACAGTATCCTGCACATTTTTATATTATTGTTTATGACCGTGCGCGATTCGATGCGCGGGCAAAAAGGCCCGCGTGCGAATCTGTCGAGCGCGTACCGAGAGATGCTATCTAAATTTAAAGGACATACAACTAACCTGTCGTTTAATCGTATACAATTAGCTGCGCAGAAACAATATGGACGACTTTGTATGAACTTTCAAGATGGACGTTGATAAAGATTGATTTAAAGTATCGAAACGCTGCTGGCAGTGAAAGTAGGAGTAAAAGGGAAACGTTTCGGAGAAAGCATTTACCCCTTAAGCGGTTGCGTCGTATATATACGTCGTCGACAAAATGAATGCGCTACACGAATAAGGGACATATCGGGTTGTTAGAATACTAATGTGTACAAGAATTCAAATGTAAAATCTGATGGAGACTAGGCCTTATAAAAGAATTAATTATACTTTCCATGTATACTTTTTGGTATTGTTATGTAATATGTAATCTTTTTATTTAAAGCTGGCTTATAATTTATAGTTTATTAAGATTAACTAGATTACATTGGAATTCTCACATTGTGATTTATTTTTGAACATAGTCATTTTTTATGACGTATTTTATCATGCATTTTTTATCACGTATACGAAGTGCAAAAATTTCAGAATTTATAAAATTGCAACAGCAACCACTGAAACCTATAAAATTCCAAAAGACAATTCCATAATTCTAAGCTTCTAAACTTTTAAAAATTTAGAAACTGCAAACAAAATTTAGCCTCCAACGTCCTAAAATATGAAGTAAAATATCATTGCGATGAACTAATTAATATACTAACTAATGTATTAACTTCCTAAAGAAGGAAATGGAAGAAAAAGTGGTAGAGCGTTCGGTGATTTCAACTCGTGGTAGAAGATGTCGAGCGTTCTAAGCGGGGCCTGCGTACGCTTTCGTCCCACGGGCTTTCGAGTTCCAACGAAAGGAAAGCGAGTCGTGTTTCGCGAGTTGAAAGGGACGAGAATCGAGATCTGGGGAAGGAGATACAGGCGAAATAAGGAAACGAAGAGAAAAAAAAGAGATTCTCATCGATGACGATGTTTAATGCCGGTCTGAACGCGGTCTCCCAATGCGGCATGTGTTTGACAAGGGAAGCAAACGAACATAATACTCGGACTCTCTGAATCCGCGATGCAATTTATTACGCGATACGACCTCCGGTTAAACTCTCGCAGCAAAGTTAACGGGTATCGCGATTTCGTATCGGCGCGTTTCATCGACGTGCGCTCTCGTTGCTGAATAAATGGCCGAGTTTTTAGCCGTTTTTCTTTGAAATGTCACCGACCGTCAGGCGCGACGGTCCACGGCTTAACAGGCGCCATTGAACGAGATAATCGCGGGTTTCGTAAGCGTGATACCAGATTAATCGATCGGCCATTTGCGCAAAACGTGCGGTTACGAAAGTTAATGCTTCTCGGACGCCATTTTTAGCTGCTTTGCGTAATTCCTCCACGAAAATTCAACCAATTACTTCATCTTATGAGTGAATGCATTATATCCAATTTTTAATCAAGGGCTTCAAGTTTATGCATTTTCGAATTTCTTTATTACCTGTGTTCTGAAACTTTTTAATTCCCAAGTGAAATAAGTTCAATTCTTACATGCAAACATCTTAAATTTTTACTCTGAAATTTTATTAATATTCCTGAACTCTGAAACTGTAAATTTCTTAAGATTTCCAAGTTCAAAAGCTAGGAAATGAATTTTAAAATTTCTTAAGTGTCACGGTAAATTATATTTTTATTATACTATGTATTTATAATATACATTTATTTACTTATATTTACTTATCATATAAATTATATTTACTTATAGTTTCTTATCATATAAATTATATTTACTTATAGATTCTTATCATGTCAAATTTATTTAGTTAGTACCTAGTACATCATGTGATCAGAAGTCCATGTATCCAAAACGAAAGCCAACGTTCACCATCGTACAAAAACCGTATTAAACATGTCGTTACTTTCTTATTGCCATAACCGCTACTTTACAAGTATCGAAACAAGCACCATAAACGCGTCTATACACAAATATGATAGTCCATTCATTATCAGCATTCTCAGTTTTTATCTTCGACCGCCTTATGGATCCCGTTTCCGCGACAGAATTAACACTTTAAAATAAGCACGTCCACATATTATTCTTTATTCATCCTTTTAACATAACTGTTCTAAAGCAAATATACCAGTTTCCGTTACGAAAAGCTGTTACAAGAAGTAGCCCGCAACGGATACAAGCATCAGATTGTTGCATTATCACCGCGAGGATATCTTCATTACAAACGTACGATTTTTATCAGATCGGCTAAAGGCCGAATTAAAGAAATATCCGAAGTAACAAGGCCCCGTACTAACGAACCCATACGGAAATAATCAGCGACATCTTATTTTCCATAGCGGCCGGTCGGCGTCGAAATTAATTGTCTCATCGTGTACAGTTAAGATCGCGGTACCACAGCGCCGTTTAAATTCCCGTGGTTTCGAGACCCCGGATCGCGTCCCGTTAAGAGCCCCGAAACTCGTCGCTAGATCCCAGTTTCTTTACACTTGGCCCATAATTAACGCCGGTAACTCGAATTTAAATAACTCCTTTACATCCTTAACGACGCCTCGGGCGCAATTCGTGGTCAGGCAACATCGGGCGAAATTTCGTGTTTCCAGGGGCCCCAGGGGACATTAAGGGCCGTTGGCCGTTCGCGTTTGACGCAGTCGGGCCGAAATCGCGATCGATCGGCGTAAACATGCCGGAACGGGCAACAATCGACCGCGGACGAGCTTAATTAACCGGCACGAAGGTAGGCCTGAACGCGTTCGGGCACCGTGTGCCGCGTGCACGGCCAACGAATACGTTCGCGTTTTTACTGCTATCGCGATTTCATTCGTGCCACGGCGACAAAGTAAGGTAACGAGCGTGGCAGGAGGTGCCAATCGGTCGAGCAGACCCGTGGAATCCGGGGAACGTCGTCGAGGCGAGTTCTCGCCTTTGCCTTCGCTCGGACAAGTTCATCGGCGACATTCTGGCCGGGTCGTGTGAAACGGGAAACGGAAACGCCCCTGGTCAACAAATGGAATGTCTGCGCTTCTTTCTCTTTCTGTTATGTAGCTTCAACCTCGTGCGCGTCTTTCGCTTCACCTTGAACACGCGTGCATATTAGCGCCGCGGGGTTCCGGCCCCGCCGGATCCTCGTCTTCCTTTTCTCCGAAAGGGTTAAGATCGCGACGAGCCGCGCGATCATGAGCGTCAATCTTCCGTGGCGTTGTCGGCTACCGAAGGAAAAAATTAGCCTGGCCGCTCGCTTTGTCTTCTTGACGTTCACGGACAGAGCTGATTACGTGGAATTCATTATCGATGATTTTTGGGGGACTACGTTTCGTCGGACAACGAAAATCCAATATTAACCCTTTGCACTCGAGAGCTGATTCTCAATCGCCATTCTATTTAATACGATAATTTGAAATAAGCATTTTTTCACTAATTCTATAATATGACACGTGTGATGAATAAACATAATGAAATAAACAACAGTGCAAATTATTAGTAAAGAAATGATAACCTCAAGAAAATTCATTTAACTTTTTAACTAAGTTTTAAAGTTGCTGTTTGTAAACGGTCAAATTAGTGCAAGGGGTTAATATCCACCCTTGCATCACGGTTTATTTATTAGACGCCTCAACTACCCCCTTGAAGAAAATTAAAGTGTTACATCAATTCTGTATTCAACTCTACTATTTGGGATTAATTCTTCAAACTGAGGTATATGCAAGAAACTAGAGGTTCAGTTGTGAGTCCTGTCCAGAACAAATAAAACAAGCATCTCATAATTTTAACAATTTGAAGTACAAAACCTTGCAATGTAATCTGATGCCTCAAATTCTGAAAAGTCCACATAATCAAATAACCCTGTCACTAATATCTTGAATGAAACATTCTAATATGACGAATATTGCTCTCCATAAATGTTTTCCTTACTGTTTAAAACACCTAACGGAATTGCTTGTACCATTCCATCAGATACCCCGAACACAGGGTGGGGGCGACACTGAAAAAGTTCAATTTTCTCGTCCGAATATATCATCGACCGAAACATCGTCAGTGGTCCTCAGAAGCGTTTAATACTTGTCGAATGTTTATTATCCGACCATTTGCGAAACACGTCCTCAGAATTTCCTACAAGATTGATACAGCGTAAAATCGTGCGTACGCGCGTGTACATACGGCATTAATCCATCCGCGTGGAATATCGGCGCGATATTAATTAATGTTACCAACTCGAGAAACATGCGAGTATTTGTCTGATCGGGGCCGTGGTATGGTTTCCCGAAATTGACTCATTAAAGAATTTATCGCGCTGTTTTAATTCAAAACAGCCTCAGCCATGGACGCAATCGTTCCATTCTTCCTTTTTCTTTTCGTGCGCTCGGAACGCATGCTTGACTAATTGGCAGGACACTGGCCCACACAAGGACCTGGCCTAAGTGTGAACCTGTTTGCGAACGACATCATCGGTTCACGCGAAATTACCGACGATTCCTTCGCTCGCTTTGCTGAAGATTTTGTAAGGTGCATTTGGATATGGTTTTCCTGAATGTGGGGATATGTGTAACTTAGGGGGATCGTGTGGGGATCAAATAGGTGATCATGTGTGATCTGAACATATAGGTGATTTGACGTACAGGTTACTTGTAGGTGACATCTGATGTGAATGATATTATAAGTTTAATGTGGACATGATGATCAAACACGTAGATGCCTTAACTTGTAAATAAACACATGGGTAACTTAATGTGTGAGTGAATAATCACATAGGTGATTTAATGCGTAATCTAACTTATACACAATCTAAAAGTGATCAAACGAGTAGGTATATAACTTATACAACGTAGTAATCGAACGCACGAATATCTAAGGTGTAGCTATCTGACGTACAGTTATCTAACCTCCAGCAGTCTAATGCCCAGATATCGAGTGCGTAGTAATCTAACACGTAGAAACCTAACGCACATATATCTATCTGATAGATATACAAACCTTATTCATCCAACATGTAGTGATCTAATGCGCAAATATCTAACGCGTACTTATCCAACACGCGACACTAAAGCTGACACAATGAGTCAACCTAGTTAATCCGCATTTCTCCTACCTGACTCATCCCCCCATTTGCAAATTTCCTACCGAGAATATTCGATAGAACGACACAGTCATCCGACACCGTGTGAATCCATTAACAACCGCCTTGCCTGTGACACGCGTTCAAAACAACTATTTCGCGCGCGAAATTTTGCGGTCGAGCCATTTCATGGAATCGCTACATATTCATTAGCCAGGTTGCGCGATTGACATGCCGAAATTCCGTGTAACATACCGACACGTATCGATGCTCAATGTCCGACCAGGCACAAGTGATTTCACCGTGCAGAAATACGATTCGATGCGTCATTCTTTCGGACGTATCGGCCGATCGGACACGCGAGCGAGAATCGTTGAAACGTTTCTTTGTTTCACATCGAATATGCGATTGCTACGAAACGATGACTGACAGCTGGAACGTTCCGTGGCGAACTGTACGAGTTACGGCTCGATAGCGATATTACTATTGTAAGATCTCCGGTAAAAGTACCGGCGAATCGGTTTCAGACGTCAATTAAACTGATGGGAGAACGATCGGTGAGATTCCGTGACGTTCATGTCTAGTGATATTTTGACTGGAACCTTTTGTGCAACTTTGAGAATTCTTATGTAAGTGGTATGACCTTGTAGATCAATTTGTAGGTTGCAAAGGGGTCAGGTGCAAGAATGTGGATTCAGCTCTTGAGTTAATAACCTTCATATCTACATATCTAGCTGTCTTGACATCCATCAAGGGTTAAGTACGTTACTGGTCAAGAATTTATTACATTTCAAGTAGAATATTTCTATATTCATTTAAATCCTCATTTTTGGATATTTGTCATTATGTGCTATGTTTGAGTTAGGTCCACGTTCATGTCATGTGCATTAGAAGTTTTATCAATGTAACTCACATGTGACAATCACATGTGGATTTGCTAGATAGACCCATTATAACTTTGCACAAAATATCATTCTGATGTGATGCAAGTCACACGACAGTAACTGAAGAGTTAACAGAGATTGGACATTGAAGACCAAAGAGTTAAACTATCAGAGATACTTTGCATAAAATAGCCATCTGCTGTGAATCAAATCACACAACAGTAACTGAAGAGTTAACAGAGTTTAAAGAATGAAAACTCAGCAGATAAACCATCATTGAAGATTGATCGAAGACCACAGAATCTATCCGAGTTTGAAGTCTATGTTGTCATACGAAGCTAAGTTCATCACATCCAGAGCTATGTATCAGCAATATTCGCTCCGAAATCTCCGGAGAAAGTCAACGTACTCAAATAGCGAAAAAGTGCAACGCGTTTGTATCCGTGGGGTATCTTCAGCCAGCAAATTCGAATTGAGAAGCGTGAAAAACGCATTCCACGATCGTTACACGCAGCTGCATACCGCATCGTTCGACGCTTCATTCTGTGCGACTCCTCCCCGAAGTCGGTCCACAAATCATGCGAATGACGTTACTATCGGCGCAAGGGACAGCCGGCTGTAAAGCCGCGCAGCCCTGAAATGACCCTCTGCTCGAGCACGGGTCAAACGGTCGTAACGCGGTCGAAGAAACTTCTGGCTCGTGTTCTCGTTGTTTCTCTGCTTTTCTCGCGTGCCTCTCGATTCGTATAGAGACATCGTCGAACATCGCGTACACGTTCGGACCGCGAAGTATCGCGGGGTCAACAGGTGCGTAAAATTTGTGGCACGCGGAAATTAGCGGGGTGGCGGCCGTAAACGGTCGTGCACCGGTGTTGCCTCGATAAAAGGAAGATTTAGGTTCGTGGCCTGGGCTACACGCCGGTATCTTTGCAAATTGATCGCGAGGAAGGATATTAACGGCGATGGATCATCGGTTCGTTGTTGAATCCTGAAGGCGGCGCGCTAAATTATTGGCGTAATATATTATCGCGGTGCCGGCTGAGAATGAAACAGGAGTAAATCTTTTTCGGACGAACCTAACGCGTTATATGGGTACAGTCATGAGCAAATATGGCTTCCCATAGACAAAATATGGCGAAAGGGCAATTGCTTCTTTATTCATTCATTTTTACGAATTTTTACAGACTTTTAGGAATTTTTATGGATTTGTAGCATTTGTAAGGGGTTTTCAAGGATCAGTAAGGATTTTTGAAAAGTTTAACAATTTGAAAATTAATTTAGAAGCGTAGAAAGGGGTTGATGGATCTCTACGATATTTATGAGATTCGTATAGAGAGTATGAAAAATTGAAAACTTAAAAATTTAGTGAACTTGAAAATTTGCAGAGTTAAAAATTTGAGAACCTGAGCATTCATAAAAATTTGAACTCGAAGTCCGAACTTTCTGAAAAAATTTGCAAATCAAAAAATTCAAGTTAAGAAATTGCGTTCACGCACATGTCACACAAATAAAGTCTACATAGTACACGAATATCCAACCGCGTTTCTACGGCGTTGTTTCATACAACGTAACTCGAGAGCGACCGTTCACGAGTCGCTCGGAGAAATTGGATAAGCTAATTACTTCCGCGAAACAATAACGACGAGGATTCCTCGATTTATCTTTTTACGCCGCGTGTATCGTAGGATACTCGTTAAGGCTCGAACCCTTCGCGCGAACCCGCGGAACGTGTGGAGCGTAACGATATTTGCATAGCGGCGGGAGGAGGCGTGAGACATAATGACTAGAGGTGCGGTTATTGCCGCCGAAGAAATTGATCTTCCCGGCAATCGTTGCCTCTCGTTCGGGTAAATGTCGATCCATGGATCTGACGAATCAACTGCTCGTGAGAATCCGCCGTGTGACTCATTTCCATCCGTTTTACGTATCATCCCTTGTGGGAAATTCTGTTTCGAGATTGTAACTCGATGGGTAATTCGATTTCTATGATGAAATGTAAAGTTACGTTTCTTTCAGGATAATCAAATTGCTTGTGCTATTTTCTTGTGGTGTAAGGAGATCGTACGGGTGCATAATGAAATTGCGTTATTTTATGTCAGTAATGAAATTACACTTGTTATTTCTTGTTCAATAATAAAATTGCTTATGTCACTTCATGTTCAATAATAAAATTGCTTATGTCACTTCATGTTCAATAATAAAGTGGTACATTGTTACTTCTTGTTTATTATTATACTTACAATTATAATAATACAATTACAATTATAATACATTTGTTATTTCTTGTACATTAATTGCGCGTCTTTTTTCTGGTACAATAACAAAATTGCCTATCTCACTTCATGTTCATTAATAAATTAACTCAATGTTACTTCTCGTTCATTTTCCTTTACACTTCTATAAACTCACTTAGTAAATTCAATAAATTCAATAACATTTAATAAATTCAACTTTTATATTTATATAGCAAAAATATATTCAACAACTGCAATTACTACACCCATTTAAAATACAAAATAAACATACATATTTCACAATAAAGAAACGTATTTGCCGTGAAGATCTGCATATTTTCAAAGAAGACGAAGAGTAAAGATAGAAAGAACAAAGGATGTATTTTGAAGAGTGCCGAACACGCGTCAGAAATTTCACACTTCCGGTGAAACGACGAGCATAGGCGCACGTGGTCCCGGTGCTCGACCGGAACCGCTATAACACGCGCCTCTTCGTATTTACATACGCTCGTCAAGGTGTACCGTTGCTAGCGTGTGTCCGTGCGTGCATGATAGAGCCACAGCTCTATTCACAGGGACGATCACGCGAGATCCCGAGAGACAAGCGGGATTAATCACGGTTACCGATACAGTCGTTCTTAATTGGCAGCGTGTGACGTATCTATTAATGGCGAGCAACGACGCGACGTTCCGCGTAGCCGATTCCGAAGATTAGGAAAAGCGAAACGGAAAATTGTGTGTACAGGCTGTCACATAACTGGCGGCAATCTATTAGTATTTACATTTATTTTGTTCGTTACAGATATTAGGTGAAATTGTAGTGCAACATTTTTTTATGCGAGACATGGTTTTTGGGAAAAGTGTATTGGAATATTTGATAAAATTTTTGTGGGAAGATGATGATTTTAAAAATGATAATAAAAAAAAATCATTGCATGGTAATTTTAACGATGATAGTATAGCAAGATGATAATTTCAACAATTCTATAATTAATTCAACTAATTATGCATGATACAAACAAACATATACATAATAATTATGGGTATATGAATATTTATATACAATTATTAACATCGACAAATTTTGTCTAATTATTAACATTAATATATTACATGTATACAAATTTATATACTGCATATTATATGTACATATAAGTATAGTTCTATAGACCTCCAAAATTAAAAAATTTAGAAATAAACAAACAACAAAATTTAATCTTAAAATTTGAGAACCTCGAAATAAAAAAATACAAAAGCCCAAAAACATTAAAATTCGAAGAACGAAAAGTTAACAAATTCCACATAGATTCCCCAGATTACTCGACGGCGTACGCTGTGTCCCCGACTTATCTTCCTGTCCACGCGAGAGAGATGAAGAGATTGAACGAGAAAAATGATATCCTCTGTTAACATGCCAGTTACCTCTCAGAAATTAATAGCGGCTTCTCTAATTGATACGTAGAATGACTGTTGAATGTCTCCCTCGATCTCCGCCGTCTTCTTCGCCTCCCTCCACCTACCTGTTTTCACATCTTCGCCCTTTATCTGTCCTCCACGATCGCTCGAATCGTCCTCTCTATCTGTTCGACTCGATGACTCTCGCTGGCACTTCGGTTTTGTGCGTTCCTTTGCATACTTCTACGTTTTCTACGTCCGTGGACTGTGTTTCTACGTGTACGATCGCGGCGATATATTAAAAAGATTATCAAAAAGGGCGGGTGTTGAATTTTCTTGGAGAACGTAGGAGATGTGGAGATATTCTTCTTTAAAATCTGTTTGTGCGTTACTTCCTTATGAGTCACTCTTGAATGGTTTTATTTGAATTTGATCATTTTTCTTTGTTGTTGGATTTGGTGAAGAGATAGGGGTGGGATTTGGGGACTTTCAAGGTTGGAGATGGAAGGACTTGGAAGTCCTTTGGAGAGTTGGGGATCTAGGGATTTGGACATTTGATGATTTGGGAACTCGGGAATTTGGAACTTTGAGAATTTGGGAATTTGGTAATTTAGAAAAGTGAGAAATTGGGGAGATGGAAATTTGGGAAAGTGGGAATTTGGACGTATAGAAATATGAGAAGATGGAAATTTGGGGGAGTAGAAATTTGGAGATGTGAAAATTTGGGAATGTGGAAATTTGGGGATGTGGAAATTTAGAAATATGGAAATTTGGGAAAGTGGGAATTTGGGGATGTGGAAATTTGGGAAAGTGGAAATTTGGAAAAGTGGAAATTTGGAAAAGTGGGAATTTGGGGATGTGGAAATTTGGGAATGTGGAAATTTGGGAAAGTGAAAATTTGGGGATGTGGAAATTTAGAAATATGGAAATTTGAGAAAGTGGAAATTTGGGGATGTGGAAATTTAGAAATATGGAAATTTGGGAAAGTGGGAATTGGGGAAAGTGGAAAATTGAGGATATGGAAATTTGGGATGTGAAAATTTGGAAAAGTCAGAATTTGCAAATTAATGTTCTCCACAACAAACCTCCTCAAATATTTCACCAAAAACTTTCAAAACTCGATTTTAATTTGAGCTCCTTTGAAACCGATACCCCATTGTGCAATACTTTGAACCAATCCCGCGTTAATTGAGACGTCGGTCCAGCACGACAGTTAATGACGCGTGTAATTAAAAATTACTCCCCTGTATGGATTTATTGCGACGTGCACAGAAATTTAAAGAGCTGAGAAATTTCTGTTGGAACCTAATAGAAGTTGTCCGATGCTTATCAGATCGAATGCTTTGTGTTTAAACGAGATTTCAGCTCCACTTTATCTTTCGAATCTCGTAATTATTTTTATGGCATTTTTCCGTGGATACAGATGTTACAGGGATTACAGTGAAAACGTTAATCCGTGATAAAGGGATTACCGGTATATTGAGTTGAGGTGTTTAATTGCTCTTTGAAGACAGATATTGCACCTTGCACCTGTTATTTCTCCCACAGCAATAAAATATCGAATTAAATTGTGGTACCATTACTTCGTAAATACCGGAACGTTTGCAATGAATTCTGAAATTAACAGCCCGTTAAAATGCAGGTAAATGTATTTAAATGCGGTAAAATAATTTTCTTGAACAATTTACTTCTTGATGTGTTAGGTGAGTTCATTTTTATGTACTCGTTGAATGTAATATTTAATGTATTTGTTTGTGAATTTTTGTAATTTAATATCAAATATATTTTTCGTAGTAAAAGAATTAGTATAAAAGCAATACATTATTAGTGTATGAACTTTGTTACTGTGTAAGCAATTATAGGATGTATAATTATAAAGAAACATTATTATAAATGATATAATGTAAATTCTAATCTTATGTTTAACATCAATGTCATGTTTAAACGGTTTAAAAAAGTATATAAAGAAATTGAAAAATATTGTTTAAAAATCTTTGAATAGACTCTTCTCAGACACATAAAAGTTTTTAGGTTCATTGCTCGAGTGCAATAGTAAATTAAAAAATACCCTCAAAATAAATCCATGTTAAAAATGTTTAACTCCATCAAAATTACCACCTGTTACATTATACGCCTACACAATTATTCAGTAAAACTGATATCATGTCACAAGTGACACACGTCCAATGAAGGTTATTTATTCAATTACATTTGGGGCGCCAATCATCTATGACTTCTACGTCAGTCAAACTGTTAGTAATCGCATTTGCATTCTATTATTTCCTCTGACACATAACCTCAAAATACGAAACGTTTCGACGATGATTTTCTCGTGGAACAGAAATATTTTCAGATTCTTGGAAGAAGATGTATTTTTTACATGAATTAACAAATGAATATTTTTTAGTTGAAAAATTTATTGAAAGAGAAGTAATGAGGAGGGTAGAAAAATTATCTTAAATGTAACATTTAATTTAACTTAATTAATTCTGATGTAGTTTAAGCCTAATTTATATGTAACTTAGTTTGAGCTTGACTTAATTTTAATTTAGTTCAAGTCTAATTTATATGTAATTTAGTTTGAGTTTACCTTAATTATAATTTAAGTTCATTTCTAGCTTAAGTCTAATTTAATTCTAATTTAGTTTAAGTCTAATTTAATTCTAATTTAGTTTAAGTTTACCTTAATTATAATTTAAGCTAACTTCTAGTTTCAGTCCAACTTAATTCTAATTTAGTTTAAGTCCAATTTATATATAACTTAGTTTGATTTTACCTTAATCCTAACATAAGCTAATTTCTAGCTTAACTCTAATTTAATTCCAATTTACTTTAAATCCACTCCAAACAAATTTTAACATAAACCATCCAGCTAGACCCAACAAGCTTCCTACTCGCCTCCCATAAAAAACAATAAAACCTCCAAGCAACCCACAACATCTTCACATATCGGTATAACCTGTCTATGAAAGATTTCACAAAGTTCGAATAGAATGTACGTATGATTTGGTTAGGCCAACGCGAAGAACCGTACGATTCTTTATCCTGCGACGACATCCGCGCCAGAAATAACGTCACCCACGCTTCCCAGTATCCTTCTTTCGCGTCGGGATCCACGAATTCCGTTCGTTGTGGATTTTGGTTTGTATCACCGGGGAAACGAACGTTTGCTTACCTTTCTCCGTCGTTGTGGCCGCCGTACGCCTCTTTCATATTCCGCCCTCTTTCGTGGAATATGTCGTGCTTTTACGAACTCGTTTGTATATATACATTCGGCCGGCACACATGTTGCCTCCACGCATGACGCTTCAACCGAACGGCCCGTGAAACCAGTCTGGATCTTCTTGATTAACTGCTGCATCAATAAGTTGTCTTTGAAGCTATTTGCTCGACGTCAAAATTTGTTTGCAGATGGGCGTTGGCGTGAAATCGATGCACGTTCGTTTGCATAGGTTCACGAAAATTAAATATCGGCTTTCTCTATTTTTTACGGCTGATTACTGGTATCGGAAATATTTTTGATAAGGATTTTCTCATGGGTTTTCATATCTCTTCATACACTGATACTGCACTTTTGAAATATTTAGAGAGGAATATTGGTACATGTTAGTGAAGTGATTAATATTTTCGAACTGAAGTTTCAAGGAAAATTTTTGTGTAATCATAATACCTGTGCTCTTAATTTAAAAATGAAAATGGAGTTCAAACGTGAATAAACAAAATTGTACATTCTTCATCTTGATGAAGGCAGATGTTAAGAACAGCATTTGAACAAATGGGGTAAATAATCTCCCAAAAGATGCTAGGTATATTTCTCGTCTAAAAGCGTAAATTTGAACCAACCGCTCAACAATTTAAATCCCCATCGAGAAGAATAAACTGGCGAGATATCACATACGAATTACTGGATATCGCATTAATCCGAAGCCAGCATTATCCGTGGATTTCTCCGAAGACCCCGGGACCAACGTGACAAAAGCATCAACCGGCATAGACAAAGGTATCATTATCGGTACAGAATAAATAATACCTGGTCGATTCCTCGTAGAATCGAGTCGTGACAGCAATCAACGGGATTACTCCGAACAGCCGCGAGCTCGCGTTTCTCGCACGATCACAATTCTCATCGCCATTACTCTGCGTTTCCTGGTACACGCCTGAGACGCTCACTAGCGGGGCTCTCGGGCTTTTACAAAGCCTTCTTTTAATGCCGTGTTGGATTTGTACGGACTCTAAGAGCCCCGACACGCCTGTAACAACGCGTTTTCCACATACAGAGAGAAACGACATGCGTGCCGAGAGTGAGGAAGAGCAATAAAGCGAACGGGATCCTTCTGTCCACAAAGGGTGACTGATTCGATCCCTCGAATCCCAGCTACGTCCTCCATCGTCCACGGGTTTTACTTTTATTGCCGCTGCTGGCTGCGCCTCGAACCACGTCGTTTCGATGTAAACGCGTGTGAAACGGCGCTTTATTAGTTTATTTTTCGGGGCCCCCCCTTTTTGCCGGGACGCGCGCGGTCAACGCCGCCTTAAATCCTTCTGTTCCGAGTGGGACTGGTGTTTAGGAACTAACCGCAGATTACGGGAGTGTCTTTTTTAAGACCCTTCTGGTGGCCAGATCCGTAAACGAGCAGACTGCTTTTACACGTGAACCGCTTTTTTCGTCTTGGCCATGAAACGCTATTCGGGCGATCAGAATAAGTGGGGCGTTTTTGATCCTTCAGCGGTTTTCATCGCTCTATTCTTTTTCATCTTGACCATCTTCGCGTTTTTTGGCGTTCATCTACATGTTTCGGATCGTTAAAAATCTACACGTTTTTGGTACTACACTTTTGGTCCACATGTTTTTGATGGTTGAGGGTCCACACGTTACTGCTGATATAACTTTTCGGTTATTTACAATCTTTATATCTTTGACCGATGAACATTTACACATCTTTGGTAATGGAAGATCTGCATGTTTTTGGTCATTAAAAATTTACTTGTATTTGACACTACACTTTGTCATTAATGATCCACATGTCTTTGAGGGTCCACATGTTTTTGACTGCTGACATCAATAGGTTTTTGATTATTAATAAACTTTATTGATCTATGAAGATTTACATATCTTTGATGATTGAAAATCTACATGTCTTTGATCTTGTTGTGGATCCACAGGTTTTCAAGCATTAAAGATCAAGGAAAAAATGGCTGAACATGTAATTTGTTGTCTGAATCACATCTGTGACATTCCACTATCACTTAACACTTCTGTTCCATATATTTTGAGGTTGAGCTGAACATGCAATCTATAATATACAGTCTGAGTAACTTCAACGTGGCTCTATTTTATAAAACTGAACTGATGACCTGTTTCTAGTTGATTTCGTGTGAAATCAATTTCTTCGAACAGATTTCTTGTGGTTGATTATTACACGCTTCTTGTTAATTTGTGCATCGTTGATGATCGCTTCTGAACGATTTGAGGGAATGAAGCGAGTAACGGAAATGAAGGAAGACTTCATGCGTTATAAATCCAATTATGATGCTTGTAACAGATTATACTTTCTAGGAAAGTTCTTTTAAACCTCTGCAGCCGTACATCTGCTCTTAGCCAATAGCTTGAATGTAAGCCTGTCTCAAGTTTGCTTTAACTAAAACGGATAATTAGTTCTTTTTGATCGGTAGATATTGGATAAACAGTAGTTTAAGATGGAGGAATAAAAGTTAGACAATTAATGATGTATTTGATCGTTATGGTACGATGGAAAATTCAACTCTAATGTCTTCTGTAAGATTGTGTATTTTTGGAGTTAACTTTTTTCCATTGTTAACCCGTTGATCAATTTAAAGCAAAATTATCCTGATTAATTCTTAAGTATTAATTTAATGTAGTCTAACCCTACATCTAACCAGCAGCTACAAGAATGCAATTTATAATTCAGTTAAATACAAACGTCTAACATTCACAACAGAGTTTCATAAACATAAAACAGGATACTCATTAGTTATTATGTTACAAAAATAATTACAGTTGCTATCGACACAAGTGACATTAAATCTTCCCTAGGATATTAAATTGAAACATTCGATGGGACTCGAAGGGAAGCAGAATCAATAACCTCGTCACAGCAATTACCAGAAGGCGTTTGAACTGGACACTCGTTTTCATCAAAAGTATTCAGGAACACCTCACGAGCCACCTGCAATTAACGTAACGACGCGAACGATCGTAAACCGAAGTTTCCAGCCAACGTATCGCGTCTTCCCTCTCGAATAAACTTCTCGTTCTTAATCCCGAAGGGACGTCCCGGAGTTTCGATTTGTATTACCAACGTTGAAGCACGAAACTCCGGCGATTTAACGACGAAAGAAATCACGAGATGCGCAGCTCGCGCGAGAACCATTGGCGTAACTAGGATTTTTGTCTGAAAGCTAATTTTGAATTACCTCAACCGTGTGGGTCACTGCTTGTCACGTTTTACATCACTGTCTGTTATAACCTCACGTGTCAGATTGCTACGCGTTAGACTGCTGCACGTCAAATTACAACTCGCTACTTTATTGTACATACGTTGGATTACACTCTAGAATGCTATGCGTTGCTACACACTACTTTACTCAGCATAAAATTGCTGTATGTCAGATTACTGTATGCTAGATTACTGGGCATTAGATTATTACACGCCAGTTTGCTACGCGTTAGATTGCTACTCGTTTATACCTGGTTGTTATATGTTCAGTTGCTACGTGCTAGATTGCACGTCAGGTACCGTTCGCTAGACTACTAGTTATTAGATTATTGCACACTGTTACATTGCTACGCGATACGGTGGTACACGCTAGAGTACTGCACGTTCGATTACTGCGCGCTAGATTGTTAGACGTTCGATTACTGTGCGCTAGACTGTTACGCGTTCGATTACTGTGCGCTAGATCGTTACATGTTCGATTACTGTGCGCTAGATTGTTAGACGTTCGATTACTGTGCGCTAGATTGTTACACGTTCGTTTACTGTGCGCTAGACTGTTACGCGTTCGATTACTGTGCGCTAGATCGTTACACGTTCGATTACTGTGCGCTAGACTGTTACACGTTCGATTACTGTGCGCTAGATCGTTACACGCTCGATTACTACGCGTCGGATTATTACACGCTACACTGCTACACGTCATACTATATACACATGAGCTCATATACGCCTTGAATCTCTTATAGTTTAGTCACATGACAAGTCACCTATGTGACAGGACGTCACGCGTTAGCTCACCTACATATTAAATCGCCGCGCCTTATATAGCTACACATAGTATTACCATATGTTAAGTCACCACATATTGGTTCCCCATGCAACTGAGTATTACATTGCCATGTTTACATGTCCACATATTAGCCAAGTGTTGTATCGCTGCTCACTAGTGTTCCACGTATTATATAGCCATGTATTCTTCAAGTATACAGCCATGCATTTGATCATCGTTGCATAACCACTCATTCGTCCACCACGTTGTATAGCCATGAACTAGCTCACTAGTTACATTCCCACAAGCATATCAATGCAGTGCAGACCCACCCTGGGCCCTACCCAGTTACGCCAATGGTCGGATCCTTTCGTAAAGGTATTCGAGGCTAATGCGGGCCTCTAAAGCCGCTTCTAATGCGCCGTCGTACAGAACACTGCCGCATCCTTATATAGGAAAGGCGTTTAATTAACATTTCTCGATGACCGCGGGTAGCCTGCGACTACGTCACGTCATTCTCGTTCGCGCTCTCGCGCCGTTGCTTAACCTTTCGCTCCCTCGAGCTCCGTTAGAAAAACGAGTTTACGAACCAATAGTGCGGAGTTTGATAAACGTCTGATCCTCGTGGAACGCGGTGTGGCAACCGCGTTAACCGGGTTCGTCATTTTTGGTACTCTTAATCGTCTTCGTTAATGAATCACCAGGATTCTCGATGGGGAAAGACATCCCCGGCAATCAGTGTCAATCACGATATCCTTGGCGTTAGGCTTCTTGTAATCAAGATACCCGGCCGCTACCGAGGGAACGCTGCTCGCGATACAATTAATTGCGACTTTCTGCTCGTTGAGAAAGCCTAATCGGAATGCTAAGTGGTCAGTTTAGACGCGGATACATTTTTGCGGGGGTGGAAGCCGGAGCGCTATTAATTCTCCCGGACATTAATCCTCGGATTAACCTTTGGCGCGGCTAATTAAGCTCTTTGTGTGGCTGATGCTAGTCTAGCAATAATAAATGTCCTGGCGCAGATATGTTCGAGGAAAATAGAACGTACCTATTGTGAACTATTATTAGTACGAACCCAACTGTATTATCAGAACCTACTCTTAAGGGAAAATAAACTGGTTTGATTTATACTATTTTTCTGAAAATTGCGGAGCATGATAGGTCATTCTAGAAATGTATACAAATAATTTACAACGGTCAAAGCTCACACATTGGCAAAACTTTCACTTCAGATTTTTAAGTCATCAAAATATGAAGTGTAACTGGTTGTTCAGACCAGGTGACTTGTGGATGAATACATAGCAAATATAAAGTATTCATCTTGATTATTGATCTATAAACTTTGATGTCATCAAAGTATGAAGTCTCTGGTTATCAGAACGTTTCATGCTCTTACCCGATGATTAGACCTTGTCCAAATGCTCCACGATTATGAAATTTTCATCTTGTCTAACCTATAAGACATCAAACTATCACATCTCTGCAATTGTTCACAAGTCTCATCTCATCAAGCGATTGCGTTAATCGTGTCAAATACACATGAACCGCCAGCTGTTAAAGGAAGCAGGGGTCAACAAGTCGCGGAGCAACGAAACTCCCGTTTGCAGCAGCTCTCATGCGTTCCCGTCACGCAGAGCGCAACATTTTTCACCAAACATTCGGTTGTTCGTGTTCGCGGCCGCCCTTCGTGCATGCACGATCACGAGAAACACGAGCGTCCCGTGGCGAGTCCACCGAATTCCGGGTAAAAAGCAACGAGTAATGACTCGGTCCGTTCGTGTTCCTTCCTGCCCTCGTTTCGTCTGTTCAACCCTTCGGCGCGAGTTCCTCGCGCGGCGTAAGAGGGCCCGAATTCCGAACGAGGCGGCAAAAAACCGTTTTGGGCGAGCAGGAGAAGCACGAGGGCCATAAAAAGGGACCGGCCCAGAGCCCGGCAGAGTTGTTCCCGTGTTCTAACAGTTGTAACTCGCCGCTTAATGCGACCGACTGGCCGCGGCTGGCGTGTCGACCGCTTGTCTAGCTCGAAAACCGGTGAAATCGATGCCCGGTAGATTTACGACGACCCGTGTCGTGGATCCGTGAATTACCACGACCCAACCGTACCCGTGGCTTGTTCACGGGTAGACGCGTTGCTCTCGCTTTTTGGTGGTCCGCCGGTTCCTCGTTATTGTGTCGAGGTTGCAGACGATCGTTAATTTCCTGGCTTTGATACCTGCTGGAGATTGTCAGGAACAACTATAAGTTCCCTAGGGGAAATATGACAAATCTACTCATTTTTCGGGGTATTTCGGGATTTTTGGGATTTGATCGTTTGGGGATGGGTGAAGGTGGCGAAATTCGAGGATATGGGATTTGGGGACTTGGGGATCTGGGAATTTTGGACTTTGGGATCTTTGAGATTTACGGGTCTAGGGATATTGAAGTCTAGGGATTTTCTGAACATAGGAATTTGGGCATCTAAGGATTTGGGAGCATCAGCTATTTGGAAATTTTAGAACTTTCAGATTGTAGGAATTAGGAACAACCCACATATCCTTAAATATCCTCAAATGCCACTACATGTGGACTTCAGCGTGGCGCCAGAAGATCGCAGGGGAATGTCGTGCGAAGCAGTCAGTCGTCGTTTCGAAGAACCCGTTAGCCTTCGTGGTGTACATGTTAGTCGATATTGCTGAAATAACAGGCTTGCTTCCGGTGTACAGACGAAGCTGCAGTTCTGGTCGCGATCAACCGCAATTGCGATACTTTGAATGTAAAATTGTCGCTCGTTCGAGCCCCGTGTGCCGTTATGATTGACTTCGAAGGATAGAGCAGCCTACACGAGCGTAATCTTTGAACCTCCAACGCGGATTACGTTGCGAAACGTACCTTCAACTTCCTTGCTATTTTCAACAACGTTCGCGGAATTTCTGTGCAGCTCTGTCTTGTTCGCTGGATTTCCACGGGACAAAGCTTGTTCCGCTATTCACGGAAGGAATAAAAGCAGGATAATTCAGGCTATGCTACGATGTGCATTAAAATGAACAGTTTGAAGGTCTACCAGGTTGAAATGAGGATTTCAGGATTATACGCACGGATTTGTTTTAAATTACACAAAGAGGTACAAATTATGTTACAAAATGTTTCTTCTCCGTTACGAAACGAACGTGCAAAAAATTACAATCATTTAATAAAAATCTTCGATGAGATTAAAAATACATAAAAGCGACAAAAAGTATTCTCTGAAGTCTGATTTCTTTTTATACATATAATTTAAGAATCAAAAGTTTTTTTCTTTAGATTCGAAACCTGTTTTATTTTACTGCAAAGATTAAATCCGTAAGTTTCTTGAAATTAAGTCCGTATTCGAAGGATTATCAGCCGTCGATCATAACTACCTCCCCGAATCGTCGATCCACATTAAGAGAGTCTTAAAGCTTGTCAATCGTCCACACGTTTTTTCAGAACCGTCTTCCCGTATCGGAGCCCTAATCCTCGAGGTGTTAACGTTATCTCCCATCAGCGCAAACGTCTCCGTCGTACTCTTCCATTACGTGATCGCGTCGTCAATCGCGCTTTCCAATCCGCCGGTAATCTCCATAAATCTCCGGTACCGATGTCTCGGGTTTCAATTTTCCTAAAACACCGATACGAAATTGCCGTTTCACGATCGAACAAGGAGGCCAGACATCACGTCCGAGCATATTGTCGTCCGTGGCGTATATATTTCATTGGCGTTATCCGTTGCCTCTTAACCGTTGCTCCACTTCGGATATATCACCGATCCGGCGACTTTCGCCCGGATAGCTTCGTACCGGAAGTCAGGGCCCCGCCTGGAAGTCGCGGGCAGCGCCGGTAATCGACCGATCACCGGGGCCCACCAATGGAGAGACATTATTTCTCCGGCCCTCGAAATAGGTCGTGTAAGTGCCTTCGTGGCCCACGTGCCCCCATGGTGGACACTTCCAGGTAGATATCCGAAGCGAAAGAGGTACGGTACACAATGAGCCGGAGGGGGGAGAGATAAAGATGGAAAGTAAAGCGAGATTCGTGGAGAAACAAAGAGATAGTTCGAGGACGCTATCGGGCGCGCTCGCGGGCACCCCGTCCTTACAGAGCCCGTGTCACGGGCCGAGGAATGACGTTCGTTCCGGATTATTTATTGCCGTGAAAAATACTTCGAAGTGTCCCCGGCCAGGCTCGTCTCGCGATAACGGAGAGCCTCTACGTTTCTCTGTTTCTCGTCTTCTCCTTCTCGTCCTCTTATCTCAGCTTTGTTCCGACCGACGAGAAACCCCATTCGCCCACGTTAACCCTCGGGAACGGATCGGGAGGAGGAGAGGCCGAGAGAAGGATATCGAAAGGGGCAAAGGTGGTCGAACCATTTCTTTGCCGCTCGATCCCCTCGCGGCGAGATACGACGTTGACGCCTAGAATCCTCGAGATACGTCTCGATAATATTGGCCAGGAAATATCGCGGCAAGTTTGAACTACGACCCGTTCGTTACGCAGACGTCGCGAACGTTTGTCACCGCGCAGGGATCTCGAGAAGAACGGTTTTATTCAATCGGATGGAAAATGTTTGAAGGTCGTCGCGATTGTTTTCAATGGCGTGGGTGGTCCGCGTGTTTCTCGGGAATAATCACGTAGCGAGCGCGCACGGGATACGACGTTCCTGTGAATCATTGTCATCGATATGCAGCCACGCGTCCGATCACGGCACACGCGCGAAAGCTTGATTAAACATTACGAATGCCGTTCACGAACATTCTCTCCGGGGCGATCGGTATTTCGTCGCGAGGCGTGAATGCTTTCCGAACGAGCGTGTGCCCAGCGCCGAAAAACCTGTTCGCTGGGACTTCCTCGTTGACCCTCGAGCACCGCAGCCGATTTCTAACACTCGAGAAAAAGTGAAACTAACGAGTCGTGAGAGAAACGAAGGCTGCACCGTGACTTAGGAATTCTGAGCGTACCATCGAAAATAACCTCTGTTCCCCACATTTCAGATGATATGTGGCGAGCGCCGAGCGTTTAGAAAGTTTCGTTTCGACTTTAGATGGCGGTTATGTGCTATATGAATTTACGGGCGAATTTCGATGTAAATTCAGCTGAATTGAATTTTGAAATGAAGCGACTTGTAATTGAGCATGAGATGTGAAAACTTCTATGCAGTGATGGGTTAGGAGAGGGCGTATGTGGATTCTGAATGAAGTGCATTAGGGGTCACTGATCAATAGTTCATTTTTTAACTTCGTACTTTAATCAAACTTCTGAACTACTGGCTTTTTTAATTTTATAGTTATTATGTTACAAAACTGTCAAAGTACATAATTGTCAATTTAATGATTTAATAAATTACCAATTTAATAATCTATCAATTCATAAATGCATCAATTTGTCAGTCTATAAATCTATCAATCTATAAGTCTGTCAATCTATCAATCTATCAGTCTATCAATCTATCAATCTAGCAATCTATCAATTTATAAGTCTGTCAATCTATCAAACTATAAGTCCGTCAATCTATCAATCTTTCAATCTGTCAATCTGTCAATCTATCAATCTATCAATCTATCAATCTATCAATCCATCAATCTATCAATCCATCAATCTATCAATCCATCAATCCATCAATCCATCAATCCATCAATCTATCAATCTATCAGTCTATCAGTCTATAAGTCTATCAGTCTATAAGTCTACCAGTCTATCAGTCTATCAGTCTATCAATCCATCAATCCATCAATCCATCAATCCATCTCCGTTCTAGTAGAACCAGAAATTGAGCACTAAATCCTCAACTTTGATGTTACAAAATTCAAATCCTGCGCACCATAATAAATAACCCACGGTAATTCATAATTTAATCCGCCTGCCAAAGGATAATTTATTACCAAAGTGTCCGATATCTTTTATTAGAACTATATCCAGTCCACGAGCCCCAGTTACTTGTTCCTTCTTACCACATTGCATCACAGAAATTCCTAAAGGAGAGATTTCGAAGCATCAGCCGCTTGTTATCCAACGATTCTGATGCAAATGTACTGGCAAAGAATATTCAAGAACGTAATCGACGTATTAGCCGTCTCTTTTGTAAATACCTTTTTTTCGAGTAATCTCATCCGTGTTCGGCGATCACGCGGAGGATTAATGTCGGACAAAAGCAAATCGTGATTCGGATAACGTGCGAACAAGTCGCGGAATCTTCGCGCCTCTCCTTTTTTCGCGCGTGTCTCCGCTCGAGAAATGACACGCGGATTAGCGTCAAACTAGAGACTTTACGCCGCTTGATAAACTCACTCTCTTTTATTCGACGTTGTCTCTCTTTTTTAACCTCTTCATCTAAACTCGCCGGTGGACACGTTTTATGACACGTTCTTTGCCTTGTCACACCTGGTTCACATGGCAACTGATAATCTCCTGGCTTACACATTCCCGTCGTTACACTTTTATTCGGCGAAATCGCGAACTATTTATTTGCGACAGACAGCCGTTTGTTATCGTGCTTTCTCTTTTTGCGTTGCTTGTATTTTCTCATGTCGAACGAGATTATCTCGCTTTATGGCAGATCGTGCAAATGCACTTTCTTAATTATAAAAATTTCCGTTTTCAGAAACGTTTCGGTGTGGATTTGATGTAGTACTTTTATTCCCGGTTAAATTTAACGTAATATGTAAATTGGATACAGTATTATTGTTTCTGTAGAAATTTACGATAAATGCATTTCAGAGTTTTTGATTAGATTTGATTTTCGTAGAACATGTGGAGAATGTAGTTGACGTAGCCTGAGTGTAATAAAACTAAAGTTTCAAATCGAATATTTATCGCAAGCTGACATTTACAAAGTTGAACTATTAAACTATTGTCTGAATAACAAGATACCTTTGGTATTTACTTTTTATTCGCTAACTTTACAAAAAATTCAGCACATCTAATAATCAAGCTCCAGTCAGAAAATTAGTATTTAATTTTATTGCAGTTAACACAAAGAGATACATAAATTCTTACAACAAAATTGACACTCGAATTCATTAGTCCCCTCGTCTTCTTTTGCTATTACAAGCCACAAAGTTGTATCTTAATTGACTCATTCCCTCGAAAGAACTAATTGCACGAAGTCAAAGAGGTTCAACAAAGCTTGTCCGAAGATGCTTATCGATCGATCGCAATTCTGATCAGTCGGTGCGTTGCTTAACGAGCGCGCTCGTCGTCGCCTCGCTCCGCTCCGTTCCGCCCCCGTGTCGCGGGGGTGAATGTTATCTGGCAGCGAGCAAACCCATTCCGGATATCCTGTCGAAATAATCGTAGGATCAGAGACACGGTTTCCCAGACCGGAAACGAGTGCTGGCGGTCAGAGACGAGCCGCTCGCATAGAGATAATATCTCGTTGACAAAGTGTCGTGATCACTGGCTGCAACTGATCCACCTTAATTAAGGGGTAATAACCATCAGAAGTATTTTAAAATACCATATTTGATATGCTAACACGTCGTTGTCTATTATTAAGACAATATGTAGCTTTATGTATGGCCTCGTATGTACAACCCTGTTATCTTTTGACATGGTAGGACATATGTGTCGTTCGCATTTATTAATATCGTGATATATTGCGTCGTATGTATTGTATGATGCAGAGAGGTCTGACATGCGACGATTGAATAGGTGAGAAGTTAAGGCGTGATGACTTAATGCATATACATATACATATGTGTACATATACATATATGTACACATGTATGCATATACATATACATCCCACATATACATATACATATACATCCCACATATATGTACATATGTATCCCACATATACATATACATATACACATGTATACATATACATATGCATATACACCCCACATATACACATACATATGTATACATATAAATTACATATATACATACGTATGTATTCTATACATATACATACTTACATGGAATATTATATATTCCAATAGCATGATATTAACAAACAATACCCAGCAATATTAAAACAATTACAGAAATTTTCCATAAAATATTCTTCACACATACTTAATTACGTGTACCCTGATGAAAGTGCGATACCATCGCCTAATTATCTCTAACAATGTACTTTCGTTTTCTCATCCTTATACCAAGAATTTCTCCTCACCAAAAGATGGAAACTCTCCATCGACTTTCACTGGCAGGAGTTGGCCAATCAAGCAAGGAACCAGCATCTCATATTTCGATTACCCCGATTCATCCGTCTTTGTCAACAAATTACTCCAGCCGACCGTCCCTCCATTGTACACGAACAAAAAGACACAAAATGTCCGTCGAAACACGCGTTATCCGTCCAGTTTTCACCATTGTGTTGCGTCGAAAACGGACAGTCGAAGATTCACCCTCTTTAGGGATCGCCGAAAGAGGGTTCACAAAGGCGTAATTGTATATCGCGATCGGACGTAGGTTTTCGTTCAACTTTCTCGAATCGAGCTTTCCGAGAAGAAAGTTGGAAGGTCAGGGGATTGAGAGGACGAAAGAGATCAATTGCATCCGCCCGGGCTTTATCCGAGTGCTTATCGGCCTGCACCGATCGCTCGACTTAATTAGACCAATTTATGGAATTAGTCGAAGATAAGATCATTGCTTCCTTATCACCGATGATACTCTCCTTTCTGTCGTAAACGATTTAGCTGCATTAACTCGGTTACTCACGGACGAATTGATCTCTGATTTCTTTTGGGTAAAACGTTTGTATAATCAACGAAAGACGGCGTTTTATAAGTGAATTGCTAGGATAGTATTGTGTAGATTAGCGTTAGATTGTCATGTTTGAAGAGACGTAAGATAATTTATGTATCATGTATCTCTTACTATTTGTATGCCATCTGTATTACATATGTATCTTTTAATATTTACATGTATTATTTATTATTCACGTGTCCTATATCTTTTATCATTTTTCTGCCCCGTTTACTATTTATGTATCTCGATTATTACTTGTGCATTTCAATGTATCTTGCATCCGTTTTACAAATTAAATTTTGCTAAAAAGGCAGCAATGAAAATGGCAACCGTTAAGTTTAGGGGTAAGCGATGGGAATAAATCAGGAACGAAATAGGGGCAGTCCATCAGAGCGACTGTTAACGCGTCGTTAGAAACACGGATCGTGCGTTTTTTGATCGGCGATACAGGCTGATTTTTCTGCTAGAACGAGGGGGCTTGTAGAACCGCGGGGTAAACATTTCCTTCTTGAGCCGTCAATGGGTACCGACGCGTCGTCGCGCCGCTCTTGCTGGCTCGCGGCGCTGGTAGGCTAGTTTGCTACATCCGATCTGGAGCGAGCAAAAACACGTCTTTTTAACGCGACCACGAAGGCGACGCTCGGCCGTAGCGGTGGAACAAAACGAGCATGATCCGAGGCGGATTCGGAATATCGAACGAGCGAAAACGCTTTGTAGAAGCCGTGCTCGCGGCCCCCGGTTCCGAGAAAACGAGATCTCTCGATCTCGGCGACTACGTTTCTCCCTCTCGTTTCCTCCCCGACAACCCGACGACGTGTCTCCACGTCGTCCATCTCCGTGTCGTTCTAGGATTCGCACGATCCTTCCCGATCGCCGACAGATTCGTCCTGATCCTCCGCCTGCCCCTCGACCGCCACCCTTTATCTCCTCGCATCTGTCCACCCCGCGGCCCTTAAGTGTCGACGTTTCGACCGACGTAACAGGAGTGCTGGACACGAGGAACGCGAAGGGACGGAATGAAAAAAGGAGGAAGAGGCCACCGGTTCCGATCGCGATGCGACGATCCGCCGTTCTGTGAAGGTCGTTCTTCAAGGCCTGCGCCGGTAGTTCGTGCAACACCCCGGAGAAAAACAGACGACCATTGACTATTTGCGACACCGGATCATAACACCATCGATTTTCGTTCGTTTGTGTCTTATAAAGAGAAGGACTCTGGTGATTTATTTGCCAAATTAGGATTATTGTGATTCGAATGGAAGTACAGTGATATTGAGTTATTTGGGTACAATTTGGACTTCCTTGGAATGAAGATTTTATTTTTTAAATGTTTGGCTTCTTAAATTCTTGTGTCTTCAAATTCCTACAGCTGCAAGTTCCTAGTTCGATTCTTCAGATTCTCAAGTTTTTGTGCCACCAAATTTGTAAATTTCTAAACTTGTAGATCTACATCTTCATGTGCCCCAATATTCCAAACTTCAAAAACTTCTACAATCCCGAATCAAGTCTTCAAATATCCTTAAATATCCTCGAACTAAATGTGTCTTCTCTCTTGATTGTCATATTATTTTCGCAGGATTTGCTCTTACTGCACAGAATGACATCAGGTTACATTTTTAATACCGTGAGTCGGAAGATCAGTTTCAACGATTTTAAATTAGAGTGGTCGATGAAACTTGATGCAGGAACTGGGTGACCGGATTTAACTTCAGGAAAGGTGGAATATGATTCGGCTTTTGTAAGATGAAACTATTTTCGTTCTGATCGATAGGAAATCTTCCTTTCAAAGTAAATTTGTAAATTGTTAATTTTGCAGAGTTGTCAGCTTTCCACTTTGTTTGCAAATTCAGTAATTGTCAAATTTAATATCTTTTATATCGAGTTTCCTAATTTACCTTCTAAATTTTTCAATTATTAAATTCAGTATCTTCCACCTTTTCTAATTTTCATATTTTTATTCCTTCTATGATTTTCAAAGTTCAAATGTAGTACCTTCTACATTTTTTAATTTTTAAATTTTGTTGCCTTTCATATTTTCCAAGTTTCAAATACAGTACCTCCTACATTTTTCAGTTTTCAAATTACGAAACCTTCATATTCCCTTCTCACGTTTATAAATATCCAAAATGAACCCCGAAATAATTCCCAAACCCGAGTGTCTCAGATATTGAAATTTTCAAATATTCAAATAAAGAGCTAAGTATTACGAACAGAATTACGTTGTACATCAGTTCCGTTCATATGACCTTTTCCCCATCCGTTCCGCCCCAAGGCCATATATCGAGACTCCATTGTGAACGATATTGCAAGGTCTCGAAAAATATTCTCTTCGATCAAAGTGCATTAAAACAACTTCCCACGACTTCCTTCTCGCCTCTCGATAACCGCGATTCCGATCGAGATTGCAAAAATGTCGAGCAATCATTGGATTCATCATCGCACGGCCTTGCAGTAACACCGTTGGAAACGATTCCCATGCTGTCGCGGATGCTTTCCATTTGATATCGCGACGATAGTTGTGAAACGGACCAACAACAGGATAACAGTTTTCTATGGTTGGAAATCGGCTTCGCTGACAGCGGTTCACACCGTCGCTACGTGTGAATCGCGTCTAACGCGGGCACACCTGCATACGCGGTGTACGTAGACGGCTTGCCTTTCACGCATTAATGATAATGACACGAAACCTCGATGAAGGACAGACTGGTTTCACGCTCGGAATTCTGAAACGTGCCGTAGATTTATTGCCTCCACTTCGCGCTCGCTGCGTTCACGTGTTAATTCGCTGCATTCCCGAAGAACCGTACACGCGTTTCGGACTCTTGTCCGTAGAAAAGCACGAGCAACGGATTCCATCCTCTTTACGCCGCCATAAATTCTGACTCTCGATTCTTGGAATCGACGATTTTTATTTAATACGGTGAACTTCGCGTTCGTCCTTGATGCATCGCTGAAAATTAATAATTTTAGACTTCACTTGTGAATTTTGTAATTTTTCTCCAGGAATTTATCTTCGTGGAAAGCAATTTATTATTTTGAAATTATCAATAATTTTCTGTGATAAAATGCTCTTTTTATTGGGAGATAGGTTAGGTTTTCATTATACGATAGTTAGGTTTGGTTTTCATTTCACGATTGTTAGGTTAGGTTTTCATTACAGGATTATTAGGTTAGGTTTTTATTACAAAATTGTTAGGTTAGGTTTTCATTATATTATAGTTGGGTTAAGTTTTAATTACAGGATTGTTAGGTTAGGTTTTCTTTACACGAGAGTTAGGTTAGGTTTTCATTACAGGATTGTTAGGTTAGGTTTTTATTACAGGATTGGTAGGTTAGGTTTTTATTACAAGATTGTTAGCTTAGGTTTTCGTTATATGGTAGTTAGGTTACGTTTTCATTACAGGATTGTTAGGTTAGGTTTCCATTACAAAATTGTTATGTTAGGTTTTCGTTATATGATAATTAGGTTAGGTTTTCATTATAGGATAGTTAGGTTAGGTTTTCATTACACGATTATTAGGTTAGGTTTTCATAAATGTGCTACTGTACTTTCCTAATGCACCCACGTACAAAAATTGATAAACATCCTTTGATCATTCACCATTTAATTTTGTTGTGCAGTCCTTTCACAGATTATATGAAACATCCTATATAATATTTCCGAACAGGTTTCCTCTAATCCTCAAAAAATAAATGGATTTGAATAAATATATACTAAACACGTTTCCAGCCTCATTTCATAATTACATATAATTATGTAAGTAAGTGGTGCATTGCAATATGTCCACTATTTATATTAAGTACTTATAATAAGAAGTTTATATGATTCAAATTATTTTAACTACACGTAGTTGCATGATAAAACTATCGACTATTTCTATAAAATCATATGCAAACTGGAAAATTCGCAATACCATATCAAATTACACGAAGTTTTAATAAAATCTAAACTGGTCTCAATTTGATTTTATTTTCAATTTACTCTTTAAAAACATTGAGACATTCTGTATATTATTTTTATTGCATTTAAATTTTACTTGTTCATGTCATTTATTATTTGTTCACTTATTATTTCTTCATATCATTTATCCATTATTTGTTGCTATCATTTATTGATTATTTAAACGTGTCATTTATCAATTATTTATTGATGTCATTTATTCAGTATTTCTTTATAATATACAATCGTTTCGTTTATTATAAATTTTGATTTATAAAAAACAACATACTTGTTTCATGTAAAACAACAACATGTAAAGAACAAGGTACTTGTTTTTTTTTAAACTTGTAATGGTTTACAAATTGTAAATACTTGACAATACCTACAAATATAACAGAATAAAAATTGGATCGATTGAACGCACCAATTGGTACAATCGTCCCTCAAGTGGTCCTCAACCGCGCTGCTGAAATAATAGTTACAAAACTGTACAAAACCTTAGATAAAAAGTTCAACTCGAACCACTCGATTCACATCGTTTAAACTCTCAAGCTTCCCCAGTGGCGCGCTTCACATTTATTAGTTCAATAAACTGGCTTTTTCAAGCCCCGAAATTCCAGCGATTTATTTGAAGAGCCGACTAATGATTTTTTCTACATCGAAACACTCTCGAGCACATGTGTATTCGATGCCCGGATAACGAGCCGTTCGTTACCCCTCGTCTTCCCAGAATCTAGAAAGCACACTTCTCCAGTGTACTTAGATCAAACACGCAATGAGCGCTTTGTTATCGGTCTAAGTAAACGCAAAAAAAATATAGCGTTTACAATAGTGAATCACCCGAAACTAAAGAGCCGCGGCCCGTTTGTAAAACACCTTAAACACACGCCCATGTGTGTTCACGACGGAGTCCTATCTCGAAAGCGACCCACATTCTGTGTTTACTATGGTGATGTCTTTTCCTCACAAAAGAATTTTGTCGAAAATCCTCGTCTTACGGACTTTTTCCCTTGGAATGTGTTATGTCATTTTGTTTGGAGAGTATGCTTGCAAAGCTATATGGACCATATGTACCGAATGCTGGTGATTTTTCCTGTTAACTGTCGTCGAGGGGAGCTTTAATTAACCCGTTTCGCTTTAATGTAACTGATGTAGGCTTACTCGTTTTAGAGCAGATGGAAATGAATCAACGCTCCAGCCGAGTTTAACCAAAAAGTGTTTACAGTCTACGTTCTGTCTGGTGTTTAGGAAAATTCAAGAGCTCTGCTTTTAAAGGGGTTGCATTAATTATTGAGGGAAATAACTTTACTATTGTTAGATTTATTTATTCGTCACATTATTCTAAGTTGTAAAGTTTCAAGTTGGTGGATCGCAATTATTGTCTTAAAATTTAAAACTTTTTAAGTCTAACTTTTTCAAGTTTTCAACATTACAAGGTTTCAAGGTTTTGAAATTCCAAGGCTCAGACATATCAAGATTTAATAATTCCAGAGTTAAAAAATTCCAAGGTTATTGTATAATTCTAAGATGCCAAGATCTCGAGGTTCAAACATCACAAAATTTTCAAACCTTAAAATTTCTAAATTTTTAAGTTCCAAAGCTTCAGGGTCTCAAACTTCCTAAATCTTAAAATTATGAAATTTCTTGAGTCCCAAAGTTTCAAAGTTAAATAATCCCAAAATTCTATAATTTCTATACCCCAAAAATTCCAAACTCCCCAAATCCCAAAATTCTACACCCTAAAGTTCCAAGGTTAAAAAATCCCAAAATCCCCAAACTCCAAAATTCTACAATTCCCACACCCCCAAAGTCCCAAAGTTAAAAAATCCCAAAATTCCCAAAATCCTGCAGTTCCCACACCCCGAAATTCCAGCGATAAAAAATCCCAAAATCCCTCAATCCTAAACCCCTACAATTCCTCCACCCCAAAGTCCCAAACTCCCCAAATCCAAAAATTCCCAAATTTTTTAATCCCCAAACCCGCACTCCCTAAATCATCAAAACTCCTCAATCCCCTGTCAAATTGCTTATATTCCAAAAAGCTGTTGAACCTTGCATCCCCAAGGGAGCACGTGCGTCTCGTATTTATCGCAAGCAACTGGTCGGCTTAAGCTCATCTCCACCGAGCGTCACGCACGCATCCCGAAAGGTTACTTCACTCACGTTCACCAGCTTTTAGTTCCCTCGACTTTTTTCTTCTCGATTTAGGGCTACTTAGGGTTCGGGCTACCCCAGACACCTTCGCAGGAAGCGATCTAGAAAGGGTTCCTTCTTAGATCTCCTCGGATTTCGTGCGGACACGATCGTCCCATTTAGGCTGATCAAACGCCGCGTTTGATTTGTTTACGAGCAACGGTGCCATTAAGAATTATTATTTATCGTCCGGACGGAATTAACACGACGAGAAAATGGAGTCGGTAGCGAGTTCTCTCGATCGATGGAAAACGTGACTCTGTCCGTGGGCCGACTCGTAATTAACGACGCGTCCTGTAGATCGGGATAATGTACGGGTGCTTTGAGCATTAGACGCTCGCCGGTTTGTAATAACACAGAAACCACTTAGTTTTTTTCAGTTGCCACGAAAGCCGCCTACCGACGATTTTTCATTTGCGCCTTCGGCATTGACCCCTTTTTCTTGGGACGTTTCCTCTTCCGCGACGCTTTTTAACTTATTTTTAGCGCGGCACGCGGTGGGCGACGCGGGATTTTTATGGACGTTTTATCGCGTTATGAGAACCACTGGTGTGGACTGAACTTGTTTTTTAAGGTCTAGTTAGGATATTTTATAATGTGCTGTTTAATTGTGGGCGCTCGAGTCTTAGAGTAAATAATAAATATTTAAGTTACATTAGTAGGTTATGTCCACAAGCTTTAATGGCGACGTAAGGATAGACATGCGTTTTTGTTTTTAACTTTGAAGACTCAGTTTAATTTCTAAATGAACATATGAGATTACTATCATTTGCAAATTGAATACTACACTTTATTTTATTTACTGTAACTTTACTTTATTTTACACTAACGTAACTTTACTTTTTCATGTAAAATTTTACATCACTTATGTTCATCTTTGCACCTTAAAATTTAGGTTACGTCAAATATGAACATTGATTACCTTGCAGTAAATAAACTTCGTAAAATGAAATGTTTAATTAATAATTTTATGTATAAAATTTCGTATCAATACTTCCTTAAAAATCAAAGATCATTCTTCCAGTCTCCCCAGAAAGTAATATATTAATAGAAATGATTTCCCTTTGAAGCAACGTTGAAAGTCTTCATTCATTAAAACGTTCATTTAGACGGTAGCCTTTTGAATGTTTTCAATTATACAAAAATGACCAGCCTTTAAATGATTCTTAATCTTGGAACTGAAATAAGTCGCGGAGATTGAAATGAAAGGCTCAGACATTACTATAAATTTTCCTTGCAGCTTCTTATTGGTATCGTAATATTACTCGGCTTCAGTTTTATTTTCGTGACGCGTTTATTTCACGGAATATTTTATTCATTTATATTTATGATGAGTTAATGAATGAGCAATTATAGTGTAGTTGTAAGTAATTTGTGTACATGAGTTAAAGTGTACGTAATTTATGTCTATAATATTATTTTTGAAGTACATCATATATTTCTTAAAGGATGTGATTAATAAGTACAATTAACATATGATATGTTAACATATCATATGTAATACTACACATACAACAATGATATATTGCACTCGTACCTTTCCAAGGGTTACATCAATTCAGAACATTTCTAATCTCTCCACTGATCTACCGAATCATTAAGCTATTTATATTCTACTTTAAAATCCAACCATCGTCACCTGATAAGAGCAACATTGTCATAATTACATACTATTCGATATAATCCTAATCCACTTAATCAGTCAGAATAAATCAATACATCCCGGCAATCCATTTCCTCTAAACAGAACAAGTTAATTACCCCGCGCAGTTAACGATATTTAAACGAGTCTCGCAACAAACGTTGCTAAATCTTTGCCTCTCATTTGCTCGAATTTGCGAAACGATTCGATACAGTCACCTAATTCATCTTGGCGCTCGTTTATCGAAAGCGGTGTAGCGAGACGTAAATTCCGCATCGCGTTCATTTTCGTCGTGGAAAAAGCGTACGGATATTAAACGGCTGCGTGGAGAAGTGGAAATCTCGATACACGCACGTGCCGGGATCAATAAATTACGAAGCGTGGCGTGGCCAGCCGTTCGTGCACTTAGCTGGCATCTAATCTATTATTGAGAGTGTCATTCAGCCACGCATTAGCGTCGACCGTTTTAATGTCAGCCCGATATTTCGGGTGTTCCCGCTCGAGGATGTGCCCCGATGGACCCTGATTTATTTCGCCCGATGAGATCGGATGGATGCGTGGGGCACTTAACGTGCGAAGCCAGTTAAATGCCCCACTGTGGACTTTGTAGTCCTCCCTTCAATGTTTCATTCCTGGACAGTTGTTTCTAGAATATAGTAATAACCACCTCTCTTCTTTTTTTAGAGGTTATCAAACATAACCAGAGTAGTAGGATGATCTTTAAACAATCCTACGATACATATGATACATATGATACATGTGATACATATGATACATGTGATACATGTGATACATATGATACATATGACACATATGATACATATGATACATTACGATACATATGATACATTATGATACATATGACACATATGATACATGTGACACATATGATACATATGATACATTACGATACATATGATACATTACGATACATATGATACATTATGATACATATAACACATATGATACATGTGACACATATGATACATATGACACATATGACACATATGATACATTTGACACATATGATACATATGACACATTATGATACACTATGATACATATGATACACTATGATACATTATGATACATTATGATACATTATGATACATTATGATACATTATGATACATATGATACATTATGATTTACAAGCTATTTTAAGAATTTGTTCACATATGTTCATATCGCAGAAATATGAAGGACATTAGTTGCAGTCAACTGAATATTCCAGTTATTGTTGAGTTCCCATTTTGAGTTAATACTTTCACTCCTATATCATTTGTATCTGAGTAAAATATTTCAATTTTAAGTTACTATTTTAAGTACCCTGTGATTTACATCTCAGTCAAATATTTTAATTTTAAGTCAATAACATCAGTGTCACACCTAATTATATTAAGACATGTGTCCTATTCACAACCTAACCTAAAAATTCTCTAATAGCAGTTCTAAACAGCGAATAACTTTAAATGAACAGCGTCAGGAAGCTAAAATAATCAGCTGATCGCAAGTAGCCCAAATAAGCCAGAATTATACATGACAAATGTAACAGTATTTCTATGAGACACCAGGGAAAACCAGGTAGCTTCAAAACTTTCTCGGTGCCATTCTACGATATTTACGACATGGCCGCATACGGAAGCGTGTTCTCACCACAGTTCCTTCTGTTCTAATCAGAAAATACGATGTACCAAATACGTCCCCTTACACTTATCATTCTTCATTCTTCGGTAATATAATCAGCACCTCAAACTGCACGTGGACACGGTATTTATCAGAACTACTCGATCATTTTTACTGCTTTATTAGAGCTGAATATTACACGCGTTACGTACGCCATTTTAGAACGGTATCAAGCATTTACACGTACGAAGTTTGTACCATGGTTAAAATTTCCAGTCGAAGGTTATTTACGGTTGTTGAGTCTAAATTTCGATTCTGTGTCGACCGATAAGTGGTCGGAACGATTTTCGAGTCGATCGTGGAAATATAAAATCAAGGCTCGGCCAGATAGGTCCGCTAGCATTTCCATCGAGTGTTTTCTCCGAGGGAGGACAATTTATTACGTGTCGCTCGAAAGTGAACGCTCCTATGAGCCGTAATGGGTGTAATTTGTATGCATGCCTTGGCACCGGCAAAAAACTCGATATCGGCTGGCCGAGCCGTTCAGAACTTGTCTTCGATAACGATTCCTAATAACACCGCGTCAACGACGATCACCGCGGGCTGAGTTCACTCGCGGAAACAATGGAATCCTCTTCCACAATACTTGTTTTTTACATTCAATGTCTTGGAGTTCCTGTGTTCAACTATTTTTCTGTTTTGAAGCTCCATGGTTTCAGGATTCTAAGTCCTGAGGTTGCGAGGGCTCATACCACGGTTCTAAAAAATTCTGAAGAGTCCATGCAATTATCATATTTAAAAATTGTATTGTGAAGTACAATATTCGAATGTCCAAAAATTTTGAAATTACAAAATGTTTTAATATTTCAGTTTCAAATATTGGGACAGGGTTATGAAGTCCTGAGTCCATAAAATTGGAAGGGTTCCAAATAACATAGATTCCAAACTATTTTATATTGTCAACATTTTAAATTGTCAATGTTCTAAAGTTTCATTGTTTCAAAATTCCAGATGAAGTAACAGTTTAAGTGTTCCAAAAACACAATGTCTCAAACTTGCAAATCTACGATGCTCTAAAGTCCCAATCTTCCACAAGGATCAAATGTAAATAATTCCCAAATCACAATGTTTCCAGATTACTGTCAATGGTTGAAAGTTCCAACATCTAAAAGTTTTAAAATAGCTAAAAATACCAGATTTCTCAAATCGCAACGTCGTAACATTCTAAAGTCCAAATCCCCTAATGTCCCAGTCCCACAACTCCCAGACCTAAAAATTCCAAAATTACCATTCCCACCATTCTAAAATTACAAATCATCAATGCTCAAAACTTCCAACCTCCCAAAATTCTGAGAATCCCAAAAATTCCAAATCGTCCAAAAACTCTAAAATCCCAAAGTCCTAAAATCGCAACTCCAAACAGCGTTCACCTCAAGGCGACTCTGGTTCTTAGCGAAAGCGTGCCCGTAACAACGAAACGGTGCTCGCAGCTTGTGCACGCTCGTATAAACACTGTCATCCTGTTTCCAGCTTAAACACCGGTGCCTATTAGCCGCGACAACGGAACGGAAAGCGAACGATGTCAGGACGCGACACGACCGATCGATGTCCTTGCGCCTTCTATCCGTTCATCCGTTAATTAGCCGGACGTTGGACTTGATTTTCACCGTGTCTCGCAAGATTCAACGACCAGCGATACATTGCCTGTTCGAGAGATCGAGTTTTACGAACACGGTAGTTGAGCTGGTCGCGACGATCGACTGCCGTTGATTTGTTCCAATTATTAGTCTATGCATAATTTCTTGTTACCTTTGCAGAAGATCAATTGGAATCAGTGTTTCTCTGCGAGATCGTTTCGCTTGGGTCTGGTTATTTATTTATTAAAAAGCTGCTGATGTTTAGTTATTTATTTATAGTGATGGTTGCACAGGGGACGACATTGAGGACGGAGGTAATTAGATTCCAAATCTGAAGTTTAGGTAGTGAGGTGTTGACAAATTTTTTCTTTGTGGACATCCAGTTGTATGGTGATGTTAATGTTTCGTTTCTTTAGGTAAATGGGTTTGGTAGATGGTTTAAAAAATTATGAATGATGTTACATGTCATATATTGTTACAAGCACTTTTATTAATACAGTGACTATAATAATTATTACTGATGAATTAGTAATAGATTGCCAATAGTAATAGCTGCCATTCAATTTTTGATATTGTCATCAGAAATAGATATTGTCATTCAATTTTTTAACTTGTTATCAGAAATAGATGTTGCCATTAAATTTTTGAACTTGTCATCAGAAGTAGATGTTGCCATTAGATTTTCGAACTTGTCATCAGAAATAGATATTGCCATTCAATTTTTGAACTTGTCATCAGAAGTAGATATTGCCATTGAATTTTTGAACTTGTCATCAGAAATAGATATTGCCATTCAATTTTTGAACTTGTCATCAATAATAGATATTGCCATTCAATTTTTGAACTTGTCATCAGAAGTAGATATTGCCATTGAATTTTAGAACTTGTCATCAGAAATAGATGTTTCCATTAAATTTTTGAACTTGTCATCAGAAATAGATGTTGTCATTCAATTTTTGAACTTGTCATCAGAAATAGATATTGCCATTAAATTTTTGAACTTGTTATCAGAAATAGATGTTACCATTAAATTTTTGAACTTGCCATCAGAAATAGATATTGTCATTAAATCTCTGAACTTGAAAATCGACTAATCTGCAGATGTAAAATTTCTAAAGAAATGGATCGAGTGAAAAAATGAGAAAATCTGAGACTCGTGAAGCTCGTATTGAAAAATTGATGAAGTCGATAAAATGGATGAACGAGGGAGCGTACAAAATGGACCTGTTCAAAGAGCAATGGTTCGCATCATTATCCCGGTTCAAATCTCTCGTGCACTCTACACCCTGTCTGCACAATCTGAACCCTCTCGAAAAGTCCCCGTCATGTTTCTAAAGAGGTCGGTTAATTGCATCAATACGCGAACTCATCATGTAACACGTCCACGACACACGTGTTAACCGGGTCGTCATCCGGGATCGAGCGTTGCGAGGATGCTTCGGCTAGATAATGCTTCGAGGCTGGAACAAGCTGGCGCAGCTGCGGTCGAAGCGTTGAAAAGATAGGTGCAAAAGGTAATGCAGCTAACACCACGGTCAATAATAAATCAATGAGTAATTAAAGGCTAACGGTACGTGGTAAATGAGCATGCGCTGACCACCAGCCTGGACCCGGAACGGTATCCACGTTCCTCTCGCTTCAACCGCTTCGACTGATGTATGAATGATTTCATCACGGGTTATCCATCATCGCTTCGCCTAGCGCCGAGATGTTTGATGATGCCGCGCTCCCTCAAACGCGTTTCGTACTTACGCTCGCGCAATCCGCTTCTTACGCGCACCGGCAAGCGGAATCCGCTTCTATTTAACTGAATCTATGCTGTGCATCGAAATGCATCAAGAGGATCAAAATTCGAGATCATTCGGACGTCGTTTGATGGTTGGAGGTCTTTGTGAATTATTTTTTACGAATTAACTTCAAAATTACTCTTTCTAGATTGATTTAATTTTAGATGGCAATAAGAATTTTATTTTGTTCCGTGGTATAAATATCGCTGTCTTACATTTATAATGGCATATGTAAGCTAACCTATTTCCATATGTAATTTAACCTCCCACAGCTTATATAAGTGAATGTTATTACAGACCCATCATCTTTTTGTTAAACCCATCACCTTTTTATCGTAATCTTTTCTTATATTTTGAAGAATGTTGAAGAATGAAGTACATTTTTTCGGAGCACCCAATATAAGCTAATTAATATGAAAATTGGGTGACTACTGCGGAGCTAATCGATCATCGACTTATTAATAAATTCGATTACCTTACATGTAATTTTCATGATCACATATCGCTACACCAGGCAATTTCCGTATCATTTTTGTAACATTGCTGAATAATGCATCGTATCGCGCGTATCGACGCTTAAAACTCGCCGTATTATCGTTAAATTGTAATCAGAAGCCTCTCATTCAGGTTACATAAATAAGTGATAATAAATAAGCCGTGAAGCTCGACGCGTCAGGACAATGTATCCTCTAACGTGCGATACGCACGAGAACATATATTAAGCTGCAATTATGTAACAACGCTTAAGTGTGCAATATGTCAGTAATTTGCATGTAATAAGCCCACCGTGTCGCAATGTCTGCCACAATGTACTGTGTACAACTGACTTCGAGTTAATCCAGGGATTATCGGCACGAGGGAGAGGGACGTTTGCCGCTTGTAATAAACGAATCTATCGATCCTCGCAAATCTGCTGTTTAAACGATGTTTCCACGCAGTCGTTAGAGCGCCATATCTCGATTATTCGATAAGATCTAACAGTCTTTCTTCGAATACTTTAATGCACCTTCGGTTTCCGTACAGGTAGTCGGCTACGCGTCGTCCTCACGAACGTTTGCGATATACTGCCGATGCTGGCCATAAATTAATCGATGCTCGGTGATAATTGCTACTGTCGCCGATAGTAGCAATCGATAACGGTATCAATGGAACTGCGCGTTTAATTGAAAATCGTCTGACGTTCGCGAGCCAGATTGGATCGTAAACTTACCGTTTTATGACTTCAGTTCTGTAATTCTCCAGAAATTCAAATATCTAGAATTCGATTATCATGGATGTAGAAATTAATTTACTTGTTATTCATGAAGAATAGATCAAATTGTACACCATAAAAAACAAATGCAACTACACGAAAATTTTGTGCAAATGTAGAGAATATTTTCAGTGTACGATTATTTTGTAAAGCATGATTCCTATTCTCCACGTCCCCATTTTCACTCTTCCTCGAAATCCTTTCGTACACAATTTTGCACGGCGCTACAGGAATTCTAGCATTAGGTATTTTACAAAATAATTTCTATCCGCGCCGCAATTACACGCTCCCAATCGCGCTCCAATTTTCATTCCCAGCGCGCTCCATTAATCGCGAGCGAGCTTGCTCGAATTAATTCGAATCGAATTGTGTAGCAAATTGCTGGTAGCTTGCCACCTAATCGAGTTCAAAAGGTATAGTAACCGAAGGAAGGTGCACGGTGAGACGTAAGCAGCCTCGGTTCGCAATCATCGGCGACGAATCGCGCGCGAGTCGGCGAACCTCTTCTCATGGAAACAAGGCGAAACGTTAACACGGTTGCTCGCGCCACTCGACAGGTCCAATTACACGAGCCTCTCGTGCTTTTCGCGGGGAAACGAACTCGTGCCAGCTTTCGTATCTTTAGAATATCGTGGCTGACATGTTCGTTGAAACACCGTGCCTCCCCGCCGGGGAAACGAGATGCTTTTTCCTCTTTTTATCCTACGCTTTCTCGGAGTTCATCCTCCATCTTGACGTCGACTAGTTTGTCCTGGTTACCTGTAACCACGTGTCGTCTCGCATCATTCGTACCATTCGACGCTAGGGTGGCTTCGTTTCAAAGGAACGTTCCTGCTGGATATTCATTAGTTGTCCTGAAAGTTTGTTGACACCGATCTGCAGGCGGTTTATTGAATTATGTAAATGTGGTGTCGCGTGAAAGAACGCTCTACCTAGTCATGTATTATACTTACTATGATATTAATAGCAAACTAAAGATATAACGTGAAATATATATTTAGCTGAAAATCAACAGACTTGCATTTCAATTAATTTTAAGAAAAAAAGCAAGAATAGCATCTTAATAAATTTTTTTATTTATAAGCAACTTGTGAATCTGTCATTTCAATAGTTTTATTATATTACTGTCTGTGAGACGTGTATTAAGCAACATAGACTTGCAGAGCACCTCAAGTTCTGTTATTTATAATAAAAGACTTGTGAACCTGTCATTTAACCAATTTGGTTATAACAATGTTAGCGAGACATGTACATAAAAATCAACACAGATATGAAAGCATCTTAACAAGTTCTGTTATTTATAATAAAAAACTTGTGAACCTGTTATTTGACCAAATTGATTATAACAATATTAGCGAGACATGTACATAAAAATCAACACAGATATGAAAGCATCTTAACAAGTTCTGTTATTTATAATAAAAGACTTGTGAACCTGTCATTTGACCAACTTGGTAATAGCAATGTGAGACATAAAAATGAACAGCGAAAAGTACCCTAACAAACCTTGTAACTTAAAAAACCTGTGTTGAATCAAACGACAATGTCAACGTTGAAACTTCCCGGTAAATTCAGTACACATAAGTGCTTGGAACTCTTCTACCTAAATTAATTACCTACCTAGATCTTCTTCCTAGATTAATCTTAGGATAATTCAGTAGAAATCGATTCACGTAGATGTCTCGCGTGAGCGTGGCTATTTTGTACGGAAGACGGTCAAAGGTGCAGTGCGCGTAATCGCAGGAGAACCGTTCGAGATCGCAGCCTGGGGTCGTTCGCGTCAAGACCTCTATTATTCTCGAACTCGAGCGGAATAAGAACCGGCTAGCTCGAATGTTAAGCCACTCCCACGAGTGCAAATACCCTGGAATGCGGAACAATGATTGACGGAACCTCCGTTCGACAAGCGTTCATCCGTGCCCTGGTATGAACATATCCTTTAAAAAGATGTCGTGGAAATCGCGATACGTTTTGCTTTCGATCGCCATCCTCCCGAGATCATCGTACTGTGGCTTCCTTTGAAAGGAGACCCCGAAAGAAACTCGTAGTCATGCGAGGTGAAATCGCTCGACGATGAACCGATCGATCGTTTGCATTCGGCCATATCGTGCACGATCGTGATCTTACATCGATCGATCAAGCGATCCGTTCCGATCGTTCGATGGAAGAAAGGGATTTTATCAATGCCGGGTAAAGGTTGACTGTTTGATTACACTTTTGCTCCTTTTTTCTGAAGTGCATTGAGAAGTCACATATGTGTGGGTTAATGTAACTAATTTGCAGAGATCATTTTTGTACATGTGAAATTTTTCTAAAATGTCTTCAATTTTCTTGATATGTCTTCAATCTTAAGGAGTCTGTTAGACTTCTGTGATGTAGTTAGACTTCTATAGCTGTTATATTATTAAAGATGAATCTTATTAGTACAGACACTAGTTAAGATGTTAGTACAAACACTAGTTAATGTATTAATTTTTATCAACACCTAAAATTGAGTGTCCAGTCTTGTTTATAGTATTGCTATTAATGAAACTTCTTTGAATTATGAGAACCTTTTTGAACTGTTGCTGTGCTACTCGTTGACTGTGTTTAGTAGAGTCTCGATATCTACCTGCTCCAGGGGCTCTAGAGGCGGAGCCGGAGAATACTGCACGATAATGCTGCACATTTAGTAGCTTCTTTGTTACAACTTACAGTGTATTTCTAAAAAGCAATGAAAGGCATATAATTGATTACAGCTGCTATAATTCATATTTCACATCTCTATCATCAATCTATACATCTTTTGCAAGATATTGATTATTCCATACAATGTATGTAGATGATAAATATTCCTACACCAAGATGAATATTTACATAATAAACTATATTGTAAAATAAATGATCTAAAGAATAAATAACGAACGTTATTTAAAGTAGGGTCATCATTTTTGACCCAAACCCCCCGAATCGTCATGGAAAACTAATTAAGACACGATTATCCTACCCGTATTATGATCGATTAGCACGATAAGCGATCGTACTGCAAGCTTAATTAACCTATGCTCCGATTTCTTCCCCGTCGAAGTCGAAGGAACTCGCGTGTGCCGGAGCCCCAGTTTCCGTCCGTTTTCTCACCGGTGGTCTGCTTAGCAGCCTATAAAAAGTAGGCCTATGAATCAACGGTGCTTAAGAATCGTTAGAGGCCCATTGACCGGCCGAAGAACAAGAAAGCGAGAGCGAGCTGCTCGCCTACGTGCTCATAAGTTGCGGACAATGCGTAGCTAAACCGTTTAATAGCGATAACAGTTTCTCCGGCGCGAACCACTTTCCTCGCGAGGATCGGCAAAAAGCGACGGAGAAAATGCTCCGCATAAGAGGATGCACGAAATCCTGTTCGTGTGCGGCGGCCATGAAGATCGTCTTATCCGAGCTTGTTGCAAGAGGAGTCTTAAGCCTACGCAGCCTGCAACAAAGTAGCCGGAGGAATATGAAACGGCTACTCTTGGTGGGTGTAATTCCGTAAACGGGCTCGGGTAAATTCGACAACTACACGAAATCGAAGATGCTTAAGCTTCCAGCGACTAATCGCTGATACCAAATGGACGATGGAAGTAGGATTTCTTGGGCGACAGGCGTGGAAGGTGTTAACTGTTTTAACACTCTTGCGAATTGGGAACATTCGGTGTATGAATATACGCGTCTTCAAAGTTTAATAAGTAGATAGATTGATTGATTTCATAAGGGCCTCAATAAGTAGATAGTTTGACTAATTTAAATATTTGGGAATTTAGAGTATTACGTCCAAGACACTTCAGCGTTTAAGTGAATCTTAAGATTTAGCTCGCACTATCTTAACAATGATCATAATTTCATTAAAGAGTTTCCACCCGTATTACTCCGCATAAAATAGCTCATTCATGCAATAGGGTCGGCTACGTACGTACAAGGGCAGATTAGACATTCCATTACATCCCCACGGGGAATTCAGGAACACGATATGAAACGATACAATGCGGCATTAACCTTCGCTGAATTATCACGTGCGTATTCCCGGAGCTCAAATTTCCGGCGCTCATATCATGATTTAATTTCAGCTTCATGGCTGACGATATTGGCGTGACCCATTTTTGAGATAGGCAGCTGATGACCCTACGAAGCTTTGAGTCTTGCAATATCACGTAACTGGATCTTTGGATATCATATAACAGAGAATTGTTTCGACGAAAATTCACGTTCAAAAATCTTGAAAATCTTGAATTTTTAATTTCATTCGTTTGGTTTAATATTAAAAATCAATGTTAATATTAAAAATGGTAGAGTGCTTTTACTATTGGTCGCTGTGTTATGCTGTATTTACTATTGTGCAGTATGGATTATTAAAGTACATTTTAGTATAATAATTTAAACTAAAATTGTCAGTGTGATCTCACAGTAAAGCTTAGAACTTAAAAATGAAAGCAATGGTACAAATAAAAAATTTACAGAGAAGGCAAATACCCATAGAATTGCTAACCCTATTTCTCTTCACAAAAGAAACATCGTTTAGTTCCCAGTAGAGTTCCAGAAGGTTCTAGAAAGCCTAGTGATACAAGCAGTAGGTAATTATAATCGACATTGATTATCCGGGCGGTTATTTATGAGAAATTTATGTATAAGGCCGAAAGTCGAGCCGGTTGAACCAGCCCCGTGAATGCGTGTTCTAACACGAGGAGACGATTGCTACTATACGTTACTTAAGGGTAACCCAGGGATGAGGGGTGTGAAGAGGGGAACAGGAGAAAAAGTCGAGGAACGAGGCAGGAGCCACGCCTTCCTCGGGATACGGTATTTAAAATCGTCCCTCTAGCCTAGAAACGGCTTCGCATCGGTGGGAAATCTTTCTCGTCGGTCAAATTCCCTTGGACGCCATTTTTAATTAGTTCTGATCGTCGATAATCGGTGATTTAAGCTCCTCTCTGATGATACCAGTATGGAACTATTAGGAGAGTAATTTCGTGTCTCTGTTACTGTCCTTTTGTTTCGATAATCTTTTCATCATTTTTATAATGGACACTTCAATTTTTATAACTTCGATTATCGAACATGGTACGGAGATTTCAATGCCGATACTCTGTTTAAGGATTTCAAAGAATTTTACTTTAATTCATTTTATTTCATATTTAATTTTAGGAACTTGCGTATGTTAATTTTAATGAGCTACATAGAAATTTATAATGAGGATGATTTTCAGAAATGGATGATGTTGGTAACAATTTTGTTTGATACGTAGGATGAAGAAGTCGCTATTAAATATTTCATGTTTAAAGTAATTTACCTAAATGGTGGATTGTCAATGACAGCACTGTACAATTTTGAAACATATGAAGCGTTTATTGATGACATAAAAGTATCGCAAAGTACCACTTACTTTGTCAATTTAAAGTATAGATTCTATTAAAAATAACTACATAAATCATTCATTAAAATTTCTAGTATAGAATGATCAATTACACATATTGTATCAAACAGTACATACAGAAAATGATTTTTATCAAGTCTACACAAATATTTTATTTATTAATAATGTTTTAATATTTCAATAACAGTTTGTATGAATTCATTGCTTCTATACAATTAATCTCTCAGAAGCAGTCCAAAAATATAAACGAACAAGTTGAGAACCACTGACATACAACTTTCGCCCGTTCAATTTAGTTAATTCCTAAAATTTGTTCGAGCGACTCCGTACACCCAGCATCGCTAATTGAAAAACGGAAAATTAATAATCTGATTTAGCAAGGTGACAACAGATTTCCTGGTCCTGATTGGTAGAGACCAGTTAATTACTTGGGTGAAATGCGCGAAAGGAGTGCGTTCGAAAACGCAGCAATCGTTTCATCGTCTCGCGGGAACGTTAATTAACCGTTTAAAATGACCGTCGGATAATTGAATTAACAATGTCGCGGATTTAATTCGTTGCCGATTAAATTCGCGCCGATAAATTACCCGTCAGCGAGAATTGGGGCCAGAGGTTATATATCTAAATCGAAAAGCGCGCTGAAACAGCGTGTTTCGTCGCATGGTATGTATTAACAAGTTTTTGGATGTACAGATGTCAACCCATGAGTTGGTGCAGGACTCCGAGTAAAAGAAGGTATATTCATTATTGGGGTTGCAGTTATTTAAGGAAATTAATAATTTGGGAATATACTGATTTAGGGATGTAGCAATTTGGAGATGTGAGGATTTGGGGAAGTGGGGATTTGGGGACGTGGGAATTTAGGGACGTGGGGATTTGGAGATATGAGAATTTGGGGACGTGGGGATTCGGGGACGTGGGGATTCGGGGACGTGGGGATTCGGGGACGTGGGGATTCGGGGACGTGGGGATTCGGGGACGTGGGGATTCTGGGACGTGGGGATTCGGGGACGTGGGGATTTTGGGACGTGGGGATTCGGGGACGTGGGGATTCGGGGACGTGGGGATTCGGGGACGTGGGGATTCGGGGACGTGGGGATTCGGGGACGTGGGGATTCGGGGACGTGGGGATTCGGGGACGTGGGGATTCGGGGACGTGGGGATTCGGGGACGTGGGGATTCGGGGACATGGGGATTCGGGACGTGGGGATTCGGGGACGTGGGGATTCGGGGACGTGGGGATTTTGGGACGTGGGGATTCGGGGACGTGGGGATTCGGGGACGTGGGGATTCGGGGACGTGGGGATTCGGGGACGTGGGGATTCGGGGACGTGGGGATTCGGGGACGTGGGGATTCGGGGACGTGGGGATTCGGGGACGTGGGGATTCGGGGACGTGGGGATTTTGGGACGTGGGGATTTTGGGACGTGGGGATTTGGGGACGTGGGGATTTGAAGATATGAAGATTTGGGGACGTGGGGATTTTGGGACATGGGGATTCGGGGACGTGGGGATTCGGGACGTGGGGATTTGGGAACGTGGGAATTTGGGGACGTGGAAATTTGGGGACGTGGGAATTTGGGACGTGGGGATTTAGGAACGTAGAAATTTAGGGATGTAGAAATTTGGGAATATGGTGACTTACAGCTGAAGCAATTAGAGCATCTAAAAATTTGGGAATATAGGGATTTGGGAATTGAAGGATTTTCTATTCCGACCCACAGAAGTCGCTCCTCAAGTCTATTTGGGAATATACCAATTTGAAAACATAACGATTTAAGAACATAACCATTTGGTAATGCAGACATAACTTGCAGGCATATCAACTTGCACCTGAAGCAATTTATACATACATATAAAAATTTGTGAATTTAAATATTTAAAAATTGAGGAACTTTCTATTCCACCCAATTGCAGCCGTACCTCTTCTACTCATCTCTCAGGCACTTCAAGCGCCAACTCATGGGTCGACATCGGTACTTCTGTTACGTTAAAATCGATTAAGGCGAACGCGGCGCGAGAAGAAAAGCGGAAAAGTGTCGAACTGACGAATCGATAGCTGAATCAAGGACGACGTGTTCCGTGATCGCATCGAGGACGATCACTTCGACTCGATTAATTCGCTAATCAATCGCGACAGCTAACGAGAGGCAAACAATTTACGTGTCCACATGTTCGTGGAAATAGTTTACACGGATTTGCACGGTGATGCTTCAAGCTTTTAATGGGCTGATTTTAATTGACCATCCAGGTGGTTTTTTCCGGATCATTTTTAACGTGGAAGGATTTTTTTGAAAGAGTGAACTGAAATTTTTGTTTGAGTTTTTGTTCACTTTGATGTGATGGTTGATGATTTGAATTTTATTTGATTCAAGGAAGAGAGGTTTTTAGGAATTTTTATGTACTATTGATGTAAGGTAAAAAATTTCAAAGGCCAGTTTTCGGATTTCAGAACTTTCGTATTTCTAAATTTTCGTATTCTAAATTTCCTAATACCAAAATTTTCAAATTCTCAAATTTTCTAATTCCAATCTTCTAAATTTCTAAATTATCAAATTCTCAAATTGTCTAATTCCAATCTTCTGAATATCTAAATTGTCGAATTCCGCAATTCCTAATTCCAAATCTTGCGAATTTCCAAATTTTCTAATTCCAAATCTCCTGAATTACAAAATTCTCCAATTCCAAGTCTTCAGAATTACTAAATTCCCAAATTCAATTTTACAAATTCCAATCCTTCAAATCCTAAATTCCCAAATACCAAAATTTCTCAGTTACCAAATTCTCAAACCCCAAAGTCTGAGAACCCCTCAAGTCCCCAAATTCATAAATTCTCCAAATTTCAATATTTCCCAAAAACATCAATCACCCCTATACCTCTACATTACTCTCAAAACAGTTTCCACCATGTTTAACATTTTCTGTCTCTACCCCTTTTTCCTCGACCGCGTAGAAAGCGAAAGATCGCTCGAAGGAAGAACGAAACGAAGAGTAAGGGTTGGCTGGGTGGCGATGTCGCAACGAACGACCTCCCGTGTTCCCTTTGTCCGAGATAATCGCGATAATTGAGCCTTATTCCACGTGGTTCTCTTCCCTGTTACGACTTAACGAAATGTCTTCATCGTAACTGTTATATCGTTCGTTACGGAGATCGTAATGAGGCGTGTCAGGAACCGGAGACCTTGTTATCGGACAGTCGACCGGCAATAATCGTGATGATAGTTAAAACGGATTTAACATCGGTATAATGGAGCCACGGGATTGTAACGGAGACCTTTATGGCCGGAATATGGATATTACCTGCAATGGTACAGTCCTCTTTTTTTCGATTAAACGACTCGTGTGTTATTCGAGAGCATGGTACACGGTGCACCCAGAGACGGGGCTTAAACGCTCGGAATAAAATTTCAGAGAATTTCGGAAGCTCGAGATACAAAACTGGTGCTTTTTAGTCCTTTAATATACGTCGCGCTTTTTAACTCGTGTTATGGTCAGTAAAATTCATATCTTATGTTTATAAAGTGGTTGTTCATTTTCATTTACCATTTTTATTTTTAATTTTCATCTTTACTCTTAGTCTTAATTCACAGTCTTTATTTTTTATTTTAATTTACAGTCCTCAATTTTAATTTCAATTTGCAATTTTTTATTTTTAATGTTTCATTTATAATTTTTGTTGTCCCCCTTCAATACCATAACCTTTATTCCACACATCAAGTTTATTTCTTAATAGAAGCACCTAATAACTTCTTAATAAAATTACCTCACGAAGCATCTTCCTTAATAAAAACCTATTAAAGTACCTAATATATGTACACATAATTTCTAAGATATCTAACTCCCTCAAGATCAACTAACCTAACTTTCCATAAGTCCAAGCAGAATAGAACATAACTTCCTAAAGTAATAAAGTACATTTGCTCCATCGAATAGAGGATTCGCCTAGAAGGAATGAAAATGATTCCCCCATTTCGTGTAAGCATAATTTAGGTACCGATTGCAAGAACGTACATTGTGATGCAAACGATCGGCTCCTCTCTGTTACACCCGATTTGGTTGGCCGCGTAGGAGATGGAAAAGGACCATTTTGAAAGAGTTAGAGGTCATTAAGAGCCGACGTATTGGACAAACCCGCGGGCGGTTACGATAAGGTCGGGCCAAATTGAATGTGTAATTAAATCGAACGGACGGACGAATGAAATAATGGGTGTCATCTGATAATGACCGCCTCCCTCGTTCGTGCCAGTCATGGCTCAGACATCGTGCGGCGAGACGCAAGATTAAAGTGGTGTCTCTTTTGTGATCCGATAATACTTTGACTCCACCCCGTGGTCGATAATTAATTGATCGACGGTCGTAGATATCGACATGTGTGTGTCGACCGTGTCATTAGTTACCAGTTCGATGAGTCTTAGATCGCGATTCGATGATTCATTAAGGGATTAAAATATTTCAAGGAAAATTGATGAGAAAATGGGAGACGACTTTTTTAGGATATTGTTAATCAAGCTTCTTGATATACTCTTGAAAATTATGCTGCAAAATATACTGAAGTTTAATGTATTACATCTTTGATGATTTTTATTCATTATTAGTACTTTAGTGCTTCAGTTCCAGGGTGTACGAATTTAAAATTTTTTTATTTTTTTATGCAAATCAAGTATGACTTCCTATTTAGTGTTTGTTAAAAACCGTCTGTACTAATGACCCAGCAGCACAAAGTTCACAACTAAAAAACAGTATCAGGAAACAGCGAATTTCTCTCTACATCGCGTTTCAAAGCGTTCAAGTTCCACGATCCTCGAGAAACTTCTCGTTGGTTTTTTATCCGTTCGTCCGCGATTCATTACCCACGGACAGTATTTTGTTTCATTCTGTGCCGCGTGTTCGTGGAATATGACCGGGTTCTCGGTGCCGCGTCTCGATGGCAGCGCATCGATCATACGAGTCTCTCGTGCACAGTCGAGGAATTCAACGCGATCCAGACTCGAATTCCGGTTCAGCTCGGATCGCCGTCGTAACTCGCGAGTCCCGCGAACTTGGATTCGTTTGCATGGCTGGCGAACGTTAAGCGCAAATTAAGCCGGTCGCCGCGATAAATTTCATTAGCGGACTGTTGTGTGACGCGGTAACTGGAGCTCGATGGACCCTCTCGTTTGCTTCTATGACGCGTGAAATAACCCTTCGATACGGTGATTGTGAAATGTTTTTTGAAGCTGATGGTTATTAATTCGTTTGCGCTGTTTTGACGAGTCTGATTCGTGACGTAATCGTGACGCACTCGTGACACACTTATGACGCATTCGCGGTGCATTTGTGACTCACTCGTGACATACTCATGACGCACCGATGACGCACTCGTGACATACTAGTGATGTACTCGTGACGCATTCATGACGCACGTATGGCGCACTCGTGACGTACTCGTGACATACTCATGACGCACTCGTGACGCATTCGTAACATACTCATGACGCACTGATGACGCACTCGTGACATACTAGTGATGTACTCGTGACGCATTCATGACGCACGTATGGCGCACTCGTGACGTATTCGTGACATACTCATGACGCACTCGTGACGCATTCGTAACATACTCATGACGCACTGATGACGTACTCGTGACATACTCATGACGCACTCGTGATGCATTCATGACATACTCATGTCGCAATGATGACGCACTCGTGACATACTAGTGATGTATTCGTGACGCATTCGTGACGCACTTGTAACACGCTCGTGATGCATTCACGACATACTCATGACGCACTCGTGACGCATTCGTGATATACTCATGACACACTTGGGACGCACTCATGATGTATTCATGACGCATTTGTGACGCACTCATGATGCATTCATGACATACTCATGACGCACTCGTGACACACTTCTAAGGCACTCGTAACGCACTCGTCAGATGTGATCCATTTTACTGAAATTCTTAATACCCTTCAATCTGGGCTTCAAGTTTAATAATTTGTATAGTCAGCGATTGCAGGTTAGGTTGGTTGAGGTTAACCCAACATATGTCTGTGAAGAGAGAATGTCAATGAAAAACTTCATTTCTAAAGATTCACTTATATCGAGGCTTTACTATATAACGTATTCATACCATTTTTAACAGTAGACTACAGAAATCATTAAAATGGTTCGATAGAAATATTGTACTCTTGTCGAAATGTATATTAACCTTTGTTAAGATGAAGATCACAAAAAAATTAAATCAGTCTTTGACCAATAAATTTTCTCGAAAAAGGTAACAATCGTTCGTCTCCAAGTTCGATAGAAATATCGTACGATTCACGCGTTTCTCCTTCACGAGACTCATTGCGGATACAATACGCTCGTTGACCCACATTCCCGCGGGAATAATTTCTGGCCGGAACGTCTATTTCCGTGACAATCTTGGATCCACTCGGTCCTCTTTCCGTGCCGGATCGATTCGACGCCGCTGGAAATTTACACATTTCCTTTTAGCCGCGAGACTTTTGCATGGAAATGTTCGCCACCTTGAGCGTTCCTTTAATTCGAGCAGCTGGTCGAGACAGAGACCGGAAAAGAGAGAAAGAAGACAAAAGAAGAGCGTTTTCAGTGTGCTAATCTGGACCTGTATTTCTGACTGACTTCCAGAGAGTCGCGGACCCCCTTGCAGAATTGAGTCGGGAACATGAATTATTCATTCGCGACCGAGACTAAAGGAGGGGTTACAACGAGGATGCAGTTTAATGCGATACACTGGTTAAAGGCGCGGCACGGCGGTTTACCGAATAAAATTTCTGATTGACCGGTAGCAACGATGACGACACCGGTAGCGATCGACATGTGGACTTCTTTTGGATGCGGAGCGAGCGAGAAGCATTCATTCTGGATGTCCTTATACTAGAAACACATAGTTCATTTGGTTGAATATGATTAAAAATTAAGATGATAAAATACATTGTCAATTTCGTATTTTAATAAAAAAAAATTAGATGCAAAAGTATTAAAATATTAGACGATTATAAACAGTTACAACTATCCTTCGTAATAGCAAAATTATTCCGTTATTAAATTGCAATACAAATTTCATAAATATTAATATCAATAATATACAATATCCCCCACAATTAAATGAATAGTATTAAAATAACAATGTTCACGTTGAATAAAATTGAATATTGCAAATGATACATAAATTGTGACCACGTCTTAATTGACACATCCATTCGAATATTAATTCCGACCATTTAAAATAAAGCACGGTTCGTTCCGAGCGTATAATTACGAGCTCGATCCCGCAACCCGGAATAATCGAGCCCGACCCGGCGATCTTGTCGTGTTAAGATTTCCTTCAATCCGTCATTAATGCTCGATTAAATCCCCGAATCCTTACAAGTACCCCGAAAGACGGGGTGCAATGGAACGTTGGGGCGGTACACTCGAGAGCAAATCTTTTGGGGGCAAGTTTAAGACTTTAGAATTTTTCAAGCTTGGACACCTGGAAATTTAAGTCATTTGGGGACGTGGAAATTTGGGGAGGTGGGATTTTGATCTTTACAACTTTGTTCTCTTACAGAAATTATATTTTATTCTCTTTTTTAAAATGATATCCTTCTACACATTTTGTATCAGTAAATTTTGTATAAATTTAATGCAGCAAATTTTCATGTACAAATATATATTTTATGCAGGGAAATTTCGTTTCATATTCAATTAAATATATTCAACAGTTCATACATGTATAACACACCAAATAATTATTTAATGTATGTACACTTCATATACGTGTGATGCAAATATATTTAATACACATTTAACGCACGCATACTTCATTTAATGCAGATACATTTCACATGCATTTAATTTACGTATATTTCATATACATTTAATGCAGATACACCTGGTACACCTTTAATGAACGTACGTTTTATCTATATCTCATATTATGTATATTTACACATACATTAAGCCCTGAACGTTTTATCTTCATACGTAATTGGACTGGCACTCAGTGATTACGGCAATCACGGTATCTAAATATATCATACACCCATCGCGCAAAAAGTGTAATATTTCACATTTGCGATGAAAATAACCCACAAACGATAACCGGCGTCACGTCTCATAAATCATTCAGAGCCAGATGATACGAGCGCCTAACGAGAGCGCCAAAAAGGGATCCTCCATTTTCTCTCGGCGCGCATGTACATCGTCAATTACGCGATCGGTCGACAAATCGCGATTACATCGGTGCAAAAACCCGCGTGTTCTCGAGACAGTGGACAGTCAGACGCTCCCCTCGATTATGAACCTGTTTTCGCGCTAATAGTAATTTCCTGGCTGCGAGGAAACCCTTTCGCATCGTGAGCACACAGGGTGTAAACGAACAATCGTCCCTTTCGATAACATCAGCCCATTTACGGTTTCTCGTTTCTCTTCTATCCGTTACCACGGCGTAGCCTGAAAGGATACACAGGAAGGAGCTGTCGTCCGCGGTTCTCTAGGCTTTTACTAGAAAATGCACGCTTCTTTGCGCATCGAGCCGGCAGCGAGGAAAGACACCGAGGGAAAAAGGTCGAAAGCGAGCGAGAGAGTAGCAAAAGGGTTCCCCTGTGGGAACAGGGTAACCGAATACACAAACGGAAACCCCCGATGCGAGAGAAGGCGAAAGCCTCTTCTCGTCCACGGACAACGGACGAGGCTCGAGGTGATGGCTCGTGTCAGTTCACCTTATCTGACCGCGACTATCTGCCATTATTTCTTTTCACGCTCGGCGTCGGGCACTCGTAAGGCCTCGCCGGTATCCGATCGGTGAAACGGTCCCGATCGATCGTTCTCGGTTACTTTGATCCATCACGACCGACCACTCTCGCCACCTCTATTGACTTTCGCGGATTCCGAACACGCCAGGACCACCGTTTCCGACAGCGACGCGACGGACGTTCAATTTGTATCGCGGCGTCGGCTGATTTGGGGCGTAAATGATCGACGTCCGACTGCTTCACGGGTTTCGCTTCAAGATCGTACACGATGCTGCTACATCTGCTAGCCCTGTAGAATGTAGAAAGTTGCTTTCACTACGTTTCGAAGTCTAGTGTGAATATTTCGTGTTGGTCTTTTTGGGCTTGATTGATCGTTCGAACGGTTTGGAGAGGTTCGATGGGTTGTTCTGGGGGTTTTGATGTTTATGGACGGCTTGGGGGTGATGTTGGGTTGGAAATGCTGAATCAGAATTGGGGAATTTGGGACATGGAGTGGTTAAGTTGTTGAAGGTGCAGAAATTGGGAGGTTTGGGTTATTGAGAATTTGGGAATTGGGGAATTGGGGAATTTGGGAATTGGGGAATTTGGGAATTGGGGAATTTGGGAATTGGGGAATTGAGGAATTGGGGAATTTGGGGAATTGGGGAATTGGGGAATTTGGGAATTGGGGAATTGGGGAATTGGGGAATTGGGGAATTGGGGAATTGGGGAATTGAGGAATTGGGGATTTGGGGAATTTGGGATTTGGGGAATTTGGGAATTTGGGAATTGGGGAATTGGGGAATTTGGAAATTGGGGAATTTGGGAATTGGGGAATTGAGGAATTGGGGAATTTGGAAATTGGGGAATTGGGGAATTGGGGAATTGGGGAATTTGGGAATAGGGGAATTGGGGAATTGAGGAATTGGGGAATTTGGGAATTTGGGAATTGGGGAATTGGGGAATTTGGGAATTGGGGAATTGGGGAATTTGGAAATTGGGGAATTTGGGAATTGGGGAATTGAGGAATTGGGGAATTTCGAAATTGGGGAATTGGGGAATTTAGGAATTTGGGAATGTGGGAATTTGGGAATTGGGGAATTGGGAAATTGGGGAATTGGGGAATTGGGGAATTGGGGAATTTGAAAATTCGGGAATTTGGGAATTGGGGAATTTGGAAATTTGGGGAATTTATAAATTTTAAAATTCATAAAGTTTGCCACGTTGGAAACTTGAAAACATAATAATCTACAAAATTCACAAATCATGAAATTTATAAATTCCCATCATCTCAAGCAATTACACCAAAGTACTTACTCGATTGCCATTCCTATGCCCATAAACACAGAAAGAGCCTGCCTCTATTTCCCTCACCATCAATCTTCCACATTCCTACCTTTTCCCAAACGGTTGCATTCGACCAATAATTTCGCCCGAACCCTAAAAATAAATCACTAAATTACCGCAAGTTAGAGGGAATAATACGCGGTACATTCATCTTTAAATCAGTATCTCAGGATGACGAATGGCACTGTCCGAAGCCTATTATATCTTGTTGCTCAAAAGCGCAGCGGATACGTAATTATATCAAAGCGTTATAAAGTTTCGTCGCTTAAACACGACCCAGTTACGTTCACCTGGTGTTAGCTCGGTTCTCAGCGGCTGCTGACCAAGAAGTAGGGGAGTTATGCTAATTCCTCGATTGCACCTCGGCACAATTCCCGCGCGTTTGATCCTCCGCTAAATGTTCTGCGGATTTCGTTGTCTCGAACGTCGCGTTCCTCGTGGAATCTTCATAAACGGTTGAAGTGAAAGTGCACCTTAACAGTCAGTCGCGTGACGGATCCCGTATCCTTGGATCCGTGGAAATATTGCAAATGCCGCTCTTGTGAAACACGCTTTAGCTGTTCAGGTCGTGCACCCCTACAGGTGATGTAGCTGAAATGGAACGATCTCTTGACAGCTGTCTCGTTCGCGGATGTAGACTGGCAACGTTTTAAATTATATTTTGCATTATTTTTATACCTACTGCGTTTTAAGCCATCGCTCTGGGCTACGTTGTGAGAAACTTCGTGCTTCGATTGTTACGGGATTCAATGAACCTTCGTTTTTCAGCTGAGTGGTATCTTGAGGTCAATCTGGGCAAGGTTTGACTTACTTAAGGATACGTAAGGGAACATTTATAATATTTAAACACAGGTTTTAATAGCAACTGGTTCATAGCACCATTTGCTAAGTGTCCGCTAATTGTCCTAAATGACTCTCTAATTGTCCCAAATGGCAGATATTGGTCCAGAAACTGATACACGAATTCAACCTGTAGAAGGTTAGAATTGATCATCTCCTTAAGAGGAACGTTTTATTTAATTTCTGAATGAAATCGTTTCGGAAACTGACCCAGACACTTCAAATCGAGCGATCAATAAATCTGGCTCGTTTATTAATTATCAAGGTATCCCCGTATCAAGGGTTGCATGCGCGGCAAGGCCATGTTTGCCATTCCGAGATCGAGCGTTCGAACGAACGAAATAGTTTAAAGCGCGATAAATCGTTCGTTCCCGATTGCTTTTTTCGCGGCTTCTTCTTCTACCAGGGATGATTCCCTCTCGCTTCTCGGTATCCCTCGAATATTCGTAGACAGATAATTGCGGCTATAAATTCAAGATTAATCGAGCCCAACGCGGCCTGTCGTTGCCTCCTCCTCGCGAAATCCATTTCGCATTATAAATCAATCGGTCGGTTTCTCTCGTACCACCTCCCGATAAAACTTCGACACTCTCCCTTTCTTCGTGGATGATGCTCGCGAAGTGGATTACATCGGGGTTGGAACTCTTCACTTTTAAAGGCAATAATCGTTCTTTCTGTTAAGTGGACATGACAGCGTCGGTAGCTGCTGAAGAGGGGATTTAGAGAGAGAATAAATTGGAACTTCGGCTCTTTTATCGCAATATGCTACCAGGGTGAAGCTGGTGAAAATTTTATTTGCTAGCATTTTTTATTTTATTCATTTTATTTATTTTAGGGTACTTGGTACAAGTATTTCTAAGTGGAAAAAATAATTAGATGAGCAGGTAAATATTAGTCAGAAGTGGTTCATGATAACGTGAGTAATGTTCTCTAACAGAAATTTGACTGATATGGCAGGTATCGCATTAAGAAACTAGGGATATGTTAGTCGTATGACTGGTCAGTCAGGGACATGAAGTTACAGCAATATGAAGACATAGACATATGATGATATAAAAGATGTAGGTACATATGTAGGTATGTTTAAAGATATGAGGTTACAAGGAAATAGAGATATAACCTAAACCAAATACTTGAAGATCTATATTATTTAAGGTTCTAGGTAGACTTAGCCATTCAGAGATCTTAGTATCTGAACATTTAAATATCTGACTTGAGTAATTAATCTTTTAGTCGCATATATACATATGAGGTAAATAATGCTGAATATATGAACATTTAAATATCTGACTTGAGTAATTAATCTTTTAGTCGCATATGTACATATGAGGTAAATAATGCTGAATTTATGAACGTTTAAATATCTGACTTGAGTAATTAATCTTCTAGTCGCATATATACATATGAGGTAAATAATGCTGAATATATGAACGTTTAAATATATGACTTGAGTAATTAATCTTCTAGTCGCATATGTACATATGGGGTAAATAATTCTGAATATATGAACATTTAAATATCTGACTTGAGTAATTAATCTTTTAGTCGCATATGTACATATGAGGTAAATAATTCTGAATATATGAACATTCATTCTGGCTTGAGCAATTAATCTTTTCCTCGCATATATACATATAAAGTAAATAATGCTTCTAATTACAATTAAAATTAAGTTGAACTGAACCAATTGTCTCAGACTTCTCTCGTGACACAACCGGTGCGTCACGCTTTAACCAAGTACCTCGATCATCCGTCTCCACTTAATCCGTAACATGAATCAGCTTATATCAGGCTCCACAGTGATGTCTTGCATTCGGCCGATTATTGAATTCGATTCCAGGAGAATCAATCGTCGAAACGATCGGTCCACGATCAAGAATCTCATTCCCGTAACAAGCCCGTACTCGATTTACACGGAACGCCGGTTCGTTAATCGGTTAATTCGCGGCGTGACGAAGGAGGCCAATAACACGCAGTCGGTGTAAATTCGAGAGCGAGACAGCAAAACAACGGATGAACGTCCGATAGCGTGGCGGGACGGTTAGGTGGTCGGGCAAAATGGGCACGCCCTTCGAGCCCCGATCTCGCGCGATTTAGGGCTCTTAATTATATGTGTGCGGAATGAAAGAACTCGCACGATCGAGGCGGACTCGAATCCTCTTCGCGTTCACGCGCGTACTGATGCACGTACGCGTACACCCTCCTGCTTCCACCCGCAACCCTTTATCTCCACCGCGAGCATTATGAATAAGTATACACGCCGTATTGACGCGTGCACGCGGGGCGTGGTGTGCCCCGAGCATCGACCCAGCCGAATCTGCTGGATCTTTTTTCTGATACGAAACGTGTGCACGCGCGATCTCCTCGGCTTCCTGAAGGGTCACTTGTTTCAGGCTTTTTCAACGGAGTCTTTTTCATACTTAGGAGGACAATTACTTTCAATTTTTAATCGAACTTCAGATAGATTTAAGTGAGAGAAGTTGAAGTACTGCTTTTTTGTTTGTGCTCTGAAGCACTGGATCCCTATTTGTGGATACCCAGGTTCACAAATCTCAAGATTTCTAATTTGTCTCCAAATCCTATGTCTTCGAATTTGTAGACTAGTCAAATTCTTACATTCCTAGGTCCACAAACCTTTAGAACTCCAAATAACAATGTCATGAAACTTCTGACTCCTCAGAAAGAGGTAGCTACTATCAAATCCTTGATTTCCACATCTGTAGATACCCAAATCTCAAATTCTTTAACCTCTCTGAATCCTTTATCCACCTTGATATTTTCAAATCCTGAAAAATGCCTAATCGATGAATTTCCTCTTCTATACCTTCCAAGAAAATTAGATCTCGAACGTACTCATTTCATACTCCATTGGAAATATAGACCGCCACGAAGATTAGCATAAATGGCCACTTATGCATCAAGTTTATTGGCTGATCGGTTTCACACCTGTTCTTTGTTCGAGCAGTCCATGAAATTAAATGGTAGACAATTTCTCCGTCATTAGTTACACGTGCATCGAGGGACTCGCGCGAAACTGGGCGTCGTGTTTCGTTTCCGTTTCGCAAATCATCTGTTCTGGAGCGGAGCGTCGAGCAGGAACGCTTAACTTGTAAATTGCGTGGCTGGCGGGCACGCAGAACGCCCACGTCCAAGAAATCTCCGCGCTGAATCGGTGAACCTAGATCATCCGTGGCCGCGGAGCATGATCGATCGGTCGATCGTTGCTCGTGCAGAATCGATCGGGATTCGTGGTTCACCGAGGACGATCGTAATCCACGGTATCGGAATAACAAGCTACGCGATTGGACCCTATCGCTTTCGTGAGCGGATTATCGTAAGCGCGTCATCGATTCGACGGAGTTCGGAGTTTCATTGACGCGATCCGGATCAGGAACCGCGTAACTGCTCGTCGACCGATTGTTTAACGCGGATTTCGCCGGCTTCGGAATTACCACGGCACGATCGATCGATCGATCGATCCTTTATGCGAAGCACGAACGTAATTTCTGAGGCGTTCCGGAATTCTTATCGGTCGGCCTCCATCTCTGGTGGTGACTCCTTTTGTTGTTGCTGAGGATTCCTCGCATATCAGTCATCTTTGCTACCACAGATTTATGCATATCTTCGAGATACCTTCTGGCGTATTTCAGAATTTGAACAATATAAATAAATTATAGCAGGTTGAACCGAGAACAATATTTTCATTATAAACACAAACTTCTGCTGATTTATCTTATCGATCTTTTCACAACAAGCTATCTATAGCTCCCTCTAAATTCTAGTCAGTTGAAAATGTCCGAAGAACCGCTGCAAACGGCGGACGATTAAGCGTTTAAGAGGACCGGGGTTTTAAGCTTCGGCTTAGGGTCCCAGGGATATCCGGGGGCCACGATCCTGAGGATCGAGAACGACGCGGGGGACGATATTAACCCGTGGTGTGGTCTGTCCCGGACAAATCGCGTATTTATGATCTACCGGCACAATAGGCGAATTTTTAATCCCTGAAGCTCGAGCCCGCGACTCGGACATTGCGTTATATTTCGTCCTCTCGTAGACTGGCAAAACGCGCACGCCCGCGTAAGTGGACGCTGAAGAGGGAACGACGCGGAGCCCGAAAGAGAGGCCGACGTGTGTACATAAACATGTCAAAGAACCATTATGCAAATTTTTAAATACGACGGGACCATATATCGTGACTGAGTGTGGAAAATAAAATTAGCAGAAATGTTTTTCGGCTTAACGCTCGCCGTCGCGACCTCGTCGCCTAGACTCGAGAAACTCACGCTGTTTCGCCAAATTATGTTCACGATTCGAAGAAACGAGCATTATTCGTTCATATTCATATAACAGGGTTCGAGATAGATGACATGACATGAGAATATCATATATGTATATATGACACATGAGAATATAATACATATATGACACATGAGAATAGAATACATATATGACACATGAGAATAGAATACATATATGACACATGAGAATATAATACATATGTGACACATGAGAATATAATACATATATGACACATGAGAATAGAATACATATATGACACATGAGAATATAATACATATATGACACATGAGAATAGAATACATATATGACACATGAGAATAGAATACATATGTGACACATGAGAATAGAATACATATATGACACATGAGAATAGAATACATATATGACACGTGAGAATATAATATATATATGACACATGAGAATATAATATATGTATATATGACACATGAGAATATAATACACATATGATACATGAAAATATAATACATATATGATACATGAGAATATAATACATATATGATACATGAGAATATAATACATATATGACACATGAGAATATAATATATATATGACACATGAGAATATAATATATGTATATATGATACATGAGAATATAATACATATATGATACATGAAAATATAATACATATATGTACCACGAAAAGAATAGCAAAATGTATGTGTAAGAAACTGTAGTATGAGGTGTCTACGGCATGTTCCGCACGTTTGACCAATAGAATGTCACAGCGACGGTTTCTCGAGTCGAGCTAAAACCGCACATTAATTTGCAGTCGCCTCGAATCGCCGGAAGCTTTGGAATTCTGTTCGACAAACCGCACGAATAAAGATCAGTGACAAATAGGGCCTACCTGGTCGCGAATCTGTCATGGCGGCGCTCTTGACCGAGCGTTAATTTTTCATTGCTCGAAATTCGTGGAAATACTCGGAATTCTAAACGGTTACCGCGGTCGGTGCATTAATTTTGACGCCTCGAATTGATCGCCGTACCCGCGGATCGCTGCAATTTGTCTAGATAACGCGATAACGACTCCTCGAAGATCGCCGGTACCCCGCAGCCCTGAAACTCGTGACGAAGGCCCTCCACAACCACGGCGGACAGACCAGTTTTCCTTGATTCGTATTCGGTTTTCTTATTTGATCCGCCGGCTTTCAGAATCCGAGCGGCAATTACACGTCGCCGGTGCATTACGTAATTTCCACCGAAGATTCTATTTTGCGAGATGTTAGATCGCGACGGCCATTTCCGCCGCGGCAAAAACGCTGATCGACCGACGCCGCGAGCATTATTACGTGCAAAGTTGAACGTGATACAGGGATGCGCGTAAGCTGCAATTTATAGCGTTTCTGAGGTATTAAACTGCAATAATATTATCGTTTTGATACATTGAGTGCACTGTTACTGCTTCCTGATTGGCGCTCAGGTACGGAGAATTGAAAATGGAAATCTGTGGTTGTTTTCTGCTCTACCGTGATTGAACTTTATAATAGTTTATTGATTCGGTTAAAAATTCAGGAGAGGTCAGTTTTTACAGTCTCTGACAGAATTAACAACTTTTTGGGCGAATGAAAACTGATTTGTTTTAATTATTGGATTCAGTAAAAGTAAATTTGTTTTCGTTATTTGATTAAACAGCGCTAAATTTGTTTTAATTATTTGTTTAAACTGGATTTATTTTAATCATTTGATTAAAAGGAATTTATTTTAATTATCTGATTAAATGGAATTTATCTTCTTTCAATTACATATTTAAACGAAATTCATTTTAATCATTTTGTTAAATGAAACTTAATTTGTTTTAATTATGTGAACGAAACTAACTTCGACGAAATGGAATTTAAATTATTTTAATCCCGCGCTAAAATAAAACCTTTGCCTTAATTATCGAGTTAAATAATCCGGTCAAACAGCATTATTTTCTCTGAAATTTATGTGTCACGTAAATATATGAACATGAAAGGTACTTAATGATCATACCGTATCATTAAACAAAGTTAATTAATTTGTAACTTTAAATATACGGAGCACGTAGAGCATCGAATATTTGCATATTGTTACCGAACATGTACTCACACATCATAATAATTATCAAGCCTGTACATAAATTGATCAATGACGTATTGATTATAGGTTCAGCCACGCTCCTCAATAAACTACTCAACCTAATACCGATTCAAGCGACTTACAAGCATAGTACATATAATGGATGACATTAAATTGCGTCTCACGCTGCCATTAAAACTACTTGCTATCAGTTTAAAATTTAATAAATCGTAGCAAATTCTGCTTCCAATTTAACTTCCACGTGTTCGACGCGCGTTTCACGGCCGTGTACTTCGCAGTGATGACTATGTTTCAATTTTTTTGCAACGAGACTTGTTCACGACGACTAATGGAGCATGCAGATGCTTCCTGTTATTTTTTTACCGATCTCGGAATGCATGGACAAGCATAATCGACCAAGAAGCCACCGTACACGCATCGCCGTTAAATTATCGCGTTTCCTTTCTTATCCCACTTTTTCAATTTCCTTTCACTGCTTTTTCAATACCTAACTAGATTGACAGGAGACTTTTGTTCGTAAAATTGTAGAGTTTAATCATTTCTAGCATTCTTGCGTTTTAGTAGCGGTTTTAGGTTAGGTTTGTGGACTAGCGGTTTAGGTTAGGTTTACCTAGAGTGGATGTGAACGTGTGTTACATATTGTACACATATGTGAAGAATTAGTGATGTGACTTAATATGAGTCTTAAGAAAAATTTTAATCTTAAGGAAACAATTTAACATTAGTGACAACAATTTAAAATTAGTGTCAACAAACCTTGAAGCCAATTTACTGATTTTATATGGGAGTGTACTGAACAATGATGCTCAACGAGACAAATTTCATAAAGCTAGCAGAATTTAAAATAAAATTGCACATCTAAACAGAACTTCAACTTGAAGAATAAATTTAATTTAATACAGCTTCAGACTACATTTTGAGACCCCAGCATGAATCTGACAAATCACAATTCACTGTTGACATTGTAAAAACTAAAAGTACAGCGTTTTGCACTGTTCAGTATGTTTAGTCGATACAATTTGATTAATTTTCCCATAAAATTTGAATAGATTTCTCCAATAAGAGCGTGTCTGAACAATAGCAAGTTACCCGATCGCATCCATTAAATACGTTTACCTTGAACAAAGGTCTGGGCGAAAGCTAGCCCCTCGAATCAGCCCCAAAACAGTGAGCGTCTGTAGACGGACGGCTTACGAGGCTCTCTATATCCCAGTAACCCACGGATACCCCAGTCTGCGGCGGAAATGAAGGAGTTGATATATCTGCTGAAGCGCCATAACTCACTTACCGCTTGCATATAGCCCTCCTCTTCTGACCGTTCGCCCTTATCTCCTCCCCGCGCATTCTCATAGACGCATAACTATGGAACCGTTTTCTCCTCGCGTGGGTGCTGCACTTGCACGAATGAAACGTGTAGGTGTAAGCGGAGTGACGAAGGAAACACGACACGACGATGAGGAAGAAGGCCGCTAGGCCCCGAAGAGGAAACGCGCGAAGATCGAGCAATAATCGAGAGACGATTACGCGAATGTTTAATGCCTCGCACTAAATTATGCAATTACCTTTATGTCCGCCTGAAGACCGTCTTTCTGCGATGGTGTGCGTCGACGAAGATGTTAGCTAAGTGTCCAACGAATACCGAGGAATCGACGGGAACGAACAGACGTACCTGTTGTTCTATCGTAGAGAGATACAGGTACACCGGTGTTCCGTGTCTTCTGTGCCGGGCCCGAGAGCGACATATATCAAGGCTTGGCCACTATTAGCACCGCCATGCTGTCCACTGCCACCATTAACGATGTCCCGTGGGTACCGGTGCCCACACATCTGCCTGTGATATTATTATCGCTACTATATTATTCTACAGATACTTCGATTGATAGAAAAATTATTGGGAAATTCCAGGTTTCCAACTTCCTACAGTCCCAAATTCTTAAATTCCTAAGATACGAAATCCCTATATTCCCTAGTACCTAACCTTAAAAATCTCTAAATTCCGAAATTTCTATGCTTCCAAATCCCCATATTCCCAACTTCCTACATTCCCAAATTCTTAAATTGTCAAATTCCTAAGATACGAAATCCCTATATTCCCTAGTACCTAACCTTAAAAATCTCTAAATTTAAAAATCCCTAATTTCCGAAATTTCTATGCTTCCAAATCCCCATATTCCCAACTTCCTACATTCCCAAATTCTTAAATTGTCAAATTCCTAAGATACGAAATCCCTATATTCCCTAGTACCTTACCTTAAAAATCTCTAAATTTAAAAATTCCTAAATTCCGAAATTTCTATGCTTCCAAATCCCCATATTCCCAACTTCCTAAATTCCCAAATTTCTAAGACCCCAAATCTTAACACTCCCAAGGTCCTAACCTCACAAATCTCTAAATCTCCTAACTTTCCTAATTCCAAAATTCCCAAGTTCCACGCAAATATCAAACCCCGTCTTCCTTTCAACTTCCACACCATTATTTCCACGAGTAACCAGTAACGTCGTCTACTAGATTGAAAGGCCGTCACCGTAGTCGCGACGCAAGAAAACTCGTGCATCCAACAAGTTAACAATATGTGCAGACAGGAGACGTAGAGTTTGTGCGTAAAGATATCACAGACGGTCGGATTTGTGCGAGTCTCGTACCACTTACGGTTTCATTACGCGGCTATTAACGAGACGCTCCGCAACGAACGACGTCGACGAGACAGGTAACAAGTGTGCAGAGATAGGGACGTTTGATTATGCTTCGCTTGATGAGCGTGTTTCGTCGCAATGCCACGTTCACTTTATATATGTGCTTTCGTTTCGTGTTGGTTGCGTTTTTCGAAAAGATGTTTGATGTAGAAGCGTTGTGGTTCGCCATTTTATGCTTTGCGCGGACAAAATGGCTGCCGTCATTTTTGAGACTTCAACTTCCAACGTTGAAGCGAACTGTTATAAATTGTATAAATGAAATTAGTGTTCAATAAACTTAGAATTTCTGAAAGATAATAATTAATGAGGAAATAGGTACCTATGTACATATGACTATACAAATATATGTATATCTGTAGGTACATATTTTTATTTCTTTTAAATAATGTATTAACATATTTGTGCGGTATTATAAGTAACGTTAAAATGAATGAAAATAACAGACAATAAGAATGGCTAAGATAGAATATAAATAAGCAGATTGTATAAATTTCTTATATCATCCAGTTCCAAATTCACAAATCCGAATATGTGTTCATTTTGGTACCATTAGCAAGCGAATGATATCTAACAATAATTATCTGCTAATCCATTATTAGTTCAGCCACCGTTATCCAAAACTAGTAATTTTATCAGCGCATCGGGCGTGAAAACGCGAGACAATAGATTTATCGAATCGCTCACGTAACGATGATCGGCACCGCGTTTATCGTAATAGAAGCGAGTATAGTCCTCGACATACGATCCATATCCCCGCTGTCAGGCATATTTTAATAGAATATCTGAATTCTGTTATTTACGCAAGCGCCGCGAATGCAAACTTTGTAGCTCAATAAAACAGACGGCGGAGGAACGAGCGAATAAAATACAGACGGCCGCAAGCACACCGACATTTCCCGACGTGTCAAATAATATTTTATTATCGGGCGTACGTTATCCGATTATTCGAGTCTCGGGATCGTTTAACGGTCGCGAACGTAATGTGGACGTAGGTGTGTCAATGGCGGCGAACGTGAAACTGTAAGAACCGCGTTCGCGCCAAGGTCCATCGTGTTCGCCAGCCTACACCGGCGTGTTACGATCACTCCTCTCGTTCAGGTAGCCTTCAATTACGGACTTCTCTACACGACTCGTAAACTATGCAACTCTTGTTGCATCTGGAACGAGAAACTGCCAGGGAATCGCTCGGAGACAGCTCGACAATGTTGCACAAATATAGAGATCCTCTTCGGACGACCTGGTAGAGCAATATTATTTAAACCGCTGTTGGAATTTGTACGTGAATACGTATTGCTGAATTATCTGGTCGGAGAATATTCTGAGTTTCGCTGTTTCTAGAATTTTGTTTATCCTTGAAGCCTTTTTGCGTGATACATGCAGGGTACGCGTTTAAAGGACATTTAACGAACAAGTATACACTTGTCGAGATGGTGTAAAAGATACAGGAATGAGGGGAATGGAAGTTGCAACATTCCACACCTATCTCCGTTGCGGCCGAGTGAGATAACGAATATCAATTACCCTGATATCGAGTAATAATTTGATATGTTTATCGCAGCGAGTTCTTATCAATTATTTTATGCAAGCTTGACCTTTTTTTTTAGAGCTGAATACGAGTTACTGGGAAGATAAGACTGTAAAAAAGGTACATGAAGAAATCTTTATTTATTAAACTCTTGAACTTATTATCTAATATTAATTTAGCAAAAAATAACTAATTATTTGTAATAATAATATTGCACTATTCGTAACAGTAATAATGTAAGTGTACTTTTGACAAATGCACTCTCAATATGAAAATTTTGCCTTGAACAAGTCCGAGCGTTTAAAAAATGCAAAATTTATGAAGGTGCTTTCAGATTATGAAGGAAAATCATTTATTTCAAATGCAATGTTCCAAGCAGGTGGTAATCAGTCGTTCGGCTTGCGCAAGGACATCTGGGTTGTATATCTTGCATTATCGTAAAGAGGATCGACACGTGTCTGTTGATCGGTGCTGAATTCAACATGGGTTCGATTAAAATTTTATTTGCGTGTCTTAATACAGCATCAGAAATAAATTTCGTTTAAAAATTCCATTGCTGATATACAAAATTATTTTGTAAATAGGTGATGATACAACAAATTTAAAAAAATAGTTTTCATTTTTTGAAAATTTTGTCAGATGTTTCAGCTGTCTGTGATCTATTTGTCAGAGGTATTCACTGCTACAATATTACAAAGTCAGTGCAAAAATTTCAAACATCATCACATAACGATTCTCAACTGTGAAATATAACTCCAGCTTAAAATCGAAGCAAAAATACGTAAGATTTATCACACAACAGTCCCAGCTCCGTAATGAGGTTAGGATTAAAACGCTCTATAAGATTGGATGATCCTGGAAGAAGGATACGCAGAAAAAAATGCTCTTCACACGGTCAGGTATCGAAAACACGGTCCAGCATCCTTGAATTACGAAGAGCCTTCGGATAAAGCATGAAATATGTATCCTTTATTGAATCTAAAATAAGATGGAGATACTGTTGGACCCGCGCGTGTCATTTTAAAGCGGCAAGGCCAACCGATGCACGGTCATCCGAGATGATCATCTCGAATACTATTATCTGGATAATGCGAGATGCGCCTCCGCAAGGAAATACGTACGACGTGTAGCCAGGACAATGAATTACGCTCGAAGGGTGCATCCTGGCCTTTCTCTTCCAGCTGCAACCGACGGCCACCATGTATCCTCGAGAAAAAACGACCTTTTGACCTCCGTGCATGATCATCGATCTTCGTGTCTCTAGCCGTAATCTATAGCCTTGATGAGTTTTTAAATTATGGCGGTGTTAAAAAGTTCGTCTCGCGGAGGAATCTCTTTGGGAACTTCTTTTAATTGCATGAATTCTTGCGGTACCGAGTGTAACTACTTTGGAAGAATTTTTATTTCTGTTTGAATTTGTTAATTAATATTCAACGAGTTACTAACGTTAACATTAATAGTGTCCGTGTTTTAAGATTTATGTTCGGTGACAATATTGTCATTTTCAATTTATTGTGTTTTCGACTACAAGTTCATGTATGAATTACAAGTTTATATACATAAGTTCATATGGACAAGTTTATATCTATAAGTCCACATACACAAATCTATATTTACAAACCTACATGCATATGTACACATCCATAGATTTAAATTAAGTCTAACTCCTCAGATCAAAATCCATATATCCTCATTCACATATCTGAATCTACATATCCTCATTCACTGATCTACATCCAGAAATGTACATCTGCAGATCCACATCCACAAGTCCATAATTACAAGTTCATATACATAAGTCCACATCCACATGTCCACATCCACATGTCCACATCCACATGTCCACATCCACATGTCCACATCCACATGTCCACATCCACATGTCCACATCCACATGTCCACATCCACATGTCCACATCCACATGTCCACATCCACATGTCCACATCCACATGTCCACATCCACATGTCCACATCCACATTGCTTCAAATCCCCAAATCTAAAATAATTGAAATCCACATATCCTGGTCTACAAACCCAAATCCATATATCCTCACCAAAAGCTTCAAATCTGCATACCCAAATCAACAATCCCAAATCCACAAATCCAAATCCACAGATCTAAATCCCCAAATCGAACTCTACACCCTCACTCCCCAAAAATGTAAAAAATCCAACATTCCAAGATATTTCCCCACAATATTAACACTAGCCAGATGCATCATAATCAGCCCATAAATTGCGAAACGTCAGCAGTACTCCAGTAGTTGCAACGGCACGGTTATCAAAGAGATCGGTCACCGACGTGTTCCGCGTTGTCCCCGCGAGTTACAGGGTCCAGCTCGCGGAACGAAATATTTTCGAGTCGGGCACATGCGTGCTCGCACGACTTAACGTTTCATTAACCGTATATTAGCGAGACCCCGGGCCGTATGCATACGTCACGCAGATAACCACGCCGGTCCTGGGCGAGAATGTACGACGAGGTTGGCAGATAAGCGTAAGGAGATACGGGACAGGTAAGTTACGGCGTGTCCACCGATGCGAAATGCGCTAGCAGAACGAGGCTTATAAGCTGCCAAAATCGTGGCTCGTGAAGAGACAGACTCGGAAACGGGGTACCGAGGACAACGATAACGATCGTGGCAGTTTTTAATCCTGACTCGTCACGAGCTTATGATACCCGGTCGTACGTATTTTTAGGGCTGTTTCGGATTATGTTTCGCGAGCTGGGCGGTTCTAAGCAGTTTCGGGGATGAAGAGTATGGAGATACAGATTATGGAAGAGCGTATATTCGGTATGACAAATGGACTTTAAGCCTTCCGTTCAAATTTTTATTATCGTTCGACTCGGAGCTAAAATTTTACTCGATAAAATGTTCGTCCTTTTAATAACGTTCTTTGACATTTAATGAAAGATCGTGAGCGTAAATAAATTAAAGCGTTGTCGAATATTGGATTACCATTTTAGGTCAATTTGGCGGAGAGGCTTTATAGATTGCAATTTTTCGTGAGAGTTATAATGAAAATCTGCTTTTCACTGATGAATAATCAAGTATTAGGCAGATTACCCGAGCTAAAGGATATTACGTTCGAATAAAAAATACGGGAACTTTGCATAATTTTAGTATTTAAAAAATTCTTATTAATTTCTCGCAATTAGGGAGCAATTTTAGGAGGAACGTTAAATATTCGCTTCTATTAATTTTTATTAAACGGCTAAAATATTAAACGCGACTCGTTTTAATTCCACTAAAAGATTGCGGCGTTCGTATAATGGCGCCTCTGGACAAATGTAGCCAAAGGTGGCCAAATATATCCCGCCGCAAACCGACACTCCAATTACACGTGATAACCAAAAGTGAAATAAAAAAAAGAGCGGAGAACAGAAACACGTATCGAAAGCAAAAGAAAAAAATCGCGACAGGCCAAAATAGCCGGAGCCACTCTGCACGCGGATACATTTCCATTCATAAATATACACCGTGAGCCCCTTTATTCAGCCCGTTCCGGTTGCAAAACACGCGAGCCTCTTTCGCGAATTCACACACCTTCCGATTAGCTGTGGAATGACGAGAAGCTTTGGAAAAATGAATTCGGAAGACGTAGGTAAATGATACTATTTCAATTAAAAATTATCGATGAGATATTTTACTATATTTATTCTTTTCATCTTTGGGATTTTTGCTGTAAAATTGATAGTGGAAAATAGGTTAGGATATTGGCTTCGGGGAGTCGGCCATTTTGTATGGGGAATAGTAGTGAAATTGTTGGCAAATTTTTGGTGAACTGTAAGCTTCAGTTTGAAGTTTAGGACATGCTGTAAATACTAGTTTGCAGTCTCATGTCACTAAAGGTTGACACGTCACGTTATATAAACATTCATACATATATGTAATATACATACATATGTGTAACATATGTTATATCATGCTATATATATTATAAATGTAGTTCATTCTGTAAGAATTAAGTGTAGTTGAATACCAGAATATACATATGAATATTTTACATGTGCACCATGTATTACAAATATAACATATGTGACATACACATATGACACTACATGACAAGACAGCAATTTCTACCTTAAATTGTACAAGATAAATCTTGCAGTTTACAATCATCAACCTTGTTGAAAATAAGGAAATAAAGCCTTTATATAATCATCATCAAACCTCAGGCTTCAGATTCCTAAGTAGATGATGTTTCTATACATGTATCTCGTCTGCAAATCATAAAGAAATAACATAATCTGTCCATGGATTGCAGCTCATGAAAAACATACGTAGCATAAGCGAATCAAGCTATTTGCTACTTTCGTGTCATCGAATCGTATCGAACACTCCACACGCTGAACAACCTGGCATTAAGAGAACCACATAGGCCAGACACATAATTTAGCCATAGATGTATCATTGCGTTCGATATCCACTTTGGAGAACGCAAAATTTTCACACCTCGAAACCCCGTCGCGAGCGAATGGTCTTGTAACGAGCCAATAAACATCGGGGGATCTCTGTGGTTTTCGCCGTTAACGGCACCAGGAAGCAGTTGAGAGCACCTTTAAGGGTTGGATCGTGATCGGTTAGAGCTCGTCCTGCTCGATTTTCCGGTGTTTGGTCTCAAAGGATGCCACGTAGCTCGCGATCATGCTCGCAACGATCAGGTTCTGTGCGAAACGAGCCTAACGCTATCAGATTCGAGGCGTTGCGAAACAATTTCGCGAATGCGTCGATTCCACGCCGGGAGAACTGCCTTCCCGTGTGATCACTATAATTATTTCTCTGCTCGTTAGAGCGTAATAGTCAATGGGTGGCTGGCCTGATCCTCCGTTGATTCACGAGGAAGGGAACCTTGACTTTCGTTCTTCATTTTGTTCGCGTTCAACGAATGAAATGGCGACCGTACGCGCGACACGCTCGTATGGGAATTAACACGTTTCGTGCCGTGTGAGCATTTGTCGATCGTTCAACTTTAATTAAGTGGGGAATCATCTCTTTCGCTTTAACGATGGGGAGAAAGGGAAATTAAAATGTAATGCGTTAAATTATAACGTGATTGCAATTGTTTTATAATACTGCATTAAGATATAATTCTTCTGCGGTTATAAACGCTCGGTGTCAAGTTTCAGGATGATCATACTGATTTATTTCAGGATATTTCGAGGGTTATGTTTCAGCAATATTTGCAACGTTTTTGAGGTTATCTTCTGAGATTGAGGTTATCTTTCAGAGAGGCAACTCGTCAATCTTCGCATACTCTGAAAAATTACGAAGTCTTTGAACTTTGAAACTGTGTATGTTCAACTCTCGAATCTTGAATTTTGACAAAATAGAGTTCGATCTCAAAATAACATGAATTTTAATTACTGACTGATTGTGAGTGCGTTCTACAAGTTCTCTTTCAAGGATATTTTCACATGTGTGAACGTTTAATGTGTCTTTATATTCATCACCAAAGATTACATATATAAATATTATTACTGTGTTTCTACATTATAAATCTTCACTACTAAAAAAATGACGACTGAATTATAGAAGGAAGAAATAATAAAAGATCTGAGCGTCCCAGCAAAAATAGTATCATATTAATCCAATAGGTATACAATTTATTTAACAATTATATCACATTGAAAAGAACCCATATATCTTGTGCGACAAGACAAAGTTTGCAAATCAAAGCAATTTAAAGCAGAACCATAATCAAGATTAAATCTATGTAAATGACGCTTCCAATCGTACAGTCGTTAATAACAATCTATCCCCTCAATCGTATACACCTTTTATAATATCCACATCAAGATACAATATCCTTCTACGACCGATTATAATCTCACGAACGCTAATTTCGTGCGTTTCGAACACTCGAAATTTAATTCGCTGATGGATCGTACAAGGAAGTTCAGTATCTAATTAATTCTATCTGGATTCTGAATAAAAGTTCCTGGGTTTTCAGTCGCTAATAGTTCCCCACGGTGAGATTACAGCCGGACATATTATCGTGGACGCGGAATTTTAATTCGCTGAAAGCTGGACGCCCACGCGCACGGGCCATGTAATTGATCGCGATTTAGAAGCGACTATGTAATATCCTGCAATTTCTTCGGAATGATTTGTAGTTCCGTTGAATTTGCGAGGCGAACGCGGAACACATAAAACGACAGATGTTCGCTGAGCAAACGAGCTGCTTGTCGAAGAATATATTTTTATTGCTGTGGGATAGTATGGCTTTTGGAATTGAAGACATTTTGCTATGTTAGGTTCACTTTGGGAGATTTTTAAGTTTGGGATTGGTGAGTTTTGGTAGATAGGAACATTGTAGCACTTTTAACTAATTAAAATATTTATTAACGGAAAACAATATTTAATTATTTAATTAATCTTTCAAGAAGTTACACGTACGCCTTTAACAGTTCGAGGATAACATAAGACTGGATTCACGGCATTCATGCGTTTATCAACGAGCACTCATCACCACTAGCAACTCTCATTCACTCCGTTCACATTTCGAGGGATAATTATAAATATTAACGGGTCAATTAATAAAGCATCAATAAATGTCTACAGTATTTTGGTATTTTAGTACTTTGGGAGTTTGGTATTTTAGCGGATTTGGTACTTTTGGGGCTTTGTAATTTTGGGACGTAGGAATTTGGGGATGTAGAAATTTAGGAAAGTGATTATTTGGGGGTTCTGATTAATTGGGGTATGTGAAAATTTGGGGGTGCAGAAATTTGGGAGAGTTAGAATTAGGGGGTGTGGAAATTTGGGGATGTAGAAATTTGGAAGAGTGGGAATTGGGGGATGTGGAAATTTTGGAAAATGGGAATTTGGGGATGTAGAAATTTGAGAGGGTGGAAATTTGGGGATGTAGAAATTTGGAAGAATGGGAATTGGGAGATGTGGAAATTTGGGAAAGTGGGAATTTGGGGATGTAGAAATTTGGGAGGGTGGGAATTGGGGGATGTGGAAATTTGGGAAAGTGGGAATTTGGGGATGTAGAAATTTGGGAGGGTGGGAATTGGGGGATGTGGAAATTTGGGAAAGTGGGAATTTGGGGATGTAGAAATTTGGGAGGGTGGGAATTGGGGGATGTGGAAATTTGGGAAAGTGGGAATTTGGGGATGTAGAAATTTGGGAGGGTGGGAATTGGGGGATGTGGAAATTTGGGAAAATGGGAATTCGGGAAAGTGGGAATTTGGGAAAGTGGGAATTTGGGGATGTAGAAATTTGGGAAAGTGGAAATTTGAGGATGTAGAAATTTGGGAGGGTGGAAATTGGGGGATGTGGAAATTTGGAAGAGTGGGAATTGGGGGATGTGGAAATTTGGGAAAGTGAGTATTTGGGGGTTTTGGAATTGGAGCATGAAGAAATTTGGAAAAGTGGGAACTCAGGGTCGTAGGAATTTAGGAATACACCGATTTTTTTATTCTGACCCATTCTTCCAAACATCTCTTCAAGCGCCATCTCGTGGGTTGACATCAGTACGCAAACGATTTCTAACAGTTCGATCTTGTACCGCAATTAGTTTCGAACTGTTTGATCCGCGTCGCGTTTTCACGAGGCAAGCAATCAGCCCCGGAGCTAACAGTCTCCTTGCTCTCAAGGACCTCTCTGTTGTAAATGTATCCACGTTGTGCCGTTTAAGGAAGATTCTTAATAACGATCTACCTACCTCCCGTCATGTAAGCGCCCCGAGCGATCCTTCGATTCAACTCGTAGTTCACCCGGTGATCGCGTGTCCACGTCGCGGCCTTGAACTTGTCACCACCTTTCGATTTCATATTCGTGGATCTCTTTTCATGTAACTAATTTTTCTGATTTATTTTACTGATTGCGGAGTGCGATCTGTATTCGATGGGGCATTTAGAGTAGCGATGGGTTTATGAAGCGCTCGGGGGCAACGCAAGATATACTTACGGGAGACTAAGCATAGACTGTGGAAAGCTTAAGTGCACCACTTTTCGAACTATTATGGGATACGGTGTTTTAATGTTTCACAATTCTGAAATTCAGAAATGCAGCTTGGGAATGTTAAGGTTTTTGTGTCACATGAGAACCTTATTCTTTCAAAGTAAAAATTCTTTAATTTTCAAGTTACAAAATTCTGAAATCATATAACTAAGTTCTAATATCTATAATTTCAGAGATAACTATAATTTCAAAACTCTAACATTCTGTGGCTCAAGAATTTCGAACTCGTAAAATTAATAAATTCAGAAATTTTCAGATTTCAAGATCCTGAAGTCACAAAATCCCATAAATGCTTTGAAATATACAATCGGTATATTCCTAAATCGCTATGTCCCCAAATATCTGCGACTCCAACAATAAATCTTCTACCTCGAGTCACGCGCCATCTCACGGGTTGACATCCGTACATTCCTTCCCGCCATTTTTCTCCGTAAACAGCTCACAAAAGTGTCGATTAGACTAAACCGGTTAACTGGTCCGATTAGCATGTTTGATCAGATACGAAAAAGATATTGATTAGATTTCTCATGAAGCTTTGTGCTACCCACTTTTTTATCGACCCGTTTGAAACTTGTTAATTCTCAATGAGACATATCCGTGTTCCATGATTAATTGACCATTTCGAGACGGTGTTCGAAGCGTTCAAATAATTGCATCAGGAAATTACGTCCTGTTCGTGACAAAATCTTGCGATCGAAGAATTTTGAGATATCGAAAGAGTAATAAGAGGTCGATTTACTCGGAAGAGATTATTGAGCGATTTTTCAAATTGGTCGTAAATCAGGGAGGAAAGTAGATAATTCCGCAACCGCAATGACATAACGTGGCGCAATATTTCTGCGGTAGTATAATCGCACTCTTTCCTTGCGACCGAGCGGATAATATCTTTGCGGGTCGTTTGCCAGATTGAAGTTGATTATCAAGCAATGTACACGCATAATCAATATAATTGCCTGCACATGTGACGCGCTGTCTCCTGTGCCTTGTTCAGGGCCGCAGGGAAACATTCACGTACCGCTGTTTAAGAGGAATGGAAACTTTGAGATTTTGAGATTTTTTATATTTTTGAGCTTTGGAATATTTTGGGAAATTTTGTAATTTTGTAATTTTGGGAGATTGAGGATTTAGGGAAGTGGAATTTGGAAAATTTTAGCTTTTGGAAATTTGGGAGTTGGAAATGTGGGGATTTTGGGACTTGGAGAGTTTGGTAGCTTAGAGATTTTGGAACTTGGAGATTTGGGAATTTTGGGATTTTGGCACTTCTGATGATATGGAATGTTGAGAGTTTGGAACTTGCAGATTTGGGAATTTTAGGAATTTGGGACTTGGAGAGTTTGGTAACTTCGAGATTTGGGAATTTCAGGGTTTGAGAAATTGGGAATTTGAGTATATGGGGATTTGAGAATTTAGGGATTTGAGAATTGGTGGATTTGAGAGTTGGGGGATTTGAGAATTTGGGAATTTGGGAATTGGGGGATTTGAGAACTCGTGGATTTGAGAGTTGGGGGATTTGAAAATTGGGGGATTTGAGAATTTAGTGATTTGAGAATTTAGGAATTTGAGAATATAGGGATTTGAGAATTTGGGAATTTGAGAATTTGGAAATTTGAGAATTTGGGAATTTGAGAATTTGGGAATTTGAGAATTTGGGAATTTGAGAATTTGGAAATTTGAGAATTTGGAAATTTGAGAATTTGGAAATTTGGGAATTGGGGGATTTGAGAACTGGTGGATTTGAGAGCTGGGGGATTTGAGGATTTGGGAATTTGAGAATTTGGGAATTTGAGAATTTGGGAATTTGAGAATTTGGAAATTTGAGAATTTGGAAATTTGAGAATTTGGAAATTTGGGAATTGGGGGATTTGAGAGCTGGGGGATTTGAGGATTTGGGAATTTTAGGAATTTAGGACTTGGAGATTTGGGAATTTTGGGATTTCGGGACTTCTGATGATATGGAACGTTGAGATTTTGGGACTTGAAGATTTTGGTAGCTTAGAGATTTTGGAACTTGCAAATTTGGGAGTTTTAGGAATTTGGAACTCAGAGAGTTTGGGATTTTGAGCTTTGGGCAATTTTAGAAATTCCCAAGTTTGACACTATAATTATAGGACTTTGGAAGTTTGGAAACTTGGAACTTTGAAATCTTAGAATTTTATAACTTTGTGACCTTGAAGCCTTGAGACCTCGGCACTCTGAGACCTTGAAACCTTGTGACCTCGACACCTTGCGACCTTGGAACCTGGAGAACCTTAAAACCTTGAAACTTCTAACTCCCACTAATTTTGCACAATACTTCCCCTATCATCACAAGCAAATTTAGCATAATAAACCCCGATTACACCTCATTAATCCGTGTCATCGCCATTAATCCAGTCCCTCCTATCCTCCTCTAGATTCGATCGTCAAAATTTCGAATCGATAAGGATCGATAAAAGTGTTACCAGCTTTCTAGCCGAGGTTCATTAGCGTTCTGAACAGATCGAATCGTTCATCGTTTCTCATTCTATCGCTCGGTTTTTTTCATCTTCATCGAGTATCGGAGCGGATATTGTTTTCGGAGGCGTCGATCGTTCAACGCTTTCAATATGACTAATGCCTCTCGAGGAATTCGCTCCTCTATCCTCTCGAGATCGCGGCGAACGCAGTGATTTATCGTTTTGGTATCCTTTTATCGAGGCCGACCGCCCTTGAACATTTGTCTTTGGACAAGCGTGAAATGGCCGGCGTTATTGCGTATCTTATGAACTCGAACAAAGTGCATTGAGGCATTGTTGGTAAAACTTGCGTCTGGCTTGTTGGAGAAAGTGCGTTTGCATCTTTAATCTTTGTCATTCGATGATACTTCGTGAACACCTGATAAATTACCTGTGTGCTTGATGAACGGAAGTCGTTCACTTTTTTTTTCTTTCGTTTCTTGCAATTTTCGTTGTCAAATATTTTTATATCAATTTAATGTCAACTTTCGTTATCAAATATTTTAATGTCAATTTTCATTGTCAAATTATTTTAAATATTACTACGGACTCTTTACAAAAACATTGTAAGTATGAAATAGATTCAATGATTCTGAACATTCTGTCTGATTTTGAAAGTCAAGCATTAACTCGCAGGTCATTGAATGTACTTTTTCAGTGTCTACATTGTATTAGAAGCACTAATTGACCTTGAAAATATTTGAACTATTCAAAATTATTTACCTTGATATCACAAATTGTCAAATATAAAACACACAATATCCACATAAGATAATTATTAAAATGTTTATTAATATTAAACGTATAGAATAAATTATCGTACAAAAAATATTTTAATGAACTCCCTGTAATTTAATATTAAAAAATACATCATTCAATATACTTCAACGAAGGAAAAACCTGCAAACAGAGAATATAAGTACATCAATGCACCTGCAATATATTTTCTCAAAGTACTCCAAACACTTCGCAACTTAAACATTTATGTACTTAAACGTTTTCTTAAATAATTCGCAACTCGAGTACCGCGGAGAATGTCAGTCATTTCGAATAGACTGAAGGTGAAACATTGTTCGACGAGGTAGAATGGATGTATTCGCGTGTTTTCGAGACAGGAACGCGTAAAAGTGTCCACGGTTCAGAGGACCTTCATCCATCATCGTCAATCATCGTGCGTGACCCTCGTAAAAATTCCAGAGTTCCCTAGGGCACGCGTACTTCCTCCGTAACGACGCGAGCGAGATACTTTCTTAATTAAAGTCTGAATAGGCGCAACGAGTTCAAGGTCGGAGCCCCCGGAAACCGGAAGCAATTACAACGATCCAGAAAATTTATTAAACGTCGGGCCCAATGTTCCCCTGAAAACTGCTTGTTGGGAGCTACCCTTGATATCGGTACGAAATTTATTGGGAGACGAAGTGGTTTCATTAACGCTATAAATATTGGAGCAAGGTGGGAGAATAAGGTGGATTGTTTGGAACAGTAATAATTTTTTGTCGTGAGCAATTGGAGTTGCAGCTATTTGGGGATGCAGTGATTTGAGGATGTACTGATTTGGGGATGTAGCAATTTTGGAACGTAGGAATTTGGGGATGTGGAAATTTGGGAGAGCGGGAATTGGGGGATGTGGAAATTTGGGGATGTGGAAATTTGGAAGAGTGGGAATTGGGGGGTGTAGAAATTTGAGGGAGTGGGAATTGGGAGATGTGGAAATTTGGAAGAGTGGGAATTGGGGGATGTGGAAATTTGGGGATGTGGAAATTTGGGGATGTGGAAATTTGGAAGAGTGGGAATTGGGGGATGTGGAAATTTGGAAGAGTGAGAATTTGGGGATGTAGAAATTTGGAAGAGTGGGAATTGGGGGATGTAGAAATTTGGGTGGGTGGAAATTGGGGGATGTGGAAATTTGGGAAAGTGGGAATTTGGGGATGTAGAAATTTGGGAGGGTGGAAATTGGGGGATGTGGGAATTTGGGGATGTAGAAATTTGGAAGAGTGGGAATTGGAGAATGTAGAAATTTGGGGATGTGGAAATTTGAGAGAGTTGGGGAATTGGGGAATGTAGAAATTTGGAAAAATGAGAATTCGTGAATTTCAAAATTTTTCCATTTTGACCAACCTCTTCAACTCTCCTAAAAATCACCCAACCTCTCCAACTCATGACTCGACAACCACAAACATCTCTCAGAATGTTATCTATCTCCCACCAACCCCTTTCCCAAAGAAAAACGAAAGAAAATTAATTCTAAAGTCACCAAAGTAACACCAACAATATCTCTGCGCAAAAACTAGGCAAAGTTCTCAAACAAAACCCTCAAGAGAAAACCACTCCCTGAACGCTAGTACAATAGAGCACCGAGCAAACTGCATTAACTCTATCTCGTGTTGGTTTCGTTGCCGCAGTTCCGTCGCATTATAACGCCGGAACCGAAAACTCTTCGAGAAACATTCTAAAGTTTCTCGTTGCTTACGACCAACATCCCAAGACATTTGTGTTGTACGTTGATGAATACATACGGATATTGATGTGCACAATTTTTTATTTTGTGGATGTGTCTGAGAATTTGAAATTTTTGTAGTTACAATTTTTATATTTAAATCACAGTTTTTGGATTTTTGTATTTAAACTTCAACTTGTAAATTTCAATCTCAATTTGTACATTTTTAAATTAGAAATTTAGTAAAATTTTCAAATATTCGAAATTTGTTCATTTTCTATATGCTCAATTTTCCCTACACTCTCAAGTTATTTGAAATTCTCAAATTTTCCCATTTTCCAGTTTTCCAGTTTTCCAATTTACCAATTTCCCATTTTCCCATTTTCCCATTTTCCCATTTTTCCATTTTCCAATTTCCCATTTTCCAATTCTCAAATTCTTAAATCACCAAATTCTCAAATCCCCCAATTTTCAAATCCCCCAACTCTCAAATCCACCAATTCTCAAGTCCCCCAATTCCCAAATTTCCAAATTCTCAAATCCCCCAATTCCCAAATTTCCAAATTCTCAAATCCCCAAATTCTCAAATCCCTATATTCTCAAACTCCCAAATTCTCAAATCCCCAAATTCTCAAATCCCCCAATTTTCAAATCCCCCAACTCTCAAATCCATCAATTCTCAAGTCCCCAAATTCTCGAATCCCTATATTCTCAAATTCCCAAATTCACAAATCCCCAAATTCTCAAATTCCCAAATTCTCAAATCCCCAAATTCTCAAATTCCCAAATTCTCAAATCCCCCAACTCTCAAATCCCCCAATTCTCAAATCCCTAAATTCCCAATTTCTCAAACCCTGAAATTCCCAAATCTCACAATTTCCAAAATCCCGACCTTCCCAGTAACCCCCAAAATTCCCTAATCCCCATACAATCCGAATATCCACCTCACCATGATCCTCCCATGCCCACCGATGCCCACAAGCTCTCCTTCACAATTCTCCAGTGTTCATCGTACCTCGAGATCGTGCAATTCCTCAGAATCCATCAAGGGCATTGCCAACGTTGTTTCACTAGCAGTAGGAGTTGATCGTCATGGCGCGAGTTTATCGTTCTCGGGGCAAGAGGGCTCGCGGTGCCGGCACGTACACGTACGTGACGGCGGGGAGTGCAACTCCTCCCCGCGGGTATACGCTCGCTTGTTCACCTGTTCGGTTATCCGCACGAAACCGAAGTGCCGGCAGCGGGAGAAGACCGTGTGAATGGGCTACCGTTCTGTGGTCTGCGGCCCGTGTTTTTCTCGTTGATCGGAATGCCCGAGCGAAGCGGAAGAGAGGCGCGAGCCGGGCAGAATCGCGCGAACCCGCTCGGTTTAAAGCGGTCTACGAAACCGAACACCGAACGACTGGATAACAGCGGTAGAAATCTTAGGCGTTCCGTTAACCATCGAACCGCAATCACCCGAGAAATGTGTGACCATGGCCTCGACACGTCGCGTTATACACTTTACACCTTGTGATCCCCATGGGAAACCCTATAGCGTGCGGAAAAGTGCGAAAGCCATACGTGAGAAGTCGGAAATGATTTCAGTTCTTCAGGTGCCGATTTGAAAGAGGATCTTGTGAAGGCGTTTACATTGCTAAGGATACGTTCACACAGTGTGAACAAATACTCAAGATATACTTCTTGTCTCAGTTCAGTTCAATATATAAATAGTAATCGAGGAAATTTAAATTTGGAAGAGATCAAAGAGGCAAAGAAAAGAATATTTGTTCAAATAGTGTGAACGTACCTTTACGATCACCTTAGTTCAGTGTGAATGCACATCTAGATGCTGTACATCTGACTCGACTGCAGTTGCACAAAATTGATCCGCCATCTGACCGTGAAAATCAAACGTATGCGCAGTCGATAATGGAAAATAATAAACCTGCGCAGTGAAGTTCATACGAAAAGTTCACTAAATTATAGTAATTGTAACTTCACTGCGCATAATTATTGCAAACAGTAAACAACTGCGCATACGTTGAATATTCGAGGTGATTACAAAAATCTTGAACAGTAGAATTACCAATAACTGCACACTTTTAAATTGGACGATGAAGTGATAAATATTAAAACATCGACTAACATGTGCAATAATTCTTTATCGCAATAAAATACGACGGTCATTTTGCAACACAATATGCCAGGCTACAATTTTGTAACATAAAATGTGAAACCAATCATTACTGGTAATTCTATTGTTAAAAATATGCCTTTGTTATTTGATGTGTATAGTCTCGTAATTTGATATGTATTATATATTTGCTCTTATAATTTTATGTGTGCTTGTAATATCGCGTGTACTTGCTCTGGTAATTTCATGTAACAATTTGCAGACGTTAAGAAGATCGAGGCTCGAAAAACAGAATGAAAAGTTCGTATCACGCGTATACAAATAAGTCATTTTCTGCTACAACGTATAAGAAGGGAATAATTGTAGGTGGTAGCATACCATTCGTCCCGTACGAGCAATTTCTTGATTGGATCGCAGAGATCGTATCGTACAGATTGAAACTCTAAAGTGGCAATTGGAAAGCAACCGATGTGGTATTCGATAGCATCGATGACGCAACCTGTGTTATTGCTTTTTTCCACAGATAACAAAGAAGATACTCGAATTGGCTTGCGTAATTCTCTCGGACCGCCTTCAGTCGATGACGGTGATTCGGAGTTTGACTCGACAAAAGGTCAAAATATATTATAACTCCAAGAGACCTGTTCCTCTATCGCATTCGCATACTCGTAGTAGCCCTAACGTACAATCGGAACGCGATATCTGATAATACGGCACATTATTCAATCCCTCGATTGCTGTCAAAGAAAACGTGGGATTTCGATCGAGCTAATTGTCGCTCGATATTTTCCCGCCTACGCGACACACGAGCCATATTTAACGCTGTAGGTCAATCTCGGGCATTTATGGCACCAATTTACCACGGTTCTCCTATCGTCAATTATCCAACACAGGAGTTGCACCTGGTCTCCCTCAGAAAATCGGCTATCGACTCATAAAACTCCACCATTTGAATTATAGAACGTTTCTATGCATCCTGTTTTGATCTACGTACACTCGTAATGTTATTGGAGGTGTATAACCTCCTGTTTCAGATTTTGACGTTTATTCGCGAACGTTATAGAGTCCATATTTTACGGAATATAGTCCACATAAGTGCTCTCTAAATCCACATTTGTAATTAATATATGTTTCCAAGATTTACGTCTTTAATTAAATCTGATGTACATCCAGGTATAGATTTACGTTCAAGTTTAGGTTTAAATATATGTATGTTCAGATCCAAGTCCAGGTTTAGACGTTTAGACCAGGTTTAGATGTAGATATTAACCAATAGTTAGGTTCAGTAGCTCCGCATCAGTATTCAGATCACAATACTTCATAAATTTCTTTTTCCATCCACATTCCTCGAAGGTCTCCGCTCCCTGAGTCCAGTTTCCGTTGAAACCGAAAACAAACGCTGAAAAACAGCTTTAGTCTTATTGCACCCATGTGTGCGATTCGAGCACTTTCTATCCGCAAACGAGCAACAAAGAGGAGGTGGATTCTGGAGAGGCAACTAATTGCGTGAGCGACCGTAAAGGATTTAACGGAGAAAACGGTCGATCTTTCGAAAGGCAGTGGAGAAACTCGATCGTACGCGGCTACCATGGTGTGTACACGGATCAATGAGTCGTACTAGGACCCGTTGTAACCAATTATCCGCGACCATTAGAGCAAGTAACAGTGACAGCTATGGTATCGCGACAAGCGCGTAGTCGGTGAACGCCTTTAAATCGTTTCCCGACCGAGCTCGCCGCATATTAATCGATAGAAAGCAAACTTTTCAGTGTGGGATATCGACGCGTTGGATATCTACGCGTGGGATATCGATGCGTTGGATATCGACGCGTGGAATATCGACGCGTTGGATATCTACGCGTGGGATATCGACGCGTTGGATATCTACGCGTGGGATATCGACGCGTGGGATATCGACGCGTGGGATATCTACGCGTTGGATATCTACGCGTGGGATATCGACGCGTTGGATATCTACGCGTTGGATATCTACGCGTGGGATATCGACGCGGTGGATATCGACGCGTTGGATCTCTACGCGTGGGATATCGACGCGTTGGATATCGACGTATTGGATATCTACGCGTGGGATATCGACGCGTTGGATATCTACGCGTGGGATATCGACGCATTAGAATTCCACGCGTGGAGTATCAACGCGTTAGAATTCCACGCGTGAAGTATCGACGCGTTGGATATCGACGCGTGGGATATCAACGCGTTGGATATCTACGCGTGGGATATCGACGCGTTGGATATCGACGCATTGGATATCTACGCGTGGGATATCCACGCGTTGGATATCTACGCGTGGGATATCGACGCATTAGAATTCCACGCGTGGAGTATCAACGCGTTAGAATTCCACGCGTGGAGTATCGACGCGTTGGATATCGACGCGTGGGATATCGACGCGTTGGATATCGACGCGTTGAATATCTACGCGTTGGATATCTACGCGTGGGATATCAACGCGTTGGATATCTACGCGTGGGATATCGACGCGTTCGGTGTTTGATCAGTCGACCTTTTTCGTGAAATCGGAATACGCGTAATACAGTCTGATGACGAACGAAACGGTTATTGCATTATCGAGAAACAATCGGAGACCGCGATACGCGACAAATAACCCACGGCTAAAATTGGTTCGATCGACTTCACCGTTGGTCGAGAATGCGGTTACGGACGGTGTTTTCAATCACTGACCAAGATGCGCCTTGATTTCGCGGGTTGAAGAAACTTGGAACACCGACATTCACCGGTGGATTTACCTGTTTTATAGCGGGAGTAACATCTCACGTTTATTCACGACATTGTAGTTGTTTATCATTGACGGCTGTCGGAAAAAGCTGTGTTCCTCGTGTTTATTGCGATCAATTTTCGCTGCTGCAAGAAACACCGCTTCTGGTAAGCCTTGAGATAGCGCTTAATTATATCTTCAGGCAGTGGAAACTTGGGTGAAAATAAAAATTCATTTCTGACGTTTATATCTCTTCAAATTAAAAACGTTTATATTATGTGCAGGTGAGAATATTTCAGAATAACAAGTTTCTACATTTTACTATCTTTTAACATTCTGAGGTAGAGTTCATATGTTTAGCTAGAAACTGTGAGAGTACAAATAAAGTACACCTTTCTACCTCCATATGTAACCTTCATATTTGTAACATCGATTCAATCACCTGAATAAATCAAGAACTAATTATTACAGTATCTAAAGGTATTTCGGAATGTCCGTAATCTGAAAAGAAGATATCCAATTTATTTTCAAGAATTCGACAGTCACTCGATTCTTCCGAAACTATACCGCATAACTTTCGCGCATAAGGTGACATGAACCGTAACCAGAAGACAGTAAGGATACCAAGATTCAGACCAGACAGGTTTACATGGTGGAAACCTTCACGGCAAACGAGACAATAAGTTTTTCGCGGCCATAATAGCACCTGACACCTACAGGAAAATAAGTAGGAGGCGATTACAATGTTGTCCACCCAGAGCAGTATCGAGTCGGACTGGTTCGTCCTGCATTCAGATCGAAGTCGCGCAATTTCGCCAAGTGTCAAGAGGATCGGGATAAGAACGAAAGGACCAGCCGTGGCTTTCCCATACGGCATGGTAATACTGCTCGTGACGATCTTATCTCGCGGAGCGAGTTCTGCAACCATGAAATCGAATGGGCATCAATGAAACACAATGCGGTTTTAAGAGCACCAACTCGGGAGATAACCGGGCACTCGCGGTGCCTCGTGTTTGCATCGTCGAAAATGATAACGCGTGTTACGGTCTCTGGTTCGCAGACGTTTATACACTTTTAAAATAGATTTTATGTTGTTTTATAATTTTTGGGAGATGTTTTGGAGATTTTCGATTTTTCTGACAATGAGATAAGTTAGAGGAAGGATTTCGGAGATCAGACCTAGGACTTTTCTGGTTCTAGAGAATTAAACTATTTCAAGTTTCCAAATTTCTATTTAATGTATTTTTATATCCTCATATCTCTAGGTATCAAGGTTCTCAAGTTCAGTTCCTAGGTGTTCAAGTTCCTAGACCTCAGAGTCTCAACATGACCAAATTTGTATGTATTAATATTTCTAGATCAACAAGTCCCTAAATTACCATACTCTTCTCCAAATTCTTAGGACACCATTTCCTAGATTTTCCAATCCTTAGATTGTCATTTTGCAGATCCTCAAAATCCTATGTCCTCAAATCTCTAGATCCAACTCCTTGGACCTAGGTCCAAGTCTTTGGGTCCAACTCGGTAGGTCCTCAAATCCTTAAAACCCTAAATATTTAAGACTTCAAAAATTTCTATGTCATTCAATCCATATATTCCAAACTTCCTATGTCACCAAATGCATATATTCCAAACTTCCTATGCCACCAAATCCATATATTCCAAACTTCCTATGTTCCCAAATCCACATACTTGAATCTTCCTACATCCCAAAATTCTTAACCGACCCCCAAATTTCTAAATGTTCAAAACTCCTCAAAAAGAATGTACATAAGACATCCTCCCTAACAGTCCACATATTCTCCCTCACACTCCACATAACCTAACATGTCCTCATACCATACTCTCTGCTCCGAGTAGTTCAATTCTCAAGTAAAAGCACATCGTAGAAAGAAGTAATTGGCGTCCACGATAGGTAGAATTGAACCGCGACAGGTACCTAAGGTGCTTTCTTATCCGTTGAGGACGAGCATTAAAGGGAGAGCGAGCCTAGAGGAACGCGAGCGGGCTCGAAAGCGCGTGTACGATCGATCATTCGGACGCTGGGACGAAACGGGTTCCTGTACGTCGATCCTCGAACACCTTTTCGTTCACGCCTCGAATCACCGACGGTACGATTCGATAGCTGGCACCATCTTAAAAAAGACGGAGAAAGAAGGAGAGTGGGAGGATAAGTGACGCCGCGTTTTTTATACGCTCCGACAGATATGACGCGGTGCCGGAATCGTTCAATTTCACAAAAGGTGTCCGGCGACACCTTTATCTGGCTGCCTGAAAGGGTTAAACTATGCACGGATACGCGTCGCATTCCGAGGCGGGAAGTAAAGATAATGCGAAATGGTGGCTCGGATGCAACGGACGGAACGGCTGACGAAAGTGACGATAAGGATTTACGACGTTTTACGAGAACCGAGAAAAGGAGAAAAGGGAAATAAAGAGGACGAAGCTCGGGAACGGTATTATTTTTACGAGCAGGCTCGTGCGCCCTCGTTGGTTTTTCCGTCGCACGGGGATTCGCGGTATCAATCCTCTTCGACGACGATCGAAAGAATTCGGAGTAAACTAAGCTTCGGCCGAGTGAAAAAAGGTGCCTGCCACTATCGACACGTTTCTTTTACTGTCCACTGACACTCTGCAATGAGTCACGGAAATCTTTATTCCTTTCCATAATCGTAAAATCCTGCCCCACGAATGATCTTGGGACTGGAAGCCATTTCAGGGAAGCTGACGCGATGTACTTGATGCAAGGAAAAGTACATAGGTTTAGAACTATTCGTGTATAGTCAAAATATGAAAATTTTCGGGAAATGTGAATATTTGTTGATAATTTGATTTTGAGGACTGTTACATAACCTCAAATGATGACTGCGAAAGAGAGTATAATTGATGAAAATGTGGATTGGCATCAATATAGGTCAAGCGTAGGATAAAATTTTAAGTACGAATTAAAAGGTTTAGGGAAAATAGTGAAACTGATGCATTGTTGCAATTATTGAATGACCTATCGAAAGTGAACTCGCTTACATAACCCAAAATGATGATTTTACGAAAGAACTACAGTATAATTGGTCACAAGGTGCATCGTTAGTAATGTAGGTCAAGTATAAATTAAAATCTGAAGTGAAAATTAGAAAAGCTAAGAAAAATGATAAAAATGACATTATTCATTTAAGTTAACGAATAAACTGAATTTGTATTCGGTTACATAACATAAAATAATGATTCTACAAACCTAAATATACAGTCAAAGAAGTAAATGTATTAATTAATTATAAAAAATGTACTAATATAAAACTTGACTAAGCAATTTGAATAAAATAAATTCCTCTCCATTGAAGCATAAAAGTGAATCACCAGGAAGATCACCTATCAGATACCTGAGTAGACTCAAGAATACTTGATGATTTCAGAGTGCAGAAATGTAATGAATTCGATCTACAAATTCATTCATCCATTAGTAATGAAACATGAAGAGGAAGAAGCGTTTTTCCTTGTTCCGCATAGTGAATCATCAATCAAGCTTACCTAACAAATCCTTGAATACGAATGCAAGGTTTCATTGATGAAAGGAAAACTCGATGACTTCACTTCGGTTGGAGATTTGTGCTATGAATTGTTATAATCCGTTCTACATTTTTTATGATTCACGAACTGCAGACTTCCGTGTCTTTATATTCGTACATTTCTATATTCATGTAGGACTATATATGTATACATGTATTTATAATGACGTCTTTATATTTCTACATATCATGACTACATTCATATGTTTGTGACTATATAAACGTATATATATACATATATGAACATATATTTTTACATGTCTACATTCGTATATCTCTATATTCCTATATCTGTATGTTCTTAGAATTGCATTCGATATGCACGCTCCGATATCTCCACGCTTCGATATTTCTACGTCCCGATATCTCAACGCTTCGATATCTCCACGCTCCCATATCTCCACGCTCCGATATCTCCACGCTCCGATATCTCCACGCTCCCATATCTCCACGCTCCGATATCTCTACGTTCCCATATCTCCACGCGCCGATATCTCCACGCTCCGATATCTCCACGCTCCGATATCTCCACGCTCCGATATCTCTACGCCCCCATATCTCTACGCTCCGATATCTCCACGCTCCGATATTTCCACGCTCCGATATCTCCACGCTCCGATATCTCTACGCTCCCATATCTCTACGTTCCCATATCTCCACGCTCCGATATCTCCACGCTCCGATATCTCCACGCTCCGATATCTCTACGCCCCCATATCTCTACGCTCCGATGTCTCCACGCTCCGATATTTCCACGCTCCGATATCTCCACGCTCCCATATCTCCACGCTCCGATATCTCTATGCTCCCATATCTCCACGCGCCGATAACTCCACGCTTCGACATCTCCACGCTCCGATATCTCTACGCCCCCATATCTCTACGCTCCGATATGTCCACGCTCCGATATTTCCACGCTCCGATATCTCCACGCTCCGATATCTCTACGCTCCCATATCTCCACGTCCCGATATCTCCACATCCCTCCATCCCCATATTCCAAATTTCCTTACACCTCTACATCACTCGCATTTATCTAAAATTGCAATCCTCCAAACTCCTGCGCTAAAATTCCAAATTAAATCCATGAACGTCCCAACAACAGTAGGAATAAGATTTCCAAAAGAATTCGCGAGAAGAAATCGGACGTAGACGCAGGGATTTAAATCACAGGGGTGGTTCGACATAAAGACGTCTCGAATTCCTCGGACAGATCGGCGAGGCGGGAGCGCGTTGTATCGTCGCAGGAGGCGAATCGAAGAGGAAGCATACCCGGGACCAGCTCGAGCGTATGTTCGCGCGTACATCGTGAAAATTTAAGGCCGTCCGCAGTACGCGTTCGCGGGGCGTATAAAGCATAAACAATGGCCCTGATAATCTGATCTCGCGACACCTTCTTCGGCTTGCTGCGAGAACGAAGACGCGGGTTGCGTGCGAGCTTTACACGGGCTTCGATCGTGTGTGCACGGACCCGTTCGAAGACGAATGTAACGCACCGCAACACCGAGACGTTCGTATGCGTATATCCGCGGTGGACACCGTGCAATTTTAATGTTAGTTAGGTGACTCGCGGAGAAACGTCGCCTGATAGCGTTCGTTCTCGGGAATTCGTTTTGTCCGGTGTCCTCGGATGTTCACTTTTTTGACGGAAGATTGCACGGACGATTATTGCTGGGGAATGATTTGTGTTCAGACGACGTGTACGCGTTTGTACGATCGTGTTGTGGTTTGTTGAAGTCACTGTAGAGAGAAAATAATACGATAAATTGGTATGGAGTGTCTATTAATTATATGTATATTGTGTAACTGAAAATAAGATTAAATTTAAAAGAGCACTATTTTATTCAAATATTTAATGAGAAAATAGGTTGAAACTATCTTGTTAAAATTAAAAAAGCACTATTCTGTATGTTGAAATATTCAATGAGAAAATATGTTGAAACTTGTTGCGAAAGCTATGAATAATTATAACAGCCATTGATTTTGATAATTTAATTAATAGAAATATTTTGCATGTATTTAATCTCCGAGGTCGAAGTCAATTCTTCAAATACCTGAATAAATAATATTGTTACCGAACTTGATAAATAACATGTGATAAACTCTCCCAATAAATAATACAATTATTTACAACACAGTATAAATTTTGAAGTTAATTACAAGCAGCATAGTTATTACACTCCATCATATTTTACAATGTAACACGAAGTTTAAAGCAATTAAGTAAATTGAACAATAACATTTTAATTTGAATTAGTTATTTGTACCACGCGTACAAGCTGTTCAATAAATAATAATAAATTGAAAATACGTCACATTAATGCCTTTTACGAGCAAAATGAATGACCAAAAGGTGACTTAAGAATATAATTCTATTATAATCCTTTCTGACCAAAAGAATGATTAATAGTTCTAAATTATACACACGTGAATAATTCCGCCAAATCGAGCTGGTCGTAACCGTGCAATGTATCATCCTAAATAGTGGATAAGTATTTTCGACCACAATACTATCGATTAGCTAAATTCAAAAGCCGTCAACCGAACAAAGTCTAGCGGTACCCGTAACCGTTGTTCGTCGCAACGCTAACGGAAAAGATCGTCATAAATCTCGTTCCGCTCGCGGGAAAAAACGATCGCAGTTTGGTACACTTGGGAGCAACGCTAGCTCTTTTTCGGCAAGATTAAATACGCAAATTTGGATTTTCTAGGTTTCAAGATTTTCAGATTTTCAACATTTCTAGGTTTTCAAGATTTTTAGGTTTTCAAGATTTCTAGATTTTCAAGATTTTTAGGTTTTCAAGATTTCTAGATTTTCAAGATTTCTAGATTTTCATGATTTATAGATTTTCAAGATTTTTAGATTTTTAAGATTTCTAGGTTTTCAAGATTTTTAGATTTTCAAGATTTCTAGATTTTCAAGATTTCTAGATTTTCAAGATTTCTAGATTTTCAAGATTTCTAGATTTTCAAGGTTTCTAAATTTTCAAGATTTCTAGATTTTCAAGATTTCTAGGTTTTCAAGGTTTCTAGATTTTCAAGATTTCTAGATTTTCAAGATTTCTAGATTTTCAAGATTTCTAAATTTTCAAGATTTCTAGATTTTCAAGATTTGACTCCAAAACTCTCAGATTTTGAAATTCCCCAAATTCCTTAAATCCTCCAAATCCTCCAAACTCCCCAATTCCCAAAATCCCACTTCTCCAACCAACAAAATCACCCAAATTCCCCAACATCTCAAACTTGTCCCCTCACCAACCTTGTCAGCTCATCAAATCACCATCCCTCCCCTCACTCATCACATTTTTCCTACATAAGTCACCTCTTCCCCCGACTGTACACCAACCGATTGAATCGCCATAGCTCGCGTGGAATTTCGAGGTCAGACACGAGACGTCGCTAACGGAACCCGGCGCGAAATTGAAATTCGACTCGCGATCCCGTCAACTATCTCCGCGAATCGGGAATAGAGTCGATCTGCATTCTAACGGGGAGACACGGGTGTCTGTCTCCAAACTAGAGTCCTGTTACGAACGATTTACGACGGCAATAGGTGCACACGCTAGCTGCTCGATCGTGAATGCTAATACGCGGTTATAAAGTGGGCGGCCGCGTTGCACGCCATGACGAATCCAATCAAAGGTTACGGAGACGAAGTCTGATTTGCGCTTTGCACCGCGTTACGTTTCTGTCATCATTTTTTGTAAGTTATGTGCTTGTTTTGCTTTTGTTTCGCGGGGGGTGAAAGGAGTCGAGGTTTGGAGGGTTGATAACGGTTGTCGAAATTGATTTATTTGCATCTTGTGTGGGTTTTATGTCTCAGAGATATTTTTGATTTTGTGATTTTTAAAAGTGAAAGTTTGGGAAATATTGAAAATTTGAGGGTTTGGGAGTTTGAGAATTTTGAGGCTTCGCAAGGTGGAGAGTTGGAGATTTAGAGATTTGATGATAATTTAAGAATTTAGGAATTTCAGGATGTTTCTAATTTGCGAAATTCGGAGTTGCTCGAATTTATCTGCAATTTTTAATAATAAGAAAATTCCTATATCTCAAAGATGCAATATCTCAATGTCCACATTCTAAAAAAAATATCTCTGCATCCCAAAAATTCCTACATCTTAAATTCTCAAATACCCATTATTCCAAAATCCCCAAATCTCAAATTCCTAACTCATAAATTTCTAAAGTTCCAACATCTAAAAATCACAAAACCCCACCTAAAAATCCCAAAGTCCAAATTCCAAACAACCAAAATTTTTGTTTATCAAACGTACATTCCTCTTTTTAATTAAATATGCACTGACAAAAATCTTGGCAAGCTAAAAATCTCATCTGATCTCACATTCGCCCAAACATCCGCAGTCCAACAATCAGCCAGCCCGACTGGTCGTGAAAGGTTAGAGTCGTAACCATTAATCACGAACGCGCGAGACGTTGTCCCGCGAAGTGTAAAGATATCTCCGTAAAAAAGCAACCGAGAGCGCAAATCCCTCGATCTCTTATTTTTATCGGCGGAACCAGGCGAAAAATTCGCGTAATTGCGCGAAATAATCCAGCGCCAGACTGGATAAATAAACATCGCCGAAGAAATCCACGACGAAATTCCGCCAGCGACTAATCCAGGTTTAACGGTCGAGGGTGAAACGAGGGGCAGAAAAACGGTAGGTGACGGGAAGGACGGAGGAAAGCCGAAGGAGATGGCTGAACGAGCGACGAAAAAGTCGGAGGAGAGAGGGTGAAACGAAATGCGCCGAAGAAAGAGAAAGAAAAAGAGCCGGGACGATCCAATAAACACGAGAGTTTATCGAGCTGTTATGCCAGTCGTGGTCGCTTATCTCGTGGACACCCACTTAAACCTCGACCGGAGTCGTCCAGGTGAACCGCGTGAAAAACCTCACACGTCGAGAAGGACCCGACTGGACTCTCGTGTTAACGTGGACCGCGTGAACGCGTGCGAACGCTGACGTGTAACACGCTTGAACACGCGTGCGGAGTCACGTATGACTTGACTGAATGATCTTTTGACGCAAAACGACGCACCACTTTTGGACGAAAAAGGGAACTGTTGTGTCGAAGTTTAGTGGAAGTGTTGGATGAGGAATGTAGATGGGTTTTGATTAAGGTAGATTTGAATGACTGTTTTCGTTAATTTTTAAGGAGAGGGTTTTTCCAGCTAGAAACTGGATCTCAAGTTTTGAGATCATATTTCAAGCATGTTAGAACAAATTTTCAAGTTCATGAAACTTTATAAGTATGTAAAAAAAGAAACTTTATAAGGTGGACTTGAATGATTGCTTTTGTTAATTTTTAAGGAGAGGGTGATTTTTCCAGGTAGGAACTGGATCTCAAGTTTTGAGATCATATTTCAAGCATGTTAGAACAAATTTTCAAGTTCATGAAACTTTATAAGTATGTAAAAAAAGAAACTTTATAAGGTGGACTTGAATGATTGCTTTTGTTAATTTTTAAGGAGAGGGTGATTTTTCCAGGTAGGAACTGGATCTCAAGTTTTGAGATCATATTTCAAGCATGTTAGAACAAATTTTCAAGTTCATGAAACTTTATAAGTATGTAAAAAAAGAAACTTTATAAGGTGGACTTGAATGATTGCTTTTATTAATTTTTAAGGAGAGGGTGATTTTTCCATGTAGGAACTGGATCTCAAGTTTTGATATCATATTTAAAGTATGTTATAACAAATTTTCAAGTTTATGAAGCTCTATATGTTTAAGTTTCTATAGTTTCGAATTTCCAGATTTTCATATCTTAAACATTGACAAAATCTTATTATGTGATAATGAAAAATCTATAATAGTTGAATAAAGTTTATTTAGAGCACGACAATATTTGACTTCATGTTTTGTAGAGGGTATTGCATAAAACAGACTTCTCTTTAATATTCCCTGCCACGAGAATTACATAGCTTTTTTTATAAATTATTCCGTTATTGAAATGTGGAGAGTTGCTATTGTACACCTACAATATTCAATTGAAGCAGAGGATTTGGTGTATTCCGTAAATTTAGGTTGTGCAATAAAAACATAACAGCGCTTTTCATACAGAATAAACCATTTATGACGAAATACGTTCCACTTCATCAAAAAATATTGCGCGATGATGAAAATGGGGTGTATAGGAAACTCATTGAAAACTATTAACCTCCATTAATAAATACGTGTGTTAGAATTAAATTAACACAATTTATTACACTACATCTAGTAATATAATAACATGGTACACAAACACAATTGAAATTATATTAATAAATATAAATTTGTAAAATAAATAGTAATAAAACTAAATTTGCATCAATAATTATAATGTGTACTAATAAATTACTAGCGATAATATAACATTTATATAAAATAATAATTATAATTTCTTATGATGTGAATAAGTTACAATTTGTATCAACATATCCTACTTTAAATAATATCCTGAATTTAATTGATACAAATTTAATTATTCTAAAATTTAATGGTTTATGAATTTAATTTCACGAAAATTTAATTTGACAAAATTGTTCATCAAACCAGTTTCAAATCCTCCATTTTAAACACCGTTCGCAGCGCCCTCTTTACGCGCCAACTCTCGAGTCAACGTCCGTATGTTGCGTAACACATAGTGTAACCTAACCTACACGCATGGATAGAAATTACTTGACAGCACATAAGGTTAAAGGATTAACGAGCTGTCGCTATCGAGGGTGACCATTCTTTGGAAACTGAAGACGCGTTATCAGCAATTAGGTGAGAAAATGTTCACCTGCACGATAGATCCTCTTCTCCGGTTCGAATCAACGGCTGTCGAATATAACGCCGGTACCGTGAGTCGATTGCGGGATAATAGAAGAATAATAGACCGTCGTAGAAACACGATAGGATACTAATGACGCGAGGGTAACAGTATTTCAGATATGTGGGTTTCGTGTGCCCAGATAATGGTCCATGGGACACGTGTAGTTGACCCGATGTTAGGATGTAAAACTAGTAACGTGGGAATGGTAGCCTCGTTCTATGATTTTATGGTGTTTCGATGCTGACGATTGTATTTCGTTCGAATTGCGTTACTGTTTTATTGTAGGCAATTATGGAAAGGGTATTAATTCTCTGCAAGCCTCGATTGTAAAGGGGTGAAGAGGTGATTTTTGAAGGGTCGAGGATAATTATATTCCTGTACAAAAATTTATTAAGGAAAAATATCTTGAAAATATTTATTGTCATATTTTTATCTTTACACAAAAGGAACTATCGTTTTATATTTATTTTTGAATAAAAAATATCTCTACATAATTACCTTCACATAAACAGATAATAACTGCACTGCAAATAAATTTGAATGATATGAAAAATTTTAATATTAAAAGATAAAAAAGACTATACTACCCAAGGAACTATAAAATTGTGTACAAAGAATTATTGATATAATGAAACACGCATTTTACTCAATTTAGAGCTTATATTATAGAAAGTAATGTAATTAGGTATAATACGGTCACGGTGTGAACAATGTATATACACGTTATTGTTATAACATGCATAATATTAGTAGGACGCATCACACTTTACATAATTATGCTATAATAAAATTATTCCATTAATGCAGCGTATTATGCATACCGTCAAAAATTGGATAGAATTTCGACTAAAATCGAAACAGAAACCAGTTTCAATTCTCGAAGTAGGTTAATCATGACATTTCATTTACAAAAATTTGTATATATTCAAGAAGAGAATTAGTTCTCTAAAATAAATATGGTAGAACGGTACTTTTGATATGAACATATCGATGAGAATACATTAAAAATTTATTAAAATGTTGTATAGAAAAATAAATTTCACAGAAATATAAATACTTTTATTGACTTAGATAAAAGTCGACTCACGATTCATTAAACACTTTATTGAAAAAGCTATTGCTTGTATTACATATTATTAAAACGAACCAGCTTGTATTTGGTTACAAGCTACATGTAAGCATGCGTCCATTTTGATTACTGCACACGCTGACCATATTGCATGGCAAACACGTACTTTCAGTAAAAGAAATAACACATAAGCATGAACTATAAAATAATTATATTAATAGAAGCTGTATGAATAGTAAGTGTATTAACACACACTAATAACTTCTATTAATAATATTATTTATGTTATTTATCCCAAATGCCTCGCACTTATTTATCAGGTGCGTCAGTCAGAGCTAATCACAAGTTAGTATTAAATCACAACAGTATTAAAACAGACAAAGTGAGCTGAAATGTTATGTCATTTTGATATCATGCAATCATTAACTATACAAATTATTGAACGTAAATTCCAAATAGAAGCGTATTAAAAATTCTATTAAAATTGATCACAAGTGCGTCACACTCGTCAAAATAGCACAAGGGGTTAAAGTCCCAAGGTTAAACCGAATAAAGCACCCAGAGGAGGCTAAAATCGCACCTCGTTGATTCAGGAAATCCCGATCAAATCAGAATCAGCATTCAGCGATCTGTTTACAAAAAGTCACCCTCCGCTCGCGCCTAAAAACGCGCCAACAAAAGACTCCACTCGTTGGTTGAAGTTCGCGCGTTTCCCAAACGGTGTCGAGGGTCGAGCCCTCGAGTCGGCCCAGGAAGCGAAAGAATCGCGAATAATATAGCGCCCTTATCCAGGGCCGTATATCAGCGTTGAAAATCACCTGCTCACAACGACATTTCTCTTTCTGTTTCAGGTAAGTGGCAGCTGCTTCAGTCTTTCCCCGATTTCCGATAACGTCCGACGCTATCCGCGGAGCTTTTCCCCGCTGTTGCTTTCATCCTGGCAGATGTTCGCGTCGCAATAACGGAAGGGGTTGCACGGTGTGTAGGGTGTAATTAAACGTTGCCGGTGACGGCCAGTAGCTACCCCGAGAGAAACACGACACAAACGAAACTTGGACCAGGTACCGTTAACGGATTTTTCCGGAAAATGTATTCGAGAGGCGAGCAACACGTTGCCGTTTATCCGGCGCGTTGCCCGAGGGATACGCGAAAAGCAGTAAATCCCGTCGACGGGGTTAGGTAAATACGCGTTAGACGCTCAACGAAGGGTGGCGGAACTCGATCGAATTTTCGAGAAATCTGCTATGCTACTTTTCTTGCCTTTTTACGGGAAGATTATCATTGGACTTTTAGATTTTTATTATTATTGGATTTTTTGGGTTCCCATTTTTTTACATATTATGTTTTATTATTACTGCATTTTTAAGGGTAGTTTAACATATTCATGCATTATTATGTATTTGCATAATTTATACTTCGTGCAGGGAGCTGTTAATGGTTTTGTAGTACCAAAATTATACTAGGTGCCACGTCATACTACTCATTATAAAATACAGGCATCTACGTTTCTTAAGAAAATTTGATTCTGTATACGTCTTTTGTATGAACTTTTTTATAAAATTTGATTTTACATGTTTTCTAAGAAAATTTGATTTTATACATTTTTTAATGAAATTTGATTTTATACATTCTTTAAGCAAACTTGATTTTATGCATTTGTTAAAAAATTTGGTTTTACATATTTTTCAACAGAATTTAATATTATACATTTTTTAACAAAATTTGATTTTATGTAGTTTTGAAGAAAATTTGATTTTATCCATTTTTTAAAAGAAAATTCAATTTTATTATATATCTTTTAGGAAAACATGATTTTATAGATTTTTGAAAAACGACATGAACTTAGACATTTTTAAAGAAAATATGATCCTAGACATTTTTGACAAAAACATGATCCTAGACATTTTTGACGAAAACATGATCTTAGACATTTTTAAAGAAAACATGATCTGATACATTTTTGACGAAAACATGATCTTAGACATTTTTGAGAAAAGCATGATCTTAGACATTTTTAAAGAAAACACAATTTCATACATTTTTAAGAAAACATCATTTCATAAATTTTTTACAAAAATTTGATCTGTATTTCTCACGAAAAGTTCTACGTTTGATTTAATAGAGCATCCTCGGTAAACATGTGAGAAGGAAGTCCCAGCAAGGCAAGACGAATCTGTTCCTTTATAATATTCAACGAAATATTCCAGATTTTAAGCTAACCATAAATACAAGAAATTCTTGGATGACCTCATAAAATAAATCCACGTCATTCTTCACGTGGTTTGCGGTACGGTCCATTATTTGCATACCAAAACAATTCGTGCAACAATTCCCAAAATGTACGAAGCTAAAGAGGTCATGTTTCATCCAAACACATCTTAAATAACATTTCTCCCATGATTTTACAATTCTGCAATCCCTAAATAATTCAATTAACTCAGCAGTTCGTGAACACCTCATACGTTACGAGCAAACAACCTCCTGACAAATATTATCGTTGGTGAAAGAGAGTGTTCGTTTATTCCGGCTTCCCACGACGCGAGCAAATTTACCGGGCATTTTCTTATCTGCGATTATATACGCGGGAATTTTCAACGCGTACATATTCGCAGGGTCGATGTGGATCGAGGAACGTTTATCGAAATCGTGGAGTCTCTCGCGAACGGTTTCGAGCAATTGCGTTGTGAGGTTGGCGCGAAACCACGGGGATCTTTTGCTCGTTAATTTCACGACTTTATTACACGCTTAAGCTCAGGGTAATGCGCTGATCCCGTGACCTCGGCTTAGACCTCGCTATCTTCACCCTGCAACCAGCGCCCGATGCGACGTGGGCGGACTCGAGCAACATGAAAATAGTTCCTACTCTTTTTATCAAGCCGTTGTTCCACTTGCGGCCAACACGACCAGATATTCCTTTGAATCTCGAAACTCAATGGAGAAACTTGTTTGTCTTAACGATTTGTATGCCACTTCACGCCATTTGTGGAGGAGGAATTTCGGACGTAGACTCTACGCTCATGATACACATGTCGGAGAAATAATTTTTTTTACCACGATTATAATACATCTTCCGATGATACTTTTTCTTGTAATTACTCATCTTGTAATTTCACTTATTACACAAATGGAAAACAGCGATACTACTGCATCGAAAATTGCCATCGAAATGGAGAAAAAGATTTTGCCGATACGGGACACATCCGTACGTCCTTTAGACGCGTCTAGCTGGAAAGGACATTATCGCGTAAGCTTCTCAATCGACGCCGATTTCCTGTCGACGTCGTAACGGGAAGAATGGTAGGAAAAGGGGAACACGCGGGATCTTGCGTCGAGCTTGACAAACGACAGAAGCGACGCGTTGCGTCTGGCAACGAGTCACGTAGAGACGGAAACGTATGGGGGTCGTTCTCGCCCCCCTCTCGTCTGTCCTCTTGAAAAGGCGGCGAACGAAAAAGTGAAAATTTCCTCGAGCGGAAAAAATGATATTCAGCAGCCAGTCTGCTGGCTCCTCTTTCTCTCTTTCTTCCTGGCTCTTCTCGCTCGCTGACTGCACAACGGAATCCCACGCGTAAATCAGACGTGTTCCATTTACGATTCGCACCGCAGGGATCCGCTGCACGAGCCATTTCCCTGCAGATCAATCCTTGTTATCGTTTTCCCCGTTCCCTTTACTGCGCGCTGTCTTTCCGCCGAGGAAAGATTCTTCTAGCAACCTTTGAAGCTCTTTGAGTAATGCGATATCGTTTATCGAAGCACTTTCTGAGGGTTGAGGGAGAACACGGTGCTGACGCGCAAATCGACCACGTGAAAGTTTCGACCGGTGACCACGTGTGCGTTCGTGTGTGGGCTCGCGTTGAAATATTTACTGGGGCTGAAGGAGTTCGACAAAATTGGGGTAAATAAAATTGGAGTGGAGTGGTTTATGTGAATGGGATTTGTTAGAGAAAATGGTGGTGTAGAGGAAAGAGAATTTTTTGTTAGTGTAAGTTTCATTTGCTATTTGGTAGACTTTTGGGTGGGCTGATTTTTTAATTTGGGCATTTAAGAATTTTGGGAATTTGAGGGTGGGAAATCGGGATTTGGGAATTTAGGGATTTTGGAATTTGGGAATTTAGGAATTTAGGAATTTAGGAATTTGAGAATTTGAGAATTTGGGAATTTGGGAATTTGGGAATTTGGGAATTTGAGAATTTAGGAATTTGGGAATTTGGGAATTTGGGAATTTGAGAATTTGGGAATTTGGGAATTTGGGAATTTGGGAATTTAGGGATTTAGGAATTTAGGAATTTAGGAATTTAGGAATTTAGGAATTTGAGAATTTGGGAATTTGGGAATTTGGGAATTTGGGAATTTGGGAATTTGGGAATTTGGGAATTTGGGAATTTGGGAATTTGGGAATTTGGGAAATTGGGAAATTGGGAATTTGTCAATTCTCCAATTACCCAATTCCCCAATTTTCTACTTTCCCATTTTCCCAATTTCCTAATTTTCCATTTCCCAATTTTCCAATTTCCCCATTTCTCCATTTCTCAGTTTTCCCATTTCTCAACTTCTCCATTTACCGATTTCCCCATTTCCCAATTTCCAATTTAACCACTTACCAATGAACCAATTTGCCAATTTACCAATTTACCAATTTATCAATTTTCCAGTTTACGAATTTATCAATTTTCCAGTTTACCAATTTGTCAATTTGTCAATTTGTCAATTTGTCAATTTATCAATTCATCAATTCATCAATTCATCAATTTACCTATATCCCAATTTACCAATTCACCAATTTCCCAATTTAAAAATTTATTTCCCCATTTCGGTCCACTTTAAATCCCCCAGACCTATACTTAAGCGTCCTCAACAGACACAAAAAGAGAAAAACACCCGAAAGAATGGCCGTTTTCTTTTTCCTCGTACTTAAGTCTTGTATCCTGCATTATAATTGTCGTCGTATCAGCTCGTATTAGCATAATCCTGGATTAAGTAAATTTTTTATTCGAGAATGACGAATGAAGTTCTCGTTCGAACAGTCAAGAGCCTACTTATATAAAATTTGTCCAAATGTTTATTTTATATAAACGACTCCGATAGGAAACCAGAGATGTTGAAAAAGATCCTCGAGAAAGAGGATGCGAAGAGAGACACTCTCCGAATTAATTTACGACACTTTTAACCGCTTCTGCCACTTTCCAACGCATATTTGCAAGATAAGGAATTCAGAGATATCAGTTTTTACCTAGGGGAATAGTCGATTATACGAATGATATTCGCCGATATTTCACGAGAACGATCGGGTATGTTCATTCGAACTAGCACTTAGCGAGCGATCATTTCAACGTCGAAGATTCTCCATCAAGTCCGTGATTTACAAGAGCCGTCTAAATGACTGGCTGCGACGCTTTTGAATTTCTCACGAGATCATCCTTGTTTAGTCTCGAAAGCACCGATCGAAACTAGACACTGGTTCGAGTGTCTTGAAATGATCGTGTGACTCGAAGGTCGGCCGAAGACAAAGCGCGGAAGGCTCGAGGGAAGCTGAAGAACACGAGGGTCAAACCTTGGATCTTCGTCTTGCAACGCAGCTTTCTTATACGAACGCATAGTAATAGCTATCCATCCATAGTTATTTCCAGATCGTGATTTCAAGTTGCAAAGCCGCTTATTGAGCTTCTGGCAGATACGCGAAACAAATAGAAAAATAAGTAGAGAAAACATGGACTTATTACTTTTTACATTGACAAAAGTAAATTAGTAAAAGGACAGTTTACATTTTATTTAAGCGAGCTTTAATATTCTGTAATTTAGGTTAGGGCATTCTGTCGGCCATTTTGACTTGGTTACCGCTCTTTTTAGTCTCGTTTGCTAAACAACAAATACTGCACTCTCCAAGTGGAATGAGTAACGCGATTTTTCCTTTGTATATCATTTTAATACACTTCTTTAATTTCACCGGAAGAAGAATAAACAGTGAGATACATGAATTGTCAGATTCCGTGCCTCAAAATGGCGTGCCATACGAATAAAGTTTGTTCAAAAATCAACATCGAAGTTGATAAAAAGACATCGACAAAAATAAAAATGAGAAAGCAACAAAAGTATTTTTGTATCAAACTAATGGGTTTCATTTTGCTTTATGCGATACTGTACGCTTCGGTGAGATCTAATAAACAGACTACTCGTTTAGATCGAACGATAAGCGTTAGAGAATCGAGAAATCGTGCACGATTTCGTGGGTGGGAGAATTAATTGTAGGTTTTTCGCACGGCGGATATAATTGAAGGGTTGTTCGAGTCGGATACGTTTTTGCGTTATGAGATTGCGCAGCGAAATTTGTTTCCTGTGGGCGGTACCTTCAAAGTGGTTCGTTTTTAAATCTATGACTGCAATTTATCAGCTTGCAAATTAAACTTTGTTCCATTTTTCAAATAAAACAATGTTCAACTCTTTAATTAATTTCATTCTACAGGCTTATTGTGGGTGATCAGAGTTGTTCTCAGTTTGTAACGAATGAGATACTGGTTTATTATTATTCATTTCTCGTCATTTTAATTTTCATTTCTCGTTATTTTAGCGTTCACTGATTTCACTCGGAAACTACCTTTTTAAGCCAGAAGCTTTATATAATTATATTTTACTAATTTTAAATTATTCAGAACTAAATAAAATGTTAAGAATGTATGAGTAAAAAATGTTCATGACCAGAGCATTAAATTAAAAAAAAATATTAAACACGCACATAGGTATGTGTCATTATTCTTAAACAGTTTAATATTATATTATTAAAAATTTAATGAGATACGAAATTTTTTCGAAGTGAGTGATCTATTGAGACATCACATGACGCAACAGGTGCGTCCTCTTCGAACATTTCGGATTTGGAATAAACTCGATTATATTAAAACAGAGACTCTCGCCTACATTCGAATAAAAAATTTCGTTGTGTACGAGGCTATTTGTGACAATATGTGACGCACCATGTGCGTCATCTTCGAACATTTCAGATATGAAATAAACTCGATTATATTAAAATACAGACTACATTCAAATAAAAGATTTTGTTTCGAGTGAACCATGTGTATGTTCACACATAGACCCGTTAGATCCGCATCCATCTATGACATCAACAACCACTCCACCGCTCCACAAGTATCAGACCCACGAGATAATTGAATTGAAGAGCTAAGAAAACGAATCGCGATCCACGATTGTTTTTCTAATTCCGTCATCTCGGTGAATTTATTCCATGATACCTCTTCAATAAGTGCACTCGAAGGAACCGCGAAACTTAAACATTAACTCATCCCATAGCAATTTCTCTCGAACGCTTTTCGAGATTGCGAAACGTTCATCTCGAAGCGTCTTTTTTACCCTCGACACGGAACTACGCTCACAGCGGTATGCAGTAGGATAAAGCTTACCTCACAGAGGCAACAATGTACAAAATACGAGTTTAATCTCGGCTTTTGAGCCGCGGTTTCGATCAGACCAGAAACCGCATAACTTACCACCAATACGGCCGAGAGTCCAAGGACAAATGTCTGTGGGCACGCCCTTCGTTCCCGACTTCCAATTCCAAATACCACGGTGCGCATCTTTGTTCCGCGAATAGATATTAGGTGAACGTCGATGGCGTCCTTTTCTACCCTCCGAGCGGTCTCGTTTCCGCCCTCCCGAGCATGAACGCTGAAACATAGCGAGAGGATTCCAGGCCCTTGGGCGCCGGATCCTCAGCTCTGGTCACTCCTTTTAACCCCTCTACACCGGCCAATCTCAACATCTTCAGTGGTGAGTCACTGGTCCATGGTGACTCATTCGCGAGCCTTTCAACTCTTTTAATTATCCTTCATACTCGTGTCTGATTTATCCCTGAAGGACATGATTCAATGGAATGTCTCGTTGCGTTATTCAGTTTCTTCGCGATAATGATTGCGACAGTTGCAGTATGTATCAAATGGGGATGTGATTTTCATTTGACAAGGCTGCTTACTTGAACGCTTGTCTGGGTATTAGCAACTTGTCTATTAACTTAGATTCTTTTAATGACTTGTCAGTTATTCGTTTAGATACTTGTCTAGGTATCTGTCCATTATAGGACAGATTACAGGACAACTTACCTAGGATACTTGCTTATGTACTTAGCAACTTGCCCAGATATCTACCTAGCAACTTGTCTAAATACCTGTCTATATACTTGTCTAAACAAATATCTTAATACTAGTCTAGAATTTTGTCTAGCTGCTTAGCTGTTCATCGAGCTACTTGTCCAGCTACTTATCTGGCCTCTACTTATCAAAGTGTCAAAGTGCTAGCCTATCGACCTGTCTAGATATTTACTCAGCAACTAGCCTAACTATTTGTCCATATACTTGTCTAAACAAATATCTCAATACTAGTCTAGAATTTTGTCTAGTTGCTTAGTTGTTCATCTGGCTACTTGTGCAGCTACTTATCTGAGCTTTGCCTATCAAGTTGTCAAGGTACTAGCCTACTTGAAAATCAACCCAGATATTTCGCTAGCAACCTACTCATCTTTAATTGTCCTAACCAAGACTACCTCAGAGTTGACTACCCAAATATATTAAGCGATGAAGACGTAAACTTGATTAGGCTAAATCCTCCACATCCTTCAAAAAATTTGAAATAAATGTCTAGAAACGATCTGTCACGTGTTGTGATGTACCTGGAGCATAAAGATTTGATCCTCATTCGAATGATCGTTGATATTCCGCGAACTTGCTCGTCGAATTAACACGTTCACCGTGAACCGAAGTATCTTGGGGTCGCGTGCGTTCGATCTCAATTAACGGCTCGGTGGAGCGGTAATTAAAACATTAGCCCGCGAAACGGCTTGATAAATCCGGCCGGCAAATCCCGACAATGGAGAACACGGGACCTCGAGCGTCGACCGAAGTAATCCATTACTATCCCGCTGAGTTAAGTGCACACTATGCGAGATAACCGTTCGCAGCCGTGACACGCATGAAATATCTCGCGAGGAAACGAGCCACGTATCACGGCACAGGGGTAGGAGGGCTGATTGCGTAACAGTTTGTCTAAGGTGATCCAATTTGTTGACTCGCGGCACCAACAAATCGCGTGAACACTCGCGCTCTCGCTTCGCTTCGTTTCGCTTTCATTGTGCCTGGATCGGAGCGGTTCTCGATTCTCCTCGAACCTGCACGCTTCTTGCCACGGTACCGAGAGAAAGAGAGAGAGACCATAGCACAACGGCAAACGGCGTTGAATGCCTACCTACCTATCTGAATAACAGCCAACACATAACATAACACCTCGGGAACAGCCGGCCATTGAAGAGCGGCACCATATTGTCCTACGTTACAATGGGTCACTCAGAGGTACTGAATGACCCATGCCCAACCCATACAGCTCGCTATGGGACAGAACCTCTTTTTCCCTGTCCTGCTCGTGTTCCACGTGTTCCTCTCTCGCTCTTACTCTCGCAGTCGTTCGCTGTCTCACTCGGTTTTTTCTTCTTTTTTTACCCAGCTCGGAATTCGTCCGGGAGAACTCGGTGAAAGGAAAACGATGCACGGAACTTCTTCACCGTTCCTTTTTCGAAAACGGATGCATCATTTTCAACGTGGCTCTCGAATTTGGTTGAAAATCGTTAGGACGAAAATTGAGTATGTAGACATTTCGCTGTGGATTAATCGTGGCATCGACACATTTTGATATTTTATTACTCTTTTTGTACCATCAGAGGGATTATCTGTGTGCAACAAAATTGTTTGCTTTTCGTCCACTTCAAACGCAGTGATATAAGATTAAAATATATTTATGTGATACAAACTTTTTACCGTGGAAGCTAGATGCTAATAAAATTGTTACATTTATTATAGAAAATTTTGTTTTATGTGATTATGGAAGATTTGTACATTAATCTAGTTGTAATTAGTGCATAATAATAATATTAATGGTCTGAATTAGTAATTGCGAATAGTCTATGAAGTTTGAAAAATTATTTATTAATATTTCATAACGTATGTAACTATATTTTTGTGTTCTATTCTGTGTCTTCTATTCTCGTACTTTTTCCGATTAAATATCACGAGTATCGGTCTAATACCGATTGATCCGCAATTCTCTGAAAAAATCCTAATACACCGATATTAAAATCCGCGTTTCAATATCACCTGAAAGATAATGAAAGAGGCGGTACAAGGGGGGTTGATCCAAAGAGGGGAGTCGAATTCAAGAACACCCCCCTCGGCAGTTTTCGACATAATAGAAAGCGTCGTTTCGTTGAGTCATCGAGCAAAGCTCCAAGACGCGCTTTTGTACTGTGAAAGGAGACGAAACCGAGTTGGTTCCTTTTGTTGCGTTGCGCCTCCACCAAAAATCGCCTCCTCGACGGTCGCTTATTAAAAAAAAAGGGAAGAAGAAGAAGAAGAAGGCCGAGCGAATAACGAGACCATATCTCACGCTGTTGGACCATTTACCGTGGTATCCACGAAGCGGCCGATGCGACGACACGCGAGCCTCTTCTGGAGCGAGAACCAAAAAGGACGTGGGAATAGCGTGGAACCGTTGCTTTTCGTCGAGAAGGTTGTTTACTTTGGCGTGGCTGAAACGCCAAACACCCCTTGCTTCCTTAAACAATCCAAATGAATCCTAGAATGCGTCTACAAGATGACAGACCACACAGGGTCGACCTTATGCGCTGCCTTTGCGTCTTTGAACGTCTCTATTTCTTCTAGATACACATTGATTAAGCTTGTTGCATCAAAAGTTCGCGACGTTTCACTACACCAAATTTAATCACAGCTCCATATTTCACGAAGTGACACCCTAATTAAAACACGCTATTGCAGTCAAGATGTGACCTAAACTGTCGCAACAATTAGTGTCTGATATAACTACGAGAATATAACCAAAAATAGCTTGATTGATTTTCAAAATCGTCCAATAAATTATTGAATTATCGAACTGCTCGAATGGTCGTTTAGTTACTGTAGGAGATATCTTTTTCAAGACGAGTAACATCTTTATCGTCGAGCGAGGACGATTCAATTTCGATACGCGTCCGGGTCCTCGATACTCGGATCGTAAAAATAGAATTAGATATTGATTTCCAGAGTGTCGGCTCCTCGAAATTTGTCCGTACAGGGAACTCGTAACTACAAACGGTACCGTCACGATGGGGTGTCCGATCGTAAAAGAACACCTCACGGTCACCCAATGGAGTTTGTTGAATTCCCGAACGGGATCGAATTAGTCGAGGTAACCTTTATTGGCATCTTTCAGGGATCTTATTTACGACGATGAGAGCGGTGTAAGCGTTCTGTCACGGACTTTGACCCGTTTCTTTCGCCGTAAACGGCTTAGCTGGACAACGGGATTAACGCTTGGACGGAGCAGTGTGCTTTAATTTGCCACGCTGTTTGCAGATTTACCCGCTCCACATCCTCTTCGCGTTGTATGGCATGCTGGTCCTTCATGGATAATCTAATTGGACTGTCGATGTAAGGATACCGTACAAATTTACTCTGGGGTCAAGGAACTTACCTCTCAAAATGTTGCTTTCTTACATCTCGTAAATCAACGCTTGGAACTATTGTATTGTAGGCTGTAATTATATGGAACGGAGTTTATGGAACAAGATTTCAAAACTACTTTGATAAACCTAGATGCAATAGCCTAAACTTAGTATCCAGTCTACGTGGATAGCAGTTCTAAATAATTTGGCTGATAAGGAAACAATTCATTTATGTTTGTCAGAATATAAGTTCTAATATCCTTCATGTGAGTAGTTATTTCATACAACGAAGTGTTAATACGTCTCTGAATTTTATACAAGTTTGACGCAGTAAAAGATGTGATCTTTCATCTCAAAAAAATCTTGCATCTTGAAAATGAAATAAATCTCCCTTGCCAGATAAAAATGGACTGCTGTTGTTACAATAAAGAAATCAATATGCGTTCCTTCTAAAAACATCTTCATCCCAGATTGAAAGAGTACACCGAAATCCAAACACAGATAATCGAAACGGAAACAGATCTGACCCTAAATCCACTCGGAAAGGAGTCGATTCATCGTCGTACTCGTGGTCGAAAGCGGCACAATGGATCTCTAGTGAACTATAGACGATCTAGCCGAAGACCTCCAGTTTCAACCAGGTAGATCACCGTTCACCAGCGAACCATTCCTCAAAGGCCGTGTTGTTACCGGTCGTGCACGATATTGCGAGCAAAGGCCGTTCTTCGCGTCCTGGCATCGCGTGCATTGCATCTCTCGTTCTGCCGACCACCCCTTTCTGTCCTGTCTATTAATTGCCCGATACTACGTGGGCGGCTTCCGCGCCGTACTAATTGCCCCATGGAGATAGGACGAGGAATAATTCGTGCATCGTCGAAGCAGACTGTGGGATCGCCGTTCCAGGCGAAACGGAGCTAGACTGAACCCAGACACACGAAAGATCAGAGGATCGACCTTTGTCCACTAATCGTACGAGACACTGACAAAGTTTCGTCAGGATCGCGTTCCTGAACGTCCGAATTTTAGGACCCAGACGAACTGACGTGAATGATAGCCTTCCTTTTCGTGTACCTACGGATATCCGTCGCGTATCGTGATGTTTTTGGAAGCGATCGCATATGGGACTTTCACAGAATAACTTTGAGGAGCGTTCTATGGGGATTTTAGATGATATATCTGCTTCTTGTATGGTCAGGTGGATACACCGCTATAATGTAGTATCGGATCATCTGGGGTCTTCAGGTGCATATATTGCGGATGGTAGATCGTAGAGTATAGGTCTTGTATATTGTCAGATTTTGTCACTTTGTAATGTACGATCTGAGTACATTGCGAATGTTGGTATGTGCATCTGAGGTCTACATATACATTATGCATATGATCCTATATGATAGGACATGGTTTTCACATGTGTTACAGATATTGTCAGATCGTGTATAATAGGACATGATTGTATGAAGTTTTCGCATATGTTACGGATACTGTCAAGTCGTGTATAATAGTACATGATCATTTGGGGTTTTCACATATGTTATAGATGTCAAATCACATATAACAGTACATCTCTACGTAAATGTCATGTGTCAGATTAAATCATATGTCAGATATTGTTAATATATGTATAAACATCTGTGTAAACATTTAAGATATAGTATATTATAAGATATTGTCCAACCACATAGCCCATATGTGATCATGTGAGATCTTCGCGTATATTCACATACTGATCAGATAGTATAATATATGATCACCTACGGTCTCCATGTACATTATCAATATTGTCAGACATGTTATACAATCATTTGAGATTATCAACTGATTTTAACTTCAACAAACCACTTTCTGTAACGAATCACCAAAAGAATACTACAATACTCAATGGTTCGTTTTTTCATGACAACTTTTTAAACGATTCGTGTACTTCTTTTGGTCTCATTCTGCGACACACAGTAGACTGTCAAACAAGGTATATAAAGTTTTTGGAAAGCAACTCCCCTTTACAAAAGAAATCAAAGACAAACCTTTTCACGAAATTGCGCCCGAAAAAGAAGATTTTTATTCGTCAGCTACTCTCATTCGTTACCAATTACTCGATCAAAGGGGGGTCCTTTGATCCATCTTTCCCTTTCTCCGGGCGTAAAAGGCGTCTAATTAATTTCATATCTTTTCCCCCGTCAACGAAAATGCCCACGCGTCGTACGTGAGAACGGGCGTCAAAGAGCGCGTTGAAAATTTTAATCTCAGTCAATCTTCCGTGCACAAAGAAGAAGAGCAGGGGCCGAGATGCTAGCAGGAAGCCTGAAAGCGTAATTTCATACACATCGCGCGATTCGTCGCGACGCAACAACGTTACATTGTTGCGAACGTGGACGTTCCATTTGCAAAAATAGCGAGAACGAGTCGGGAAACGTTGACGTGTAATTCGTGTGCCAGGAATACTAACGCAACATGGTTATACTAAATGGAGCTATCGATCGATGCAGAGTTGCATGATGTGAAGTTTTGATAGATACATATGCGAGATATTAAGTTTTCTTGAGGATGTGAAGTTTTGATAGATACATATGTGAGATATTAAGTTTTTGAGATATGGAACACTTTTATTTTTGATTCAGGGGTATGTTGAAGTTGTCATGAAATAATTTAAGAACGTGACCGACATATGTGTTCATATGTGTTCCTTCTATGAATCACATTTGAGCATTTTATGTATATGTACTTAAACTTGATGTACTATGAATGGAATACTTGAATATGATCGAATATTTCATACATATAAATTAATAAATAATTAAATAATTTAAGAACGTGATCGACATATGTGTTCATATATGTTCCTACTATGAATCACAATTGAACATCTTATGTATATGTACTTATAACTTCATACAATATGAATGAAATACTTGAATATGATCGAACATTTCATACATATAAATTAAAAAATAATTAAATAATTTAAGAACGTGATCGACATATGTGTTCATATGTGTACTATAAATCATAATTGAACATTCTATGTACATGTGCGTATAACTTCATACAATATGAATGAAATACTTAAATATGATCGAATACTTCATACATATAAATTAAAAAATAATTAAATAATTTAAGAGTGTGGTCGACATATGTGCACATGTGTGTACTATAAATTATAATTGAACATTCTATGTACATGTGCGTATAACTTCATACAATATGAATGAAATACTTGAACATGATCGAAAGCTTCATACATATAAATTGTATAGAAACACACAACGATCGAATGCTAAATAAATACATTAAACGATATAGAATGTAAGATATGTTGATCGATTGAAGAATGAACGACGTTAAAAAAAGAAGAGTACGAAATGTGGAACGATAGATGTAGAATGCAAATAAGATTCATGAAGCTGTCAAAGCGTATGTACCCTTAATTTGTCTGGCGAAATAGAGCCGCATATACTGCAATGTCATACGAACGACGTGAATAATGAAGAAATCAAAGTTCACGTGGTCCCGTTGTTACACGAGCGTTATTCTAAATTGCTGATCCGCGCGGAACAAGTCCGTGGTGAAATCACGTCAAATTCCAGAGGTGTTATCATGAACGGTTCGGAAGCTGAACGCGATAAAGATCGAACTATCACTCTTGGCGTTTCCCGGCCTTCGTATCTCGGCCTTCGCCGAGGTGGTGCATCGTTTTATTTGCACGGCCAGGAATTAAGTGAAATGAGATAAGAGAAATGTTTCTGCTCGTTGAACGCCGGTCTCTCGCGTAAATTAATATCTTACGGTACGTGTACCAGGGACCTGCTCCGAACGAGAACGCTTGTCCGGACAATTGGAAACAATCTACGATGAGCGATAAGGTCTGGAGCCTGTACGGTCGTAATAGCCTTAGAATAAGGATGATCCAATTATTTCGATCGACGCTACGTATCTCGAGGGAGGAAGAATTATCGATTCTTCTCCGACTGGTTCGCCTGTAACCTGTCTTTTATCCTTCGATAGCACGAGCAACGTTACCGAGGCGTTAATCCTCCGCTCATTAGGCTTTCTGTCTTTTCTCTCCCTCGTCTTATTTTCTGTTCCCTTTAATTCTGCCCCGTCTTCGTCACCCGAGGATTCTCACACGTTCGGAGAAAAAAACGTTTCCGTGAATCCTTTCCACACTGCCTACGTTCTTTACGATCTCGATTAAATTTTATCGAACCCGGAGAGCTTGACTTCGGCTCGTCCGTTTGCTTCGATACAGCCGCGCGCGAACTATCGTTTTTACGACCAATAAACAGCTGAGAAAGAAATTCCGCGATAACCAGCCTTTGTAGATTCGCGGACCTTTAACGATAGAATAAGAACGACCCAATTATTTGCTGGGATCTATATGCGTCTCGTCGACGCACCTAAATCTGATCAGTATATAAGGGACCTGTGAATGTTTTTAATTACCGATTTTTTGTTATCTTATCTTCTTATTGATTTGGGGTGTAGACGTTATGTTCTTAGTTGAGAGATCCTACATTCTCGAAATTCTACATATTCCAATTCCTAGCTCACCAAGTTCCTAAGCATACATATTTCAAAATTTCCAAATTCCAGATTTTTTAATTCTAGTCAGCAAATTTTGTGATTTCTAAATTTTCAAATTGCCTGATTTCTAGATTTTTAAGTTTCACTTCCTAAATTACCTAATTGTTAAATTTTCAAATTCTAGTTCCTAAATTCCTTAATTTCCTAATTTTTAAATTCGCAAGTTTTAGTTTCCAAACTCCCTGGTATAGAAATATCTTCTGTCTGTCCACTTCTCGCTCGCCCCCATTTTCATCAGTGCCATTAAACACGAGGAAGCACACCGCGTGAACGACGCGAAAATCCACGCCTGTTGGTTCCACGCGCGAGTCGCGAGGACAGTCGCGAGTCAGGATCGCGTAATTACATAAATTAGTCGTCGGTGAACGAGGGGAAGTGCACTTGCATCTGCAGCGAGTGGGAACGAAGAAGAGTCCTCGAGAAGGGGGTACAAAAAGACGAACTCGGAGGTTTGGGAAAAAATGAAGACGGATAAGGGGATGAGAGAAGAGCGAGAAAATAGGGGGTCCCGGGTTAACGAGAGATAAAGACGGATGGTGCTCAAACTGAGATTAATTGACGCGGAAAAAGATAAAGGTAAATGGGATCGGTTAGGAAAAATTAGGTGTAGAGGTAAATTCTTTCCGATTCATTTGGTGATATAATATATTTCACAGAAATTAAATGCTATGTATAATAAATAATATGTAGAGTTACACATGTGGTGACGTAGTATGTGATAATTTCACGGATGATAATATCAAATACAAAAATTGCAAATGTAGTGACATTATAGTTTGACATATGATAATACAAATATTCAAAAATTGCACATGTGATGATGACATATAATAAGTTCACATATGATAATATGTACAAATTGCACACGCAGTAGCGTGTATTAATTTCACGTATAATAATATATGTAATAATTGCACACGTCATGTATAGTATGTAATAATTTCACATGTGATACACACATGACAATTGATGACATAACATGTGATGACACAACGCATGACAATTTCACATATGTTACAATTGCACTCATGGGGATATAGTATGTGATAATTTCACGTATAACAATATAACATATGACAATTGCACGTATGATGTCGTGTGTGAGAATTTCACATGTGATGACATATGTAGAAATTGCACAGTTTCAAATAAAAATTAATTGACGTTGAATTGATTGACCATGCGTGGTAATATTGTATGTGAGAATTTCACATGTGATAACATATGTAGAAATTGCACACGTATAGCACAGTTTCAAATAAAAATTAATTGACGTTGAATTGATTGACCATGCGTGGTAATATTATATGTGAGAATTTCACATGTGATGACATATGTAGAAATTGCACACGTATAGCACAGTTTCAAACAAAAATTAATTGACACAGTAAAAGTAAAGTTTAGTGACATATGTGCACCACAATTCCACATGTGATAGTACATAGAAACTACACACACAGTAACATAATGTGAAAATTGCCCATATGTGACGTTTCATAAAATGAAGCATTTCAATAAAAAATCAAGAAGAATTTCCACGTCAAATAGAAACAATAATGTAGAAGAACGAGCAAGAAAGAGTATACGGCACGAAAGAAGACAGAAGTAGGAAGAAAGAAAGCGAGAAGAAACGACGATGCGAACGCGTGTCTAATTTCCCTACGAATGGGCTGATCGGTGGACCCGCGGGCGGGCCCAGTGATTTATACGGCTAGTACTTACGGCACAGGGCCCTAATGTTAATGCTTACAAGTTGTTAAACGTCCTTAATGTTGCTCAACCTTACTCGCCGAGAGCGGGAGTAGAGCGTGCCACGTTAACCGGTGTATCATCCGAATGGATGGATGCCTACGAAGATGGTTATTAGAGATTGTTACGTACAGTGTGCTTCGCTCTTCGTGGAAGTGTTATCGAACTGCAATTCTTCTCTGATTGGAAAAATCGGTATACCAGTATCTTTTTAATAAGATGTACCAATCAAATATTCTATTAATTAAATCTCACGTAGGATTTAGAATTGTCTATTCTTTGAGGTTTCTCTTTAGGTTTTCATTTCTTGAACGATCAAGTCTCAAGGTTTTATAATTTATGTGCTCTAATCTCATTTATTTATCTATCTGTTAATTTTCAAGTTTTATGTATCCAAATTATATTTGAAATAAGAAAATATGCAAATTTAAATACATGTGAAAAAATCGTACAAAAAATACTTGAATAAAAATGATCAGAATTGCTCTAGCATTCGATGTAAGTATGAACATCATCTGGCTAGAACGATTGCTATTATTCAACGTGGGACGTCACTACGTTAATGCGATTAAATCTTTCCGATCGCACGTCGTAATAAACCGTAATAAAATTAGCGAAGAACTAGTTTCCCCGTATGAGTACGTCTCAATCGCCCGTTAGCGTGTCATAAATTGTCCATCGGCAAACTCGTTCGAGGTGTCTTCCGTCCCTAATGGCGGCCGGGGTAAACCGCGTGGCGTATTTTACGCGAGCACAATTAAAGGACGCGAGCACGGATGTATCTAAACGACAGGGTCCGTGGTATCGCGAAACGGATTAATTTCGATAAAAAGCCAATTAAATCTACGCGCTGGTAATCAATACAGCCGATACGCTCGGTTCGTTCGGTCCGTCGTAATTCACCGTCTCCTTCCATGGTAAACGAGCAGCCGGACAGAGGAGCAAGGAATCGCTCCCATATCGTTCGTCGTTGCATGGCCACGAGAAAGCCAACGTATCTAAATCAAAGAAGCTTAATGAGCGGCAGATTAGCGCCTGAGTAACGCCGATACGCGTTCCACCGTATCGAGAGATAGAAACGACCGGTTGCCGTACGTGTATCGCCCTAGAAAAATCGCCGATCCGTCTGCCGTTCGAAATAATTGGATTGTCTCCGTTATCGGCCCGGACGTCGTTCAGGGAACCTATTGCTTGCTGAAAACCCACCATTTTTTTTACCACGATTATAATATATCTTTCGATAACACTTTTTCTTCTGGTTAACGTATCTTTGTGTTTGTAACAGGGTGGGTTGATATGGTCTTCAGTTATGTTAGGGTTAGAATTTGTAGCATCAGAGTGAGTTGACGGGGATCTTACTAATTTCAGTTCTGAAAGAGATAGGTTATGTTAAGGTTAGCATTTGTAGCACCATCAGGGGAAGTTGATATTGTCTTACAGACTTCAGTTTTGAAAGAGATAGGTTATGTTAAGGTTAGCATTTGCAGCATCATCAGGGGAAGTTAATATGGTCTTACAGACTTCAGTTTTGAAAGAGATAGGTTATGTTAAGGTTAGCATTTGTAGCATCATCAGGGTGAGTTCATAGGGAGCATCTTACTAATTTCAGTTCTGAAAGAGATAGGTTATGTTAAGGTTAGATGTTGTTAGGTTGTTGCAGAGATTCAATACTGTCATTCATTATATAATTAGCTTAAGTTTGATTGCATTAGTTAATTGCATTTGGGTGCATTGAAGATGAGGACACATACACAGTATGTCATAAAAAACGTGCATATAAACTTGATTTTTAAATTCTCAATTCATAACCTGAATATTTATAAAATTGTCCAAAATCCTTGATACTAGTCAGTTTTATTTGGGTGCATTGAAGATGAGGACACATACACAGTATGTCATAAAAAACGTGCATATAAACTTGATTTTTAAATTCTCAATTCATAACCCGAAAATTTATAAAATTGTCGAAAATCCTTGATAGTTAATCAACATCAGTGATCATATGCTTCATGCTTTCAACTCGTTTGCATCGATAGTAAGAATTAGGAATCGGTAATGACATTAATATTCATCCAAATGTTCGAACATGAATTAACCGTAGAAACTCGGTCCATTAAAGTTTACACGTTTACGGCTGTTATTAATGGCCGACTAATTCCACAGTCGGAGCAAATTAATTCGAAGGCGTTTCGTGAACAGCTGTTGGTCAAATACGCCTCGAATTTAAGGGAATCGCGGTAAAGAACTGGTTTAGCCTGGCTGACAAATAATTAACCAATCGTCGAACGAAGGCGGGCCCGATACATCACCGGTTCGAACGTCCAAAATTAATGGTGTCGATAAATTTTCGTCATCGTAGGACAGCTCGTCTAGGGATTAGAAAATTTGCCGTTCGCTTTTAAGAAATTTATCGGGACCGCGAATCATTTATACGCAAATCGTAGCCGGGAGGTGATTTCTCCGCCGCGAGATTCATCTCCGTTATCTGTCGGACGTCGAGAGCCAACGCTGTCTAACTCTCGGCGAAAAGCCCTTGCAAATAAACGATTCATTAATAGAAATTCTAGAAATGAGTTTACAACTGTTCCGCCTTCGCTTCAAGTCCCCCGCCCTCCCCCGACGTTCGTGTTTCTTCAACGGCAGAGATGGATCCCGAAATAAATCAAAATCGTAATTAGCTATACTTTTACTTAACGAGCACGCTGCTCGTGAATCTTCTTTGATTTAAGCGTGCAACTTAAGTATCCATTACTGTCTCTGTACTGGATACGGCGTAACGCGGTATTAATTTTGTTTGATGCGAAAAATATTTTGTCTTCTGCGAAAATTCATTTCTACCGTTCAAACATTTGGTGGGGTCTAATTTGAAAAATTACTGATTATTACTATATAGTAATTCATTGACGTAATTACGTGGTAATTTTATTTAATTATTATAGAAATTGTTAAAAATACTTGGATATAAAATTTGTTAAGGAAAACGAAGCTGATTTTTACTCAAAGGAGAATTTTACCTATTTTAATTTTTATTTTGTACAGTATTGATTATGCAAATTTCGTTTCTAAATATGAAAGAAATTTGAACAAACAGCTGCTTGAAAGTTTAATGGCAATACAGAATTTATCTCACACTTCATCGCCCCGCTAAAGTAGACTATTACACAATTAATTACCGCGTTTAATTACCTCGAAATTTTTCTCATCGTAATCTAAATACGCGATAATAAACATGATAAGACGTCATCAAGTCCCATGATCACAAGCAAGAAAGTACAAAAGCAAACACAAACCAAAACAACCCCGTTCTTTATTAAAGCAGTAATATCGAACCCCGCAGGCAATGACTCGTACGACGAAGCATAATTCGCGACAGTCTGCAAAGCGTCGTATAATCGCGTGTTCAGATTTTTGGATCGCGCCGATAGCGTGTTACGCGGCTTAATTGAATTCCAGTGGAATCGATCGACTTGTTAGGGACGAAGGGAGTAACCGATAGAACGATAGGAAAGAGAGGAGGTGATCGAGGCGGAAACGGGACGAACGAAGACGGGCAGAGGGTTAGAGGGAACGGTCGAGTTTATCAGCAAGTACGGGACAGCGTAGAGGGTATAAAGTTACAGCCACGGAGACCACATTCGACGCTCATTAGCCTAATAGCCTTCATTACATGAAATTAATATGCAAATACGCGGATGCGTCGCGTTATTTATAACGCACCGTGGAATAGGTATAACGGAGGCCCGATGCCACAGACGTACCAACACACGACATGTCACCCAATTAATTATCCAGCACGTAATTCCTAGCCGGTGCTGCCGCTGTTGCTGCTCGTTGCTGGCGCAGAGTTAACGGAGCCTTAACGAGGACTCTTCTCAGGTGCATCGTCGACGAGGCAGAAACGCGGAGGCGAAACGAAAGGGGAGAAGCGTGGTCGTGAAGATTTTTGTTCCCGGAGAGCCGGGAATATTACGCGGGTAAAATGAGGGGATACTGTAAAAACGTGTGATGTTACGCTCAGGGTGAGCCGTAAAAGCGCGTGTATTTTACAAAATTAACCCCTCTACGCTTTTTATTTTCTCCTTTCTCCGCGTTTTCTTCTACGTTTCTCTTCCATTTTTTTTTTTTCCTCTTTTCGTCCTGCCTTGATGGAAATGGGGTTCGTCCCTTTGCCCGGGGAACGTTTCACCTTCGGCACAGGTTCCTTGATGGAATTATTCGTAAGTCGGTGTCTTTTGTCGATGAAAAGGCTTTGAGTCCGTTCCTATGGATTCTATACGCTTCGGTTCAACTTCTGAACGGAGGATGCATCTTTGCTAACCTAATTTTATATCTCTCGGTTTTATTTTTTAAATTTTATGCTCGTTCTTTGGATATTATTTTATCAATATATAAAGCTCTTTCATGAGAAGCTCGTTTAATACCCGGGAATCGGAGCAGCGTTTTATAACGCCTTTCAAAGGTGCTGGTCGGAATTCATTTACTATTCAAAAATTTAATAGAAGCAAAGGTATTGCTTGCTTTCGTATTATTTTATGGAATTAATATCAAGATGGGATTTATTTGTACGAAAATTATTTTTTATTTTATTTATGTGCGCGTCATAATTTTTATTTGATTCTTGTCTTTTTTAATTTGAAATTATTTGCAAAATAATTTATATTATTTGTGTATGTAACTTGCATGTAAGATATAATTTATTTAAAGGTCGATTCTTTTAATTCAACTGCCATTCAAGGCTTCTTAACCTAATCTTAACCTGAACATAACCTAAAACTCACAAACAAAAAGAAAACAAAAAATCAATCAGTTTAGTTAATAAAATAGTTACGACCACTTAAATGAATAGAAAGTTACAACCAATTAATAAAAACTTACAAAAGCAACTGCCATTCAAGGCTTCTTAACCTAATCTTAACCAGAACCTAACCTTAAACTCACACAGAAAAAAAAAACACAAAAATCAATCAGCTTAGTTAATAAAAAGTTAGGACTAGTTAAAGGAATAAAAAGTTACAACCAATTAATAAAAACTTACAAAAACAACTGCCATGCAAGGCTTCTTAACCTAATCTTAACCAGAACCTAACCTTAAACTCACACAGAAAAAAAAAACAAAAAATCAATTAGTTTAGTTAATAAAAAGTTACGACCACTTAAATGAATAAAAAGTTACAACCAATTAATAAAAACTTACAAAAACAATGCAAAAATATTAAAAAGTAGGCCAATAACCTGAAAATCTTGCATAAAAGAGCAGAGTTCACAACAAGTTAATATCTCGAATTTATGAGAAATTCATGGAATGCGAGCAGATTGGCAGAAATTGACACGACACAGGTAAAAGGGTTGTTTGACGACCATTCATAACTGGTGACCCTTTATTAATATTTAGTGAAAAGAGCAGAGGACGCGTTCTTCGAAATGGAAATTGGTCTTTGGACTAATTTGTCGGCTACCCGGCCGAAACGGTATCCGGAGAATTCTAATTTCCAAAGGCATTAGGCTTTGTAATGAACTTCCGTTCTAACGAGACCATAAGGCCGGCATACTGGCGAAGTCGTAGTTATTGGAAACTATACATCTGGAATGTGAATCGTCGCCGACGAGGGCGTGGACTGATTTATTGGACGAAACGTGGCAAGGAAAAATTGGAATTGCTGGAATTCGTGTAACGATTTCGTTCGTTTGTTCGAGCATGATTAATTGGTAGGGTTGCAACTTTTGTACTTTATCTATTTTGTAGCTTCAAAAATTATTTTGTAGATATATATGATATTTATAAATATGCTACGTGATTTTTGATGTGCTTCAAAAAATTATGTATGAACATTTCAAAAATTTATATACGTATTAGACATTTTTTAAGATTCTACTTCTTAAATTTCTTTAAATTAGAAACATTTTAAGATTCTACTTTTTAAATTTCTTTAAATTAAAAACACTTTAAGATTCTACTTCTTACATTTCTTTAAATTAGAAACATTTTAAGATTCTACTTCTTAAATTTCTACAAACATGTATGCATTGATATTTAATATATTCGTAATGCAATTAAAATATTTGAATACCTATTACGTATTTAAAGAGGCGTAATATGAAGTCACATTTGTAATACAATTTACAATTCAAATGCAACAAATCTGAACCACATTTATACAGTAATTAAATTTTAATCTTGGGTCTAATTACAGTGTGCACAGTTGAGGGTCATTAAAGGGAAAATATATGCATGATACATTTTAATCTACTTCGTTGCAGCAGTAAATGGTTAATTATATTAATCAGCTGCGGAAGTAACTGCACTTTTATCGATCACGAGAATACAACATATTTTTGTTATTACCTGATGAAGTACTTAAGCTTTTAATGATATTCGTTCATAAAAAAATTGGGAACCGCATTATATTATAGAAAATGCAACCAGCAATTTATATTTACCGAACTCAAAGATTTTTGGGTCACGTAAAATTTTATATATTGAGGGGACAATATGGGGTGCTTTACTGCGATCTTCAATTATTGTTATTTATTATAAAAACGTATGAAATAATTCATACATAATTTCAATGATGTTTAAAACTTAATATTGACCAGGCGTTGTTTGCTCAATGTCAAAGAATTTTTGTGTTTTTATAATAGAGCAGATGTATTTGGAGCTTCACCCTGAATGAGACACCACATATTCACATACATACGTGAATTTACATACACATTTTGATTGCTCTTCAATTTTCGCTGTATTACTTTTGACTGCTCTTCCATTTTCATTTTCGACAGTTCTTCAATTTTAATTGTTCTACTTTTAACTCCTCTTCTACTTTGAATCAACTGTTCTTGATCGTTCAGCGAGTTGTTCATATACATCACTATAACTCTCTACATCTGCCTTGTTATATCTCATGCGCAAATAAACAAATCAAGCTTAAATCAGTAAAGTACATGAACTGCAAAGTACCTGAATGTCTCTCAACCACGGTAATCGAACACAGCGTTTAAAAACGAAATCCCACAACATTCCATGGGCTTCGTTCAAAGACGCTCGTCCTTTCTCCAAGGAAGAAGCGGTCGATCCATTGGACGCAATAAATCGGAAAACTCGAGGGTTCCCCGTCTTTATCTAAATAGCTTATTAAGCGTTGCCCACGCGCCTGCATTTCGACTCTTTATTTATGAAGGTTACAGCCGGCGCTAATGCGCTAGTATGTACGCGCTAGCCAACGCGAACCGACGCTTGTAACGGATAATAGGCTCCACCTATGGCTGCTCAACAATCATCCTGGGTGAGAGGGATAAACGAACGAAGGAATAAATTATGAAAATTTCGTGTGTCAGTTAACATCAAAGGATACCGCCGCTTGCTGCTGGACGTTAAATCCTTCTTTAAGTGGCGAGTATGCATAGGTATTTGGGGATTCAGGGATTTGTGGATGTAGAAATTTGGAAATTCAAGAATTTGAGTTGTGGATTCACGGATTTTGAGGTCAGAGATTTTGTGGAGTTTTAGATAGGGGGTTTAAGGATATAGGGATTTTGAGGTCAGAGGTTCTGTGGATTTTTAGGTAGGGGGTTTGAGGATATAGGGATTTGAGGTCAGAGGTTTTGTGGATTTTTACATAGGGGGTTTAAGGATATAGGGATTTGGAAATTTGAGGAATGGAGATTTAGGGATTTGTATATTCCAAGGTTTGGAGATTTAGGGGTTTGGATACTTCAAGATTTAGAGATTTAGGGGCTTGGATACTTCAAGATTTGGAGATTTAGGGATTGGGATACTTCAAGGTTTGGAAATTTAGGGGTTTGGATACTTCAAGATTTAGAGATTTAAAGGTTTAGGGATCTAGGTGTTTGATAATCAAGGATATTGTGAATTTAAGGAGTTGTACATCCTGGGATTTGATATGATTATTTTAGGGATCTGAGGAACTCAAGATCTAGGGATTTGGGGATCCAAAAATTTGAGGACCTTGTGGACACCTAGGGATGTGAGAATCTAACTATTCGTGAAGATAGAACTCTGATAATTTGGATTTTTTCCCTAAATTAGGTATTTTTAAATTTATAAATTTGAAATTTAACAAACTTGAGAAATTGAGGATTGCAACATATGGTAATTGGGTATTTGGAGATGAGAAAATTTGAAAACATTTATATTTTACCCCAAATGTGTCTGACAATGAGAGCCCACATATGATGTTACCTATATAACAAGAGCCTACCATACATCCCAATCCTACTCAACCTAACTCTACCTCACATTCTAACCCTACTCAACCTAACTCTACTCCCAACCCTACTGAACCTAATTCTACCTCACATCCCAACTCCACATAACAAACTTACCACTACATCTCCCACAACCCAACTCACAAAGTCTAACCTAACTCCCTCCATCAGTAGCACCCCATCCAACCGCAAGTGACAAGTCCGCCAAATCACGCACCTCTAAAAAACCAACCTCTCGTTATCCACGAATAAAAAAATCGCCTGGACGTTCCCATAACCGAGCAAAAAGCGTAGAAATACGAGTATCGTTTAGCGGCCACGAGACGGCTGTTTAAGGGAAGCGAAGTACACGTTAACGCACACGCGGGCAGCTCTAAGTGGCGTGCGGGCTGGTGTGAGTGCAAGCACCAAGGTAGATCCATTGATAATGTCCCCCGTCTGTTCTCGCGTCCCATCGTAAGGACTCGTTCATAGCTCATGGATGTTAACCAGCTGGAAAATAAGGGAGACTACGACTGGATCGTTGAAGGAAGCGGAGGTAACAGGAGGTGGGACGGTATGAAGGCAGGACTAAAGATCTCTTCGTAGGAGGCTAGTTTGTACTCGTTTGTTCTTCTTGGGCTTTTTCTCCTCCCTCTTATCCCTTTCTGTTCGCGTTTTTCTTCGGTAACGTTCTCCGTTGAGTGGTTCATTATTAAATGCTTGCTCTTCCTTGCGTGAGACGAACAAATATTACTTGCAACATCCTTGCGAGATGACTTTGTGGTTGTACTGGGCGCGACGTGTTTTGTACCGAGGCGAACAATTTATGTTCTAATAGATTTTTTTGGGGGATGTGGAGGTATTTTTGTTTGGAGGTTTTTGGAGTTGGAAGATTAAAAGTTTTTTAGGACGTGGGTTGAGAATTTTTGGAATTTGGGGATTGAGGAATTTAAGGAGGGGTTTGGGAGATTACGTATCAAGGGAGATAAAAATAGGGATATGTAAGGGGTGGGGTATTTAGGGTTATGCCGACCTAAGATTTATAGATCTAGGGATTATTTAATATGAAAATTTGGAGATTTAGGGATTTTTGAATCTGGAGATTTGGAGATCCAGGGATTTTTGAATCCGGGGATTTGGAGATCTAGGGATTTTTGGATATGGAAATTTGGAAATTTAGAGATTTTTGGATTTGGAGTTTTGGAGATTTTGAGATCTAGGGATTTTTTGATATGGAAATTTGGAAATTTAGAGATTTTTGGATTTGGAGTTTTGGAGATTTGGAGATCTAGGGATTTTTAGATCTGGAAATTTGGAAATTTAGAGATTTTTGGATTTGGAGTTTTGGAGATTTGGAGATCTAGGCATTTTTAGATCTGGAAATTTGGAAATTTAGAGATTTTTGGATTTGGAGATCTAGGCATTTTTGGATCTGGAAATTTGGAAATTTAGAGATTTTTGGATTTGGAGTTTTGGAGATTTGGAGATTTGGAGATCTAGGCATTTTTGGATCTGGAAATTTGGAAATTTAGAGATTTTTGGATTTCAAGTTTTGGAGATTTGGAGATCTAGGCATTTTTGGATCTGGTGATTTGGAGATGTAAGTATCTAGGGATTTTACAATTTTACAATTTTGCAATCTTACAATTTTACAATTTTACAATTTTTCAATTTTACAATTTTTCAATTTTACAATTTTACAATTTTACAATTTTACAATGCAGGAATGTACAAATTTTGAAATATCAAACCTTGCAATTTTAATAATTTCAAGTCCCAAAAATTTGTTCAACCAGTTTAAAAAGTTCATAAAAAATAATTTTCCTTCACCAAAATAATTCATCCCCAGACTCTCGTAACAGACAGTCATTTCATGGTTTATTCGAACGCTTCATATGTCAACCATTTAACAATATCCTCTCCCAATAAACAAAATACGAAATTGACTTTAATTACTTTTTAACAATATTTTGTCATACAAATTGACAATTTGGTAATATTTCATTACTTTCGCAAAAAGCTTACGTTTTCGAATTACAATGTTTTTTTTTGTTATTAGAGAATTAAACTGAAATCTCCATGAACAGTTATCAATAATAAAAATACATTATTTATTTACATCGACCATTTTGATATCGGAAAAACGATTTGCATGCGAAATTGAAAAATACATTCATATCTGATCGCGCTAAAACGTTTCGGGTATAATATTAACATCCATAATGCAAATACGAAAGGGAACAAGTTATTTGGTCGTTACGCCAGTTAAAAGTTAATCAACACTTAAGCGGTAATCAGAAAATTGTAGGGGCGATAAGGATCACAGAAATTTTCATGGAAATTTGTACAACGAATTACGACAGGCTGAAAAAGAGCAGCCACATTAATTTTAACGAGGACGACTGCGCTTCCCGTGTCCGGCATTATGTTAATAGATCTCTGGACGAGTATACTCGCGTGGAACTTGCTTGTTCTCTGTCCTCCGAAACACCTGTAATTAAACGAAACAGTAATTTCGATTCTCACACAAGAAAAATTTACTCCGCCCGGAAACTTGTGATACGGAGACCCTCTGTGTGTGTGTTCTCCATTTTTTTTTATCGTCGAAGCATTTTTAGTGAGCAGATGTTGATAGAATGATAAATCACCGAGGAGATAGAGGCGGGAAACGAGGTATAGGAAATGAAAGAGGCAATGTACGATTCTTTCTCTGAAGAAGTTAACTTCTCGCTTCTCTTTTCTCCATTCATCTTTCTCTCTCGCCCGTTATCTTCCCAGGGAATCCCCTTTTTTTCTCCTTTTTCCCGATCGCGGCCGAGCACTTCTCCTCGCAACTTCCTATCCGCCTATTAATCTGGTTATTAATCATCGACGCGAGCGGCGTTCTTCTTTCTTAATCGGTGAACAAGCTCGCGCCCAGTCAGCGAATACAAATTGCCTTTTCGACCAAGCCACTTCTTAACCGAGCCCGAACAAAGAGCAACTTTTGCTATTAACCGAGATGTTCGTTCGCGGCTCGCCTAATCAATTCGACTTCGATTACTGTTTCAAGCGAGTGGACGCCTCAATGCGACCGCTTATTAATTTCTCGATTACCGCGAGAATTTTGCTGCGGTTTTTAAGACAGCTCTTTCGCGAATTTTTCATATATTTAATATTCAAATTAATATTTACGTATTCTTAAATATGGACATTTTAGAGTTTTCAAACATATAAATTTTCAAATCCCACACTTTATATGTTCAAGTTGTCAAATACATATATGATCCCACTTCTCTATATGTTCAAACTATCAAACACATGTATGATTCCACATCCCTATATGTTCAAGTTGTCAAACACATGTATTATTTCACATCTCTGTATGATCAAATTGTCAAACACATGTATGATTCCACATCTCTATATGATTAAGTTGTCAAACACATGTATGATCCCACATCCCTATTCAAACTATCAAACACACATATGATCCTACATCTCTATATATTCAAACTATCAAACACACATATGATCCCACATCTCTATATGTTCAAGTTGCCAAACACATGTATGATTCCACATCTCTATATGATCAAACTATCAAACACACATATGATTCCACATCTCTATATGATCAAACTATCAAACACACATATGATCCCACATCTCTATATGTTCAAACTATCAAACACACATATGGTCCCACATCTCTATATATTCAAATTGTCAAACACATATATGATCCCACATCTCTATATGTGCAAGTTGACAAACACACATATGATCCCACATCTTTGTATGTTCAAATTGTCAAACACATGTATGAGCCCACATCTTTATATGTTCAAACTATCAAACACACATATGATCCCACATCTTTGTATGTTCAAATAGTCAGACTCATGTATGATATAAATTGTCACACATATTTTTAAGTACATACATTTTCAATATTTTGGAAAAAGTGTGCTTAGTCTTTCAAAATGAAGAACGCGTAGTGACAATGAGAAGACCTCAAAGAAGCGACACAACGCAATTTTCCAAGGAAATAAAAAAGCTTGGTGCACATTACGTTCGTAAGTAGTGTTTTTTTTCCGTATCACTAAAGAACAGTGGAATCTCGTTTGAAGCAGTTGCTTAAATAGTCGCGACACATCGCACGCGTTAGTGACCCGCATTGAAGTAACGAGGTGCTCGTAGGTAGAACGAGAGCGCTCGCTTCGCTTAATTAAAATCTGTTCGCCCCGTGTAAAACACGACGTAAGAAAGTTCGTTAAGCTCGAGGAATAGTTTCCAGGTTAAGTGAAGTCGAATTACGAGGCAAGAACGTCGAATCGTTTTCCGACACGTTTTTGTATCGAGTCGTTTCGCTTTTCAGCACTCGTACGGATTCTCAAGAACTTGGATCTTGTTCACCTAATTTACGAACGTTCAAGTCCATCAAACTCCAGCGAGATGAATTCTGTCGGGAAAATTGCTGAAATATGTTCCATAATTTCTACCAGTGTTCTGGATTTCCTGATTTTCGAACTTTTATTTCGTGACAGGGTTGTAAATCAGTTTGGAGAACGCGGTACTTTTATTCAAGTGAATCTCATTTATCTTTGCTGCGACAGAATTTGTTGGAACTTTCAAGTTTTTTACGAGATGGTTTGAGATGGAAGGAGGGAATTATTGTAATTAGGATTTTTGTAGGACGGAGGTTGGTTTTAGATCGATATGTGTTGTATTGCATTGTTAGATTAGGGAGAGTTGGATCACTAGGTGTTAAATTAGCACTAGATTAGTACATGTTAGAATACCACACGTTGGATAACTGATCGTCAGATTACTGCACGCTAGATTACTGTACGATGGAGTGCTGCACGCTAGATTACTGTGCGCTCGATTATTACGCGCCAGATTACTATACGATGGAGTACTACGCGCTAGATTACTGTGCGCTGGATTACTACGCGTTAGAATACTACGCGCTGGATTACTACGCGTTAGAATACTACGCGTTGAATTACTACGCGTTAGAATACTACGCGTTGAATTACTACGCGCTGTATTACTGTGCGCTCGACTACTACGCGCTAGATTACTGTGCGCTGGATTACTACGCGCTGGATTACTACGCGTTAGAATACTACGCGCTGGATTACTACGCGTTAGAATACTACACGCTGGATTACTACGCGTTAGAATACTACGCGTTGAATTACTACGCGTTAGAATACTACGCGTTGAATTACTACGCGCTGTATTACTGTGCGCTCGACTACTACGCGCTGGATTACTACGCGTTGGAATACTACGCGCTGGATTACTACGCGTTGGAATACTACGCACTGGATTACTACGCGTTAGAATACTACGCGCTGGATTACTACGCGTTAGAATACTACGCGCTGGATTACTACGCATTAGAGTACTATGCGCTGGATTACTACGCGTTAGAATACTACGCGTTGGATTACTACGCGTTAGAATACTATGCGCTGGATTACTACGCGTTAGAATACTACGCGTTAGAATTACTACGCGCTGGAATACTACGCGCTGTATTACTGTGCGCTCGACTACTACGCGCTAGATTACTGTGCGCTCGATTACTACGCGCCAGAGTACTGTACAATGGATTACTATGTGCTAGATTACTATATGACAGATTACTGAGCACTAGATTACTGAACGATGAAGTATTATATATTATGTCTCCACGTGTTGCGTTGTCACATATCAGATGACCACGTGTTCAATCTCTACATGTTACATCAGCTCACAATATATCACCAGAGAAAGTATACCCACATCTAAAAATTATAAATCCACTATAACTTCTATCAACTGTAACTTATATCAATACCATTATCAATATTAACTTAAGCAACAAATTTGTATACATTTTTAACAAACACTGAATCAATATTAGTGATATTTTCTTTTATTAAAATCTCCTGACCTTCCTATCTTTTGATAGTATTTCTCTTACAAGTGAAGAGTCAAGAGATTTGCAATAATCTGTAGTTTACATAAATACAGACCCGGTACTTATACCTTAAAATTTCAATCGAAAGATTTGAGAAAGTACCAGGTGAGAAGTCGAACGATTCACGATATTTCACCAGTCACCCAGTACGTGTGGTATTATGCGCCACGAGGGGATGCAGTACGTGTCACACACTAAATGTCTACATGTATACCTAAAATACATACTTAGTCCCGTGTGTGGTGGCGCATAAAAGTGCATAAGAGATGGCTATCCCGAGCGAAGGGAAGACATAGGCACCTGCATTATAAGTTCTTGCCTACCACGTCTACAGCGTCCATTTATTGCCGGCTTTTCAGCCGTGCACGAGGCGTGTCCTAAAGCTTGCAGCTTTGTGCTTTCGCCAGCACGTATCAACGGGCCTGAATGCGTTCGAGAATCGCTGTAAATCGGGTCGGTCGACCGTTCGCGCGAAATTATTAATGTATGTGATCATTAATGTTAGACTTTATGTGTTGCTTTGTTCGAGTGGAAATTCTAGGATTATGAAGGTGGGATTTGGTGTTTTAGGAATGTTGGAATTTTATGATTTTAATTCCAGTGTTTCAATTAATTCTGGATCATAAATATCTATAGCAAAAAATGTCTATTTTGCAAAATCCCTAGATCCTCAAGTATCAAGATTTTCACATTTCTGAATTGTAAAATTCCTAGATTAAGCAATTCCTAAATTCTAAATCCCTAGATTCCTAAATTTCTAATTGCAAACTTCCTACATCCGCAAACCTCACAATCTCCAAATTCCCAGATTCCCATATTTCTACCTTGTAAAATCTCTAGATCCCCAAATTTCTACATTGCAAAATCCCTAAATCCCCAAATTTCTACATTCAAAAATCCCTAGATCTCCAAATTCCTACATTGCAAAATCCTTAGATCCCTAAATTTCTACCTTGTAAAATCCCTAGATCCCCAAATTCCCATCTTGTAAAATTCCTAGATCACCAAATTCCCATCTTGCAAAATACTTAGATCCCAAAATTCTTACATTGCAAAATCCCTAGATCCCGAAATCCCCAAATCTCCAAATTCCTACATTGCAAAATTCCTAGATCCCTAAATTCCTACCTTGTAAAATCCCTAAATCCCCAAATTCCCATCTTGTAAAATCCCTAGATCCCAAAATTCCCACCTTGTAAAATCCCTAGATCCCAAAATTCCTACATTCCGAAATCCCTAGATCCCCAAATCTCACAATCCCCAAATTCCTACCTAGTAAAATCCCTAAATTCCAAATCCCAATCACTTCATCCTCGATGAGAATATTTTCCATAGGGAAATGAAATTTTCCCCAGACTGTACCAAGCCGTTCCTCAGATCCCGCCACTTTTCTCGTTAATTCAGTAACAGAATTCGCGGTAGACTCGAGCCTTCTTACCCCGTAAGCTGGAACTAGTTTTACAGCGCTTAAAGACACGTTCCTTGGCAACCATCGACGTCACGTTTCTTCGCAGAAAGAGTTGTTTAACGAGCACGCAATTATATTATTCCGCTTACACCTGTTTCTCGGTTGCTCCACATCGAGACACTAGCCGTTTCCCCGCAATTTCGTTCCCCGAACGGGTTACGTGTACGTACATCCAGAAGACGAGGAAGAAAGTCGAGCTAGGCTGCGTTTCATGCCACTCCAGCGAAATTACTCGACGCTCGGGACGTCTTGAATGGAAACGAACTTCCGTGAAGTTTACAAAGCCGATGTCGATCAGGCGCCAACTCGAACGCGATAGATAACGAGTGCAGCTCCAAGCAACTTGCCTGACGCTTAACCAATACTTCGATATTGTTGTTATTAATGGGCCTTCGTTTCGCCCGCGATCAGATATTGGTTAATGGGATTGTTTTGAACATCTTAAAACAACATACTCGTACACTGCCGTCGTTGACTGATGCTACTTATCGGTTATTAAATATTATACCTACACCTCCCTGTTATTTTCTGCTCCTCGAGGAAATTGTTTTGTTCGAACTTCGCTAAGTTGCCTCAACTTTTATTGACGACAGGGAAGCCTTTTATTGGACACTGAAAAATATTCTGCAGGGGTACAATTATTAAATTGCTTTTTCTTCGATAATTGCTGTACTGGCAATTTTATTATTATACTCATAATATCAAGTATTTACTTGTCCAATTTTTATAAATGATGAAAATGATAATTTCCACATAAGGTAGTGAAAATTATCTGTTTTTGGGTCTCACAAAAATTGTGCCATCTCTTTTTAACTCCGTATTAACCCTCTGTGTAAATTGACCCTCGGTGATTATTGACGGTGCAGTTAGTCAAACGTGTATTTTTAGAATAACAAGGGGCAATTTGAAGTTGGAACATAAAAAAGACATAGCACGTCAGCAGCCCACTAGATCTTAAGAGGACGTATTACTACGTCTGCGACCGCAAATGCGTTAAACACGCGAGGTGAAGCAACGCGCGATAAAGCCGGCACTTTGCTCGTCAACGACCTCGTTTGTTGCTTCGTAAAAATTTCGACGTCGACGACAGTAACGACCCGCTGTGAACACGGTCACCCGGTATGCAGTAAGGACGAGCACCAGCTGACTGGCCGCATTTTTCATTAACGCGTTGTAAAGGCTCGCATGAATAGGTAAACCCAAAGACGAGGAGTGGAAGAGTGGCGCGTTCTTCTCGCGACGAGCATGATTAACATTCCCGCAAGCTCCGCGATGACGGCCCAATGAAAATTATTAACCGACGACTAAATTTGCCGGCGATCGTATCAGTCTGTTTGCACGAGTTTAGTCTGGTTTATAGTGCCGCGCTTTTCGCTGTCATACCTTTCTTTTGCCTATGTTTACGCTCTTCACGTACACTCCTCACGTTTATGTAAATTAGGCTTGAAGTTGACATGGTTAAATTTGATGTATTAATTTGATATTGATTTGGTACAAATCTCGTATTAATTTCATACGAATTTCATATTAATTTGACGTTAACATGTGTAAACTTGATATTAACTTGTTATCGATATGATATTAATTTTGAAATGTGATATGAATTGCCGAATTTTATGGATTCGTTCAATGCTACATATGTGTGATTTAATTTAGATATACACGTATATCTACATACATGTATGTCTACATATGTGTGTATGTATTATAGGAGTAATAATTTTAAAAATATTTTACAAATGTTCATGTAATTTTATAAATATTTACTAGTGTACATATCTACATGCATGTATATCTACATATGTGTGTATGTATTATAGGAGTAATAATTTTGGAAAAATTTTACAAATGTTCATGTAATTTTATAAATATTTACTAGTGTACATATCTACATACATGTGTATCTACATATGTGTGTATATATTATAGGAATATGTAATAATTTTGGAACAATTTTACAAATGTTCATGTAATTTTATAAATACTACTGTATATGAATATTTGCTACTGTAGTTTCAATGTGATTGTACAATTTAAATTATGAATTGTTTGCTGCAATATAAAGTACACTATATGCATGTATACTTTACATGCTATATACACATGAAACCAACTCAAGAGTAATATTCAATTTAGAACATTTAATTTTGCTTCGTTAACCAAGCTTTGCTTTTACAGATATTTTGTATTTAAAATATTTTTCGTCCAAATTTTTCCAATATTTTTCCATATCATTCTACCTGTATTCTACTCTATTTTATTACAAATAAAAATGTGACGGAACACGGGTGAAACGAAATACAATAGAATGAAAAATTCGTGGAAAGGGAAGTAAAAAAATAAATCTACGCAAAGCTGAACGAAATACAGAATCGGTGAGGTTAGAAATTTTTATAGGTTAGAAATGTTGAAATTTAAAAGTTTTATATGAAATTTTTTTATCGCAAATGAATATTTTCAATATATCGAGAATTGATTTAACAAAGAAATATGACTGCTGAACGGTAATGAATATTGATAAAGGTATTAATAAAAATCTCATACGTTCAATGATTTCCGATTAAAATATGTTCGTATTGAAAGGGCTAATTGAAAACTGAATCTGTTACAAGTACGAATATACATATTATTTCACGAATTTATTGGAACAATGTTACGATTAAAATTTTAATGTTTATAAATTACAGAGTATTATATTATTCGTTTAATAAAGCATGTATTTTACAGAGGATTTATACGAAACACAAACATGATCAAAATTAAATATTTTGGGTATTACGGCGAAATTTGTGCGTTCTATGGAAAATCATTTCGAATCAGTCGAAGAGAATTTCATGTAAATCGTATCGTGTTTTTCTTTTCAAATTTAATACGATTTTAATAAATCTTCATATTTACGTCGTGATTTATTATCATTTCAACTGTTATTCGCATTAAAAGTATTTTTCAAATGAAACGAATTAACAGAACATGAAATTACATTCCCAGTAAATTTTTGTTATCGAAAATTCAGATTCGATGATAAAACTTTTATCTACCTTTTCTATAAAAATTTGCATAAATAATTATCGTCTATTAATGAAAGTATCAGAACTTGTAAAAGCATCGACACGCAAGATTAGTCTTCAGAATCGTATTTGTGAGATTTTCTGAATGTATTAAAATACATTTGAATATTTAATCAGACATGCGCTTATCCAGGTACCTGGCTCAGTATTTATCGTACATATGGACGAAACTTTTCACTTATTAAGACATAATTAATTTTTAATTCAGGCTATATTTTCTCTAGAAGCATTCGCTGTCATATTCGTACACGTGTAACAAGCTCTCATTGGTTAATCAACGAGTCGACTATCATTCAATCACTGTGTCCTCACAATATTTTTGTGCCACGTATTAACTTCTTTACACGCCTTTCCACTTCACTGTCTTTTATTGCTTTTAAATTTACCATAACTTTGAAGTCTCTGATTTTATGGTGTATGTTATGGGGATCATAAATTTTAACTTTTTTAAATTTGGGATGTTAGAATTTTTTATTTGGATATTTTAGGATTTTGGAATTTGGGATTTTAGGATTTTAGGAATTTGGGAATTTGGGATTTTAGGAATTTGGGATTTTAGGAATTTGGGATTTTAGGAATTTGGGATTTTAGGAATTTGGGATTTTAGGATTTTAGCACTTAGAGACTTTGGAACTTTGGAATTTTAGTACTTTGAGATATTGACATTTTGGAATTTTAGTATTTTGGGATTTTGGAATTTTAGAATTTTAGTACTTTGGAATTTTAGTGTTTTGGAAATTTAGAATTTTAGGACTCAGGAATTTTAGCACTTTGAGAAGTTGGGAGTTTGGAATTTTAGTACTTTTGGGATTTTGGAACTTTGGGATTTTAAAATTTTGTTACTTCAGGATTTTGGAATTATGGAATTTGCTAACTTTAGGACTTGGGAATTTCAGTACTCGGAGAAGTTAGGACTTTGTGATCTTAAAATTATAGAATTCTGAAACTTTGCAAATTTGGGACCTTGAACTGTTGAAATTCAACAATTTGGAATTTCGAAATATTGCTACCCTTGAAATTTCAAACTTCAAAACTTTGAATTCCTACCGTCAGCGCTTCGAAATTTAAAACAATTAATGTTTGAACCTTTTAGAATTTGAAATTGTGAGAAAAACTACTTTACACAATAATTACAGAACTCCGCCTATACAATTCGTGAACCACTATTCCCTGTAAATAGAGCCGTTCAAAATGGTGCAAGTTCCACAGGAAATCGAACCCCAGAATAATTAGATATGTCTGTGGCGCAATGGCTACAATTCCAAGTCTGGAAATGATTATTTCGAAAGAATTTCAACGATGGTTTTTTACATAGCTTCTTCTTCTTCTTCTTTCTGTTGGTATCTTGTCGACCTCGGATATCTTCCAGGGATCCATCGACCTTCTCGCCTTCCGGCTTTGAACAGGCATCGATATCGAAACGACCCGAAGAAATAGAGAGGTTAGGCCTGCGGACGTGTACTCTTGTTGTTGTGGGAACGCAGATGAAGATTCCTAACGGAATTGCTGCGTGCTCGGAATACACTGCGTCACAGGGTGTTTCACATTTAAATATGTCGGCAAAATTCTATTTTTTAGATAAATATTTTTAGGGAATGTAGTTTGTGTCATCGCTATACTGCAAATGTTATAACTTGAGGCACTTTATGTTTCTGTACCATGAAATTATATTTGAATTCTGATATTCGATTAGGTATTTTATTCAATATTATATTAGGTATCTTATTCAATATTCTGTTTGAAATTTTATTCAATATTCTATTAGGCATAGTATTCAATAGTCTTCTGAATATTGTATTCAATATTCTTCTAGATACATTCAATTTTATAAACTAGATATTATAATAACTTCTGTAGTCAGTTTTATAATATTGCAATAGAATTGTATGTAATTTAATATTAAAATAAAATTGTACATTTTATAATATTGTAATAAAATTGTACATTTTATAATATTGTATTAAAATTGTTCATTTTATAACATTGTACTAAAATTGTACATTTAATAAGATTGTATTGAAATTGTACATTTTATAATATTGTACTAAAATTGTACATTTTACAACATTATACTAAAATTGTACATTTTCTAACATTGTTCTAAAATTGCACATTTTATAACATTGTACTGAAATTGTACATTTTCAAACATTATTATAAAATAGAACATTTTACAACATCATAATATAAAACAATAACGCAGTGACACTACCTTTCCTTCAATTCTAAAAATTGCAAATTGCAATAACATTTAAAATAACTGATTGAATACCTCTTTAAAAATGAGTACATTGAGAGTTTGATTAGCAGATGCACAAGTTTTACAAAGTTTGATTATACATCATAATACCGATGCAATGATAAGTTTACAGTGTTTGAAAATATCGATGATGTTTAGGATTTCTTGACAAGGAATGTGGATGATTATATGTCGTCGCGATTAAAATCGAACGGAAACTTTTTGAGAATAAGTGTATAGCGCGAGAAACCACCTGTCGGACCGCGGGCGATCTCGACAGCCTGTCATCTTTACCGTTCGAACGATCTTGAACGTCGTGTTACCGGTATGCTTATCGATCCACAAGTATGATCTTGTCGCGTGGATGTTCCCGTTGAATGCGAGCGTTCAATTGAAACGCCAACCCGCTGAAAATTGTTCTGCCGATACCGCGGGAACAATGGGAGATTCCAAGGAAGATGAAGTATCGAGGAATTTGTTTATCGTTGCGTTTAACGGAAGTTTATTGACGTGATTGGTACATCACTGTTTCATGGACAGAGACACTAGACTCTTGATTCTATAACTTTCTTGCTCTTTCAATTAATTTCACTATTTTAATATATTTATTATACTTTAGTATATTTATTATACTTATAGGTATACTTCTTTAATATATAATATTATAGTTTTATACGTTTACATTCAATTGAATTATATAATGTTGTGGGTTCTATATGTTCAGATTCAGTTACATTATATAAGATTGCAAGTTCTACAATTATGTAGTCACATCATATAACATTGTATATTCTATACTTATTTAATCACATCACATAGTATTCATAAGCACTTATTCAATTACATCATGTAGTATTGCTAGTTCTAAATGCATAGATTCAGTTATATCATATAATATTCAAAACTTCATATCCACATATTCAGCTGCGTCATACAATATTGTTAGTTCTAAATGTACATATTCAGTCACTGCATATAATATTGAAAACTTCATGTGCATTTATTCAGTCACATCATATAATATTCTCAGTACTAAATATATATCCTTAGTCTCAACATATAATAATGAAAACTTCATATGCATACATTCAGCTGCGCCATACAATATTGTCAGTTCTAAAGGTACATATTCAGTCACACTATACATGAAAGTTTGACATGTATATATTCTGTCACTTCCTATAATATTGAAAACTTCATGTGCATTTATTCAGTCACACCATATAATATTCTCAGTTCTAAATGTATATCCTCAGTCTCAACATATAATAATGAAAACTTCATATGCATATATTCAGCTGCGCCATACAATATTGTCAGTTCTAAATGTACATATTCAGTCACATTATATAATATTGAAAACTACATATGTATATGTTTAGTTGTGTCATACAATATTGTCAGTTTTAAATAAATGTATTCAGTTAAACCTTATAATATTGATAACTTCATATGTACTTATTGTCGCATCATATAATATTTAAAACTTCATGTGCACTTATTCAGTCATATCATATATATCATATATATGAATAAATCAATATATATCATATAATATTGAAAACTTATATAACATTATCAGATCAAAATGTATATATTCAGTCAAACTATATTATATTGAAGACTTCATATACACTTATTCAGTCACATCAAATAATATAATCAGTTTTAAATGTCCATATCCAGTCACATCACACCTCACATTAGTCATCCCACAATTATTGCAAGATTTCCATATACACAGTCATATCACATAACGTTGCAGTTCTAGGAAAAAGCCATGCACATCTCCTGGCCATAAACACCTTCCGGATACACCTCTAGGAATAATTAAATGTCTCGACGCGTCGATATCGAGTGCGCACGAATGCGTGCCACGTCCCTCGGCAGAAAATATATTCCGATACGATGACCTTCTTCCTTCTTGAACGAATATTTAATTTTCCGTGTCCCGTCTCCTGGCGCATTGTTATTCTTCATATGGGAGCTAATGTTTCCTCGTTCGTGCCGCGAGGACGGCACGGATCGAATCGCAAGAGGAAGCGAGAGGAAGCTGGCTCGAATCGGTGAACCGTGAGTCGTAGATCGGGGCTACGAGTCCGCGACATGATACATCCAAGTGGCTGCGATTTCGACATCTTCGCGATGGAATTTCCTCTTTGATGTTCCACTGGCAAATACCTCACGCCAACTCATGCCACCGACAGAAATTCTTCGTGTAATGACGTTACCGGAACATGTGGCAATTAGGACACTTGATACGCGGAAATTGGATGAAATGTTCGTACGTGTAGTCGAGGCGAAAGCGGAATTCGAAGAAGAGTATCTGTGCAGTGGTAAATTCTTGCAACCACTTGCATGAGATATTAACAATTTAGTGCCAGAAGTTTTAGCAAGAACTTGAGCAGAAATGTCTGTTAAAGATGTGCATTATATGCAATAATGTTTCAACAATATATTATACTGTGGGGAATGTTACATTCTGGACGTAACCTTGCAATGTTGTCTATTCGATCATCGAACGTGGGTGGAAGTCTTTCAAACAATATTTGAAGTACTTCAACAAATTACATTTCCATATATTTTTATAATCTTGACCACCGTCTTCATAACAGCAAAGTGTCTCGCGTTAAAAACTGCTCCACGATAAATATTAATCAGGTGTAAAGGTAATGAAAAATGGTCAAATGCTTCTCGATTCTTGTCTACCTAAAATTCGTGTCCAAATTCGAGCCCCGCAAATTCCAAGTAGCGTTCTCGAAAAGCTCTCAACAATTTTCGTCGATCCAGCTCGTTACGCGTTTATTTCAACATCCGGTCGATCGTGAAAAAATCGGTGTGTCTCGGTGCGGTCCAATAAGCGCCCGGACCCGTAAACGTCGCTCGCGAGGCAAATATCGTCGAGTGATTTACGAAGTATGAGAGAACCGAGGACGAAAAGTAAGCGAAGAGGGGTGGGTGGGTGGTTGTATGAGCGGAGGGCAGAGGGCTTGTTCGCCGTTCGTATGGAACGAAGAGGACAGTAAATCTTGGCGCGATTGACACGTGTGAAATGCGTCGGTTGGCTACTCGGAACCACTCGTTTTAACTTCGACCTCGTACGAGAGTGTTGAAGACACCTAAACCGAAGGGACGAGGTGCTGACTATGTACAGTCAAGAGCAAATCTAGGGACAATGTCGAGAGTTACATGTCGGGAACTACGTTTGGTCAGTTTTGGGAATTTTTAAGAATTGTGGCTGGGTTTGGATTTTGAGGTTAGAAGAGTTTCACGCGTGGTAATTTAACGCGTGCTAATTCCACGTGTGATAATTCAGCGCGTAGGGATTCCACGCGTGGTAATTCAACGCATGCTAATTCCACGCGTGGCAGTTCAACGCACGCTAATTCCACGCGTGGTAACTCAGCGCGTGGTAATTTAACGCATGCTAATTCCACGCGTGGTAATTCAACGCGTGGTAGTTCCACGCGTGGTAATTTAACGCTTGGTAATTCAACGCGTGGTAACTCAGCGCGTGGTAGTTCAACGCACGCTATTTCCACGCGTGGTGATTCAACGCATGCTAATTCCACGCGTGGCAGTTCAACGCGTGGTGGTTCCACGCGTGGTAACTCAGCGCGTGGTAATTTAACGCATGCTAATTCCACGCGTGGTAATTCAACGCGTGGTGGTTCCACGCGTGGTAATTTAACGCTTGCTAATTCAACGCGTGGTGGTTCCACGCGTGGTAATTTAACGCTTGCTAATTCAACGCGTGGTAACTCAGCGCGTGGTAATTCAACGCGTGCTAATTCCACGCGTGGTAACTCAGCGCGTGGTAATTCAACGCATGCTAATTCCACGCGTGGTAATTCAACGCGCGGCAACTCAGCGCGTGGTAATTCAATGCGTAGTAATTCAGCACATGGTAGCAATTTGAGGAGATTGGGATATGGGGCCATACGAAAGTTGGCAATCTAGATATTTGGGGGTCTAAAAATTTAGGAACATAGGTACTTAATAGTATGTATCGTGTGAAATGTGGAATCTGTAAACTTCTGTAAAATTCGAAAACTTAGAAATTCGACAATTAGAAAGTTGAACGCAAAAATTGTTCAAACCCAAAAGTATTGAAGCATACGTGTACATATGTTAAGCGTTGAGTGTACTAACCGGTCGAAATGTTCGCGTTAAGGTTACATGACCGGACAGAAACTCGGCCGTAAAGCTTATCTCCAATTCTGTCCGAAATCGATTTGACCTCCGTCGAACCGGCGAAAACGAACGTGAACCGGGGGCGTCGTTCGAGCCGTCTTTGCGTATGGCAGCACACTATAGTCATAGTTAGCGTCCGACGAGCGAGAAATCGTCTGGTGAATTATAGACAGAGGTTGTATTGGAAGGGCCAAATTTACCTACGCTATTTATTTCACGGTAGGCAGAAAAATAAATTGCCCTTTCTTGAGTAATTCACTGCCGTGGCATTATTGCGCAGTTTTAAGAGGATGATTTAGAAAGAGGTAGGTGTGCGAGGGACGCGAAGGGAGCTTAGGGGAAATGAGGAGAGTAGTTTGTGAAAACAAGCCCTCGCGAAGGTACGACCCTCTTTATGTCAAAAGACCTGCATTTTTTTGGCGTCAAGATGAGGTGGGGATGGCGTGAACGCTTCAAAGGGTTGTTGCATCGAGCTGAAGACGCTTTTTAGGGTGGCCTTTAAAGCGTAGTGTTTTGAAATGAACTGGGTTATTTGCAGATTTTATAGCACAATTGGAATTATGTTTGTAATTTCACTTTTATGGGGTTGTCATTTTTTAATTGGCTCAAATTGTGCGATGTACAAGGTTTAATGTTTATATTCAGTATAACCCGCGTTAATTACGTGAGATATGCTTATAATTTATGCTTATAATTTAGGTCATGTGTACTGAATTTCACAAAAGAAATTTGCAGAACTGTTTCGATACTTAACTCACTATAATTGTGTTATATGTATCTTTTTACAGCTATTATTATTATATATATTCAACTTTTATTGCAATACTTGATACACTGAAAATAATACGTTCCTCAAATGTTACATATTAAAGATATATTTTTTAAATAAAATTTTAACCTATGTAGAATGAAGAAGTCCAAAAAAATAAATAGAGGATTGTACACATTTAACCCTGTGTCAAAAATAAAGCAGATATGTAGCTGATGACTAAACGAAGAGTATCGCAAGCATCGCAGGTTAAAGTGCAAAGTGGATGAAAACATTTTCAAGGTCCCCAATAGACGGTTAATTGCGAAACGAAATAACGTTTCGACTCGGCGAGATTAATTTCATCGGTGTTCGTCAGACAGGAAGTGAAGGAGAATGGGGAAGCGATTATCGCAAAGTTACAAGCTCACGACGACACACGTTTGACGGACTAACAAGCGGAGGAAAGAACACGCGAAGGAGGACGAATTCGAAGTGCTGTCAGCGCGAGGCTCATCCTCCGATCTGCTGTGAGCAACACGGGCTCTGATGCTGCGTAATCGTGCGCTTAGCGGTACTCCATCGACGATTAGAAAAATCCTGGATACGTGCGCTGTGCATGCTTGGTTACCTTGTAATCATCGGAGAAAGATCCTGCGAATAGTATTCTGAGCAGCAACGATCGGACAGTATACCGTTCGAACGGAAATGTGCATGAAACGATGCCAAGGCACAACGTCGAGAAAGAACAGCCTGCTCTGTCACGAACCGTCGTGCTTTTTTTTTTCTCTTCACGGAACGTTAGGGAATTCTTGATCGACTATAAAACAAGCGGCTCGAAATAATTCGGTCAGTGTTTTCTGAGTTGCATACTTTCTTGTGCGCTGGAAAATGGAACAGGAAGTACGGTCAGAGTTATTCAATTTCTTAGGCAATTCTGGAATTTGTGGGAAATTGATTAGTTTTGCTATGTTGGGTTTCAAAGGGGACTTTTGGGAACTTGGAAGTTGACTGTGTATGGTGAATTTGAGATTTTGGAGATTTGAGAGTTTGAGGATTTGGATGATGGTGGATTTGGATGATGGAGGGTTTGGATGATGGAGGATTTGGATGATTGAGGATTTGGATGATGGAGGATTTGGATGATGGAGGATTTCGATGATGAAGAATTTGGATGATAGTGGATTTGGATGATGGAGGATTTGGATGACGAAGGATTTGGACGATGGAGGATTTGGATGATTGAGGATTTGGATGATGAAGGATTTGGATGATGGAGGATTTGGATGATGGAGGATTTGAATGATAGTGGATTTGGATGATGGAGGATTTGGATGATGAAGGATTTGGATGGTGGAGGATTTGGATGATGAAGAATTTGGATGATGGAGGATTTGGATGATGGAGGATTTGGATGACGAAGGATTTGGACGATGGAGGATTTGGATGATTGAGGATTTGGATGATGAAGGATTTGGATGATGAAGAATTTGGATGATGGAGGATTTGGATGATGGAGAATTTGGATGATGAAGGATTTGGACGATGGAGGATTTGGATGATGAAGAATTTGGATTGCTGGAAATCTGAGGACTCGAGAACTTTCATATATATAGAAAATTTGGGGTTCTGGAACTGTACAAGTTTAGGGACTCAAATATTTCAGAATTCGTAAAATTGATTCCAAGTTACCAAATTCACAAATTTCTAAACTACTATTTTGGTAACTCTAAATTCCTAAGTCCCCATCCCCCTTACTTAAATGAACTAGTTCATCCCCCAATTCTCGAATTCCCAAAAACCTCGTCATCAGCTCCATTCATTCCTGGAATCAAATTTGCTACCGACTGTACCCGAGTTTGCGGCGAGTTTCTCAGAAAAGCCGCAACAACGCGAGCACGTCACCTTTTGATTTTTTCCACTATCGATCAAGCAGCGTTACTAGGTATCGTTTCGTCGTTCAACCGTGTCCTGAAACGTGTCACGATAACTCGTTCCGCGCCATAAAATTCTCAAAAAGCTCGTGAAAGACGGGTACACACGAACAACTTGCACAGACGACGAAGATTAGCCAGTCAAGGGTTGAAAAGCATGACATACGGCGCGCGAGCGGAAAGAGTCGACTAAACGTTCAAGGATCCTACCGTTCCACAGGATTTCTCTATTTTTATAGCCGCTTTTGTGCGCAGACCGCTCGCGAGCAAACCTTCGCAAATGAGCTCCTATTGAAAATTAGTCGATGACCAAAACAGCTCGAGGTTGCGCTTTGACGAACGCATTTTTTTCAGACGAGGACGTGCTCGGATCTGCTTCGTTGTGGCTACTGGTTGAATTACTGGAACTTCAATGCACTTCGATCTTTTGATAGTGCGGCGCAGCTAATTTGTAGGTTAGGTTCGAGAGTGATCGATGGACTTTTATCTTAATTATTGACGATGTTTGCACTTTACATTTTATAGTGGTTACTTGTTAGAGTTTGTACAATTATTACGATTAGAGGTAATGTCTTTAAAAATTACTGCTATTTCATCATTTTATAAAAATTGATTTAGTAAGGTCATTTTATAAAAATTGATATAGTAAGGTCATTTTATAAAAATTGATTTAGTAAGGTCATTTTATAAAAATTGATTTAGTAAGGTCATTTTATAAAAATTGATATAGTAAGGTCATTTTATAAAAATTGATTTAGTAAGGTCATTTTATAAAAATTGATTTAGTAAGGTCATTTTATAAAAATTGATATAATAAGGTCATTTTATAAAAATTGATTTATTAAGGTCATTTTATAAAAATTGATACAGTAAGGTCCTTTTATAAAAATTGATATAGTAAGGTCATTTCATAATAACAAGATTTTATGAAGTCAAGTTATTATGAAACTTGAACAAGTTGAACAAGTTATTATGAAGTCAATACACTTCATAATAACTCAACATGTATTAATTCCACGTGCAGTAATAAAGTACATGTCCACACGTGGTAACCGCACATGGTCAAATACATAACAATATGCGAAAGGCAAGCACAAAAATCCAGAAAGTGCATATTATAATACTTGCTTCAGATTTTGTAAAAAAAATAGAAATAACTATCACTGCATCTACTATTAAAATTCTTGAATGTGAAGAGGCCTGCAAAAGAAGCATCGAGCAAACGAAACAACGGGTATCGGTAGAAATCGCTGGAAACGCGGAGTTGGAGAAAAAATTAAAGGAATACGAGTGGACAGAGGCACAGAGGGAGGAAAGGCAGCTGACCTGGACGCCGGTTCATTTCGAGTTCGAGATTCGGGAATTGGTTATGAATAATGCAAGCGTTCGCCGACCGGCTGGAGATCGAATCCTCGCTGGTCAAACGGCGGTTCCGGGTGAGAGGGCTAGCTGACTTTTAAAACGCGAAACGACGATGACGACGACGACGAATCGGCTGGCCGGTTGTTCCGGTTGTTTCGAACGGTACTCCGCGGATCCCTACGTCCACTGCGGGATAGTTATCCGGCGAAATAAGCGGACCGTCCACTCTTCGTGTTTCGCCGAAATACTTTCGGTGCCGCATGAATAATGCATCTGTATCGCGCACTTGGCAGCCCCTTGCAACATACATCAACCGTATAACGAGGATTCAAAGCGTATTTCCGTTTGCGAAAAGCGTCGTCGTTGATAAAATAACGACGGGGATACTGAATGCATGCCTTCTGAACGAGAACGATTACGTTCTTTCTCTCGTCGACTCGATCCTGACTACTGCTGTAAATCCTTGTTGCATGGGAAACGAAAATTTGCTGGATTTATGGTATCCGCTTTGCACTTGATTGTATTCCGCGAGACCGGCTATCTTGCATCGCTAACTTTGTATACCATTTCGTATGGTTTTTGCTTGTACAGAATTTTTTCATATTTTATGGGCTATCTTTTGATTCATTTTATATAACTGATGCATGGTTAGGTGATGTATGTTTAGTGTATGATGCATGGTTAGAATATGACACTCGAATTTTGGAATTTTCAAAAGTTCACACTTTTTACCTTATTCTTTAGTTTTTAAGTTCATCTTTAATTAATAACTAAGAACTTTATTTATTGTACTCTTCAAGCCTTCAAATAAAAACCATCTTTCCAAAGTATTTTAAAATGCCATTCTTCATCATTTTCGTGACATTCACAATATATCCTCGTTAAGATAATTCCCTAAATGGAAGTACAAAACCATTGGCCTATTAGACCATTTTACCGTCAAGGAAGCTAGATTCATCTTCGTAGACCGCTCACGTGATCCATCAACCATCCCCTTCCATTGTAAATCACCCTTACGCTCTAAAAAACCACTAACAACCCCAAAGCAGTTCCACGGTATATGAGTCACCATGATCGTTCGAGCGATTCTTTCGCAATTTGTCGCCCAAAGAAAGAAGTTGAGTGGCTGGTCGTTTAATAAACAAACGAACGGCACGCGTCGCCATGATTTGCTCCGTTCATGGCGAAGAATCGGCAAGGGGAGGATGACTGCGGTCCCATATCACGGCCCGCAGATGTTTTCCTTGTCCGACATTTCGTGGAAGGCAATTTCGTGACAGCACGTTTGCGTTTCGTGCGCTTTGTTGACCAACCGTTTGACTTGCGGCCTCGTCTCGCCTTTGGGGCACATTTTGTGGGCATCTGTGCCCATCCTGCGGCGCTACCCTTCATTCGGAAGTCATACATGTTGCATCCCTTTGGGTTATTGCATACGATGTGAATAAGATGTGAAATATATTGCTCACTGATTATACTGGTTATTATTATATACTTAGGTTATTAAGTACGAATTAAACTGTGGCTGGTGCAGGTAGATGAAGGTTAAATCAAACTTAATTAAGTTTAAATGTGACACAGTTGATCCAATAAAAATTGCCATTGATTTAGATTAAATATGTCTTCATTTGTCGAATGAAAAATTCTCAACAATCAAACATCTTAAAGAATAGTTGAAATTAAACATATAACTACTCATATCATGTTTGAAGTTACTTTCTCATCAAATACTATTGAATTATCACACGTGAAATTAATACGCGTAAAATTGCCACGCGTGGAATTTCTACGCATTGAATTATCACACGTGAAATTAGCAAGCGTCGAATTACCACGCGTGGAATTCCTACGTGTTGAATTACCACGCGTGGAATTAGCAAGCGTTGAATTACCACGCGTGGAATTCTTACGCGTTGAATTACCACACGTGGAATTAGCAAGCGTTGAATTACCACGCGTGGAATTAGCGTGCGTTAAATTACCACGCGTGGAATTAGTGCGCGCTGAGTTATCACGCGTTGAGCTACCATGCGCTGAATTACCACGCGTGGAACTAGCGTGCGTTAAATTACCACGCGTGGAATTAGAGCGCGTTAAATTATCACGCCATGCACCAATTTGAAGCTTCAAACTAAATCAAAAGAATCTTCTGGTGAATCTAGCATAATGAATAGATGAATTAGCATGTAACTCCACATCCAGCTACACACAGTTATAACTTTCTCGAACAAAAACAACTGCCTTCCGATTGAAATTACGTCAACTGCGAGTTGAGCTTATGACAATGAACGTAACCCGGTGTTTCTCATTCGAAGCGTGCAATTATCGTTCCGTGACGGAGTCCCGGTTCCCGCGATTTCGAATGTCACGAGGTTTTTCGCGATCGATTTTTTACTGAACTGTATCAAATGGCGGTATTACACAAGAACTGTGAAACACGTGATTACTGTGTCTTTCACGCTTGATGTCACCCAAGGTGAGATGTCTAGCGTTGTTGCCATAAGCATCTGACGTCACACGATTCGTGACGTGCATAATAAAAGGACCTCCCCGAGTGACATCAAGTGTGAAAGTCTCTATACCTTGCTTTTTGCAAAAAGAAACGAGAGCGAAGTCTAGCTGTGACGAGCAGCCGGCCTCCGAATATAGATCAAAGATCCGATCTACTTTACGATCGTTGCTCAAAGTACTGCGAGCCCTTTGCTTCTTCCACGGACAGCCGAGTAAACGGTATTAGCAATCAGAAGCTCGCCAACTCGCTCGGCGGTTAGCTCGTTTTCTTCAGCCTTCTCGTCGTTTTCTCGTCTGCGGTGACACTTCAGCGTCAGAATGCGTCTCGAGACTATATTCTTGGACGATCGTGGTCTCCTACTGTGAACGAGGGCGTGGAAGTGCCACTGATTATGCTCGAGAGCATCGAAGGCCATTTTACTGGGAACGCGTGGTTAACTGTCCTGATGGCACTTTGTTGTTTAATTCGGGAACTATTTAGCTTCGTTGGATGTAGAGACTTAGATACTCTGATAACTAGAAGGCTTTGTTGGTCTTAGGTAATAACGACTTAGAACGTAACAGCTGTGTCGATATTTTTTCTTCTTAGTTATTTGTTAAAAATTTTTGGTTGTTTTATACATATAGTTTGTACTTAGGAATTATCTTGTCAGATCTCTTTAAATTATTTTGAAAAATAAAATTATTGAAATAGAATGACGTTCTGTAATTCGTAACTTGGTCTTCTAAGCCCCTAACGCAGGAAAATATCGAGATCTTATAATACTAAATAGAGGTACAAGCTGAATAATAATACTTAACTCAATAACTATAGAACTGTATAAGAAAGAGATATTATCTGCTATTGATTTTCTGCTGCGCCCACACAGCCCCTAACGCAGGAAAATATCGAGATTTTAAACATACATCTCTTCATCCAACAAAATGCTATTCCATCGAATAATAAAAAGTGGAAGAACCACATTCACCATAAAACATCATTAATCACTAATTTGTAATAACCAATTAAAAATAAAATTAAATGTTCCGTTCACGCTAATGTCCTTACACCAAGAGCCCATAAAAAAATTCATCGACAGTACATAATTAACATAATGTACTTTAAGTACCTCATTGAACAATAATCTTCAACTTCAATTCCAGACAACAAGGTAGTGAATATTGGTGTCACCCTCCAGAGAAATATTTGCGAGCCTAAAGCAGCAAGTGGGCGGACGATGAAAAGCTTTTAACGCGAACGAAGATGAGAAAAAAGAAATGGAAGGATAAGAAGAAGCAACTTTGAAGTTGCAAAGATAAATACAAGCACAACGATCCAACCAGTCTCGACTTCAAGTCTTGAACCTGTAGCGCATTCGACACGCCTCTTTTATTCCATTACGGTTCCACCACAGTAATGCGATATTGTTATCGACTCTTGAAAATCTACATATTTGCTCGGATAGCAATTCGTGTTACACGGGATGTGATCGACATTGATGCTAATTTATACATGCCGCGATTTTGAGTATCACTTGTCAAGTTTATTCGTTCGACATCGTCAACGATGTTCGAGGTAATCGTTGACAGGCACCGTTATTGATAAGGAATTTATAAAACTGGTTTGTCAAAGTTGCATGTGTATCTTCGAGGACGGACATTCTGTATTCAGTGCAAGAATGTTGGGTCTTTTATGGGGAGTAATTTGCATGGTGATTCGGTGATGGATTCGGCACGTGGTTATTTAACATGTTACAAATCAATGTGTGGTATTTTAATGGGTGATTGACCAACACGTGGTAATTTAACGCGTGGTAGGTCAGCGCTTGCTAATTCCATGTGTAGTAATTCAACGCGTAGGAATTTCGCACGTGGTTATTCGACGCATGCTAATTCCACGCATGGTAATTCCATGTGCTCTAATTCCACGCGTGGTAATTTAACGCTTGCTAATTCCACGTGTGATAATACGACGCGAAGGGTTTCCACGCGTGGTAATTCAACGCACGCTAATTCCACGCGTGGTAATTCCATGTGCTCTAATTCCACGCGTGGTAATTTAACGCTTGCCAATTCCACGTGTGATAATACGACGCGAAGGGATTCCTCGCGTGGCAATTCCATGTGCTCTAATTCCATGTGCCCTAATTCCACGCGTGGTAATTCCATGTGCTCTAATTCCACGCGTGGTAATTTAACGCTTGCCAATTCCACGTGTGATAATACGACGCGAAGGGATTCCACGCGTGGTTATTCAACGCACGCTAATTCCACGCGTGGTAATTCCATGTGCTCTAATTCCACGCGTGGTAATTTAACGCTTGCCAATTCCACGTGTGATAATACGACGCGAAGGGACTCCATGCGTGGTTATTCAACGCGTACTAGCTCCACGCATGGTAATTCAACGCACGCTAATTCCACGCGTGGTAATGCAGTGCGCACTAGTTCAACCCATGGTACTTTGACATGTGACATTACCAATTAGAGTAACATTACCAAATACAGTAAAGCATTATTAAAAGAAAATATAACAAAATGCAATAAAATTATACAAGTGACACATGGAAAGCTATAAAACATGCAACCCAAAAATAATGACAAGTCAATAAAACAGTTTAATTTAGAAATGTTCTTAAAGTTTCGCTGAAAATAAAAATGTACACCACGGTCAGCTACCGATACCCCAGAATGTTGCCCCGAAGCGCAAACATAAAAGAGCCCGATAAAGCTTTGATTTATCAGAGCTGAAAATTACATACGGCTCGTATTTCACACGAACTATTACAAAACACATCTCTGATCGTTTCTTTTATGCCCGCCTTACATCCTTACCCTGCTGGCACCGTACATAGTGATCCGTAGAACGTCGTGTTCGAGTATCCCTGTAATTCAGCGTAATAATTCATCTCGGTTTTTGAATTTTCCTGATCGTAATCGTCAACTTTCACCGTTCCTAAGATCGCCACGACTGGCTGAAATCGTGGCCGGGTCCTTAAGTAAGTACCTGCTCGTACGTAAGTACGTACAGTACCCGCGTCTAAGCATCAGAAAGATAGAATCCAGACAAAACCGTTCATCGTGACTGGGCTCTCTCGTAATCCTATCAAGCGGTTGTCCAGATCGAGCCAGCCTCCTGAAGGCTTCTTTAATAACATCGAGTACGTCAAAGATCGTATCGGCTTTCCCTCGCTCGAGATGCAGAACAATGTTCTGGGTAGGCGCGACGGGGCGCGGTGAACCTCGGGATCTCCACGAGATTTTTCACCAGGAGATTTCCTTCAATCTTCCGCGATGTCGCGGGACACGATAGCGCGTGACGCTTGATCTCGTGAACCTAGGAGGTCCCGGTGGCCGGGGACCGACAACAGTGGTCGTTATCTCGGTGGACGGGGCCAACGGCAACAATCGCCACGGTGGAAACTCGACACGAGGACATCCACTAGTGCCAAGTCTCGGCCGAGGCCCAATTAATACGCGTCCATTGAGAACGTTGCCTCGTCCGTGTGTGTGCGTCATCTTGCGGGCCCCGATGCTTCTGCTCGCGCGGAAGAGGCCCGCGCTGGATACGAGATCGTGAGGGAGATGGCGACGTGGAAACGGAGGCCGTGTTGCAGAGATGGCTACCACTACAAGCGGTTCGTGAAAAGGGTAGCCCACGGAGCATAAGCAAGTAGCCGCACGACAATAAGCAGGGAAACGTTTTATTAATTGCCGAGATCTGTCAGTGTCTCCGGCGGGAGCCGGCTGCCATATTAAAACGGCCGACCGAAACCGACGCGGTAGGCAGAGCGCCTAGGACCACGACCGTTGTCGAGGAGCCACCTTCTAAGTATTACGTTTCCTCTGGTGCAGCGTGGTAGCGCCCATGCGAGCGGTCCCACTCCGGAACGGACACGCCGCGAGGAACAGAGATACACCGGTAGCCCAGAGATCTCGAACCGGTCGGAACAGGCCTGATGCTGCCGACCACCTGTAGATTTTGTGGACGGATACGTAGCTCCATCCATCGCTACGAATTTCTCCCTTCTAATCGCGCATGTTCCTGGATTTTAACCTCTTGCACTCCATGCTATTTTTCCTACTGCCAGCTAGCTACTTTCTGATTAGAAAGTTTGCTGAGTTTTTTTCAAAATTTTTATTTCTGCGATATCAGTCACTACTACTGTGTCTCACTGTTTACACATAACACGTATAACGTCATAGATATAGTTCAATATTTATTTCGACTGAATTTTACTAAACTGAATGATGAGTCTGAGTTATCTTTCTAGTACAAAGGATTAATCAAGGGATGTAGAACATGTAATCTTTAAATCTAGAAAGCAGTATATCGATACACAATTTTATTTGCCAAAAACATTCAACGAAAAAGTGTCAATTTTAAGAAGTTTGTGCTATAAAAATCTGGTTAAGACTTCTCAGGTCATAAAAAGACCAAAAAATTCCTACGTCCCTTCATAAATATCGATGACAATTACCGAAATTGTGAATCACTGTACCACAAATAATAGCACAGGGTTTATCATAAAGATAAGATTTAGGGATTAAAGTAGAAGCAATGTCAAGCATAAGACATAAATGTCTGTGGAGGGAAATTGGGTGGATTTACCGTGGTTACACTCGTCAGGTATCCGTAAGACGTCTTTCTCATGTGCTGAGGTGTGTACCGGAGAAACTGGAAGCAGCGTGAGTACGTATATCAAACAGCATGAGAAATGTAGGAGATTAGGCTGTGAGTTATAGCGCAGCACGGGCGAATACACAGGAGCAACGTAGCTACGAGTTGACTACTTTCTCAGGAAACACGTGGTAACCTTAGTAACATTGCGACTACCTCAAGACTATTGACATTAATGTAATTATTTGAAAGTTCTGCTGCTAGCTTTTTACCGATTAATTTGACTTCATTTGGCGATTCGATGTTTCTCACTTGATATTAGTTTTTGATCCCTCCCTAATCTTTGAAGTTCCTATAAAAATTTTACTTTGAATCAAAACACTCTTTGTCCATAAGCGCCCTCTGGCTTTGAACATTCTGCAAGATACCTGGTCTGTGTAACTAACCTAGATACTAGGTAGGTCTCCACTCTAAGTAATCTATGAATAATCTTGCCTCTGTGACTGACCTATGAATAACCTAGTCTCTATAATTAACTTATAAATAATCTATAACTAGCCTCTAAATGACTCAGTCTCTATAATTCCTCTAATAAACTCTACAACTTCTAAGTTGTCCAGTCAGTGGATTTTAGAAGAATTCCTCCTCTCAGACTTCCGACTTTTCCCAACCTCTCCGCAAAGCCTCGCTCAGTGCCAGGAACCCCGCGGCAAGTGATCTGGCTTTAACTGACTTCCCATAGTCTCAAAGGAAACCATAATGCAAGAGCTGTCGGTCTCGATCAGTCATTGTTTCCGATCGTAGCCTACGGAAACGTTCTCGTTCCGATTTCGAAAGTTCAGAGGCGTAGAATTACGAAGTATAATTAGCAGCGCGAGCGGGCGGATAACACGGAAACGGAGCCGTGGTAGCTGTCGTGACCGATCTTTCTCATCGCGGGTCCCAGGCGGATTCCGCGAGTCGCGCGTTAATTCTTGCACGCGTCGACGAGCGCGAAGAGGCGAGACGAAAAACGGTTTGCCCGGCGGCGAAACAGCGAGAGGAAGCGAACGTTGGAGCGGCGCGTCACGTACGTTACGTTCGGTACACGATCGGCGGATCACGCGAAAACTCTGCCGCCAGTATTTACCGTAAGGCGCATAGTATATATCCACGCTAATTAGTATACTCGCGCAAGGCAATAACCCTCATAATCCGAGGTCGCACCAGGTCGGCCGTAACTCAGCCGCAACGATTCGTATCGTGTGTTCTCCGCTGTTTCTAGCGGCCAGTGACGTTTAATGCCCGCTGAAGAGCGCCACGGCAGCCGTGTACTAACGGTCGTCAGGATTTTTGCGGCACCCACCTACCAACGGGTTTCTTTGCGTTTTCCAACAATAAGGATCTTCACGCCGGACGACTCCCGGTGGACGGTTCCGCATTGCCCTACCGAGTTTCTCGCGATGAATCATGTCCCGCTCGCTCCGAGCATTCTTCGAAAAACGTGGACGAATGTAACTAATCGTGTGATTCAAGTTCACGCTACTGAGCTTGAAAGGTCACGGTCATAAGCTCATTTCAATCTTATCATATACATATATCATATCATATAACATATCACAATACGTATCATATAAAAATTCTGAAAGAGTAAAAAGACATTCACGAGGTGAACTCTTAATTAATAACAAGGTGTTTGATGCCATATCGTAATTACTCCATCTGACCTATCAAATGATGGATAACCTGTCCATCACGTTTTTCCACACAAAACAAGTTTATCCGACAAAAGATTAATTAGTTAAATTATACATAGGTCAAGAACAGCATATGCGAGACATCCGATGGTCGCTAGATTGATCGAGAGACGGGCCGCATTTTTCCTGAGTTACCCGATGTGACTCACATGGATCCTCCGGCGATTTCCCGTGTGAATCACATCCTCAACTCGCAGGTTTTTTCGCTCTCACGGATTCAGGAGTGTCATCGACGTAACTGTACTCGTCATCGTGGTAAACGAGTCGCGGCCACGAAATTTCTATCCTCGAGATCGAATCCCCATTAACGGTACGAATCGTCCGGGGTTTGATTGACGTTGCACCGTTGTAGCCGGGGCCGATTTCACGCGGAGCGGACGAGGTCACGGTGTCCGATATCCGGCATCGAGATACACCCGCGCTGTGTCGCTCATTTTCCCGACAATGGTTCGCGACGGTATCGGCTCGGCCGGGCCCGTGTTTGCCTTGTTAGGCAAACATTCTTCACGATTCCGGCCGCGTTAAAGGCCGACATCGATCACCTCTTATGTTCGGCCACGTTGTTCGTGCTGTTCCAAGCTATATACGCCAGGTTTTACTCTAGGGTTACCTTGTATCCTCGCGGTCTGTTGCTCGTCTCTATTCGTCCCGCTCATCTGTCTCGCGTCTTTGTCGTGCCCGTGGATCCCACGAGCTATCGTCTCGCGTTTCTTCGCCCGCACCGGCGAGCTAGCTAGCGTCTATAACGGAATCATACGTATGGGAGACAACGGAGACACACTGCTGCGCTGTGTACCGGCGACTAATGCGTTTACGATGTCTCGCTGACAATGCATCAAAGTTCTGCAACCGCCTTTCCTTCCTTTTCCGCTTAGACCGCTTCCGCCCTTTCGACTTCGCTAGTCGTCTGCCGGGTGTTACCGTTGGGGTTGGGGAAGCTCGGATTTATGTTTTGAGAGGTTTGCGTTGGAAATTTATAACTTATGGTGGATTATTGTAGATTCAATTTTGATGCGAGTTGTAGGTCCTATTTCTGGATTTTCATGGTACAAGTTTTTATATTTGAGATTGTTATATTTTTGATACTTAAATATTAGGTATCCGTATTTTAGATTTTTGTATAGTAGATATCTGTATTTTTTATTGGTAGGTTTCTAAATTTACATATATCTAGATCTTCACATTCCTATATTCGATATCACCATATCTCAAAATTCACATATGTCCAACACCTACATGTGCCCATATCACACATACTATATCCTATATCTCCATACTCTAGATTCTCACATTTCCATACTCCAAATCCTTATATCTCTAGAGTACATTATTCTTCAATTTGCATATATGTCTTCAACAGATCCTCACACTCCAAAGATCCACAAATCCCCAAATCTCACATACACATATTCTACATATTGTATCCTCCAGATCCCAAATCTCACATACACACATCCTACATATGGTATCCACATCCTTAAATCACATCCCCACACTTCCAATCTACCTACTTCAAATCTTACCTCAAATATTTCCCCCTACTCTATTTAGAAGTGTAACCTCTTTGAAACACCATTAGTTCGAGACGGAATAACACTAGATAATTCCAGTCGAACGTTATTGCAAGGGCATTTGGAACGTTTATCTCCGACTAGAAACGTTGAACGCAAAGAGTAAAATGAAGGATGGTAACGGTTGTGCTGCATTCGATTGATCTTTGCTCGCTCGTTGTTTTTTCTTAAATAAAATTAAGCCGGTCGATTAAGTCCGTAATGTAGACGTGGCGTATTTGATCGTCGTACATTCTCAGTTCTCTTGAATTTACATAGGAAAGCACGTACAGGAGCGTGTCGAGTACTCAGACTGGTCCGAGTACCATTTCCTTTAATGAAATCGCGTATAGCCAATACTCTACTGATACTTGAAACGCGTAACATCGTAAAATATAATTTTCAATAACCATCCTGCATGCCTACTGATATTCGATCTTTCAATACTCGATCGAGTGTCTCTCTTTTTTTAGTTTGCGTCTCTCGGCTTTTACTCGCTGGTTGGAAACGTAACTCTAAGGTCGTTATGAAAGGGGAAAAATACAGTTTGCACTAGGAAGTAATATCACTTTGATTTCACGCCTTTTTGTGGAACTTAAACTCTCGTAAATGTGTGTTTCATCTCTTTTAACTGTGTCGCATTCGTTGAACACAAGATATCACTTCATATTTTATATACATATTATGTACAATTCATTTTATGTACATATTATATACAATTAATTTTATGTACATATTATATACAATTAATTTTATATACTTATTATATACAATTCATTTTATATACTTGTTATATACAGTTAATTTTATGTACATATTATATAAAATTAATTTTATGTACATATTATATACAATTAATTTTATGTACATATTATATACAATTAATTTTATATACTTATTATATACAATTCATTTTATATACTTGTTATATACAATTAATTTTATATACATATTATATATAATTTTATATAGTAAATTAACCTTGTGTGTATACAATTGATCTTCACAAAATGAAGGTTAATAGCAATCATTTAAAAAATATTATTTAAAGTCTCATTGTCTGAAACCAAGGTATGGTTCTTAGCTCCAGAACAGATCATAATAACTCAACCTCTCATATGTTGTAATTGATCCTCTTCCCAAGTAGAGGTTATCGAAAATCGTTTCAGAATTACAATTTAACGTCCCATCAGTAGATTCATGATGTTACTCCTAATTGCAGGAAAGAACATAATAAATCAATTTTATATATTTGCAACTAATTCTCTTTCAATGTTGAGATTACCAAAAATCAATTCGAAAGTACATCAGTAGAAACCATTATGTTACTTCTAATTCCTAACTCCACAATAAACCTTTGTAATTGACCCTCACATAAATTAGAGTTTAGCAAAAATGAGTGAAATCAGTAAATCCTAACCATACGTCAGAAGATATGTCAAAGGCAAATCAGTAGATTTTTGGATTTTCTCCGAAAATTGTCGCCTCCATTCTTACCAAGTTTGCGTCTTCTTTTCTCTCGAAGTATCGATGCTGGCTCGGTTGTCCGTAGATAGGCATCCATGTCGGAGGTCGTTGATCCATCCCTGGAAGATCGTTCTCTGCCGCGAGGAAGGCCTTTAGCTGCCACGGTGGGCATCTGCACGGTGCATTCAGCGAGGTGTATATACCGCTATGCGGACGAATACACACGGTGTGGACGTTCTTGCCTGGCTCGACGATAAAAAAAGTCGCGAGCCAGGAAATCTTCTTGGTCAGGACACTGGATGTTCCTCGAACGGCCGTTGAACGGTAATGATCCGGCAAGAAGAGGTAAAAGAAGTTCGGACAAAAGTGGTGAAAGACCACTGTGCAATGAAAACGATTATCTTCGGCTGATAAACGTGTACGTGAAAGGGATTCGTGTAAGGGAAACTGAACAAAAAACTGCATTCTTTTAATTATAAAAAGACTCTTTGTGAGATGCTACTCGTGCAAACACCGTGTATTTCTTGCTTGTTTCGGAGATTCACTTTTAAAGATTTGAAGCCTTCCGGTGGAAGCGGATGTTTGAATTTCCCGCTGCTCGACATTGACGCCATCTTGTATTGTATGTTCTTCTTATATTTAGGTTAACATTCTCTAAAGAATTTGAACTATTAAAAATTACTATACACTTAACTAAAAATTACTATACATTTTAATTGGTTTTATTGACTACAAACAAATATACAATAAGGCTACTGTACAATATTGGCTACAAACAAATGTACAATAAGAAATCAAATGAAAAACGTAGTAATTGAACAAGAATATGCCTGTAACTACAATAAATTACAAAAGGAATACATCTTGAAAACAATTATTAAGTCCCCCAGTTTGAAGGTACGTATTTAATAATACCAGCAAGGAGTAAATATTCATCATCCAACTCTAATTTCTGACAAATGATAGCATTCAAGATTGAAATAATAAGCAGCATAATAAACCCAACATTCACCCCCGTTTTGAAATCACAAATCATTTAAAGTCTCTCAAGTTTCCTATTACGACCGTTTAATCCCCATCACTCGCGCGAGGCAAATTCATCTTCGTTGCCTTAGCCCGAGCGAAAGAAGAAGACGCCGGTGATTAATCGAAACGTTTGAGCAAGGTATCGATAATCCCGGCGCATAATCGTGCGTTCACGCCGAGCGTTGCGTGGTCAATCGCGAAACATCGCACTCCCTGGTACGCATTGATGATAAAAAACGACCAGTTGAATCTTCCTCTCTCTGGTCGTTAATTAGACAGCTAAGGGGCCACCGTGACCGATGTCTACGGGGACGGGGGAGGCTCACGGGGTCTCGGAGAGAAACGGGAGACGCCTGGAAGAATGGCTGGTTTCTCCGTAAAAGAAAGAAGCTGGTCATCGTCTGGAAGTTAAAGCTGCTCGCCGGTGCACGGCCCCTTATCCCGAACCGTCTCAGCCCCGTTGCCATAAACCATAAATAACTGGGCGAGAGCATAAAAGTGTTCGTCTACCCGCTCATTAATTTGATTAAGAAGCCTGTAGATTAGCAGTTTCGCTAATTGCGTGGTCACGGTCTCGACGGGGACCTACGGGCCGACGAGGAAACGAGAGATGACGCGATTAAAAATCGCGTGAAACGATCGGCAGAAAAAGCAACCTGCGAGAGAAGAAAGCCGATAGATCGTAGTGGACAGAGCACGCGATCCCAGGGGTCCGAGGAAATTCATGCAAACGACAGGTCAGCGCCTCTGCGACCAATCGGTTTGCCGTTTAAGGACGAAAAAAGCCCTCCTGTGGCAGATGCGAGAACCGTTTCGCGTGAATCGGAAGCAGTTTCGAGTAACGACGACTCGTAATTCCTCGCGCTACTGTGCCAACTGTAACCAACGCCGGCAAGCTTCATGAATTATTGAACGATCCACCGAGAAACGACGTTTGATAAAATTGCGATCTGAATACTGGACTGTTTCTGAGATTCGTCATTTTTGCTTGACAATAAATCGATCGGAATTTAGCGCCTGTGAGGGTGTCGCTTGTGGTCGGGCGTTGAAGTCTCTGATGCGAACGGTGCGAGACGATTCACTGTTGATAGTAACGACTCTACGTCTTCATACTCATTTTACTAACTTCATAAATTCCAATAATTGTACAAGTTCTAAATTTTCATACTTCTAATAATTTTAGTGAAGTGACTTGTTATAATGATTCTAAAATTTTTACTGTTTAAACAAATTTTACGACTTTAACGCTAAACCTACCGGCATATAATGTGTACTTAATTTGGAATTAAAAATGAAGTTGAAAAATAAATAAACAAACAACGAAACATAAATTAGTACATTTCCTTTATCCTTTATCTTGATGAAAATCAATTCTGTTTTTAAGTAATTTATTTTAACAAAATGTGTTTGTTATAATAAGAATTTAATAAGTTGATACTGACAATAATTTTATACAACTTTGATACTGACAATAATTTTAAAAGTTACACTAATCCCAATAATTAAAGAGCTGCAATTTATTTACCTTTGCCAAATTCCATAGATAATCATTATCCACGAAACAAGTATTTAAAAATCGATCGATTCCAAGTAGAACGATAAGTATAGAGGAAGAAAAATTCCGTGAACGGGCCATGTGTCAAAGATCCGAAAAACGAACAAGTTGTTTTTCGTCCCGCGTCCGAAAGCGGGTAATTGCCAGAATTAATCGAGCAGGACCGTATCGGGGCAACAGTTCCCAATTATTTCGATCCCGATCCACCAGGCGGGGGTTAACACCGTGCCAGAGATTCCAAGCGAGCGGAAAACATTCCCGGCGACACGAGGGCTAGCAGAATTTCGGCGGGGGGTTCGGAAAGCTTGTCGCGAAATTAAGTCCGGTCGCGTTGGCGAAATACCGGGACGAAATGCCAGTATTCCGTGTATCGGCGGGAGGGCTCGGAGCAGGTGATCACGCCCACGTACGCGTTTACGTCCTCGGGGCAAAGGATCGGCTCGTAGCGAGCAATTCGAAACGCGTTCGCGGCGAGCAGATCCATCGTGAACGCGTAACGGAAGACGTTAATTTGTCTTCCGCCGTGGAATTATATCACATTCGCCTCGTTTACATTAAACCCGATAAAAAGGACCGTTAAACGAGCTGTCTCCTCGGAACGGTACCCGATCGCGGCGGAATGGCAGAAAAACGAAAGCGAGCCGGACGGCGCATTAGTCGCGTTGTTTCTTCGCGAGGCGGAAAGGTGGAACCGGTTTCGCGGCGCGATGACGACGATTTCACGGCCGTCGGTGAAAATTACACGAAAGAAAAACTTGGTTAGATCGTAAACGGAGGCACGCACGCCACGGGAGCCACGGCGAAAGCCATGAAAACCGAGCGTGCAGCCGAGCGTATTCTACGCGACACCGCGCTCAAATTCCAAACCGTCACGGTACGATCCCCGTCTCTTTTGTGCAGCGCGAATCGGAAAATCGCCGGGACAGCGGATAATTAATTAGCCTGCTTATTGAGGTTCAAGCCGCGGTTTCCCTTTTCTGTTCCATCCTCGCGGGCCACGTCCTCTCGCTAATTAGTTGCCTGTGACGGCCACCACCGATGCGATCGTTCTTAATTAATATTCGTGCCGCGCTCTCTCCCTCTGCACGGCTCGAGACGTCCAGGCTGTTTCCAGCGAGCACCGGGACAACATGGGCAAGTAAGTAGCTGGTCGTCAATAGCGCAATCTGGCCAAAGAAATGGTTGCAATGGTCGCACAGACGATCCACGATTCATCGGGCGGCATTCGAGAATACGCGACAGAAGCTGGTTCGTTCGGCTCCACGGGATGAATGCTGGCCCTCGTTGATGGAACAATTTGTAACCTCGCTCCGGTGTTGAATGATGTTTTGATACGACGGACTGTTTTTTTTTCGAGAGGGAGAGAGAGGGAAAGTTTTTTTCGATTAAACCAAGACGAGACGGCTTATTCTTAATGGGACTGTTGCACAATATTGCCTGAATGCGCTGTGCCAGACGTCTTTTAGCGAAATGAAACAAGGTATGGATGGTACCGTTAAAAATTGTGTTAAACAAGATTGCATTTTATTGAAGAGGATGTTAAGGAGAGAATGAAAATGGTAACTTCTAATTGATGAGTTGCAGTTCAGGGAACTCTCAAAACTTATATAATATTTTCAAGAAAATACATTTTTACATTTTTTATACGAAATAATATACATACTTTTTGATTTTTAAATTTAGGTGATTTGGACATTCTTGAAAACTCTTCAGCTATATTCTTTGCACTTTTATCATTAAAAAAAGGTATGCAGGAAGTCTTACTTAAATCTGACCTTCATATAAAATCTGAACAAAATACATCTATATGATATACCCAGCATACGTATATGTATACGTATAAATAAAATTTACTCATAAATTTAACGTAATAAAGTCTATATGTAGCGTATGTATACAACATTAAAACACATACAAAAAGTACACGAGAAAAGGACATAAAAAACTGCCCATAAAAATCACGAGAATCAGATCTACATAAAAATCCACACGATAAATACGCATACGATACGCAAAAACTTTGCACTATGCAAGACATGCACATTACACAAATTTAAACCCCGCTGCCTATAAAGACATGCATTTGCATAAATGCCTATCGTTTATTGATAATATTTATGGAAGTCTATTACTTGACCCTATCGCGCCATCTGTGCATTGGAAATTGCAGTTCGTTATTTTATTTTGATTTAGTATATTCGCTACCAGCGTCATGTGTGGAATGGGTTTCACTTAAAATCATCATTAATTATTTTGTGTTAAAAAATGATGTTCAATTTTGTAGTCTTACAAATATATCAAATTATAATGACTTGAAATTGTATCATTTTTTATTATTTCATAATTGAGACAAAATTTATGGATAAATTTGATAGAAGAGTGTTTCATGAATGCAACAATTTGTACTAAAAATGAATCACACTAAAATCTTCATATAAAGTGTTACGAATATATGTCACCTTTAAACGGAGTTTTGTAGTGGAAACAATGTAGCACATTATCGTTAACAGATTAAAGTCCTTCGATCGAATGACCAACCGTTCCGGCAAGAATTATCGTGGCACATTGGTTGTGTTCCGTAGCAAGCTAAAACTACTCTGTTCTCCTCCGAAGGTGCTCCTTCGATTCGATCTGATACACGGGGATCCAGAGGACCCCTTCTGCGAGCGGCCAACACCGTGTCGAAGAAGACCGGTGAACAGAGACAACTAACAACGCGAACCCGGGTGAGGGAAGAGGCAACAGGGTTGCAGGCTGACGATAGGAATGTTTCTGGTTCCGATATCGCGGAAAAAGGAACGAAGCCACGAGTATTTATAGTCCCGTGCTCTAACTTACCACCTCGGTTGGAAATTGAACTGGACATTCCCTTTCTCGACCTCAAACTCTCCGCCTATCTCTTCGCTACTTTATCGCGGAGCACTTTTATCAGATCACCCAGTGATCAGAAGTAACAGATTACGTATGCGGTGTCATAAGAGTGGTTGAGCCTTTGTCGCTTTCGAGGGGTCAGAAAAAAGGAAAAATTAATGCGAGGAAAAAAAGAAGGGTGAAGAAAGAGGTGGAGCCTGTCATGGTGCTCGTCTTCGTCGATGGGAGAAACGGAGACATCAAAGAAAGCGACATATCCGTTCACACTCGGTTCTCGTACACGTTCCCCGTGTTCCAGCATTCGTTGCTCGTGGACCGTGTCACCATGATCGCTCCCTCTCTCTATATATACACGCACGAGCACACCCTTCGTATGTTGGAAACAGCTGAGGATATGGGTAGCATCGGTCGGCTGCGGGTCTGCGAATAACACGTGACGACCATAATGCGGCTGAAGGCGTCTTAATAAAATGAACTTGTCATTCCGAAACAGCTAACCAGCCTTCGGACCAACCGTCTCTAACTTGCCGGCAGACTTGAACGCCACTTCCTCGCGTACCCTTCCTCTTCCACCCCCTTCTCCATCGTTTCCCCTCACGAACCCAACTCAAAAGCCTTTCCAGCTTCCTCCAGCTTGCCCTCGGGCTTTATTTATACCTCGTTAAATTAGTGCCGATCAGCGAGCCGCCAGCGACCAGCTCCCCCTGCTTCGTTCCCGCTTGGGAACAGGCCCGGCTTCCATTTTGATATAATTCCGAACACCTCGACGCGTTCCGCGCGTCTCTGCCTGTCATCGACTGTGTCGCCGAGCGGAAAAGGTTCGACGATCGAGAGATTAATACTGATTTAATGTGATCGAAGAATTCGGGAAAGTTTGACGTTGAAATTCTTATAATGGAAGTTACAATTCTAATGGAAATTGTAAAAAGATGACACATTATTAAATTTAGGAATGTAAAAGTTTGAAGACCTGGAAAATTAGTGACTTCTGTAGAAATTCGGAGAACTTGAGCTATGTACTTATGTGTTACACATCAAAGTGTGCCATCAAGAAATATGGAGAGTTCCAGGACATCAAAGATGGAAACCTCGTAGAAGTACAATATTGTCCTGTCGGTATTGGCCAGAAGTGCACTTGGGAAGTCTACTTCAGATGAATAGACGTTTCAAGAGTCATGTCTCCTGTCTTCTACACCAGAGACGTTGCGATTGAAAACTATCTCAACATAGTTGACGCTAAATATTACTAATTTCGTTGCAGCTTTATACCAAGAATTTCTACGAGATGTGAAACGTAGATAATCTCGAGTTCCAAGTTGGAGGAACTGTTGGGTATGACTGTATAACTATTAAGCGGACATTATCGTACTCTTGTTGCCCTTGTACCGTCCCGTACAGTAACTTTCCGGCTCTTGCACGGTACTTGAATCTTGAGAGCTGTCTCGTGCAGATCTGCAGGCCGTAAGGTTAAAGAGTGCGGTTATCAGGCTCGAAGCGCTACCGTCGCGTCGATCAAGACAGGGATCGCGAGAACTCGATTCCCTCGAACACAATCCGTGGCCACGAAATTTTCGCGGTTGCAATAAATAACGAGCGAAGGCAGAAAGAGGGGGTGGGTAGAAAGAGCGATGGGTAGAGCGCGATGGCCTCGGAGAAAGGGCAGCCACCCACAAAAGGGCAGCGGAGCACTTGAAATGAAAGGGCGAATGGATGTGCCTAGGCAAGTGCAAGAGACACGTAAAGGCATTCATCTCATTCAAGGTAGCCTTAAGTTTCTGATCAGATAACGAATGTACACTCCTCTCTCCTTGGCCGGCAGACGCGTCGTCCTCTCTCTCTCTCTCTGTTCCGCTCACGGCTTCACACGGACCATCCCTGTGCTCCATGGCGTCTTTCTCGTGTCCGTCTCTGGGCATCGACTCTTCCTCGTCTTTTTCTTGTCCCCGGCGTGTCCAGCTCTTCGTGGATCCTACGTCCGCGAAGAGAGCTCGTCTTGAACGTGCTCCACGCGCGAAACCACGTTACGACCGCCTTTCTGTAGCCCGTTGCGACGCTTGAAAAAAAATGGGATCACGATTAGAGCAGGCCTCTGGCTCGTCCCTTCGTGTGGCTGGTTTACCTGGCCTGGTCGCCGTTATTAATATACCCCGATCGGATCTACGAATAAGAGCGACGGCGGGTCGTAGGTCGAGGAAAATAAACGATTAAGGGGTTGCGCCACTTTGGAGGCCTCGATATCATGAACGACCTCGTGAACTTTCTGGGAAAATATGCTCCGACATGAAAGTGATCCGAGTCGAAATTTTGAAAGAATCGAAATGAGTCACCTTATTACAAGATTTAAACGTATGTCTTAATGTATGTTTCTTACGTTTATTTGTGCAGTAACAATACTTGTTGTCATTACTTGCTAGTCTACCAAATGTAGAACTTCCTTTCAGACAGATAAACTTTCTTTCATATAGTATTACCTGAGTGTAATAATTAGACTATGTAATAGAATATGTAATACAATAAAAATTACGTAATATTTTTTGAGGATATATAATAGGAACCTAGAATATATAATAGGGCTGTTGTGGAATAGAGCCCCACCCTGAGCGGTTTCTCAGAAGAAGTTACCTATGATTCTGCGGTTTTCAAGATGGCGTAAGCCGTTAACGGGCCAGCTAGGGTTAAGGAGCGGCCGATTTTTCAGATGCAATCGCGAACTTTACGACGGAGACACGGCGGAACGTAGAAATTCCCCGTCGATCGTCCAATTGAAATATCGTAATACTTCACGAGGTTGCCATTATCCCGTCAAAATTTTCCTCGTACGACGACCGGTACGAAATGGTGGCTCGAAGCCTGATCGTGGCCACGGAGTTGTAACAGTTCCACACACAAAAGGTCGTTGCAACGTTCCGGCGCGCAATACAGCGAGAGGGAGGTTCTATTCATCGGCGCGATTTATAGCGTAATTATCTAACCGAGATTGCAAAAGCGGCGAACGATGGGAAAGATAATCACGTCACCGGGATTCCGAACGTTTCTATCGTACTAGCTACGCGAAACGACGTCGGTTCCCTGAGAATCCCGAACGTATCCCTACCTCCGGCTCCTTCCTTCCTTTTTCATCGCCCGGCTCCTTTTGCTTCCCGAGTTCTTGCTTCAAAGTGCATTCCATAAGTTCTGAATTCGCGCACGAAACCATTTCGAATTGTTCGTTCGAGAGGCCAGAAGGGACCGGGATAGCCGGCAGACGCGAAACGTTCCGCGAGAGACGATAGTCCGTGATTTATTTGATGTCCCTCCGAGAGAGAAAACGAGGAACCAGCGGCGGATGGGACGTCGGTGGTATACGGCGCCCCGTGAGCAAAACGACGCAACGACAACGAAACAAACGGCTTCCAGGCACCGGCTACGACGCCCTCGAATTTCTTACGAGCGACCGGGGTCACCGGGGTGATTTCGTAGTACAGATCCGCTGGCGGGCATAAAGCACGCCGTCACCGTAATCGAGAGAATGCCTGCGGAATTGTTGGAAGCTCGTCGGAAACGCGTGCACGCGTGTATACCTTGTATCGTTTCACGATGGTTTAAAAATAATTTTCTCTGGCACCGTTCTGAATCATTCCGTCTCTTGCCTTTCGTTTGTTTCCTTTGAGTCGGACGCTGCTTTTTGGCTGTCATTCTTGCTTGATGTATTGGTCGATGGAGCTTTATTATTTCATTGCGAAGACACCTGTAATTCCGATGATACGATGCTTATGAGAATGGTGTTATTTGTGGAGTGATAATTTTGTGAGGAAAGAATGCGATCTGTCTTCGGAAATTTAAGAACTTCGGAATATTTGAGTTTGGATATTGGAAATTTAGCGGATCTCGAAATTTGAGAATTTGGTACATAATTTAATCTTCTCATGACTCCATGTACAATTAAACCTTCATAAAATTACGTGAAATAGAAAAATCAGTATCGTTCGGGAATTTTACTCCTCGACTGTCGAACCAGATTTCAATAAAATTCATAGACAGCTAAAAACCGGAGCACCTATAAAACATTACAGTTTACATATACTGATATATTGGATTATCTCTCAGAGTACATTAAAGCATCCAAGCACGTAGCGATTTAGGATAATCAATATGGAAGGCGCCAGGAGAGAGTGAAGATCAGATGAACAAACTGCAGAGTCAAGATCGGTGCACATCTCGATTAATACAATTGTGAACTCGTCAAGGAACAATAGAGAACGTGTGATGCGACGTCCCCGTGTCGTCCTACATATTTAGCCGCGTTTCGATGAAGCGAGTCCGCGCAGAGGGGGTCCTGCGTTCAAGCGATACCGACGTTTCGTTGGAAACGAAAGCGTCAGCCATTGGAATTCGCTTGGTCGGTGAGCCTGTTCGAGGACGAGCAACCGTCCGATCGTAACAGATTTCTCAATATTTCTTCGGGTCGATCGGCCAGAACGCGTTGTTGGACCCTTTATGGCCGTTCTTTTGATCCCCTTCATCGATCTGAAACGTGCACACCGGACCAAGGTACCACGGTGAGCCGCGGTTTAATCCCTTTCGACTTCACGAGGCGCTCGTAAAACGACATCATAATTCCCTTTGAATGTCCCTGTCGTAACCCCTGCTCGACCCGATCGAGCTCGTACCTGACTCACCGAACGTTCTTCCTCCAACTATAATTTCAACGGATCCACGGCAGGTCGTCGATCGAATGCCGATTTGTTTACTTTATCGCGAATCTTCGATGCCAGCTCTCTGATCTTCGATATTGTTACCTTGGGCTTGATAAAATTATGCTGAATGGCTCCTTGCAACGTGCAGCTTGTAATCATTTACAGCAGTGATTTGTGTGACCATGTTTGGTCCAAACACAAAAAAAAAAATAGCTGATAACATCTGACAATATTTTAACTCCATATCTGATCTTTCATCCAAATATTTAATCTTTTAACCTCATATCTGATGGACATGCTAGAGTCTAGCCTGCTAGACTAATCATCTCCCATAACACATATCAGTTCTCCAGAAACCTATGTAATTCCTGTTACACTTTACTGGACAAAATGAAGCCCATTCATAATTTCCTGTTTCAAAGCCAAATAAACACAGAATTCCATTCAAGAAGTCAACCACGAGGAGCGAGTGCAGAGGATCTCCCTGGAAGAGCACATAAAATTAAGCCGCAAATAAAATAAGCCGATGAGCCGTGCTGTTCAGAGGTGTTCGCGCCTGCCCAGGAGGCTGTGAATCATCGCACCTAAACTAGTGACGTTTACTGTCAGGGATAACATTTGTCATACTAGACGGAGAGCGGCTTTCGGGCAGCGCAACGAGGCAGACCGGATTTGACGATGTGCCGGTCAGAAAGATGCAAAGACTGCCCAAGAGGATCAGACTTCGTGGGCTCATCCATGGGCCCAGTACTCGAAGTACCACCGTAAATCTGCTGGCGGGCAAGAGTCTCCGGACTGTTGAATTAACGGATCGCGATCGTAAAATGACCCGTCGCTTTGCTTTTCTCGCGACGTCTTTGGCGGAGACTGTGATTCACGATGCGGAGGAAAGCCGATTTTCTTGGAAACTTGTCTCGACGAAGATTCTGCGCGAACTTGAAGAATATTCCGGGGAAGCCCGATGATTTAAGCACTGGCATTTTTGACGAGGGAGTCTTAGATTCCTACATGTTATGTTATGTTATGTTGACATGTGCTAGATGTATTGGATAAGCATGTATTTGTGATAGGTCTTTACAAGTTTGGTTTCATCACTACTAGTTGGTTACTAGTTATTAAACCTTCACATGTTGGATTCTGTTCTAGAGTAGTTAGATCTCTGCTAGATCTTCACATATTAGATCTAGACTTAGGCTGGGCCAAGTTCATCTAACTGTGACGTTCACATTTGATGTTACCCAAATGTTCAACTTCGTTTTGATATACACTGCTCTATACTAGCTCCACATATTAAGGTTTGCTAGGTTCACTGTTGTCGTTATGACCTATTATTTGTCCTCCAAAGTCATACGATTACCATAATTGCTATAGCGACTATACTACAGTGATATGATCGTGCAACGTTCAGTTACTCATCAACGCAAATGTTAGCTCATTTAAATCTTTCTCCGATGTTATCAAGTGTGAAAGTGACCACAGTGACTATGTGACCAGAAGTAGATTTCGAGGACCTACATATAATTTTCGCAGGTTCGCCTGCAGGTTGAAGCATAACACGACGAACCGCGTGTAATCAAGGAATTACGAGTTGTAAAGAGCGTGACGGCAAAAAGGTCGCAGGCTGGTCAAAACGGGGTCTGGCTAAACCCGTGGTGTGCCCGCGGTGAATCCTCGGCGAGGAGATCGGTACCGACTTCCCGCGCCAGGGTGCTGTCAGTTATCAGTGCATAAACATTCGTTCTCGACGCCGGCGCACTGTGGTTCCCCCGGGTTGCGAGTTATACGCGGCAGGGTACGGCCGGAGGGGGACACCGGCACGCATAAAGTAAGAGCAAAGGAAGAAAAAGGGCTAAAGAGGAGAAAAAAAATGGAGGTGGACGAGGAGGGAAAAAGGTGGAGGTGAAGGAGGCGGAGCACGGCGAGCACACGGAGGAACGCGCGACGGAAGGGATGGAATATGATATAATACAAAGGCAAAAAAGAAACGCTGCGGTCTGCCGGGTTGGCTGGAGAGGCTAAAGGGGGAGATTTAAAGCCGCGTGGACATTGTCATCGGACGCACGGCTATAAACCAAACCGTGCCGCGCTGTGCTAACTGAGACGCTCTCTCCGTTACCGGCGTCCTGCGTGTAACACGTTATATGCGGGGTGCCGTGGTCTCTCCGCGTTATCCATGCCTCGTTCTCGGTACAGATCCCAGGGCCCCCCTTTTTGCCTACGTATATATCGAGCTGCGTTTACGATCTTGGCAGCCCGGCAAGGACAGGTGTTATTTTTCATCGATTCGTTCGAGTCACTGCCTCGCCGACCATCCTCCGCTCGCTCCGATGCTTTCGAACTTCCACGCCAATTTTCTGACCTGACTTCACGGGGATACAGCGAAACGAACGATCGAAACGAGATCCGATCGAGATCGAGATAACGTGCTCGCCAACGGACCGATCAACGAAATGGAGCAACGCCTGTGATGGATAAGCAAAAATCAAACCCGTTTGATACCAATCTCTCGGTAGCTTCGAAATTTAACACCACTTCATACGTGTTCATAATTTGCATAGTTTACTTAACCAATTTTCATTAGTTTACTCATCATGTATTATAACCATCAGGTCATGTATTATAACCTTCATGTATAACTTCAGAACCGGTGTATGTTAATCTTTAAAAATCTTACAAATTGATCATACGAAAATCTTGACACGAGAGCTTTATGTAATTTTTACTAACGTAACTTAATTACTATCTTAATATTACATAAAGAAGTTTGTAGTCGTTCCTGAGGCACCCCGGTCATGAGAAGAGTTAGGGTCGACGGTTCGCTATCATCAATTGTTTGGTGCGTCGACTTTCCTCCCTCCCGCGCTATCTGTTCGCTTAGTTAGAGAGGATCTCCAGACAAGGTTTTCAATGAGCATTTCTCAGCGGATGTCACAGGCTCGCGCGCAAATATAATACTCCGTCGTGCTGTCAGAGGGTGCGGGCGGGGGCCAGGGACGTCTAATCCGAGGAGCAACAGGCAGACTTCTCTGTCGGCTATCGTCGAATTCCATCTGCGGTTATTTAACTATAATTCACGCGTGGCGAGTCGATGCGGAATGACGGCCTCGCAGCGACTTATTATCGCGCACTCGAATTATCTACGAGTCTTACGCTACGAAATTAATAGACGCCATTTGCGAGGCTCCTTCGCTGATGTTACGTTCCGAATATCCCTAGATTGCCAAGTGCTTAGACTTTTAAATTCTTCGGTTCCCATATCCTTAGAGTACTTTTACATTCCTGGATTCCCATTTTCTTTGACCGCCGGGTACTTACACTTTTATGTTCTTAGATTGCCAAGTACATTTTTAAATTCCTTGCTTATTCGTGGATCGCCAAGTATTTGCACTTTTGAATTCCTAGGTTTCACTGCTTTCCTTAAATTTCAGAATTCCAAATTCCTAGATTTTTGTTTTTTAAAATCTTCAAATCCTTGAATCGTACAAATTTTGAAGTTTTCAAATTTCTCCGTCCCTATATGTTATCGACATCTTCGAATTAAGCTCCCTACAGTAAAATTCCCATAGACCGTGAAATCCCTAGACTTCCACTTACATAAATTTCCAGATGTTCCATTTAATCCACCCTCAAGTGTAAAAATGTTAAAACTCGTAAAAACGAACGAGTTGCCTCTCGAGATGTTCCGATATTATCTATAAGGAAATCAGATTTACCGTCGACTGTACAGCGTGAAAGAAAACGGCAATGGTGCATGGGTATTAAGTGGAACGAGCCATTTGGTCACGCTCGAACAAACCACCGACACCACCGCGTTTAGGAGCAACGTTGAATCACCATCGATCGATCAGATTTCTACGATCATCCGAACGTTTACGTCGAATCTCGTACATTGTCACGTAGGTGGTTTCGGTGTAATATCGGTTAATGTAAGCTTTCTGGGCTAACACATTGTGGCACGGTACGGCGTTGAGATTTGTACCGTGATTTATGGCGACGGGACGCTAGACGCAACAGTTGGACCCTTTATTAACCGAGCACACGAAACGTGGTCTTCTGTGGAGCTGGTTTAACATACGTGACAATCTATGCTTTTGCAATAGCAAACAGGCTTATGCATTTTTGTGACACGTAACTGAGTTTTGATTTTGGAAGTTGTACTTCTTTTAATGTATTTGATAGTGAAGTTTATGGGTAGGTGTGTATGTATCAGAATCTTCTTTGTTCTTGTAATGGCAAGTTGCTCGATGCTACACATTTATGTCACATAGTCAATCTAAGGAGTTTTTGGGTTTAGAAGCTGTACTTCTTTTAATGTATTTGATAGTGAAGTTTATGGTTAGGTGTGTATGTATCAGAATCTTCTTTGTTCTTTTAATGGCATGTTGTTCGATGCTACACATTTATGTCACATAATCAATCTAAGGAGTTTTTGGGTTTAGAAGCTGTACTTCTTTTAACCTATTTGATAGTGAAGTTTATGGGTAGGTGTGTATGTATCAGAATCTTCTTTGTTCTTGAAAGAACAAGTTCTTCAATGATACCCATATGTGTCATACAATGAACATGTCCCATGAGTGACATGTGACATATGTCTTATGACATATATTGTCCTAACCTATTCGTACTTGAAGTTCATAATTAGGTGTATATGTGACAAAACTTCTTTCAAAACGTCTTTGCATCAAACCCTACACTGTTAGACATATTTATTTGTTAATGTAAATTCATGACAAATATTCAGAAAAATTTTTGAAGTACAGCAGCACACAATTTGTTCAAATCATTATATGAAATATATTCTACGTAATCCTTAACACTCCACCATACTCGTGTCAGCAATTCCTAACATCATAAACCGTTATGTACAAATCAAATTACTCTGCATCCCAACAGAAAATGATGAATATAACCCAGCAGCAAGCAACAAGTAGCCACGTTAACCAAAACCGATGACGTACCGCCGAAACTTGCAGTAGTAGGTTAGAATATTCCCGTGGTAAAATAGGTCGAGGCTAAACCGCGTTAAAGGCGATTCTCCGTGTAACAGTGGCTAATAATAATCGTAACAGGACCGATAGCATCGTGCAACTATGCAGGAGCAGGAATCGTGATTCGGCGGACTTCTGTGCCGTGAGCTGGTAACCTTTAAAGAGATGCAGCCAGATGATAGAAGATAACAGAGCATTACGGATAACGGTACAGTGGAAACAGCATGGTAGTCGATCGATGGCAGAAAAGCGTAGATTCGCCTCGATGTCCACTTAGCAAATCGGACGATGTTGTAGCGGGATGTTGTGTAAGTTAGCTTCGAGAAATCCGGATCGAGGATGTATCCCTACGAGTCTTCGTACGTGTGTGATTTTTGCGTCGAACCGATGTTCTACGTGGACTTAGGTGCCGCGATGGCCTGCATAACAACGAAGCGAATCAAATCGCAATAGCTTTGCGAACGCAGCTAATCCTTTCGTCATGGTAATATTCTAGCTGTAGATATTCACACTGTATGGACAGGTAGGCGCAATAAACTTCCTTTGATTTAATGTTTTTACGGCAATGGTTACGGTGCACTTCTTAACTAGGAACGAACCGTTTCACTTATGTGGGTGCTTTTCATTTACCAGGTGAAATTGGTTCGACATAAATTTTAATGGACTTAAGTTGCTGTAGCTAGTTTGTATAATCTAGGGATCTGGGGATCTAGGGATCTGGGGATCTGGGGATCTAAGAATATTGGAATTTACAGATATTGGGGTATAGGGATGTTGAGATCTTAGGGATATTCGGATCTAGAGATATTTGGATCTTGGGATATTGAGATCTAGGGAGATTTGGATCTAGAGAGAATTGGATCTAGAGAGAATTGGATCTAGGGAGATTTGGATCTAGGGAGAATTGGATCTAGCGAGAATTGGATTTAGGGAGAATGGGATCTAGGAAGAATTGGATCTAGGGATATTGGAATCTAGTGAGAATTGGATTTAGGGAGATTTGGATCTAGAGAGAACTGAATCTAGAGAGAATTGGATCTAGGGAGAATTGGATCTAGAGAAAATTGGATCTAGGGAGAATTGGATCTAGAGAAAATTGGATTTAGAAAGAATTGGATTTAGGGAGAATGGGATCTAGAGAGAATTGGATCTAGGGAGAATTGGATTTAGGGAGAATGGGATCTAGGGAGAATTGGAATCTAGGGAGAATTGGATTTAGGGAGAATTGGATTTAGGGAGAATGGGATCTAGGGAGAATTGAACCTAGAGAGAATTGAATCTAGAGAGAATTGAATCTAGAAAGCCATTTTTCCGAATGTCCAAATTTGCAATCGTCATCTTTTACATGCACACATTCGCTCCGCTGACATTAACATCGCGGCGCATGCGCGAAAAGAGGGGTCTGTCCGCCGATGCCCATTTCACTCGGAAGGTCTGTCGAAATGGGATTTGCAGGGACCACGGGCATACGATAACGTTCTCGCAGGTGCAATCCCGAGGGCACGACGAATTACGAGCGTACGAATCGACTTTCGGCTACCATCGATGCCAGCGCAGATTAGCCCGGCGATACACACGTACGCTCGCGCGGATACCAGCTCGTTCTGCGCGCGTGTAAACTGCCGGCCAGACCGTGAAACGAAACAGCGTGTACCATGGGTGGTAACTTAACACCTTAACGGATATTTATGGGCTTTTGCTAACGCAAAAGATAAAAATACCGTTTTCGTCTGGCCCGGGGCCAAACTTGTACAACAACGCGGACCCGCTCACACGCGTGTGCGTGAGTCTCTGGACGCGACACACCTGCCTAGCACCGCGAGAAAACGGCTGCACTCTTCGAATATTGGATTCGAACAGGTATTAGCTTCGTTACAAGCACTTCGTTACGTGTGGCGGTTAAGACACAGAGTTTAATTCTTTGAAACGATGCGCGACTGCATCGCGAATGTTGTATGAGGAAGCGAATATGGTTTTCGTGGGGAAAATATGGTGGTCGAAGATGTGGAGGCTTCACACTTGTTGAGACAGGGGATTATTATGACCTTCGAATCTAGAAATTGGGAAGTTGTAACATGCGAATTGAAAAATTGAAGAATTGAAGAATTGAAGAATTGAAGAATTGAAGATTTGAAGATTTGAAGATTTGAAGATTTGAAGAGTTGAAGAATTGAAGAATTGAAGAATTGAAGAATTGAGGAATTGAGGAATTGAAGAATTGAAGAATTGAAGAGTTGAAAAATTGAAGAATGGAAAAATTGAGGAAGTGAAAAATTAAAGAATTGAAAAATTACAGAATCGAAAAATTGAAGAAGCGAAAAATTGAAAAATTGAAAAATTGAAAAATTGAAAAATTGAAAAATTGAAAAATTGAAAAATTGAAAAATTGAAAAATTGAAAAATTGAAAAATTGAAAAATTGAAAAATTGAAAAATTGAAAAATCGAAAAATTGAATAATTGAAGAACTAAAAAGTTGAAAAATTGAAAAATGTGAGTCTAATATTAAAAAAATTGACTAATACACATACATGAAATTTTAATAACTAACAATTTACACGTGGTGCATGCGTGTACCTATATAAAGGCCTACATTACAGCCGAGTGTACAGAGCTGACGATACAGAGGTGTTAAATCTGCCAGATGAATGCACGTTGTTGGGCCCGAATGGCCAGTCCACAAAGCCGTATACAAGGATGCGAACGCGGGTGTTTATGACGACGTTGCGCGAAACGCGTTTCGGGGATACGAAGCCCAAGGCGGCAGCAAAATCTGAAATCTCGGCCGTGACTCCTTCGCTGGACACGTCTCAATTATACCGTTAAAGGGCCTGTTGATCTTAATCGGATCGGTAATATTTTTCAATGCGACGGGATTACGCTCGCGGATCGTGCAAATCTGATATAAGCGGCTGATACGGATCGACGAATGTTATGGGCTTAACTGAAAAGAATAATCGACAATCGCCCAGAAAGTTTACGAGACAATTACACCCAACTTCTAGAAAGATTCACGACTAAATTAACTTGCAACGCGACAATTTATTGCTCTCCATAAAATTTCGGGTATTTACATATTGTTTGGGGTTCTAGGATCTCAGGAAACATTCTGCGGTTCTTTCTAATTTGGTCATATTTCGTTGATTTATATTTGTCGAGTTTTCAGCAGTAATTACCTTAGGTAATTAAATTAAACCTGGCTACTTGATGTCCATCACCGTCACTGTTAATGCTATGCAATACGTGAAATAGCAAAATGTTAATTGCAAATGGGTGTGACTTCATGTTTCGTTTACTGTGTATCATTTGTTAAGGCCACACCTCCTTCTCTACATTTTAGATTAAGGATTGCATTAATGTAAATTCGTTATCCTTTCGTTTCTAATATATTCGTTAACGTAAAGGCTACTGGTAATTAGTGCCCCAAATGTGCACCAAGAAAGGTGGAATATACATATATTTCTATATTCATTTCCATATTACTGAATTTTTACATACCCAGATTTCCATATACATAAATTTCTGAGTTTGTACGTATGTTTCTATGTACACTTTGAACACATTCGAAATTATTAGGTTCCAAAACCTCCATGTATCCAAAAATCCACAAATTTCAATATTCTCATAATTAGCCCTCAAATCTCCATGTCCCTTTTCTATATTCTCAAATTTCCAAATCACCGCACCTGCAAATTGCTACATCCCTGTACCTAAACCATCAACCACGAAATTGAAGTACATCTATAATTCTCAAAATTCAATCTCACCACAAGTATCCAGAACAGCCGTCTGGTGCCCGACAATTTTCTTCTCGCGCACGGTGGAAGTTACAAAGTAAAGTCAGCATAAGGGTGGCTGGAGGGTGCAATCAAAGTCGGGACTGGTATTAATGAATTAAATTTAGCGAGAGCCAGTCGAGTGGCAGGTAAAGGAAAGTCAACAAAGAAAGTTTAACAACGTCTGGACCGTCGCCTCAGCACACGTTCGTAAGAAGAACAAAGAGACGAACAGATAGACATCTCTTAAAATTTCGCTAATTGAAATTATTATATCGGGCGCAGTGGACCTTGACTTGTACCTATCTTGAACGTCATCTCCCTTACCGTCCGAGGAGAAAGAAGTGAAAATGAAATGCGTTCAAGCTGTTAGTTTATCAATCTTGTTCACCTGTGTGTTCGCGGTTAGGCAGCAAGGGCAGAGCGATGCCCTTCACCGTTCTCACCACGGTTTGCATCCTCGTGCATCTCGAGGTGGCAACGTCTAATTATCTCGCGAAAAGTTGATCCTCCAATTAGAGAAAGACCGCCGCCATTGTTAGGGCTTTTTCGTTGCGCTGTTATTATCGTGCCTTTCGCTGCCAGCCAACTCGCGTCTCATTTATTCTTCGATTCGCTATGCAAACTTGACCGTTTTAGCCCTGCACGCCATATTGGGCTCCCAGGTACTTCACACAAATTAGGATATTGGAATATTTTTGGGAAAAAAGTTCGGAGCTATGGAAGTTACTCGTTCGCATGTGGATTTGAAAATTTGGTAAAAAATGGTGTAATGTTTTTATAGGTAATGGCAGAGGTAGGTTTTTGATGAGTATGTGTGATTTTTATACTTTTGACAAATTTTTTAACAAATTCTGCAACTTATATTCATTGTCAAATACATGTTAAATTAAACATTCGCTGCTGTTGATAACACTGTTGAGATTTATGAGCAGAACTAGACTAGATTGTTGCAAATTTTTTAACAAATTGTGCAACTTATATTGATTGTCAAATACATGTTAAATTAAACATTCGCTGCTGTTGATAACACTGTTGAAATTTATGAGCAGAACTAGACTAGATTGTTGTCTGGACTAGTTAGTCTAGAGTCACTATAAATATTAATATGAAAGGTATGCATCTAGTTACCCACATACAGATCTATATACAGCAGCTAAGTTTTTTATGTATCCAAAATAGTTATTGTCATTTAGATTTGCTAGATTTCAAACTATTATTGAACTTCATAACAGAAAGTCCATGTTAAAGAATAACTCTGTATGAATATGTGTGAATTAGGTATTCAACAGGTCCTCGTTAATCTGGTGAACATTACTGTCCGTAGCATTGAATTCTGAAAGGTTTCGCTTTCCAATCCACTTCCTATCGTTAACCATTTAGAAGTTTCGCGTCCATACAATTTCCACTTCCCCGTGGAAAGTTGTTCCGCGTGTAACGTGTCCATTATGCGGTCCGAGGCAACGACGTTATCTGGCTAATCGGTCGGACCGTTTTTCGCTAATCCCCGACAGACGGTACTGGTACCATTTAGTCGACACGTCGGGCAAATCCTCTTCTTCCAGCGCGATTAGTGTCCCCGGGACGCGTCGCCGCCACGGAATCGATTCTATCTCGATCTCTCCTCGCGGGGGGATTAGCTAAAAACAGCGAATGGACTAGGGTCCCGTCGACAACCACGGGGAACTCGATTTTCTCCTGGCACGGCAAAAGACGACTCACGAGCCAACGTGTACCTTACCTCGATCGCCTTTTAATCCCCCGATCCCCGAGGAGGGAGAACGGCCAGAGAAACAGACGTCCGTACACGACATAAGCATATCAATAAAATGTTTAATTGGCGTTTACATTTCTTCATTCGGCCCAACAAGATCGCGATACCGATCTTCCGCTCGGTTTCTCGTTCAGCCCCGTGTAAGCTCGTCCTTCCACCGCGTCCTTCCTCCGCGATGCGCCTACAGTGGATGTCAGACGTCTCTCCGGAGGTAAGCGGCCTTTCTACCAACGAACACCATCAAACCGCAGAAAGAGAGAGAACACGAAGAGGAAATGAAGCGAAAAGGTTGCCAGACGAGACGGACTACGAACCTGGAAATAAAGGGGATGCTGCGGAGACATGTCCTTTCGGTGTCTCCTACAGGTGCTACTGACATGATACCGCTCGGGCTGTGTTGTCAACTTCAATGTCCGGCTGACGAATCGCTCCTATCCTGATCTTCGCAATTTGCTATTTCCTTTACATTTTACCTTGCGATTAAGCAATTGACAACTGTTTGTCAACTTTGACATTGGGTGTCAAATTTGGTCCAGAGCTACACTTGGTCCAGCTTCATATATTTGTGTAGGATTAGTATTTTTAAGAACTAAGCCTTTATTGACAGTAGATATATGGAAATTTGTTAATTTAATTTTGGTATATAGATATGTATATCTAGCTGCTGTAGTCTTGGTGTGTGAATAATATATACGTCTTCGTATTTTCAAAAATGTTATTATAGATCAAATCAAATTTTGCAAGTTTCATCGATTTGTGGACTTTTACACAATCTGCCTTTACAGTCGAATCTATTAAACCTTGCATTTAACCAGAGTCCCAACCTTCAGATGACGTCCCCAAATCCTGACGTATATCCACCTAACTAGACTTTCAAGCAGCCTCGTCACCCACGTGCAAACGCGTAGGTGTACACGCGACGTACAAGGTGTCGCAGCTAAACGGTCAACAAACTGGTCAGCTGCTGAGGATAAATGAACGAAATTTCGGCACTTGTAACACCATGCTCCTCGACACGGACTATCGTGGTTCATACACACGTCTACAAGCGCGGGCAAACGGTGTCCGCGTGTTTACACGTTGCTACGTCTCTCCCATGAGAGATCGTCAAGTAGTAGAGGCCGTTAATTAAGCGATTACCTTGTTGCGTGATGTTCGCTCCAGCGTGAAATATCGCGCAGCATCGATCCTGTATTTTGCACGAATCAAGAAATATTTCGTGTTGGGAAATATTTGGGTCTGCTGCACCTTGTGAAAGGATTAAAGTTAAATTGCGGAATCTTGACATTTTACGAAAGTCACTCGTTACTGTGATTTGCTTGTTAATTAATTACGAGTTGAGTTATTTGATACAGGGTTCAAACATCTACATCTGTTATGCAATTATTTTAGCTCAATAAATGTAATCATTTTTTTACTTTATGATTTGTAATATTTTACTTCTGACTTGTCAGTCATTTCGATACTCGAAAACGTCATTTAATTCGAAAGTTTGAAAGCCACTTATTTCTGAATTGTCAGTCATTTTGACATATGTATCCTAAAATTATTCTGAACGTATCATGATTCTTTAAAAGCCACTTTGTGTTTCTGACTCGTTGTCAATCATTTCGACATACTAATTCCGCAATCATTCAAAACCCATCAAGATTAAAATGCAGAATTTAAAAGACAGCTCATATATTTGACTTATTGTCAGTCATTTTGATGTATTCTAAAATTATTCCTATCATTTAATCACAAAATGACACTTTGTACTAATTTTCAATTTGACATATTTATTTTAGTATTTCAAACAATTTGCTTCTAAAAAAAGGGTCGGAAATGCAGTTACCGAATACCGACGTTCGAAATGTATTCGGCATCATCTCTCGTACGATTCGAAAGCGAGATACAAAGATTGAAAGTGTTCCTGGGGATACAAACGTGTACCCAAGAGAAAGATACGTGTAATCATGCAGGTGTACAAACGAAAAAGGAAATCATGAAAAGTATTCGCACCTTCCCTGGGGCCGGCCCTCAATGGTGTGGTATCGTCTTTTGGACTGATGAACTTTTTCAAGAAATTCCACGCGAACCGAAAGAATTCAACCGCTCGATCCCTTGTAACTGCATATCTGATGTGGCTCATTAAAATTGCACGATGCCTACAATTACATGAACGAGAAATGGCGGGAAAGTACACGAAACATCGTTGTTGATGGCTGCTGTAATAATTCTTTCGGGGTGTAATTGTTAATAGTTGTATGACCATGCTACCTGTTAATACAAAATGTCTGATGCATTTCCGTTTCAGAATAATTTTCTCTTTCGTTGATGATATACTTTTGCGGAGTTTCTTTAAAAATGTGAGGTTAGAGGTCGACAACTTTAGGACATCATAAAAGTATTAGAATAATAATATTCTTTTACGGAGTTTCTTTAAAAATGTGAGGTTAGCGGTAGATAACTTTAGAACATTATAAAAGTATTAGAATAATAATATTCTTTTACGGAGTTTCTTTAAAAATGTGAGGTTAGAGGTAGATAACTTTAGGACATTATGAAAGTATTAGAATAATAATATTCTTTTACGGAGTTTCTTTAAAAATGTGAGGTTAGAGGTCGACAACTTTAGGACATCATAAAAGTATTAGAATAATAATATTCTTTTACGGAGTTTCTTTAAAAATGTGAGGTTAGAGGTAAACAACTTTAGGACATCACAACAGTATTAGAATATTTCTATATTTCGTCGTACAAAAATTATAAAATTTGTTTACAAACCTAACCTAAAATTTATCATCGTCATTAAAATAATTTTCAGACGATCTGTTCTCACAGAAGTCTCAGAATTTCTCGTAAATTTAATATAAAAATATAAGTACCGTTTATTAAAGTGTAGAGCTAATACCATTAATTTCAAGAGCATCGTCCTTCTTCCCGCTTTCATTAGCGCACAATTGCTATAATCACGATTAGAAATAAAAAAGAAAAGTCGGAGTATCACTTCGGAATAGCTCGATGTCCAGTGATTAAACGGTGTACGCGACATTACGGCTTTATTAGCGGCTAACGGTTGCCGCCCGAGGAACGTGTTTGCGTTGAACGAGGGATTTTTATCTCGACGGGTCAGTGCAATTTTAATAAGAAAATGCAACGTGGGGCAGGGAAAGGAAGGACCGCGGGTGAGGGGGGAAGAATCGTTAATAATTTACCGCGGCATCGGCTTTATACCGCGAATTCACCGTGGTCGCAGACGCCGAACTCTCGCGTCGAAAACGAACCCGAGGTAAGAACGCGCCACGCCCACGATTTCTCATCTTTTACGCGTCTCATTCCGTGAACTTGGCATTTACAGTGTCGGACATGGCGGGATTTACTAGGGAAAATGGCGGTACCGTGAAAAAATGATCCATTCGGGATTTATCGATTTGGGAATTTGGAGTTTTGGAAGTTTTAAGAGTTGGAAATTTGCAAATTTAGTAATTTGGGGAGTTGGGGGTTTAGGAATTTGGGCAACTAGGGATTTAGGGATTTAGTAATTTGGGGAGTTGGGTGTTTAGAAATTTGCGGATCTAGGGATTCGGGGATTTAATAATTTAGGGATTTAGCAATTTGGGGAATTAACAATTTAGGGGTTTGGGGATTTAAGGGCTTAGACACTCAGAAATATAAAAACTTCAGTATTCAAAAACTTAGAAATTCAAGCTTTCAAAACTCTCCAAATCTGAAATTTCTTAAATTCTTAAACCTCGCCGACAAAAACTAAAAAATCCACCGATTAAAAAATTAGGAAGCTCAATGAATTTGCCAACTTGAAAATGAAAAAACTAAAAATCATAACAATCAAAAAACTTGATGGCATAAAAAAGAAAAAATGAAAAATTGCACCAATGCAAAGACTTGAATATTTGAAAATCTGTGTAGTTCGATAATCAATGCACAGTTAAGAATTATATAGCGTCCATATCCCCGTGTTTATAACGGCGCCGGCGGTTTTACACGCCGTTTGAATTTTTGTCCCAGGTGGTTCGAGCACGCTTTATGAGCGCATCGTAAAATGATTAACAGGAGCGTGCGGGAAAAATAATTATCCTCTAGTTGGTACCCGTCTGTTAACGCTGTGTAGCCGGCTGCGAGCCGAACGGGCCTTGAACGAAGGATCTCGAGTTACGTGGAAAGTTTGACGTTAATGAATAGTGGTAAACCGATCCAGAAATAATGATCCTCGAAATAGTCCGCACGTCCGGTTACCTTACGCTACTTTCCATCTTTTCTAACGGGAATCGCTTGTTTTCAGGTATACCGAACCGCGTCCCTTAGTTATTCTTCGCCTCGGCTATTTCTTCCTTTTTTCACCGCCTGTTCCCTCTTTTCTCGACACCCGACCCACCACTACCGTTTTGCCCATGTGTTTTCAGTTAACGGCCCCGATCGTGATTTTAAGATAACAGCCCGTCGATGAGGTTACGTATTAGTTAACTACACTTTTTCAACGAGTCACTCCCATTAATGGGATTTCGCGCAAAAACCGTTTTCAACTTGTACTGCCCCCTTGTTCTTCAATTTAACTTTCGGACTGTGATGCTATCTGATCGCGATTCGGGACGGTTACCGCGAACGAATTTTCTAAATGTTCCGTTGAAACATTGTTTTCTTCAGTCGTTAACTTCTTTCGTGATTCGTAACTTTTTCGTTCCTAACATTTTACCAATTGACATAGAATCACATATACAATTTTTGAATATTCTTCATTTATTTATTCTTTATGTGATGTCTATTTAAGATTATAGTATTAGTATTTCATTTAAGATTATGGCTTGAAGTATTTAATTTGAGGTTGGAATCTAAAGTGTTCATTTTTAGGTTAGAATTTAAGGTATTAAATTGAGGTTATGATGTAAAATATTTAATTTGAGGTTAGAGTTTAAGATGTTCATATAAGGTTATAATTTAGGGTATTAATTTAATGCATTTATTTAAGATTTTCATTTAAGCTATTAATTTAATGCATTTATCTAAGATTTTCATTTAAGCTATTAATTTAATACATTTATTTAAGATTTTCATTTAAGCTATTAATTTAATACATTTATTTAAGATTTTCATTTAAGCTATTAATTTAATGCATTTATTTAAGATTTTCATTTAAGCTATTAATTTAATGCATTTATTTAAGATTTTCATTTAAGCTATTAATTTAATGCATTTATTTAAGATTTTCATTTAAGCCATTAATTTAATGCATTTATTTAATGTTACAATGTACATATTCATTTAAAATATTAATTATAAATTTGAAGTAATTGTAGATATTTTACATTTATCAATAACAAACTTTGATAACACACAAATAATAACATCAAGTACACCATACATTTCAACTAATAATTTCTAGAGCGAACAAAATCAGTATATCCTTAACCCATCACTACCAGTACCCATCACTACCCATAACTTTTCTCTAAACGACACATAATGATGTAGCTCAGAAATTATAACCCTGCTGTCATCCAAACGGGATCTTATTCCGCACATTTAGAGATAAATAAAGAACAAGAAACTTGCCGCATTCCATGGTAGATATACCGTCCGCGGGGGATCGTTTCCCGCGAATCGAGCCTATCGATTCTCTCGCGGTCGCGCGGAACAGGCGTGGTTGTCCCGCGAAGAAAGATATCCATGGAAGCCACCGTGGATCATGGTCGAAGGTGTTCGCGACCACGGTGGTTGCGGTCGCGTCCGTGGCGTACGCCACAGGCCCTTTCACGCCGCGATAATGGATGAGCTTGAGTTCTTAATGATTTTTTTCGTCGTCGGTCATTGAGTAATGATCGCGCGTACGAGATAACGCCGAACAACCCGGCACAGGAGATTGAAAGGGGGTGCACGGGGGGCGCCAGGGAAAAGAGAAAACGCGTTAAGACGAGACGCTCCGGGCGCCCGTACGAACGGAACCAGCCTCGTATCGCGACCAGAGATTCGCTTTGTCGGGTTTATTTCCGGAAATGAGCCGGCCTGTGATCCTTCCGCGGCACAAAGCCTTCAAAATGGATCCGACGCTTTGACGCAGCTGGTATTTTTAGAGAATGTCGTTTATGAACCTCCTGCTTGGCTAATTACTTCGCCGCTCGTGTCTGTTGCTTTGTGTTGTTTTTTTCAGACGGTACATTTAATAGGTTTAGTTGTTGCAGTCTGTTCCCGGATAAGGTTGAAGGTGTGCTGGTCCTTTGAAATGCTTCCATCATTCAGGGGTGGAAATTAATGGGGGTATTAGCGACGAAATTGAATTTTCGACGACTATTTGTCTGTCAAAGTATTTATTGATTAAGTATCGTTACTTTGTGGATGCTGGGCACTTTGACATTGAAATATTAGATCTACTTTGAAATTGAAAGTGGAGTTCTACTCTGAAATTGAAATGTTCTACTTTGAAACTTGGTAAATGTGGAAAAGTTAACAATTTTTAGAAACTTGCATGTTCAGGTGTTTCAGAACATGTGGACTTATGTCCTGCAAATTTGAAAACAAATTTATAAACTGTAATATCTGAAAGTTTGTATGTTTCCAAACTTCTATCTGCCATTACAGTACCCAATAGGTTCAACAATTACACCAGTGTTCCTCTTCTTATATAACCATTTTTCCCACCAACTGCTGTCTCTCCCTTGCATCCTCCATCTTAGATGCATCTGAAACTCCTGATCCCTAGACCGAAAAAATCTAAAAGTTACAACATTTGCTACCCGTAGTTTAAACTCAGAGGTGACTTCGTGAAATACAAACCAAGAAGAAGGAAAGAAGTCAAACAATACAAGTTAAATCGTCAGAATAACAAGTACTGTAAGAACAACAAATACTGAAAGATCGACGCCTCAGGCTAAGTTATTTCCGCAGATTCTTTGTTACATGCTCGCGTAACATTGGGTTAATTAATAGTCGCGAAACTATGCGACAAGTCCTCTCTGCGGCGACCTTAAAGCACCATCGATATGAGGATTTTATCTTGGAGTTATGCTAGTCTTTTTGTCTGAGGTGTCCCTTTTGTCCGCGTTCGCTCGAGGAATCGCCAGCCTCGCTTTATGAAGCTGCTATCTTAATGAATCACAGGAAATTACAACCGCCGGCTATTTTACCACAGATGTCCGTGATCATGATTCTTTTGCAAATTTTTCTTGTTTCTGTATATTTATCAAGTTCACACCTATCCGCGATGAAATAAGAACAGGAAGATTTACTTGACATTAATCTCTTTTAATCAACGTAACTGTTTCCTGATATATGACATTCCTTGGATCATTACAACTATGTATGCAATAATTTTGATCCAATAATTCATACATTTTGTTTGAAATTATTTTCAACTTTCAAACCTTCATATCGTTTCATCAATTTTGAAAGAAAATACATTTTTGAACTTTGAGCGAGAATTATGGTAACCCCCTTAATGCACGATTTTAACTGTTTGAACCTCCAAGAAGCGTGCATTAATCGAGATCCAACCACGTGCGCCTCTCTCATAAGTTGTCCGTTCGTTAAGCCGATCAGAGTACAATACAAGCGTATCTAACATAAACGTATACATTTTTTCTAACATTAAAAACTGAAATCACCTCAAGTTTTTATAAGGAAATCATTTTCTACATAAGGGAATGGAAGACAGGAAATGAATGTACATCAGTTAATGAAAGTTCATCGACGTCCGCCTCGTCGACTCGATTGTTGTAATAAGATGGACAACGGCACTCGATCCGTGTACATTGCATATGCATTAATCGGTATCACACCGGGTCCGATTAATATTTTATGTTAATGGCGTTCGATTATCATGGAGTATTATACGCGGTATCGGTGACCGACGGCGTTTTGTCATTATTATTAATTATGTCACGGGGTGTCTATCGTGAGAATGCAAAGTAACTTCCTATCGTAAACACGTCGATGATAATTATTACTTGGCCGGCTAGGACCCCGAGGCCGATGATTACCAGCGTGGAAGTCTCGTTGAGGATATCGATAAATTAATCGCGCGTACTCTCGCGTATATCAATTAAACGTATGATGAATCATTAATTTCCGGAACCCCTCCTCCTTTCTTCCAAGCCTTCTGCCTACTTTCTTATTTTCGTTCGCTCGCAAAAATCATTAAGCTCTAAACTATCTCGAATCTGTGTCGAGTCAGAATTGGTTTCTGGGAGCATGTGCGATCACTGTAGCACCGATTTAAATTTATAATAGATGTTTGGATAGCCGTACATAACTTTATATCCTACTTTAATTAATACAAATTTTTAATCTCGTGCCAGGTGATGTACACGTTTTTTGTACATATATTTGTTTCACTGATGTTAAGTATGTAAGAGAAAATGGCGCCTCACAGGTCTGTTTACTACACTGCTTCAAATAGAAAATGAAGATGGTCGAACTCTACGGAAAAACAAATTAATTATCTCCTTTTGAAAATACTTCACTAAAAATTTTAAATGTGGCAGATATAGTTTATGGTTTTACTGAAAAGAGATGATTATACATATAGAGATACGTAACGCGCATGCGCCGTGCATATGCGCATGCGTCGTACGCTCTTACTATGCGCACGCATATTGTTGCCTTATGTCACTCAACAATTTATTCATTTTTCTTCAACAACAGCAATAATTGAAACTATAATTATAACTGAACCAAAAATGGAATTTAAGCAAGAGAATATGGCCAATCAAAATGCGTCGAATATTATTTTTAAAAATTTGGTAGGGTCATAGAGGTCAGTCCCGTTGATTGGTCATTGAGATAAAGATTCATGACGATCACCAGAGTTTTCGTTTTCTCGATGCGATCCTTTTACGAAGGGTCTCAAACGTCCGATCGCGACATTCAATTACTTCGGCTGACAATTATCGACGAGACGGTCCAGCAACGTTCGATTCGACGCCGGACAAGAATTCAATTTGTATACGTTTTTGAACGCGGTTCCCTTTCGCGCAGAGACGCACGACAGGCTTTACGATTTCTTGATGGTGCTTTTTGACGGCCAGCGTCACGCTGTATCCCCGTGAAAAAGAGGATAACCCCGGCGAGGATATCCGCTGATTGGACATTGAAGTCCCCTCGTCGCGCGATGCAACTTCACGCCCACGTCGAGCTGTTCGACGCGTGGACAAAGCGTCGCGCGATGCGGACGGAATCGCGCATCTCCTTTTGCGTTCGTTCAGGATGATTCGCGATACGTGCTGAAAAAATGGAGCGCGACAACAAAAATCGCGTGTGGTGTCAATGATGACAGTTTGGAATTATAAACTTCCATTTTTAAAACTTCTCGCAGAGAAATCGAGAAATTTCTGAGCATGGAGCCTATTGCTGAAAGTCAAGGTAAAAAATTAAGCTGGTACCTTAAGCAAAATGATACAAGAATAGGATCTTACCAGTCATACAAGTGGACTATAGAAATGCTTGAAGTTATAAATTTGTAATTTTATTATTAAGAGTTCTTTGGTATCGACATCAAGTCACGCCTGGATGCCATTCACATATCTGCCTCTATGAAACGTCATCCATCTTGTTGTTCAGTCAGCACGACTAATAAATCTTATAATAAATACTATAGACACTACACAATATGACATTAAACGTTAATTCTTGCTTAACGAAGTCAAATTTATTCACGACGCATTGCATTATAAGAACTAGCAAGATAATTTTAACAGCGATTACTATTGTAACAACTCGAATACAGATCACACAATGGAGACAACAAAAATACCGTTGCCACGTCTCTGCGATTCAGATTCCTGAATACCCAGAAGTCCAGATTCAAGCCAGAAAGACTGGAAAAGGCTTTCTCTTTCTTGACTGCTGAATCGGAATTTATTCAAGGATTAACGTCCATCTAGACTACTCTTTAACCAGTCGTACTTTTCTATTCATCCGGGGATATCGCGATTGTAATTCAAAGTCGTGAATTAAAGGGGACACTCGGCGTGTCTGGTGCACGCGATTCAATGTCCCAATCAACGAGCAACCGGTTCATTCTTTCAGTCTAATGTACTCGCACTGTCCAGCCGTTCGCTAATAAAGCACTCGGTGAAAGTTTCCCGCGTGATCCGCTTCTGTGCGATGCTAGTAACTTTAGTGACCCGATATTTACATGTCGGGCGATTTTACCATAATCCTACACGTGGATAGAAGTTGGGTTGGGCTTAAGAACCTTGAAGAAAGATCTATAGGAGTTAGCGGCACTTAGGTTTAGATGTGATAGTTCCACATTCTAGGTCCAAATTCAAGTCCTAGGTCTAGGACCTTAGGTCTAAGTTTTAAGTCTAGGTCTAAATTCTAGCTGTAGGTCCAGATACTAGTCCTGAAACTAAATATTGGGACTTGGGCCTAAGTGTTAGGAGCTAGGTCCAGATTGTGATCCTTGATCTAAAGTCTCAGCCCTGAGTCTAGATCCTAATTCTAAGTCCTAGGTCAAAGTATCAGAACCTAGGTCTAGGTCTTAGACTAAGTGAAATTGTCCATTTGGAGCTAGTAAAAAACATACACTAAAGGAACCCATACCCATCCTTGATGCATGTGGACATTCTCACACCTACTCCTAAAGTTACACCTATATCAGACTAAAAGAGTGTGCATCTCGACAAAGATAGACCTAAAAACAACCTAATCCTAGAAAAAACCTGTAACTACAGAAAATATCTCTTCTCCTATACAAAATCAGAAGCTTCTGAAAAAGTCCACATAGCTTGGGTGTACAAAGAGAACCACGTTCCTGCAGAGAAATCGCCAATCAGCAACGGTTCAAACACTGGCTCTCGGCCGAGGATGCAGAGCAATTAGCGAACAATCGGGCAAACGCAGGAGCTTTCACGGTACAACGTTGGCTTCGTCCAAAGAAAGTTGCCGGCAACGATATTCGCGTCAGGTCCAAAGCGTCGGGAACGTGACGCGGAACGTTGCCCGTTGGATATTCGAGTGGCGTGTCGTTGCGACGGCGATAAATTTCGCGGTTCGACCGTGCAAGCGGAACGGGCAGCGTAATCACAATAGCGGCGAGTTTAAGCGGTTACAGGCCAACGCGAAGTCCGGTGCACGCGCGACGCTTTGTGCGAACTGCTGCGACGACTATTCCCTTACGAAGCGACGGGACCCGTTGCGGTCCAGACGTGCGGTCACAATAGACACGTTGTTGCACCGCCTTCCGCGTGCTGGACAATAAGACGACATAAAGGAGCGGATTAACGATATTCCGCGAAAGCGGACCGGATATGGGGGTGGCAGGAGAAGTCGCTTGGATCATGCTTCTTTCTTGGCAACTAGGCGTTCGGTAATTAGACCTCGACGTTAAGTGGACGATTGTTCGATTGTTGCTTCGGTAACAATCGTGAGCATGGACATGTTTGGATTAGGCAAGTTCTTGCCTGGGTGCCTTTGTCCGAACATGTACGAGAGAGATACTGCTACGTGGGTCTCTTTGTCAATTCCAGCTACTTGTCTCGGTAATTATGGACCTACTTTTATGGTCACTTAATTGGCTAGTTTGGTTACCTACTTGTTTAGGTATTTAGATGTTTAGCTACTTGGTCACTTGCCTACTTGTCTGGCTTGTTAAACGATTTTTTAGCTACTTGTGTAGCAATTTGTCTAGCTACTTGCCTAGCTACTTGCTTAGGTACTTGCCTGGGTATTAGTTTAAGCTACTTGTTTAGGTGTTTAGCTACTTGATTATCTACTTTTATGACCACTTAATTGGTTAGTTTGGTTACCTACTAATTTAAGTACTTAGATGTTTAGCTATTTGGTCACTTGCCTACTTGTCTGGCTTTTTAGCTACTTATCTAGCAATTTGTCTAGCTATTTGCCTAGCTACTTGCTTAGGTACTTGCCTGGCTACTAGTTTAAGCTACTTGTGTAGGTATTTAGCTACTTGATTATCTACCTGCCAATTTGTCTACTTGTCCAGTGATTTACTTAGCTACTAATTTGCTTATCTATTTATCTATCTGCTTCCTTGAATATTAATTTGTTTACCAGGTCAACTATTTTGAAGTTTAAACGAGTCTGAATGTTTCAGAATATTTTTAAAGTAATCTATACATAACAATTGATATAATGTCGCATGACGTGTATCACATACGACATACTCTCCTACATGGAACTATAAGAATAATTTTGTGTCCAGCACTTCACGGTCACGTCAAGTGTGAAAAGCTGAACAAAGAATTGAACGAGTACTGTATAAATATCAGATTGGCGTTCTCCGACTCCATCAGGGACCACCGTGCAAGAAGAAGGTCCAGACGCATTGTTCCGAGGCGTTATTACCATCCGTGCCGAATGTCGGAATGATTCAGTAGAAGCGAAATTCATAATAAATAATACCGATATTAAAATGTCGGAGAACACCGCGGCGTCATTATTAACTTGAGTATCGATCGACGCGTTGGCTACAACGATCGCGAAAGATAAGGTTCCTTTCTTTCGTTGATTCGTTCGTGGAAGGACCCTCGTAAGATCCTTAGAAGTTCTAAAGAAGCCCGACTCGAGCAAGGCTATTCCATGGCGGCGATGGTGTGGGTCAGCCACCGATGGTGGCTCGGACAGCCCGAAATCTCGATTCCTCTATGTCAAGCCGCACAGTCGGGGTTAACGTGGCGACCTGCTGCCACCTTTCTTCGGCTTTATTAATACTCGGTAGGTGGCCGGCATGACAATAATCGTCCGTGATTACCGCGGACGACCGCGGGAATAATGCCATATTAAAATGATATATAGCGGGAAAGGGTTATTCCGTACCGCAACCCCTTGCGAAATGAACCGAGGACAATCGCGTCTGCGGAAAATTAAATCGCGGAATTTATTCCTCGGTTCAAGTACACTGGTCTGTGTACAGGTAACCTGGAGAAAATTGCGGGGTTGCTAATTCGCTGATTTTGAAATTCATTAACTTTCAAACTTGGATTTTTTTATACTCCTGATGTTCCCAAATTGGAAGTGAGATTGTGGAGATTGAATCTTGAGAACACGTAATTAGAAGCCAGATTGTATGCAAAATGTGAGTACAGAAGAAAAGAAATTACTCGTTAAAAATAAATGGAAAAGACTTGACAAAGGAAAGTACGTGAAAGCATGCATCGATAGAAACATTAGAAACTCGGTAAAGTGAAACCGTTAGAAAGGTTTTTTGTTGGCGCGTATCCGTTATTAGTATGCAAAAAACATGAAAGAGCTACCGCGCAGGATAAGAAAGGATAAAGAAGATGAAGAAGAAGAAGCTGCCGCGAGATGCAACCTCGAAGGTGAGCCGAGGCGGGCATGAAAGGGGAAGCGCGGTAGTAAAAACGCGCAGGTGGGAGGATTAGTTCGTTGGTCGAAATGGCCGGCGCCGTTGAATGCATTTGGATTTCGTCCAGACGTAATACTCGCGTTCTCGTGCAATGCCCATCCGTCCATACACTACCGTCGGCCCATCCATCCATCCATCCTTTCCATCCATATCCCCGCTCGCGGCTCATTCGTACTTTGCCAAGCAATCCTCATTCCCATTTATCACCTCTTCCACGGCCCTTTTCCTTTTCTATCTGTCTGCTCGGTCTTCCTCCGTTCTCCTTATGCGTGTCTCTCTTCTTTTTCTTTTTTTTTCGCCGAAACCCTTCGACTCCAATTGGTTTCTTTCCCGGGCTCTCCCTTTCTTCCTCGTCTTCATCCACCGTCGGACCACAGCGTCTCTCTCTCTTTCATCGAGTTCCATCTCGATCGGACTCCGCGTGTTTTCTTGTTTCTCCACGGCTACCTCGAAGGGTCGGCCAAGAACGGAGATCCTGAAAGCGGCCCTTTCTCGCTCGACAAGTAGGCAAAAGCACGCCCGAAACGCCCCGGCCCTAATAGACGCTCCCTTGCACACGCTTTATTACACCAACAACAGACGGCAGACGAACTGAACACACTCGCGGACTCTCACAGCTTGTGTATCTTTCCTGGAACCTGCTCTGATAGTCGCGATTCGATCCGTTTAATGGCGCCCTTTCAATGCGAACTGCCGTTTCTATGGGGGGAGACCCTTCGATCGAACGCCGGCCACCGTTGTTAAACAATAAGTTAATTGATCTTCTCCAGGGATTACGGCTTCGGAGTTAGTGGCTGGGATTTCTTAGTCTGGAAATCTTTAATTACAAAATTCTGTTACTAGATTTTTATATTCCAAATCTTCTAGTTCTCAAGGAACTGAATTTCTGAATTCTCAAATTAACAAATTCACGAGTTTCTGTATTCTCAAACTTTTTATTTCCTAATTCCATGCTTTCAAATTCCCTGCTCGCAAATTTCCTGCTACTAAATTCCCTACTTCCAAGTTCACTAGATTTCTATATTTCCAAATTTCTAAATACGCAAGTTGTCAAATTTTCGAATTTTCATATTTCTAAATTCCCCAAATTCTCAAATTTTCAAATTTCTAAGTTTCAAATTCCCCAAATTCTCCGAATTCCCCAAATTCCCAATTTCCCAAATTTCCCAAATTCTCCTAATTTACAAATTTTCGAATTCCCCAAATTCCCATAATTCTCCTAACTTCCCAAATTCCCCGAATTCCCCAAATCCCCCAAAATCCCCAACTTCCCATGTTCTCTATTTCCAAATTTCCTATTCCGAAATTCCCTACTTCCTAATTTCCTGGTTCCAAATTCCCTGTTTCCAAGTTCCCTATGACTAGATTTCTGTACTCCCCAATTCCTAAATCCCTAAATCCTGAAATTTCCAAATCTCAAGTTCCCAATCCCCAAGTTCTCAAACATCCGAACTTCCCATCCAAAGCCATTGATTCATGCCTGCCACGAATGATTGACGCTACCAGTAAATCTACACTAGCCATCCCATCACATTCGAAAATCCTAGTTACGCCACTGGTAATAATACTCGTATTTATACCTCTCACGAGGCTAAGATGAACGCGCTGACCGACAGGTCGGTCGAAGGGAAACACCACGCCACGCTGCTAATGAATCCGATTGTTCCCGGTGAATCGAATTGTTAATGAATTATATATCGTTGCTCACACCTTCTTTCTCCCTTGAAACGATCTATGGTCCCTTAGCCTGAGATTTCACGGGTTACCATCGACCGGTATCCATCTCTGTCGGCTCTCCTTCTATTTTCCCTCGGTCCAGACTGATCGTTCCTCGCCGTTGGTCTACCTTCGTTTCTATCTCCACGTCGTTTCGAGACAATCGACGGAAAGAGAGCCAGCTTCGTAAATAATACTCGGTCTATCATTGATTCGTAGCTCGTTTAGATTCGAATCTCGGTTCGATGATCCTGAAGGGATCTTGTAGGTGTTGCGAGACGAGCGTAGGCCGATCGATCCTGTTAGAACGAACGTTTGACCAATTATCAATTTTTAAGCAGTTTCTTGGACGGATTATGGAAATCAACGTTGCCCAACTTTCCTCCTGCTGAGGAAGAATTTCGAGTTTTATACTGTCGTAAATCTTGCGTAATCCAGCGTATCCATGGGCGGAAAGACTCGCAGTTTCTTTTGGATTCTTCGAAGGGCTGAAATCTTCTTAGGGACTTTTGAAGAAATAACTGTTCTCTTGATCATATTATTCTCGGGCAGCAGCCATTTTTTCTGTTCCACTTTATGTTCATGTATGAAAACTGGTGTCAGATATTGAAGCTATGGTTCATTTTTTTTTACCAATACCAGGTAGAGGTCCATTTAAAAACAAAAAATTAATTCTTATTATTAAACGTGGAAATTAATTCTTATTATTAAACATACATCTAGACTCAAATTTTCTGCACGAAATAAATTTGATACACCTAGTTATAATAGTCAGATGTGCTCATGTTAGGTCACCAGAGACAACACGAACAGTATGTAACGAAGGGTTGCTATCAATAGTGACTATTAAACGTTGAAAGTCAACAGTAAGAAGATTGTTCATTAAAAAGAAGCAACAAAGGTGTTCGAGGTGCAACAGTCCATACCGGGTCTAGTAATTTCGTCGAGATGCAGCCTAAACGTTTCTCAAGAACGTTTACTCCTAAAGGATTAATAACACAGCCGCGGCGGCGGGTCATTATCCTTCTCCCTGTCCATATCCAGCATTCGTCAGCCACTGCTTCCACGTAAGAACGCATTGCGTCCAGAAAGGGATGCCTTTCCGACGAAACCGGCCCGTGAAATCGACACGTCCCGAAAGATTCATCCGGAACGTGGGTATTTCCGCTCGTTCATAACGAGCCAATCTGCAGCCAGAGGCGTTTCTCTTCGTTACCGTGAGAAACTCTTCCGCTTCGAGCCTATGACACGCGCTCGCAGCCATGAACCGGCTGAACGTTGCTCGTCGTGGCTCCTGTCAGCAACGCTAATTATATTTCTTGTCGATTGTCATGGAACGCTGGAAACACGAGAAAAGATGAACGGGAACGTCGATGCGTAGCCTCTGGCTGGAGTTTGTTACGAATTGAGACGTGAAGGGGTTGAAGTTTCCTGTCGCAAAGGTGAAGCGCAGATAAATTATAATTAGGCTTATGAGTTGACCGTGACTTTTTAATTATAAACACATGCTGAAAATATGTTACTTAACGACTATGTGCGTTTGATGAATACAGGATCGTATATCTGATATTTGATATTTTGGAAAGTAAGAGATGTGTCAGAGGTTTTTCATGAATTGGAGAACTTGGGACGTTGGAAGTAAATGTGAATTTTTGTTTGAATTTGAAAACTTGAAAATTGTAGGACTTCATATTATTAGACATCTAAGTTTATGTTGTACTTCCGTACTCGTAAATACTGCATACCCAATAATAAATTCTAAGCTACATATGTACCTCCTTCATTAAATTACTTCAACAATTTCAAAGTTCTCCGCTATCAATTTCAAGTACAAAAACTAAAACCAAAAATAGTACATAGTACAATTTGAACAAATAACATTCCACATACGCAGAACATCCAGCATAGAAATTCCCTATCCTTAAAAAGTTACCGAGTCTACATATTTTAGTTTATTTCCCGTTTAATTTCAAACCAAGACACATCAGTCTCATGTTACCGAACAATTAAATGGATCAAGAGAATTCCTGGTTGCAGAAACAATTCCATGCGATTACTGACTCGAAGTTTTACTACCGCAAGTGCACAAACACGATTCTTTTACGAGTCCGTAACGCAATGCACGTTTCGAAAGCAGCACGCCTGTAAATTCCTGAAAGTCGCGTAGCGTGGACCATTAACGGAGAAGCTTAAGGTCGCGATAAAATGGCGGAATCGAGGATTAAAGCGCTAAGGTTGCTCCGAGAGTAGCTGGGTTAAACGAGAGAAGGTTGCGTTCCTTCTAACGAAAGACCTCCGTGCAACCGCTTGCACGACTACTTTATAATTAAAGAAACGGTAAATCGATAGAGAATCGAGATACGGTGTATCCCTTTGTTCCCGTACGATCGACAGACAATGAACTCGAACGTTGTCCGTTTAGAATCGGATGCAACTGTGTCGTTCTAGATGGTAAAATAATACTTGTGGTATGTTCGTGAATTTTTTAAATGATGTTGATCATTTTTGTTCATATTTACTTGTATGATACGTGAGAATTCTGTCTTATTCTTTATGTTACGCGTTTGTATATAAAATTGTATACTTCGTATTACGTACATGTGTGGACAGTGGACTTCATATTTCATATGTATATGTGTAGAAAATAGTATACTTCATATTTCATGTGTATATGTGTAGAAAATTGTATACTTCATATTTCATATGTATATGTGTAGAAAATTGTATACTTCATATTTCATATGCATATGTGTAGAAAGTGGTATACCTCATATTCCATATGTATATGTATATCTATAGAAAGTGGTATACTTCATATTCTATATGTATATGTACATAAAGTGGTATACTTCATATTCCATATGTATATGTATAGAAAGTGGTATACCTCATATTCCATATGTGTACATATGTATATAAAATGATATACCTCATATTACATACATGTGTGGACAGTGGTATACTTCATATTTCATATGTATATGTGTAGAAAATAGTATACTTCATATTTCATATGTATATGTGTAGAAAATTGTATACTTCATATTCCATATGTATATGTATATCTATAGAAAGTGGTATACTTCATACACCACATTTCTCCCACAATTAAAAATAAAAGACCAAACATAACACACGACAGTGAACATTCGCATTCACAATGGTACCTGCTCCCTAATAAGCATCACACAGTCAGACACCATAAGTCAACCCGTGTTATCGGTGTCGAAGAAAAAGCGAACATTTTAAATATCGTGCATTCATATATGCGCGAGAACAACGTGGTACACGAGCAGATTCCAGTTACAATGCAATAATTCACGCCCACATTGCAACGACCTCTAACGAAGAAACTTACGACATAATCAAACTGGAGTGCATCGAGAGTTATTCGACGCACGTAATTGAAACGCGGTCTATTCGCGGTGGGAAGAAAAAAATGGCGGGTTGCACGAAGAAAAGCGACTCAATAAAGTACGATTGACCAGGTAACCACGGTACAATCGTAAATAAGTCACTAAACATGGAACGAATTACGAGAGGAACCTTCTCGCGGGATCTTAAAATACGTCCTCGAATTAAGTTATTTCCACTAATCGGCTTCCGAGCAACGTATGAAATATACACGATCGTAAAGTCGAACTTCATTTCGGATTCTTTCATTCCTTCCACCCTCGGGATATCGCTTTCTTTATTGTTCCTTCGGGTTGACCGTGTTTCCTCACCTTTTACGACTGACCGGTCGTGCGACAACAACAACGAAGTTAACAGTCGAGAATGAACTTGAACGTCGACTACCAAACGGAGACTCCGGATTTTATGGCCGTTCTAAGCCGATTTTAGGCCTTAAGCCGGGATTAGGTAGGTCGAGAGGCAGAAAGTCAAGGATCCTCTTCGCGTGACATCCTTGAACCACCGGGGTCCGTCGATGAGCGATTTCTTATTAAACGCTACTTTACGGGGCCCTGTTTCGACGACCATGAAAGCAGGATACGATTTATTCCAATCGAGAACTTTATATTTCCTGTAGACGCGATTAATTTCAAGGACACGCCAGGCCTCCCTTTTATTACCCAGCATTAGGTTTTAATTGACATTATATTACGGGAACGCTAATAAATATGTGGAAGTAAACAAGGGCCCATTAAGAGGCCCGATAAAACCCCCCCTTTTATCAATTCCTCCTTTTTAATGGAAGCGACCCGTTGTATTTCACGTGTCCATTTAGCCGATTGCCGCGTCGATCGCGAGATTTACGACGCTCACGGTTACGTTCGCAATTTATGCATCCCACGGGAATTCGCGTTTTCGTATGGTGTTTCGTCAGCCGGAAGAATGGGGATTCTCCAACTTCAAGATATGCTTACCTTGCATAAATCTTCGAATCACTTTTTTATAAAGCATGGTTCTTATATCAGGTTTTCGCACAATTCATAGATGATTATAGACAATTTTTTATTATAGACTTTTGATAGACTTTCTTATAGACTTTTAATCATAAACATACATTTTTTTGTAATGCGATGCATAAATTCTTTGTAACATAATAAAATATTTCTTCTACAAATATGTATATTTTTTTTAATATAGTGTCGTACATTTTCTGTAATATAATAATGTAACATACAGTAGTAAGACTGTAAATATTTTTTCAAAAATTATGTACGTCGAATAACAGGAAATATAAAAAAATATGAAATAGGAAAATTAATACTGAATCATCAAATTATTCCTTTACTCAAACTTACAATAAAAATTTGTTAGAACCGTGAGCAACTTAAATTCTTGTACCAATTTATCAATTTACCATTTATCTTGAAATTCAGAACAAAAAATCCCCTCTTCCTTGAATTCAAAATTTTTAAAAAACATCAAAATTTAAAAACTGACTCCAATTTAGTATGAGAGGGTGGTTTCACCCCTAACATCGGTAGATTAATAAAATTATATCAAATCCAGAATGCGCGAGATCAGTAGCAGAATTCATGAATTCTCGATTCGCTGCTTAGGACAAACTTTCATAATGGACCCTTTATCTCTTACTTCTTCCGAATATCATTGCATAAATAAGCGGTTTCCCGCGCAACGACGTTGACAGTAACGCGAAAATCATGCTAACAGTGAAAAAAAAAAAGGAGGAGGAAGAAGTCCGGCGAAGGATTCGTGATTTGACCGAAGGCACATTTGCAATGCAGCGTAAAGAAAAGATAAAAGGGCGAACGGTGCATCGGTGCTAGGATCAGCTACGAACGCGAGGGGACCACGCTGGCACGGTCGCGAGATCACGTTTTGCAATATTTATAAGCCGCATTTCAATGATATTATTCCGCCCGTTCCATTTCGTATTTCGCCGCATGGTCTCGCCAAAAGGCAGTGGCGAAACGGGGTCTAACGCTGACGGAAATGTAAATATTCCGGGATGATGAACATCCGTGTTGCATCTTGACATCGAGATGAGTTTCAGATGCTGAAACGTGGTATCTTTGGCAAGGAATGATCTTTGAGAAAAAATGATCTTAAATTGCCTATGGATTTGCCTAGTGAAAATACTGAAAAGACAAATAATTTTTAAGTTGCAGGAATATTCTTAAACAGTAATATTGTATAAGTTTGTGATTTTGTGTAATGAACTTTGGGAGACTTCATTCTGTGTCATGGAATTTTAGAAATATTGTAAAAATAGAGACAGAAGGTACGAGAGAGTAGAGACAAGAATTATGTGAATGTTCAAATTTTATTTTTGTATGTAGTCTGAATAAACTTCAGTAAAAATTATTGCAATGTAAGAGTAAGATATAGGAAGAACAATTAGGAAAGTTAGAAATTGGTAACTGAATGGAAATTAATATGATTTCTGTAATAGACTGTCAACTTGAGAATTACTAGTGCAACGAATTTAAAACAAGCGAACGTAGCTGTTAGATTCGTACACCTCTCACGGTAACTGAGCGTTTAAGTTCGAGCGGCGAACAGTTACGAAGTGACCACAGTAGAACAGTTCTAAATATCATTAAGTCTGTGTAATAGCGTGAAGCTTAAAAAAGTGAAAGTGTGGAGGTTTTAGTACATGACAATTTGCAAATAAAATTAATATAAACTTGAGAACTAAAAAATTTAACAATTGTAAAATTAAAAACTTGAAAACTTTGAATAACCCTTTCCAAATGTCCCCACCCAAAGAAATTCTTTGCTTCTTTCTACACATTACAACGACGTGTACCTCGAAACTCGCCCAATTGCATCAGTGAAAAACTAACGATCGACCGGATTCGTTCGATATCGTCTACGCATCAGAACAATGATTTGCGCCGAGTTCATGAAATTATAAATGGAATCAGGTCGATCGCAGGGCCTTGCATTTCACACGTGTACAAGGTGCGTAAGGTCGGCAGCCTTGTCTCGGTTGTACGTGCGAACAAGTGTGAAGAGAAACGAAAGAAAGAAAGGATGAAAAGGGGTGGCGGAGAGCAGCACGTACGCCTCGAACGTGGGAGATGTTCAGGTAGCTCCGACCGCGAATACGTTAGGCAGATTACGTATTATGATGCCCTATTGTATACAAATACGAATACCTACCGTGGCCTGTGTCGGTATATGGGCGTAGACACCGAGATAGCTTTGTCTCTCGTGGAAACGCGCCAGTAGTCCTACGGGGAACGCGTTCTGTTCTTCCTCGACCCGTTTCCTTCGCGCCGCGAGAAATATTAGCTACCATATTGCTGCTAATTGCACGATTTCTTTTGGGGTAATACTTATCATATTTGAAACACTTAGTTACTTTGTAAGATCTTTCAATTTTTTATTTTCATTATTTTGTGATGGGTTTTGAGATGTGTCCTTCTTGATGAAAATATTAGAGGTGCTTATAGGTTATGAATTCTCAAGTCTTATAGGTTATGAAGTCTCAAAGTCTCTGATCAACTCAATATGAGATTTGTAATTAAAGTTGTGACCTGTACAAAGGAGACTTGCTTATAGATTGTAACTGCAGCAGTCCTATTTGTCCTTAAAGTAGAGACTCGATATATGGCCAAATATTTATTTCCTTCTACTTTAAAATAGAGGCTAAAAATTTTTTGGAGCATCCCATCAATTTTAACTACCTATCCAATTTTAACCATCAGCCAATAACTATAACTGGCTCTGTAGCTTGAAAGCTGCTCCTTGAGTAGCCATATAACGAGAGTAGCCCTCATAACAATCCTTAATGTAACCCAAGAAATTTGACGTGGTCTATCAAAAGATCAGAAAAGCTTAAAAATAAAAAGAGAAATACCAACGACTGTCAGTCGAAAGCAACGGTGCACTGAAGTTATGTAGCTAAATAGAATTGCAGCGGTGCATTCGTTAACCGAATATCATAGTACACGGCGAAATGCGTAAATGACGTCCGGCTGGCAATTTGTATTCGACATAAGTACGATTGAACGTTACCGGACATGGCATGTTGTCCATTTATTCACGAAACTTTCAAGCGAATACCATACGGTCGAACGAAATTAAGGCACGCGCAGTGTCCGTGTTGTCTGGGTCACTACACGATGCGAGGCTCGTTTGCATAATTGATTTAGCCGTGAACCGAGGCACTTGACGAACGATAGGCACGCAAAGGGACAGGGAAAATAAGCACGCGTGTTTGAATAACGTTATATCGTGACTCACCAATGACTGGAAGTAATACCTTTAATACGAGGAATTAATGGATGTGACAATTGAAAAATTGCGGACTATATTCACGCGGTTGCTTAACGACAACATTTCGGTTTCGTTGTATGGGAGTACAAGTTTTGTTGCTTTTTGTTTTGAACCCTAAACTTCCACATCCAAAACTAACATTGCAATCTTCCAAGTTCCCAAACTTGAAAAATAAGTTCAAACAAAAGTTCACAAACCAAGCAAGAAAACATCAGTCACCTTCAAATTTTGATTAATCTCCTCAATAACTCTAACAGGCAATAAATTCGAACTGGCATTTTGAAAATGTCCGATTACAAACTGCATTGCGGACTCAAATCTTGATTCATGACAACGACAAAAAAGAACAAGGTAGTCTCCTTACCAAACCATGCATTCCTGTACAACTGGAAAATCATCGTGTCATCTCACCTCGCGATAAGCCGCCAAAAACCGGCCCGGACCGGAAAGTACATTTTTCGACGGGGGTCCCGGAACTCTTCAAAGCCCAAAAACTTGAACATTGTAATACATAGTCTGTGGTCATTTCTTTATTACTCCGCGGATGATTCATGTGCCTCGAGTACGATTCGTAAATCATCGGAACACGCGACTGCGCGTCTCCAGCTGCCTCTTTGGTCCGCTTCCTCGACCGCTCGACTCGTTTCTCATTCCTCTTCGAGTCGATTCGAGATCCGATCGAAATTTCGGCAGAGTCGTTAAATCATCCGCGACCGGCGGTGTCGATCGACGTTATTCATCTTCCTCGTTTTCTGCCGTCGTTTGTGGATGCACACGCGAAGACCAGTCGGTTGTCGTTAAGGCTATCTCGCTGACACGAAGAGGATTACGTCGATGACGAGAGGCTATAAACTGAAATGAACTGCGGAGAGGTAGTTAATTAATGCGTACGCCGTGAGCAAATCTGGTTATCTTGCGGAAAATATGATGAATAAGGACCGGGTTTGTCACTTGTTTATTTTTAGGTAGTTTTGGGGAGTGAAAATTTGGAGGTGGATGAAGAGTATTGGATGTAAAGATTAGATGCTAGGTTGAATAGAGTACATTGGAGATGGTAGTAATTTCTTGACACTCGAATTCACATACCCAAATTACCACTTTCTCAAATTCCCACATGTCCAAATTTCCACATATCAAAATTTCTACATGTCCTAATCCCCACATGTCGAAATTTCCACATATCCAAATTCTCATATGTCCAAATTTCCACATACTCAAATCCTTACATTTGCAAATTTTCACATGTCCAAATTCCCACATGTTCTAATCCCCACATGTCGAAATTTCCACATATCCAAATTCTCATATGTCCAAATTTCCACATATTCATATTTCTACATTTGCAAATTTTCACATGTCCAAATTCCCACATTCCCAAATTCCAACATGTCCTAATCCCCACATGTTCAAATTCCCACATGTCGAAATTTCCACATATCCAAATTCTCATATGTCCAAATTTCCACATACTCAAATCCCTACATTTGCAAATTTTCACATGTCCAAATTCCCACATGTTCTAATCCCCACATGTCGAAATTTCCACATATCCAAATTCTCATATGTCCAAATTTCCACATATTCATATTTCTACATTTGCAAATTTTCACATGTCCAAATTCCCACATTCCCAAATTCCAACATGTCCTAATCCCCACATGTTCAAATTCCCACATGTCGAAATTTCCACATATCCAAATTCTCATATGTCCAAATTTCCACATACTCAAATCCCTACATTTGCAAATTTTCACATGTCCAAATTCTCACATTCCCAAATTCCCACATGTTCTAATCCCCACATGTCGAAATTTCCACATATCCAAATTCTCATATGTTCAAATTTCTACATCTTCAAATCCCAAAATCCTCAAATTCCCACATGTCCAAATTTCCACATATCCAAATTCTCATATGTGCAAATTTCCTCATATCCAAATTCTTATATGTCGAAATTTCCACATATCCAAATTCTCATATGTCCAAATTTCCACATGTCCAAATTCATGCACGTCTAAATTTCTACATCCCCAAATTCCTCTATCCCCAAAGTCCCAACCTACCCCCAATCTTTAAATTTCCAACCCCCCAAAATCCCAAAATTTCAGTACCTCAAAACATCAAACTCTCAAAGCACCCCAATCAGAAATCTTCAGAACCCACAAACCTCCAACAAACCCAAAATGGCGACGTGTCCCTCTACTCGTAATCGCAAGTACGTGTCGAATGGAGGTCCCACATTTTTATACTTCGCTACAATAATGACGTCACATTGTACAAAGGATCAATACATAGCCCCTCAGCAGTTCTTTTTTTTTTGTTCCTTTTTTCATTAACAGGCGAGAGCGCACTTTCAAAGCGTCACGGCACAGAGAGCTTCGTTAAAATTATTTCAGCGCCAGCTTTCATAATTCCCCGATTACGGTATTCAGAGAATGAACACGGGGATATTATATTTCGTTGGAAATTCGAGCAAGCTCCGATTGCGCGTAGGACCGTGCAATAACACACGTAGGGTCATGTCGACGGTGCGTGACACGCCTAATAGAAAAGTTCTTTTTTACCGGTTGCATTATCCATTAGCGTTCTTTGAACGGCGCCAAACCTTTTGACCCCGGTTAAAAATAAAACAGAAAAGCCCATAGCCTATCGATAGAAATTGATTTTCGATTGCGCGCTGTTAAAGCGCGATTCGAGCCTGGATATTGCCACGAAACTAGTTCTTTGTCGTGGTAACGTTGTTAACGCGCAAGATACATGAGGCCTCCGTGCCTCCATTCTGGGCAAGAAAAGAGAGTGCAAAGAAAATATAGCATCTTCAGAGAAAATATGGTAGACAAGGAATCAGATCCAAACTTCGCTGGTAGATTTTTGGGGATTTTTAGAAAAATTGAGAATTTGTGAAGGAGTTAAGAATGTAAGTGGAGACTTAAGATCATAAACATAAATCTGAAAATTCAGTAAGCAAACATAGGAATTTAAGAATTTAGAAATTCATGATCATAAAAATTTGTGAATTCATAAATCAACATCAGAATTAAATTATCACATCTGGAATAAAACTTCCTCGAATTGACTTCGATCACGCAATAATCCGGATATACAGCACTTTTGGCCAAATGTTTCACGCGTCTCGATTCCATACAATCAACGTAATCAAATAATTGCAACGTTACATCAAGTCCGACTAATGTCTCACGGTTCACGAGCTCCACCGTACGGTAATTGATAAAGCGCCATGTATCGTGAACATCTCCGAAAGTAACAACGTATTCCAGGCCATTAAGTCCGAGGCGTTAGGGTGAAGTATCGAAGGTAGCAGCGGTGGCCAATCAATCTCCTTGTTCCCTTAGGAAATGAGACTGAGAGCTCGCGTAATTTTTTTCTGTTGCCGATATAGTGGCCGTGTACACTCGGACGTAGACTCTTCGTGTAGAAAATACACGTGTTAGTTTATTAATTCTGGGTTTTGTGAATGTTCTCAAATCTTGCAATTTGCAAATCCCATAAACTCCAAATTCCACAATTCGCAAATTCCACAAACCCCAAATACTACGAAGCATAAATTCTATAATGTTTAAATCCCACAAACCCCAAATTCCACAAATTCTAAATTCCACAAAATCCAAATTTCACATACTCCAAATTCCATAAACCCTAAATTCCACAAACCCCAAATCCCACAAACCCCAAATCCCACAAACCCCGAATCCCACAAACCCCGAATCCCACAAACCCCAAATCCCACAACTCCCAAATTCCACAAACCCTAAATTCCACAAACCCCCAATCCCACAAACCCCAAATCCCACAAACCCCAAATCCCACAAACCCCGAATCCCACAAACCCCAAATCCCACAACTCCCAAATTCCACAAACCCCAAATTCCACAAACCCCAAATCCCACAAACCCCAAATCCCACATACTCCAAATCCCACAACTCCCAAATCCCACAAACTCCAAATCCCACAAACCCCAAATCCCACATACTCTAAATTCCACAATCCCCAAATCCCACAACCCCCAAATCCCACAACTTCCAAATTCCACAAACCCCAAATTCCACAAACCCCAAATCCCACAAACCCCAAATCCCACAAACCCCAAATCCCACAAACCCCAAATCCCACAAACCCCAAATCCCACAAACCCCAAATCCCACAAACCCCAAATCCCACATACTCCAAATTCCACAATCCCCCAATTCCACAACTCCCAAATCCCACAAACTCCAAATTCCACAATCCTCAAATCCCATAACTCCCAAATCCCACAAACTCCCAATTCCACAATTCCCAAATTGCACAACTCCCAAATTCCACAAGCCCCAAATTCCACAAACTCCAAATTCCACAACTCCCAAATCCCACAAACTCCAAATTCCACAATCGCCAAATCCCACAACCTCCAATTTCCCCAAGTCCCAAATCCTAAACCTCGACGCCCCAAAATAAAAAAAGTAACAAATATGAATTTCTCGTAAAATTTTAAGAAACTCTTAAATATTCCGTGTCGCAAGTAGGTGCAAAAAATCCTCAAGAGACAAAGTGCATTTCACCACGAACCATCTAATAGAGACACCAGCAACGATACGCTATCACATTAACAAAGTAGGTTAATCGGTTTTTACATAATACCGACCGACTAACGATACCGGTATCGGTAACATCGATCTCTGATTACGAGACACCCTATGCGCACCGGTACGTGCACCAAGTACATACGTGTGCAGCCGAAGACCTCACCCTATATTCCTCGTCTCCTCTATGCAACCCTTTTCGCTCTCCTCTTCGTCTACACGCATACATACATGCATAGTTGCTCGTGCACGAACCTGCTACAACGAGACTCGGCTACTAATAACGGCCACTTTGCGAGTGTGAAATAATTACTTCGAATGGCATCCAAACCAGTTTTCCCCGCAAAGATTAGCATAAGTGATCGAAATGATCAATGAGCCCGTGCCCTCCGTGCGACATGACTCACCCCCTCTCTTTTCATTTTATTCTTTACTTCGTTTTCTCCTTTTCTTCGCTTCATAGGTATGTCCATTGGCGGAGGAACATTTTTGCTCCTTTGACGGAAGTAGGTTAGCTTGAGTTAGGTTTTCATTTCTTGAAGAAGATTATCTTTGGGTGATGTCATATTGCCATGCGATACATTAGTATGTAGTATATGTCTATATGTTCAATTTTTATTAATTATATTACCGCGTATATTCTGCAGGTCCACTAGTATATGTTACATATGTTAGAACTAGTACTATTACATGTTGCATTTGCACACGTGTAGGGTAGCAGATATTGTATTATCACATGTTAGAATTAGCAAGCATTGTACTATCACATGCCCACACTACCACGCGTTGCAATAGTACTAGGTTATACTACCACGCGTTGTACTCTCTTATGTCCACAGTACCGCGCATTATAGTACCACGCGCAGCGCTACTACGCAGTGTACTACCATGCGCAGCTTTACTACGCACTGTAGTACCACGCGTAGCATTACTGCGCACTGTACTACCACGCGCAGCTTTACTACACACTGTGGTACCACGCGCACTGTACTACCACGCGCAGCTTTACTACGCACTGTACTGCCACGCGCAGCATTACTGCGCACTGTACTGCCACGCGCAGCGTTACTGCGCATCGAACACTACCATACGCTATATTACTACGCGCCGCACTACTTCGCGCCGCATTCTACTATCTACTGTGCTACCATGCGCTGTATTACCGCGCGCAGCACTATCATGCATCGAACACTACCATATGTCATATTACTACGCGCCGTACTCTATCATCTACCGTAGTATCACGCGCCGTATTATCACGTATCCTATACTACAATATACCGTACTACCACGCGTTGTATCATCATGCATCGAATTACCACGCTCTGTATACAACCATAGGTTGCTCTACCACGTTCCATATCACTATATGTGATACACGCACTGTACTACCATATGTTACTGTTATATAACGTGTAGTATACAAAGCACAGAACTATCACGTGCCGTACCTTCATATGTCAGACTACACATTATCATATAATGTTATAGGACATTATCAATATACCCCCATATCACGTATATCATATACATTTGCACTAAGACTCGTATTACCACGTGTACTACTAAGAGTTACCGCGCGTTAAATCCATACACGTTAAATCCCGCGTCATTACGCCAATGGTCGCTCCGAGGTCCGACTCTCTTCCAGACGATCACGTACGAGTTACTCCTAGCCAGGTGACTTACTATGCCCCTTTACGTAGAATGCCTGCGTATATACTCAAACTAGCTAGTTACTCTCAGCAGGATTTACGATCGCGTAGACCATCGTGGCCGGTCGTTCGTAAGTCGCTAGTCGTTCACCAGGACACCAGACTCGTCCGCAAGAGACTTTCACTCGCGAGAACGTTTTAACGAGATAAAAATGAGGGAAGCAGATTTTTTGCCTCGTTTTGTTCGCGGATCAACCGCAAATGTCGCTTGCGATTTTCAAGCAAACGATGTTGGTTATCCTGTCGGACGTGTAGTCGCTTTTATACCGACGACTGTACCGTTGTCGGCGAACGTTTCACCGGCAAATAGTCGGTAGTTCTGTTTTTTGAGTGTCGGACACGGTGCGGGCGATTAGAAAGTGGCAAAATAGCAGGGGGCGTTAGGGAACGAGAGAGAAATTACGTGCTGCTGTTGACGGATGAGGGATTAGTCTCCGGGGGATTATTATTCTTCTGTTTGGCGTTCATGGAGCGATTTCATATCGGTGACTCGGATTTATTAATCTTATGTGTTAATTTTATTTGTTTTAATTTACATTGATGTACATTTTTTGATATCTAACTTTTTTCTGAGCTCTTTCGTGAAGAGGTTAAGGTCACAATAGTACAAGTCTAATTTTTACAAATATTAACTATTAACATGTAATCTGTGTATGTTTAAGCTTGATGAAATTTGTAATTTTTTAAAAAGTCTCATTATGACAATTATTTTTTATTCCGATTGTTTAAGAAGAATTATCAGTTGCGACGATTACAAGTGAAATTATAATAATCTCACCTAATATTCTTGATAATGATCTGAAAGTACAGACTTGCAGTTATTACCCGGCAGGATGTAATACACCTCCCAGTGTCTTCACACAAATTTTGAATGTCAGATTGCAACAACGGTGCAAAAACCTCCGAGATGACCGCAGGTCTCTTCTTAATTTCGTTGATCAGACAAGAAACAACGCGGAGGCACCGTCGTTAACCCGAGGGTATTCGTTACAAGTGGATGCTGAAGAATGACGTTCCCGTGAACGCCGCGCCGAAAATTAGGATAATAAGAAAGCCGGCGGTGGCCAATCCCGGTTGACGATTAGCGTACCCGAACATGGCACCGGTTTTCTTGCTGACAAGGCAGTCATTCTTTTCTCTTGTATTACCTTTCGTGAGCAATGCATTGTCCTGTACTACTATCATACGTATCTCTCATATGTTTGCACAAATACTTGGTCAGATGTGTTCTTTCTTAAATCAAAAAATTTATTTAGATACTTTTCTTCAAATTTTTTATTGACCTGAAGAATTACATATATTAATTTATATTTATTTTTCTGCTTGTTAAGTTATGTGTACAATGAAGGTTCAATGTTACAAAGTGTGTAATTTAAATAAAAAATTTAACGTTACATTTTGTAAGGATTTTTAAGCTCTTTCAAGGTTCTCGAAAGGATTACAAATCATTTTTGTAAAGGTCTGCAATTCTTTCTTTGAAGAGATACTACAAACTACTGGAATGATAAGCATTGCAGATTAATCATGAATTATAGGCTGAGCAGGTTATTGTACGTTAATATCATTGATTCCATAAGTGCACTGACATACTATCGTTAAGTTGGCATTCAAAGCATTCGAGCATGAAATTGACATTCTAGCTGCCACCTTCCAAATATATAGAGTACACTATAACACGTAAAAATGACATTCATTACCTGTTTTTAAAGTTGGAGCAAAATAAATCTTGCGTATGGTTTTAATATGCAAAGTTTTAACAAAATAGAGTTATGACATATCTGCATGTGGTTCGTTTCAATGTCTCTCAAGTTTAAATCATTGAAACCCACATCAAAATAGTAGCTTAAATAACTATCACCATTTCTGCAAAAATTAGAACTCGTGATTCTTATTCACATAACATATGTGGACTCTACGACATATGTGGACTCTAAAGAACATCCACAAACTCTACATCTAAGGCACACAAATTATATGTCCACTTTCTCAAACAGTTTTGAACAAATTCTACCCGAATCCCTACACAGACGGTATAAAAATAATTTCGCAAAAGCCTTTAGATTTATTTCGCAATCTCTGGTCCAGGTGTGTTAAGTCGGCGCACACCTCTTTTAATCCCCACGCAGCTGGTCGTATATCATTCGATCGAAACGTTGCACGAATTTACGCGCAATCAACGCTCCTCAAGTCGGTCACACGATTCAAGCATCACGAATTCCGGCAGCCTTATTACGTTACGGTTGATCCGACTGGACGCAACAGCTCGTCAGCGCGATTCGTTAAACGCGAATTAATGATCCGTCCGTTGTACGTCCGTCCCGTGCCGCTTCTCTATCCGCTCGGACGGCGATTAACAGCGGATTACGGGCACCGTTCATGTCCGAGATAATGCCCGGTCCATTGAACGTGGACCACCGATTAATTTCGATCCAAACCGCGAAAAAGCGACGATCCGCGTGGGATTTCGTGAGCTGAAGCCAATTTTCGATTTAATGCGACGACACGCGATGCCTCGCAATATCATTCCGACCTGCGTACGATAGGTATCACTCTGACGGGGTCTCGTTACGCGAAATTGTGTTCCCTGATATTGATATTTCTGATGAAACATAGGTACAGCCCTGGATGGGTAATTGACAATTTCGAGAGTGTATCAAGAGCTCTGTTTTTAACTCGGTTTGAGGAAGATTGCGAATATTTCAAGTATCTTCATGTACGTCTTTGGTACCTTTTTTAATTTCCTAGTTCTTCATCAGTTTTTCGATTTTCCTATTTCTTAAACTCTACATTTCCAATTACCAAATTAATAAATTAACAATTGTCCAAATTTTCAAATACGAACATCAGCTTAAGCTACAGATTCTACAGGTGCGTCAGAGGTACCTAATTGCTGCAGTGTCATAATAAAAAAAGAACCTTAAAATGTTAGGTATTGAACTGAAAACTCGATCTTCCAGCAAATACTTAGATTTGAACTGCAAAGTCCGACTCGATGTTACAAAGGTGTTTCTCTTCAGCATCATCCCATGTCCATAACCACGCCCAAGACGTAAAGCTAAAACATTCAGTCATCTGCATAGCATCGAGAGGGAAAGTAGAATTTCTTGCACAATCCGTAAACGATAAATCTAGTAATTCGCGGACAACGAGCAATACATCTTGTCAACGAGATATAATCTGAACAATGTTACGTGATGTCCGTCAATTCATCGTTGCTCGTCAACGACGTTCAAGAAAAGCTAGTCTCGGATCGTCAGCCGTTGGGTCGTGAGAACGCGAGCGACCATTGGCCCCATCGTGGCTGTGCCCTCTTTCGAGAGCTTGAAATCCTCTTCGTGGCTCGTTCCATCAGCGAACCTGACACTTTCTCATACAGTTTAACGTGACTTTTTCAGGTCGTCACTCGCGACCAGCCGCGCGGTAATGGTATGCAACTGCTCGCTTGCCGAGGTCGTTTCCGTGTCCTCAAGAAGGAATTTCGAGATCTTGCATCAGTCGGGAATTTAATTCCGTGTAGTGCCACTCGAGTTAAATCCGACAATGCCTCACTATTTTCGAACCTTTCTCGCTAATTGTAGGTTTGCGTTTAAACTTCGACGACATGTTAGTTTCTCATTTTTTAATGTGCTATATAAATGAATAAACAAAACCTTCAAATTTAAATATTCTAACCACTTGATATTTATTACAGCGTTGATTATTTTCAAACGATTTTCTTTTACTGATTGTGAGCGAGACGCGAAGATGTACGCCATTTTCTTTTGATGGAAATTTCAAAACTTTACTTGAAGATATTGGAAACATTGAAAACTTGAAGACATTGAAAACTTGAAGGCATTAAAGACTTTAGACTTCTTACATGAGATTCTTTATAAGATGTAAGATCAACAAAGAACGACACCAGCGGTCATTGTACGAACTAATAAAAATGGCCGTCCTAGTGCTTCAAACAAATGCGAACAAATTTGTCTGTAATGAAACTTCGCAGAAAAGTCTTCAATTTCTAATTGAACCAGTCTGAACTTCAAGCAGAAATATGTAGTTCTACAGTACTAGCAGGACATTAAGCATTAGAAAGTTAAAATGAAGTAGAAGAATATGAGGGGGTGTAGCGGTTGTAATTCAAGGATTTTTCAAAATTAACTTACATACGTAGATACAGTTTATTCAGGTTTGATAGAAAAATGTGGAGGTCGTAATTCTAGGTAGTGAAAGCCATAGAGTAACTCAAATTGTTTAAAATATTGTATTGCGTGCGTACACACAATTTATTGGCTATTGAAAGAAAAAGTGATAGTGTACTTGCTCTGCAAGAAATAAGAACTTGTAGAATGTAGAAACGTAAGCAGTATGGTAAAACGAGAAATTTTCTCAAAACGAACCTACGTCACAATTAATTTTATCCTTCGATACCTTATTTATCCTTCAATAAGTTTGGCTTGAAAACATTGAATTAATTTCATATAAAAGTCCCGTTACGTAGGTCATTGACAGTATTTAATTTATAGCTACTCAAAAGTGCTAATTCCTGGCGGTTTCTCCTTCAATCTATTCATTTGAGAAACCGTTTCGACTCTATAAACGCGGCGAGGTTCGATTGGTAAACAGGATTGTAAAAGTCTTAAGACGAACAATAGAGCACGATCATAAACGGGACGTACATAAATTCACGGGAAGCCATTAAGAATGCCAGATAAGGCAATTTCTATTCCGTGTAAATCGAATGAAGGAAGTTTCGATAAACGCCATGAGAACAGAGGAAGCTCTCTAGCGGTCGGCTTATCTGCAGGGCCGAAACTTTTAAAGGCTCCTTAGTCCAGTATCTCGTGCTATTAACCAAGAACCGAAAAACTTCTTGGGTGGCGGTTACCACGTATCACAAATCACCGTGGTCGTTTCCACACGTTCTGCTCTTACGTTCTTTCATTTACCATCGACGTCCCTCGGCTACCGTTCACGAAACACGCCATGGATTCCTCTCGCATACCAGCCGGGCTCCGACAAATCTGCTTTTCTGAATAGAAGTTCAGTCGGGAACTATCGTTTTGTTACAGAGTTTAACTCTTTGAAGGGTCACTTCTGTTTAATACAGTAGGATAGATATTTTTTATTTTGGCGTAGGTATTTTTTATTTGTAGTGGACATTGTTATATATTACAGTATATATTGAGTGACGTAAACATTATGGCCGTAAACATTATTATACAATAATAATTGATATTAGAAAGATAACTTCGAAATAATTCAAGCTTCTAAAAAGTTAGTTCTGCCAAAAATCTCCGAGTGCAAAATTTCATTCTAATCTGTAGGTGTTTGATAACATACATATGAAGTTACTATCAGCACACAGAGTACGAATAATACTGTAACTACATCTTGTTTAACTCTCCATTATCATGTCAAGTGATGTAACAATTAGCCTTCTTTTTAGTAGTCTTCATTCAGTTATTAATCATTACAGAATTGTATTATGAATTGCACATTGTTTTCATTCATCTACTGTGTCATCCAACAGTTTATGTCTCTGTAATCGCATTCCGCAATTATTCTATAAATACATTTGCATGATGAATCCATGCAGATTCTATGACGGATTCATTCATAAATTCATACTTGAATGTATGTGTATGTAATTATGATCGTTGTCTCATTCATACTTCTATTCATTCGTATCTGTTCTCGTGAAACATTACTGAAACGATTTCCTTTGATATCTGCTGATATTTTATTTGAGGGACTTCCTGTAAATTGATTTGACGCAGGTTTTGGGAGTGTGTTAAATGTGGGTTTGATGGAAATTTATTAAACAGATCTGTGACCTAATAGAGGTATTCATTGGGAAGGTAAATTATTTTATTGAGAATTAAATTTATATTTATTAGTTTAAAATGTAATTGCAAGACGAAACTTGTTATTTTTATGGGAGTTCAAATTTGAGGTTAGGTGAGCTCACAAGTGATCCTCTTTTTGTAATTGTGAATGAGTACTTAAACAGCAAAATAAAATAGTAACAAATGAAAATAATAAAATAATAGAAAATGAAAAGAATAAAATACTAAAAAATGGAAATAATAAGAAAAGGGATAGACCTTGATTGTATAGTAATTGCCAAGTAATGAAGTCGTTAAACCGCAGCGATCTAATCACTTGAAACGGTGCATTTTCTTGAATCAGATACGTCAAGATAATTATAAATGCTCCGATCGTTCCCGGTATCCTATTTCAAGCTCCGTTAATACTTGAAGTGTTACCACGTTGATTGTCAAGGGGAAGATACGGATTGACGTCTTCTGTCCAAGGATGAGACGAAGACTACTTTATATTTATGTATCTATTCTACGATCTGCAGTTTATTCTTGAAATATCCTCCCCATAAATACTTTCCCTTATTTAATTTGTCGATGAAATCAGATTTCAACCGGAATACATGAACTAATTTATAATAGTTAAAGAATAATTTATAATACTTGAAGATAATTGCAAACGTGTTTCTCATGTACAAAACTTGCAATTATACCAACAATTAAAAAAAAATTACATACAAATAAAAATCAAATCTCAAAATGCAAGAAACGTTAGAAAAAATATTCAGGTTTGAAGATCTTCCAGAAAGAATAATACAATAAAAATAAAATACAAAATGAAAAATCAACACATTCACCTTGAAATTTTTGTTCTTAAATAAAAAATTGTTGCAGTAGTTCAACAAGTGGTCCACTAACGATATAACAGTATAATACAAATGCGTAAAAAAAGTAGCAACAAAAAGTGAAAATATGCAAATACATTTTCCATTGTGCATGCAGATTACATCGTCTGCCGGCATTTCGCTGGCGTTGCCGTTGACGGACTCGTATACTTAACCCGAACCTCTCCAGCGTATACACATTGTAAAATATCGTTCAACAGCTACCTACATGCGTGAAAAGAAAGAATCAGGCGTCGGTGTGCAACGATGTTCGAGAATACCGGATCTTCGCATCGACGTAGGTGCACGAATGTGAAAGGGGATGCTGAAGAGAATGCTTTGAGTCGTGGTTAATGATACGCGATGATACGCGGCATTCGTCACTGTCCGATGTCCAGCTTGATTGCCGCTACTGTTCCCTACCCTTTATCTGTTGCAGACTCCTAACCAGCTACGTGTATGCCGCTATGTTTAAATACGTCCGCGTGCATAAAAAACGTCAATTTCGTGGATGACGAGAATAAACGAGAAACTTCTGCTAACCTCTTGTATACCTGTGGCGGGAATCATTCTTGTTTATCATCTTGCTTTTTAGATAGTATGCGCAAGATATTCAATTTTATAAGATTAATGCACTTTCAGTTTGAGATTTGTCTAAATTTCGGATCAGTTTAAATTTCAAGTTAGTTTAAATTTCAGGTTAGTCTGAGTTTGAGGTTAGTTTGAACTTAAGATTGCTCTGATTTTGAGGTTAGTCTAAATTCGAGGTTAGTCAGAGTTAGAGTCCGAGGTTACTTTGAATTTAAGATTACTCCGATTTTGAGGTTAGTTTGATTTTTAGGTTAATCTGAAACATTTCGCTATTATCATTCAAACTTGATATGCTAATAAGCGACACATACGTTCATGCATGTTCATCATAGCACTTGTAATATACATCAATCTGACTCAATCTACTTAACCAACAAATATCACATTTCTAAGTCCCCTAGTCAGACATTTTGTCGCTCCTCCTCAAAATGGCCGATCACCGTAACTCCCTTAAACAAGAAAAAATGTAACTCCACATAAGCCACCTCCATGTAATACAAACCTCGATGCAACACACCACAAAAACGCCAGTATTTATCAAGCCGATAATTTGCGAAATAAAAACGATGTAGCATAATGGTTCTAATTGTCGGGACAAAACCTTGCGGAAAAATGTGGTGTCGCGAGACGTGGCATGATTCAGCTGGTCTGGCAATAAACGCGAGGGTTGCCGCAAAAGTCGAGCAGAACGGCACGCGAGGGGACTGATTACGATGTGCAGCTTCTTTTCGGAGCCGGGGTCTGGTTTCACGCTTAGAATAAGTTAACTTTTTCCGCGGCTGCCTGTCAGTGGGTAACGGAGAACAGAGCTGGTCCGCTGTACACGCTCGTCGGATGAGTTACGGCCGATCGTTTCGGGTCCTCCTCGCCCGCTAATGGTGGAGTGTGCCAAACTGACTTTTTACCTTCGTTTCACTCTCTCCGTGGCCTTTGCATCGTCCCGCGTGTGTAATACTCCTGGCAACTTCGCTCGATAGTTGCGAGTTCAAACGCGTCGATTGCGTCGGGAATTTGAATATGCAGCGGTCTGATGAATTTTCAAAATACGTGCTTCGGGACACGTTTAGAGTCGCTTTCGAATGATTTATATTGGAACTGAAGTGTTCTTAATTCGAATCTATTGGAACTCTAAAGTAGCATTAGATTTATGGATCACAGCATTGAAATATTTAAAAGTTTCTTGCAAGTCTGCAGCTATTCTTTGTGAAGTCTGACTAAATCTGACGAGACATCTGATCATGTCTGATCAACGCGTTTAAAGTATTTTTTAACAAATAATTTCTGTCCTCTCCTGAACCTAACAAGCTAATTTATAACACGTTTACCTAGTTTTCATACCAGTCTTCATACAGAATCGCTGAAAAGTCACGAAGAGGATCAACAAGAAATTGATGGTGTTAGATCAGAGCTGATTAATAATGATAGTAATTTCTCCCCGATACCGATACAATAATTAGCATGATACGAACGAAAACAGCAATTACAATGTATCCTTATGAAACTGATAATGTATCTTAAACACTTGTATCAGACTCAATTTGCGATACTTTAACAAGCAGTTTCTCTCGCAACGATAATCATCAAACGTTACGAATCGGCATTCACCGGCCAATAAAACGCGTACAAATCGATACAAATTGCCAAGATCCGCATCAAGGAAAGTACAAAACTCGACTCGAGTGTCGTAATCGCTAATTCGACGATTGCTACGCAACATTCGCCGCTTACCCGATCAAACCGCTCATTGAATATGACCCACTAAATAAGAACGATATAATTGCTCGTCCTACTTCGTAATCACCGGGTTTCGATTCCGGCCGCATGATAGCGAGTTAAGCGTATGGTATTCTATTCACCGGTGCACGCTCCAGAGAAACCGGCATCGATCCTTTTTTCGAACGGCGAAACGTAATATCCTATTAATTAACGTTAATCAGCGGTACGAGTTGGTCGAGCGGGACCAAAGCGTGAGCCAGGGAGACCTGGCTCTTCACGACGTTGCTTCAAGATCTCAGGAACGAACCTGGCTGACACGAGGTCACTTGAAATTTAACCTTTAGTATGGGGATTTAATTAGAAAGGTGTAATCAACTTTTGAGAAGTATCTTTGGGTCAGGGAGAAATTAGGGAGAAATAGGGAGCCTTTGGGGGTTTAGAAATTCAGGACTTATTTGGGATAGTTGGATTTCAGGTAGGACCCAAATTTTGATGTTAACGTAGTTAGGGGGATTTAGGGGATGTCGTGTTTGGGAGACTGGAAAAATTAAAATTTAGAAATTTGGAGATTTGGTAATTTAGAAAGCAGAAAATTCAAAAATACAGAAGTTTAATAGGTTAGACATTTGGAGATTTGTTAAATCAAATGGTTGAAGGTTTCAGAAATTTACAAACTTCATATGCAGTTTTGTTAAATCAGATGGTTGAAGGTTTGCGAAATTTAAAAGCTTCATTTGGAGATTTGTTAAATCAGATGGCTGAAGGTTTGAGAAACTTAAAAGCTTCATATGGAGATTCGTTAAATCAGATGGTTGAAGGTTTGAGAAATTTAAAAGCTTCATATGCAGTTTTGTTAAATCAGATGGTTGAAGGTTTGAGCAATTTAAAAGCTTCATTTGCAGATTTGTTAAATCAGATGGCTGAAGGTTTGAGAAACTTAAAAGCTTCATATGGAGATTCGTTAAATCAGATGGTTGAAGGTTTGAGAAATTTAAAAGCTTCATTTGCAGATTTGTTAAATCATTTGGTTGAAGGTTTGAGCAATTTAAAAGCTTCATATGGAGATTTGTTAAATCAGATGGTTGAAGGTTTGAGCAATTTAAAAGCTTCATTTGGAGATTTGTTAAATCAGATGGTTGAAGGTTTGAGCAATTTAAAAGCTTCATTTGGAGATTTGTTAAATCAGATGGTTGAAGGTTTGAGCAATTTACAAGCTTCATTTAGAGATTTGTTAAATCAGATGGTTGAGAGTCTGGTAAATTTCATTTGAAGGTAGAAAATGTGAAAAATAGTAGAGAGTGTATCCCTGAAGAGAATGTGGACGCGAAGGCACGTTGACATTCATCAATGCTCGGTTGAAATTAATATAGCTCAGGGCAAGAGCGGATCACGAAGACAGAAGAATGGGCAGAAAGGTCTGACTGTGTCCGAGGCGTGGGCAGGCAGGACAACGGTCACGTTGCCGCGAACTCGTCCCCTGACGGCGTTCATACGATAATACCGGTCGTCGATGGCATATGGAGCACAAGATCGATACCTCGTCGATGCACCGATACATCCGTGACGAAGGTATCGGGGTCCCCATTAGACGTTCCACGGAGCTAGGGATCTCCGTCGCCGCTGGGATATTCTTAGTTTGCACGAGGACCATCGGTGTCCCCTCGGTGCGCTTCGAGAACCCTCTTCGTCCTCCACTTCGTCTTCTTCGTCTCGTAAGACGTCCTTCTCCCGTGGACGTTTCCATTCGAGCTTTGTCAAGGTAACTGATCGCTACGGGCCCTCACGATCGATCGATACACGCTCGATCCCCTGTAAGCAACTTGCAAATGCGATTGGCGTCGGAGATGGAGGCTGCCGGAAGCGGCGGGGAACGGCGAGCATTAGATGTATTAGAGGGAAAAGGCGTTGTTCCTGGTTCGACTGATGTTAGTTAACCTCCACGGTCGCGTGATGGATAGGGGGTTAGACAAGATGGCGGAGGTCACAATTTCAAAATGGATACTCTGTAGGCTCTCAGATCGCATCTATCAGACGAAACTTTCGCAACTATTCTTTTTTAAATATCGTACAATTTGTAAACATTTTTATTTTTTATTTGCAAACATTTTAAATTTAGTATGTTAGTTTATGCAGTTAGATATATTACAGTTTCAAATTTAATTTAGATTTTAAGGTTATGTGTCATGGTTTTGGAGTATGAACGTTAACCTAAAATATATTTTATGTATGAAAAGTGTTAGCTTAAACAATATTTTATATAAAACAATTGTCACATTTTTGCTGCAACAGAAATTATTATAATAAACATATTGATCCTGTATTATAATATAAAAGTGCATCTGATTAAAAATGTTCGTACACTTTATAAATTTTAATAGTTGAATAGCTCCGGTTAATTAAAACAAAATCTATAAAAGTCCATAGCATATGTTTTACAAAATAAAATGACTGATTTTACAACCTCAGAAATATTACGGAAATAATTAAAATGGACGACGAAAACATTTACCAGATGATAATTTACGAAACGTTCAATGATTCTTATATTTATAGTGGCTTTGAAATAAGGAAACAGGACTTTTTCTTCTAGATTATTTTATAAACTTGCGAAGTCCATTACAATTTATCGTAGTAATTCTGCGCGAAGAATCTAGTCGTAAGTAGATTCTATAAAAGCAAACACGTCGACGTTAAAACGAAAGACATAAAGGAGTGTCGTTTTACGAGCTTCTGAAACCGAGCGAAACGTAACGCAGAATGTCATAACAATCAATTAAGCTGTCGAGGGGTAGCTTTGAATAGAAAAAAGCCATTTGACAGCGAAGAACGTCGTCCGGCCATCTTATTGCATGATAACACTTAACTGCTTACTGCTACCGTGACTCGTCATATAATAGTAAAGTTTGCTGGGGAAATTTTATTCTTTGGATATCACTCTTGGTGATCATAATACAGTTGCCAACGAGGAAAAGATTTTATGGTAATTATTAAATGAATCCGTCTGTAATGAATCAATCATGGAGTTATAATTGCAGTGGCTTATTAATGACAGGGGGATAACTGTCGTTTCTTTGATGTTCTGGCAAAATTGGCGGGATAGTTCATAAATTGAGGGCTGGTGTTGATAATGAAGAGATATGGATGTTTAGAGGATGTGTGAATTTTCAAGTTTTTAGATTTTTATATTTTTACGTTTTGAAATTTGCAAATTCTCGTATTTCCTAATTACATACTTTCTAATTTCCAAATCTCCAAATTCCATATTTTTAAATTTCTAATTTTTCAAATCCCATATTCTCAAATTTCCAATTTTCCAAATCCCATACTTTCCAATTTCTAATTTTTCAAATTCCATATTCTCAAATTTCCAATTTTCCAAATCCCATACTTTTCAATTTCCAATTTTCCAAGTTCCATATTTTCAAATTTTCAAATCCCATATTTTCCAATTTCCAAATTTCCAAATTCCATACTTTCAAATTTCCATATTTTCAAATTTCCAAATTTCCAAATCCCATATTTTCCAATTTTCAAATTTCCAAATTCCATATTTTCCAATTTCCAAATTTCCAAATTCCATACTTTCAAATTTCCATATTTCCAAATCCCATATTTTCCAATTTCCAAATCTCCAAATTCCATATTTTCAAATTTCCAAATCTCCAAATCCCATATTTTCAAATTTCCAAATTTCCAAATCTCCAATCTCCAAATTTCCAAATCTCTAAATCCCTAGATCCCTAAATCCCTAAATCCCTAAATCCCTGAATCCCCAAATCCCCAAATCCCCAACCTCCCAAACAAAAAATTTCTAAATCTCAAATTTCCCAAATTTCCAAAACTTAAATTCCCAAAATAAATTTTCCAATTTTCAAATTTCAGAAAATCAATGAATAAGTAACCAACCTGTCCGCACTTGCAACTTCGTTAAAAATAATGTAGGTTACTATGTTCATACCTTTCAACCGAAATCTATCAAATTATCGCCACATTGTGTGTTAATTAACTCTGCCTACATTCTTCGGATAATACAGGTATTAAATTACTAGTAGCCCTCGCCGCAGAACGTACTGATTCATATCTACAAAAGAACAATGCATGAATTTAACTTCGAACCATTGTTTGCTGTAGTCGACTACCAACCATTTTGTATTAAGAAACTTAATGAAAGGTTTATGTGCTCATTTGCGTCGGATTTTAAACTTCAAATTGATGTGGGATTAGAACTATTGTGTACTTCCTCTATGTTATCAAAGATAGTTACACGTTTAATGTTCACAAATTATAGTGAAACTTGAACTATAATAAATACGTTGTGTATGTTCAAGGAAAATATTTCAAGTCAATTTTTCTCTGATACTTTCCTGAAAATTTGTTTAAATATTAGTAGTTGCTTTCATGAAAATTTAGTTAAATTTCATTATTTACTTTCAAGGTAATATAGTTACATGTACCTTTTTTAAGGGAATATTATTAAATAGCTTAACTTTGAAATAATTTGAAGTGAAACTAAGAGCAAGTGTAATGAATGTAAGGTAGAAATATTATTAGAAAGAATGTTACAAAGGTAAATTATTAAAGTTTGCAATTTAAGTCTCCTTGACAATGATTTTTGAAACTCCACATACTGTAGAGAAATACAATTAGTGCTTATATAAGCTTGTGAAAATGGTAATATAACCAGACCTAACCTAACCAGAGTCTCCTATATAATTACAATTCCGTATAATCACGCAACAAAATTTAATTTTCCCATTTACATCAAGTCTTTCGTTTAACGCGATGTTAACCGGTTAATCACAGCTATTACCTTCATACTCGCATAATTTTACGTTTGACCTTAAAAGCCTCGCCAAAGAGTAACGTTACAATTAATAACTAAAAATAGCTAACAAGAAAGGAAATTACAGCGAAAATATCTTCAATATTCCGCAAGTCCCTGTTCCCCAAGGATTTTCCTCTTTCATCGTGTCCGCGTTACGAGGCAAGTTCCCGTTGGAATGTCACGACGGACAAACGTTCAATAAGCCACGTTAGTAGCGTTGAGTGATATATTCGCGGCTGTTTCACAGCCCTAGGGACGAGCTAATCCCATGACGGTAAAGGCTACAGTCCCGTCGTTACCGACTCTCCTACTGTGTTTCAATATTTCCTTTACACCCTGAGAAGCGCGTTAGTGGCCAGCCTTTATATCGCGAGCACGCATAAAACCGGGCATAATAACTTTACACGCGGCGTACATTCGCGACATTTTCCTCGCGTTCAGCCCCGACCCCGACGATCATTAAACCGCGATGCTCTGTAAATATTCGCGAAACGTTCACCGGGTCCGACGATTCCGCGTGCAAGCTGTCGCTGTGTTGTAAACTTTTGCCCCGAGTGTCGATCGTTCGCCCGCCGCGCCGCTTTCCTGCGCTCCTTTAAGCTGCGTTTACACTCTGTTGCAAGCAATATCGCAACGAACGTATGACCGTGGTCCACGGTTTACATTCGTTGCTTGTCACGAACAGCTTTCAGAGCTTCGTTAACTGCTGTGATGGGACTTGCGTCTGCAGTTTTGTGTAATCGTGTAATTGTGGTTTGAGTAATTAATATTTTTATAGAAGAGAGAGAATTATCAATACTGTTAGATTTTAATAAGCATTAGTCTAAATGATTGTGAGGAGACTTCGTAGCGTGTGGAACACTCATTTGAAAGTTTGATCTTGTTCAAACTTTACGTACTTATAGAGCATCGGTAGTGATGGCTTTGAGACACTATAGAGCACAACTCATTAAAATAAAAAAGAAAGTATTTGAACAGCGCTGGGTTAAGTCATAGATCACATGTTCAATAGAATGAGAAAATAACTTTTCAACCTGTAGTATATTTTATCATACAGCAAATATAACACAGTACAAATATAGTACAGTAAAAGTCAAAAAGTTTCATGGATCAATTTCCACCAATTAAAGCAAGAAGAGGTGATAAGAGTAAAAAGTATAAACCGTATTGTCTTTCGGTGTTTTGAAAGTACAGCAGGGTTCGCGCTAAATCTAGCAGAAGGGAAGGAACAAAGTGATTCGGCGAAAAGAAGCAAAGAGAGACACGGGAGCGTAGGACAAAAAGGCGAAATGGAGGGGAGGTAGCGTAGCGAAGGCAGGTACGATCGTGAGGAGATCCGCGGGCAGATTTAGCGGCTCCCGCTGACAAGACAATAGCTGTTCCCCTCGTTTTCTGCGGACGCGCATTCCGCGGGTAGGTATGCGTGCTTCACGAAGCGCCCCGACGCGCGCAACCGAACCCTCGCGCCTCCCGTAGCCCCGAAGAGGACTTCTTCTTCTTCTTCCTGTCCTCTCTCGCCTTTCCGACTGGCCTTTTCCCTCGGCCCAAATGCTGCCCACCTACTTTTTCGCTGCTTCTTTTGCATCGAACGCAGGAATGGTTTCCATTCGTCTGTCCTGTTCGCTCGACTCCTGCACATGTTTATCGCCGCCACGAAAGTGACACTTTCGCACGAATAGCCCGGGCGAGAAGCGGCGGACAGCAGAAGAGAGCTTTCGGCTTCGGTTCCCTCGCCGATTCGGTTTTGTGCATTCTGATGTATGGGGTGCCGGATCCCACGGGTACCCGTGCAAATAGAGCGGTCCTTGACTAGAGAATGGGGTAATTTTTTAAGGATGCTCTGGAAAAGTGGTAGCTTGTGGCGTTTCTTTCTTTGTGGCGCGATAGGTGCATTTAATGAGATAATTCGAACTTCGTGGAAGAGCAGCTGGTTTATCTAACATGACAGGTTGTGTATAAGCGAAAACATATTCCCTGGAGGGACATATAGCACCCGTATTGTATTTCCGTTTCGTGCGGAACATTACCTGTTGAGTTTCTGCCATTTTTCTCTATCGTTGCAACAGCCATCAGTTGGTACTTGAAAAATTGTTAGCATATAATTACTTGTCTTGTAGATGTATTCATAAAGTTCATATAATTACCTTCGGCAAACTTAAAAATTTGACTGCAGCTGCAGTGTTGTGGGGTGAAAAGAGGGAAGGTGAACATTTCCGTCCAGCTAGTGGACTTGTCAAATATCATGACAGACCCGTACCTTACACGGGATGAGTATTAGATGGACAGGAAACGATGTATGGGAAACATAGCCCTGCCGACTAGCGAGAAGTCTTTTCCCCAAGTCGAAATAAATCTTTACCTTCAAATAACTCCTTATGACCATAGCAATAATATCAGTTAATTAGTCATTAATCAATATCAGTTAAGTTAGTTAGTCACTAAGCACACTACTCCCCTTTAAACTTCACACAGATCCATAAGAATCTATGCCACACTTGCCTCGAATCCACCTATATCCATAAGAGACTTCATCATTTACCTTATATAACCCAGTCTCATCTCCCATCTTCACAAGTTCGATCTATCTTCAACTCCACCAGATAACTCGAATTAAGCATTGCGTATATATTGCGTATACCATGTTCAACCTTTGCCATATCCATAGAGAGATAGTTTCTAATCGAACAAGTTCGAACTCGGCCACGAAATTAACATTCAACCGGTCAGACAGCTGGAACCCGCACGGAGAGCTGATACTCCGGTTGGAACGCAGTCGTCAAGCTTTACGAACGCATGTTCTCTTCGAGTACCTTCGCTTTTCAAGGGATCCTGCGAGTTCGTAAACCCGGCACGATCGCGTGTGGCTAGGTGTACGCAGAGGGCCGTTACGACGCGCATTTCACGCACCGCGACGCCGCACCTGAACCGCGAAACGTGTGCTGTGTAGCTGCGGCCTCTCCCCTGTGTTTACACGCGTTCGCAATCTTGGGCCATTGGCGTAACTGGAATTTTTGGAGAAAGTGGGATTAAACTGGTATATTGCCACGAGTTGTATGGACATATGGTGAATTGCTTTCCATGGTAGACGTTGTGTAAGCATATGGTCAGTTGCCACGTGTTCTGCTGTAAGATATTCAGTAGGTGTTGTATTTTCTACCACGCAAGGTTTTACCATGTGTCATGCTATCACGCTTCGTATTTTCTCGCATACCACTGCGACGCATGACGATACCATGTACTGTATTGGCATATTTCATACTATTATATATTAGATTTGCAAGCAGTGAACTACTATGCGTTGTACTGCTACGCATTGAACTACTACGCGTAGCACTATTATGCAAAAAGAGCTACCACGCGCAGCGCTACTACGCATCCAGCTACCACGCGCAGCGCTACGACGCATCGTACTACCACGCGCAGCTTTACTACGCATCCACCTACCACGCGCAGCCCTACTACGCAGCACTACTACGCATCGTACTACCACGCGCGGCTCTCCTGCGCATTCAACTACCACGCGTAGCGCTACGACGCATCGTACTACCACGCGCAGCTTTACTACGCATCCACCTACCACGCGCAGCCCTACTACGCATCATACTACCACGCGCAGCTTTACTACGCATCCACCTACCACGCGCAGCCCTACTACGCAGCACTACTACGCATCGTACTACCACGCGCGGCTCTCCTGCGCATTCAACTACCACGCGTAGCGCTACGACGCATCGTACTACCACGCGCAGTTTTACTACGCATCCACCTACCACGCGCAGCCCTATTACGCATCGTACTACCACGCGCAGCTTTACTACGCATCCACCTACCACGCGCAGCCCTACTACGCAGCACTACTACGCATCGTACTACCACGCGCGGCTCTCCTGCGCATTCAACTACCACGCGTAGCGCTACGATGCATCGTACTACCACGCGCAGTTTTACTACGCATCCACCTACCACGCGCAGCCCTACTACGCATCGTACTACCACGCGTAGCTCTACTGCGCATCCAGCTACCACGCGCAGCGCTACTACGCATAGAGCTACTACGCACCGCATTATACACATCGAACTACCAGGCGCCGTATTACTACGCATCGAACATTCATACAACCATTATATCACTGTGCAACGTAATGCGACGCGTTAGATCTCCACACACCGTACTACGTATCACAGTTCCATGTTCTAAAGTGTCACGCGTTAGATCTCCACAACACGATACGTCCTCAGATGTCCACTCGTATGACTCTACAAACCCTATATCCCTACATTGAAAAGGCGGCATCCTGCATTCCAGTGGGGTCCAGATCTACCTGATTCCTACCTAGTTACGCCACTGTTCAGGCCCCAGTTGGTCTACGATGCAAAAAGACCAGGTGTAACCAGCGGCGTTACGACGCGAGAGCAAATCACCGGAGTTCACGCAACGCTACGTGACGGTCGAGCCGGAAACGGTCGCCTCGAATCGATAAGCCCGGGTAAAAGCGAACGATGAAATTTGTAGGCTGTCTCTCGGGCTGTCCCGTAATTCGTCCGCGTTCAATCTGCCTGATTACCGCCAACTACTCCGAAAACGCTTCGATCCTGAAATGCCGGATACGTTCTGAATGATTGAGCGCGAGTATTTCGGAACTCGATATCCCTGCAGTTGGAGAGCTTCGAAAACTTTTGAACGGATTGAAATTGGGTTACTTCCGAACCCAGTCAAATTACTGCTGCACGTTTCTTTCGCTGGATATAAGCAGCTTTTGCTGCTGTTGAACTTCGGTTGAAGCGTTCCAAATTTCATTCCGTCAGTACGATTTTGCCATTTCTACTAACAAGATTGTGAAATATAAATGAGGTCCCTGTTAATAAGTGGGGTTACGCTTCGAGAGTTTAACGACGAATTAAGCTTCGTGGAAGTGTAAAAGCAGAATAGCTTATTCGGTAAATACCCATTAGTAATGAGGTAAATGTACCCATTAGAGGTTGCCTGCTTTTTGCTGTTCACTGAAAATGACAAATAAAATACTTGGTCCATAGAAACTTTAAGTTAATAGCTTTTCACTAATTTCTGTATCTTCTAAAATATTCGTTCATTACTGTAAATGTTAATAAGTAATATCTTTTAGACATACATTAATTTTTCTGACTAAAATAAATTAATCCTACTTTAATTTTCTGATTACAAATTTTAGGCAGAAATTGATTTTATGATAATTTGTTTGAAAGAACGAAAGAGTACATGTCACTGTAATATGATGAACTATGTACTTTCATTAGCGTACAAATAGTATTGGCAGTGTAATTAGAATAGTAGATAAATAGACATAATTAATAATAGAGTACAAAAATGAGTGAATAGTCTGTGTAAACAATCTCCGTTATTTAACAACAATTTATTATATTTATTGCTTTCCAATGCGTTCAAAAGTTACTGTGATTGCATTCGCACGGCAGATAAGATGAGAAGTTCCAAAAGGATCTGCGGAAGACAAAGAGGAGCATAAAGCCGCGAGGCAGATTCGGCCAGAAAAGGAGCGGCCAAGACTTTGATTTACCTTCTCCCTAATTACAAATGAAACGCGGGCTCTTATTGGCGCGTCAGTAGCCCGTAAGAAGGATGAGCTTGTCTGCGCATGCGTGAGTGCCCAGATGCGTGCGCTCATGCGCACACGGTCTCGTTTCTTCCTTTTCCCGCCGATACGTCTTCGGAACATGTGACCGGGAGTGTGCGCGCACGCATATCCACGGGGTTTTACACGTGTAAACGCGTGCAGAAGGTAACGAGCGAGTTGACGCGCGAAGCGGACCAAAAGAGGGAAAGAGTCGAACACGGCACGCCGTGCGAATCTTCTTCGCTCCGGCATTTATCACCCGGCAACCGCGCCAGTTTACGCGCTTTTAGGCGAAGCGTGTGTGCGTGTGCGACGAATCGGCCAAGCGGAACAAGCGGTACAGAAGGAAGATCGCAACCGCATCCACTTAATGAATGTAGATTTGGTAGTCCCGCTTGGAACGGATATCGATGGCTAGAAATTTGTCTCGCCAGCAGAACCCGAGAGATCTCTCCGCCGGCCAATTTCTTCCTCTCACAGCCGGAGACGCGAGCTTTGTTAATGTCTTTCTGCGTTCATTTTTTAACAGGACCCCCGGACGATCCGGGAAATATAGCGTGCACGTTGCCACTCCGACTGTCTTCGCTCTGATGAGATCTCCGGACAGCGGCCTGCTAATTGCTAACATTTTTGTACTCGCGACGGATACTCTCTCTTCATTAACACTTTAAACTTCCACCACATGTTCGTTCATGCCTTCATCTCCATCGTTTTATCGTGTATCTTTTTACCATAACTTGTTCCGTTGATCAGATGTTTAATATAATCGTGTATAAGCACCATCGGAGATCTATCATTTATTAGTACATGATAAATCCTCTCTGAAATTCACTTGTCATTGTACCTTGCTCAAATTACAGGTACATAGTATTGTTTCAGTACTGTGTATTTAATTATTGTTTGATGTCTTCAAGCACTTCTTGTCAGACTGACATATAATTGATTGATTCTTGATGTATGGAATTAAGAGTTTGTTATTTTTGGAACAAGCTGCATGTGTGGTCATATGAGAATACTCTTTCAGACTTCTTGTATTAGAAAATTGAAACGAAATGAAGTATACCTGTATTTATCATGAAAAAAGGCACCTTCCAATAAAAACCATGTAGAAATTGTAAAAAGTTTGTGTCGATAAATGTCTTATCAATAATTTATGAGGTAATTTACAAGAGAAACGCTTGAGCCGATATCTCGGAGGCTCGTTAAAAAGGTGAAACGGTAAATTTTTCATTGGACAAATGTCCATTCTGTGGAAGGAATTGCCTATGCCTAATATCTAACCGGCGTTTACGATCCGTATTTGGAACGGCGATTGTTACGAGTGGCACGATGGTGGTCGCGCGTTCGTTTTAAAGAGGAAAAACAGAAACGCGAGCGAGAACAATGCGGCGCAATTTCGAGCGGTGTAACAGGGCTGCGGCGCAGCCGGCAACGAAGGCATTTGTCAGTACACAAGCGCTTAACGACTTGGAGCTGGAAAGAGCAACAGGTATCGATAGCTAGAAATTAGTCTTCGCCCGGAGATATCGTACAAAGTTTAAAAGCACGTGTACTTTTTTTGTCGAAAAGGAAAAAGCACGGCTAATAACGTGTCGCTACTACGGTACGAGGATTTTGTACGTAGGGACGAAACGAAACGGTTTGTCGATACGTTCCAGGCTGACGGTAAGAAAAAATAAAAGAAAGAAGCAAGAGGAACGATCCACAGATCAACGTCAGAAAAAGTAACAGCTCGACGACGTCGATGGAACGACGCCGAATGGGGACCCGCTTCTTCGACCTAATGAATATAGATTCGTTTCAGCAAGAAGCAACAGATATTGATCGCCGCGAATACGTCTCCACGTAGGAATATTAAGTTATCATTTCACGGGGATACCGTAGTCGTTCGAACCTCGACTCCTATCCGGTATTATCATCGCGTAGCTGTAATTGCTAGCGAGTCTACTGCAATAAGGTGAAAAAGGAAGTGGTGCAACACTGATCGTATGATCTTCCACGGCGAACGCGTTGTCGAACGAAAGTAAACGCAGTGGGTCGCATTCCGTGACGATTATATGCGCTTCGACGGAGCAAGAAATCACGACATTGGCGTAGTCAAAATTTTTGATTCAATATATATATATGTTTATATGACCATGTGTTATATTACAGCGCGTTATTTTACCATTCGGCAGATTGCTACTCGTTAAATTCCTTCGCATTAAATTCCTTCGTGTTAAATTCCAACACATGTGATTGTGACGTGTTCGAGTTCGACGCATTAAATTCCCAAGGTGCAAAATCCCTAGATCTTACAAACCCTAAATACCTCCCTATCTCACCTAAATCCCTAGATCCCTAAATCCCTAGATCCCTAGATCCCTACATCTCTAAATCCCTACATCCCTACGTCCCTAAAGCCCTAGATCCCTAGATCCCTAAATCCCTAAATCCTTCTATCCCCACATCTCAAAATCCCTGAATCCCTATATCCTCAAATCTCAAACTCCCAAATTTCAAAAACCCAAAATTCACCACCCATTCTCAAATTCTCCAATTTTCAAAAATTCCTGTCATTCCTGTATTTCCATAGAGAAACCAGATTCGCTCGTCACTGCACTGCCACGCGCCGTATAATCGGGTGACATAATATCACATACCGTGCAACCACGCATCGTATGCTGTTACGTGCCGCGCTACCACGCGTCATGTACTATCACACATCATGCTATCACTCGCTATACCATCATATGTCGTACTATCAGGCGTTAGGTTACATCACGTCACATTATTATCACATTACATCACCACGCCTTGTATGACCGAATTCACACGTGTTGCTAAACCTACCGTCATATGTGTCCTTATATCAAACTTAGAAATGAAGTTGCAAAATAAATGAAATAACTAACGCAACATAAATCATACTCGTTAACTCCTCGTTTAATTACTGAAATGAAATGGTGTTGAAAATCAACATCTTCAAGAAAATTACCTTCAGAAATTTTATAACTTGAAATGAGGAGGAACTTCCAAAGACTTTGGTCTTTCTGATAGCTTGTATATTAATTCCCCATGCGTTCTATGAATATTAGCGTGGCCAGTGGGTCAGATCGGCCTCCACTCAGTTACGCCAATGGGTAACGATGAACGTCGGGAGAAAGGTACGGCGCGATAAGCGGCCGAAGAAAAAGAAAGTGTAAGAAGAAGCGAAACAGAAGGGGTCGGGTAGCTAACTCCTGTTGGAATTCGACGTTGCAATGGAAATGAAACGTACAGCCGCGTATATGGTACACATCGACACCGTGACGCGGGTATCGATATCGATTGATTTATCTGAACCGATTCTCCGTGGGCCCGGTCGATCGATGACTGGCTCCCCAAAGACGAAAGGGTGTATTGGCCTCTGGTAAAACGTGTGCAGTGTGCACGCGCGCGCGCTCGCCTACTTAATGACATTGGCTCCTCGTGCAGCCGCTTTTAGGGCTGATTAAAAATGGCATAATGAAAGAAGCTGCTGCGCCGATACGACGCTGCTACCAAGAAGCCGGGAAGCTACGGCGCGGAGAAAGGCGGAGAAGAAGAAGAGGAAACGAGAGAGCAACGAGACAAAGCTTGAGACGAGAAGGATAAAACGAACCGGCCGTAGAGTCTTCTTGGTCCTGAGTGGAGTTTAGTTTTTTAAGCGATCAATCACCCGCTCTACAAGAAGTACATATCCCACCTACCGAAAGGAGAAGCGAGTTAGAGAAAGGGAAGACAATGAGAGAAATCGAAGAACAGTGGCCCGCGAGGAAGATGAGCCGAGATTTAGATGAAGATGGAGTCGGCACGCTCGGATACAACCGAATCATCCTTATTAAACGCCCCATTGAGTCCTCCCGTGTATTACAACCCTGCTGCCTGTTTACTAGCTGCGTGGAATTCCACTCTCCTGTTGCCCGATCGTGTACCAGAGGTTTTTGCATTTCTGCGAAAATCACTTTGCATGAACTCAAAGCGATAGGTCTGCGATCTTCGTACGGCCTGGAATTTGTGCTTGTTCCAGGGACAGGTTTTGAATCCTGAACAGCGATATATTTTATGGGCATTGCTATTTGGTTTTATAGTATTATTTTACAGGTGATATTTGGACAATCGTTCTAGCTTTATTCTGTACACATATATATTTTGGGAAAGTACGATATACATATAGATATACACATATGATATACATATAGATATTCACATATGATATACATATAGATTTACACATATGATATACATATAGATATACACATATGATATACATATAGATATACACATATGATATACATATAGATTTACACATATGATATACATATAGATATACACATATGATACACATATTGATATATACATGATACACATATGTGATACACATATTTTTAAGCTTAAACAATGTTTACAAATCACATTCATTCCAAAACATACCAGTAGCCTGAAATTTTAAAGTGCAGTGTGATTTTAAAAAATAAAATCTTTCACGATTTACATGTCGAACCAGAGTTGCCAAATATTCAAGCGTGCTCTATAATTTTGACATGACCTGATTCTGAGCAAGTTTATATTTCCAATAATAAATGATTGAACGAATCCGCGTTACATAAATAACTATCGATAATACACAAAATCCATCTACGATCGATACCTCGGTCAGGAACAATCGACGGACCGATTTCTTTGTAAATTGCTTCTCCCTCTTCCTCTCGGTTTCTCCCGATCCACCGGGATCCCCCTTCATTTCTCACTGGTTCGTCTCGATCCACCTCGAACCCTTGACGCTGCTCGAGAGATAATAATAAAATATCACAATCATCACGGCTAACTACTGTTTCATTAAACGATTAATTAACCGACGATATATTACGTAGATAGTGGCGGAGTTCCCACTCCGCCCGTTTCGACTCTGGCATTGCGATGCAACTTTCACACAACCGTCGATAACCTTCTTCAGCGTCCCTACGCATTCCTCTCGTCTTTTTCTGGGCCAAACATCCTCTCCGTTCATTTTAATTCCCCGCTCTGAAAAGATGCGTCGGTTTGTCCTTGCACAAGGACCATCAGCGTCCCGTCGCGCGCCTCATCAGCATCGTGTTTACCGCCGAGACACCCGTGAAGAATCGCCGAAAATTAAAAATTAACCAGCTCTTATTTACACTGCAACTTTGATTCACCGTTACATCACCGCCGATGGGAAAACGGACCCATCGAATCACGATAATCACCGGCCGCTGACGTTACATTTGTCACTGAACCTGCCGCGTGCCTAATTCGACCCAATGCTAGCTTTCCGGAACGAGATGACGGCTATTAGTGATTGTCAACGAACTACGAAGCTAGTTTCTCGAATTTATTGGAACCGCAGTTGTCTACGGGAACTTTATTATGTTGGGGACATTTCATGGCTGTGTAATTAAGCTGTGTGTATGGACGGCTTTTAAGCTTGGCTTAGCTTTGAAGGTTTGTTGCTTAGCTTTGGTGACGATATGTGAGATTAATGGATTTTTATGTGGATCTTTTTGGGAGATCTTGAGAAGGGGTGATCTCTTGAAACTCTTTAGTTTTTGTTAATTAGATACTCTTCAGAAAAATGTGACTGATCTGAATACTCTTCAGATAAAATGGAGAAATACAGAAGTTATCCAAGTTACAGATATTCATAAATTCTTAAATTCTTTACCTTCCAACTGGAATTATAATTCTTAATAATCCATGTTAAATAAATATATAATAATAAATCAATTGTAGATGAATATTATACTGCTATGAACTATTTTATCTTTCAACACCTCTTTGTCCATAATTACTGCTAATGTGCATGAACACCTCTGAACCTATAAAATTCTATGTCTAACCTATAAAAGAACAATATTATATCTGAAAAGGTATCGCATCAGAAGAATTAGAAATTCTTCATAGCAAGACAAATTGAAATGTTCTGAGCATTATGAAGATAAAGAGATAAACGTGCAAAGGTTGAGATGAACTAACGTGCGACCGCAAACATGTTCTCACACAAGGTACCGGCGCGAATATGTACACGTTTGCATGCATAGTAAACATTATCGAACTACACTGTAACGGAATTCACGTCGCTAATATGTTCGATTTTATCGATGAAGACTAATTGCCTGCTCGTTACGCGCGTTATTTATATTCTGACTAAAAAGTCCTGTGAAATACATACAGCATTCTTCCATTTTTGCCTGTTATTTATCTCGCGCAATCGGTAATTCGTTTATCGATTGTTTGTCAAATTTGATGAGTTGCGCCATCCTCATCAGCTAACGAGCACTGTTAATTATCGGGTGACCGGTAGAAATCTTGATAAGCTTAAAATGCATATTCATACATAGATACACTTTCTACCGTACAAATATTAAATATTACAAAATCGGGTGATCGTAAATAAAATTCGCCTTGATTAATTTCAATGGCTTGCAGATATGGGGAGGTTGAATCAGTACGGCAAATTGCGGAGTTCGTTTGTCAATGAAGTTTTTGCGAATTAAGTTCTAACATCGATGAGGTTATTAAGGTAATCCCTAATTCCTCACATTCCCAAGCACCCTAATTCTCAAGTCCCCAAATTCCCAAGCACCCTAATTCCGAAATCCCCAAATTCTCAAATCTTCAAATCCCTAATTCTCCAAATTCCCAAGCACCCTAATTCTCAAGTCTCCAAATCCCTAATTCCCCAAATTCCCAAGCACCCTAATTCTCAAGTCCCCAAATTCCCAAGCACCCTAATTCTCAAATCCCCAAATTCCCACGCACCCTAATTCTCAAGTCCCCAAATTCCCAAGCACCCTAATTCCTAAGTCCCCAAATCCCTAATTCCCCAAATTCCCAAGCACCCTAATTCTCAAGTCTCCAAATCCCTAATTCCCCAAATTCCCAAGCACCCTAATTCTCAAGTCCCCAAATTCCCAAGCACCCTAATTCCTAAGTCCCCAAATCCCTAATTCCCCAAATTTCCAAGCACCCTAATTCTCAAATCCCCAAATCCCTAATTCCCCAAATTCCCAAGCACCCTAATTCTCAAGTCCCCAAATTCCCAAGCACCCTAATTCTCAAATCCCCAAATTCCCACGCACCCTAATTCTCAAGTCCCCAAATTCCCAAGCACCCTAATTCCTAAGTCCCCAAATCCCTAATTCCCCAAATTCCCAAGCACCCTAATTCTCAAGTCTCCAAATCCCTAATTCCCCAAATTCCCACGCACCCTAATTCTCAAATCCCCAAATCCCTAATTCCCCAAATTCCCAAGCACCCTAATTCCTAAGCCCCCAAATCCCTAAATCTACAAATTCCCATATCTCCAAATTTCTACACCTCCAAATCCCTATACTCTAACATCCCCAGTCCCTCAAATCCCTATATTATATCACCAAACCCCCAAATCCTAAAAATCCCTATTCTCTCAGTCCCCAAATACCTACGTCCCCATTTTCCTTCTTCCCAAAATTTCTCCCACTCCCAAATCTTCAAACGTCCATACAATCCAAGAAATCAACAAGTGGTTTCTACCATCTAGATCGCACCATTTTTCCCGGAGAATGCACTCACCTTTTTCGCGATGAAACACCCCCAAACGACGAAGGGAAAGAGGAAGCAAAGATACGGTCCACAAGAGGCTCTCCGCCATCTTCCAATTGCACTTTATTTATCACAATTTGCTGACGTTGATATATCGTTACACGGCCTCACGACACATATGTATGCGTCATCGCAATTTACATTGGCCATCTCTCAATGTAACCGTCTTACTTAACGACCGGTCCATGGCGCGGAGTGTCCTTAGAACGAGGTCTCGAAGGAAACTCCGTTGGAATTTTCACGCGTACTCCGACACCTGGACCAGCCTGGCTGAAAGGTATACAGCGGCGATACGCTTATCGAAAAATAGTGCATTTTGCAATGGGAACCGGTTCCACGTCAGATAACTCGAACCGCATAAATACACGCCACAAAGTACCTTCGGGTAAGGACGACGAACATAAAGGGACCGTCATATTGCACGTCTCTTTTCCCTTATCTCCTACGACTGACAACGACGCGGAGAGAAAAGCCTTTGAATTGCCCTCGAAAAACATGCGAGTAGGTGTGTAATACGCTGGAATGCAAACCAACGTTTCGCAATATAACGTATATAGATATGGAGTTGCGGACCGTGATCGGATCAGGTGGAGCACGCGAATTTACCTGCGGATTATGGCTTGGAAATTTTGTCTATTCTTGGGAAAATATGGGGAAGTTTTAAGGTACAAGAGAGGTGGATTGTAGTCAGTTTATTTTGGTTAGGTTTCGTTGAATTCTTTTTTGGACACAGTCATAAAGGTGATCAAATCTCCACATGATTTGGAGGATGTTAGTCATTTAGCTAACTTTTATTTTATTATAAAATTCAATTTTTTCTTCGACATGTTTGCTAATTTGAAACACTTTTATGTATAACATTGTCATTTAACTCCCTTTTGTAAAAATACAAGGGGTGCAAGTTTAACCACCTCGAAATTTTCATGTCATATTATTAATGCAAGATTCTATATTCTATAAATCAAATTTATTTTCAAGAATTATAATTATTTGTTCCAAATATATTTTCAATGATAAACCATTACTCTGTATATGTTTATGCATTTACAACGAAGTCTACAAAATGAACATAAGACATGTAATATACAGAACATAAATCTTATAGAGTACAATTATCATTCTCAAAAGTTACTTCTGCAAAATATAAATATTACATAGCCCCATAAACCAAGAAATATGAAGAGCACCTAAAATTGAAATTTGCAAGAAATGTTCAGCATCCACGAGTGCCAGAGAATCATACGTCTCCCAGAAGAAAATTCTAGACATAACAAGTGTTGAAGCGGATAAAAGCGAGAAACACGTTGGATCACAGGAAACAGGATTTAAAACAATTAGGATGTTAAGTGTCGACCATTTAAGGACGCGTGTCACAACATAATACCCGTGTCCTTCTATCCATTCATTCATATTTCTCGTCCCACGCGATTCTTATTCCGCTCTTTTTCGTCCGTTCAGGACTCGGCTCCGTAATGCTTGCGAGGCTTACAAGCGTTCCTCTGTGGATTCGAGGCGATGTATCGATCATCCTAGGAATTCTATATTGACAAGAAAGATAACCTAAGAATTCTAAATTGACGTATAGAATTATTTCTATATCAACATCAACCTTAGTCTTGACTCAAGGTTTCTTCGTGTGGATCAACATAACCTATGCTCCACATACCATAGAATTATATTGCCATGTATGTAGAATTATGTTTATATCAACATCAACCTTTGTCTTGACTCTAAGTTTCTTCATGTGGATCAACATAACCTATGCTCAACATAATCATAGAACTCTATATTGCTGCATAGAATTATTTCTGTATCATCATCAACCTTAGTCTTGACTCAAGGTTTCTTCATGTGGATCAACATAACCTATGCTCCACATACCATAGAATTATATTGCCATATATGTAGAATTATGTTTATATCAACATGAATCGTAGTCTTGACTCAAGGTTTCTTCACGTGGATCAACATAACATATGCTCAACATAATCATAGAACTCTATATTGCTGCATAGAATTATTTCTATATCATCAACCTTAGTCTTGACTCAAGGTTTCTTAATGTGGTTCAACATAACCTATGCTCCACATACCATAGAATTATATTGCCATATATGTAGAATTATTTCTATATCAACATCAACCGTAGTCTTGACTCAAGGTTTCTTCATGTGGATCAACATAACCTATGCTCAACATAATCATAGAACTCTATATTGCTGCATAGAATTATTTCTGTATCATCATCAACCTTAGTCTTGACTCTAGGTTTCTTCATGTGGCTCAACATAACCTATGCTCAACATAATCATAGAACTCTATATTGCTGCATAGAATTATTTCTATATCATCAACCTTAGTCTTGACTCTAGGTTTCTTCATGTGGATCAACATAACCTATGCTCCACATACCATAGAATTATATTGCCATGTATGTAGAATTATGTCTATATCAACATCAACCTTAGTCTTGACTCTAAGTTTCTTCGTGTGGATCAACATAACCTATGCTCAACATAATCATAGAACCCTATATTGCTGCATAGAATTATTTCTATATCATCAACCTTAGTCTTGACTCTAGGTTTCTTCACGTGGATCAACATAACCTATGCTCAACATACCATAGAATTATATTGCCATGTATGTAGAATTATGTTTATATCAACATGAATCGTAGTCTTGACTCAAGGTTTCTTCATGTGGCTCAACATAACCTATACTCAACATAACCATAGAATTCTATATACATATATTGCCATATAGAGTTATTTGTCTCAATACATGTCACGTCTCATGTCACATGTCATATTTGTCCATTAATATTAGACGTTAGTATTGAACATTAGTATTGAACATTAATATTGAACATTAATATTAATATTAAAAGCACGAACACTAATTTAATCAAAACTGATAAAAGTGTGTACGCAGGTCTTCAATTTTCATCACCGCGTGATTAAACACCGAGTGAATTTGATATCGAATTGTTCAGCGATGATCGGAAGGATGAAACAACACGATTATCAGGATATTTAATCATCGTATTTGTGTTTGGTTAGAGATTCGCGCTAGCGAAATGATAGAGAAACGGGCACACACGGTTTATGGGGAATAGACCCCATACTGTTCCAGAGGCATCGATTGCAAACGATGACCAGCAACAATCTCGGCAATAGTAATCTCCGAGCAGCTGGCCAACCTAATGAACGAACGATGATTCGTCAGTCAGTCGAACGGAAAAAATTCTTGCGCCGGATTTGGTGCCCGAAATAACCGGACGTCGATTAAATTCGTATTCTCCCCCGCTGATCCAGAAATGCGTGGTCAGTGGATCAATGGGTCTCTTACTTTTTATCATTATTTTTTAATTATTTCGTTGAATTTCTGGGACTGTGAAGGTGTCTTTTACGAACCTCTTGATTTTTAGAATCATTTTGGGGATATTTATGGACTACTTTCTACAATTGTACATAAATTAGTGAATTCGCTATTTTTAGTCGAGTTAAGATTTTGAGTTTGAATTAAATGATAACATATTCCATTTATAATGGAATGATAATATATATATTCTATGAAGTATTTAACCTAACCTCCTCAGAGAAGATTTTGAGGTTAGGAAACAAAATGGACGAATTCTTTTACTCATTTTAAGCTGAGAACATTTAACAAATAATTTATTATAGAAATAAGAATATCCACACATGTATTAATAAGGATATTAATCATAATTAATGAAGATATTAATAAGAGTATAAAATGACAAACACAACACAAATGAGTAATAATGTAAAAATACACACAGCATGCAAATAAATATTAACATAAAAGTAAAATAAAGTACATAGAAACACTAAAAATTAAAAATAATAATAATATAAAAGTACACACAGTGGTAATAAATTATAATATAAAAAGTGCAGATTAAAGGTGTCAATAGTACTGACAGTAAATGTTTAATGCATCATCGAAGTTTAATATAAGCAGTAAAACAATAAATCCATCGAAGACAATAAAGTAAAAACGGAAACAAGATTTAAAAGCAACAAGACATAGACGAATCGCGTCGATACGAAACAACGCGGAAACCGCTGGAACATCGAGGCCCGAGAAAGGAAGGGGCCAAACAGAAGGAAAAAGGTCCGACAAAAAGGGAACAAAGGGTTCTTCTGGAACGAGCGCGTTAGCAGGCAGCAGGTGTAAACGCGGTGGCAAAAGTAGATGCGGATAAATATGCGAAACACGAGGGATCCTTCGAGACTCCTGCGAAACTCTTTCTTATACCTGGCCGAGCGCTATAAACTGGTGCGATGATAATTAGAGCTGCGCGCTACGATTATCGCGCCATATTTAGCGAACTAGAGCCGACCACAAGGGAACCCTTCGTAATTGACAACGGGTGTACAGTCGGATGCAATGTATGTTGCAAACTGGTATACAAACTTGATAGTTCTTTATTGGTATTCACATTCAAAATTATGTATAATTCTATTTTCAATTTGTAAGTTTGCAAGTTTGTAAATGTTCGAGTCTTTGGATTTGTAAAAGTTTGTGTTTGAACATTTTTTTAAGGGCAAGGTTTTCGAGACTTTCGAGGTATGGTTTTTAAGGTTTTCCACGAGTCCCCGAATTTCCAAGTTCCCAAATTTCAAAATACTCTAATTCCAAATTCCCAAATTCCAGATTACCCTAATTCCAAAATCTCCAAATTCCAAGTCCCCGAATTTCCAAGTTCCCAAATTCCAAGTCCCCAAATTTCAAAATACCCTAATTCCAAGCCCCCAAATTTCAAAATACCCTAATTCCAAGCCCCCAAATTCCAAAATCCCCAAATTCCAAGTCCCCGAATTTCCAAGTTCCCAAATTTCAAAATACCCTAATTCCAAGCCCCCAAATTCCAAAATACCCTAATTCCAAGTTCCCAAATACCAAAATACCCTAATTCCATGTCTCCAAATTCCAAAATACCCTAATTCCAAGCCCCCAAATTTCAAAATACCCTAATTCCAAGCCCCCAAATTCCAAAATACCCTAATTCCAAGCCCCCAAATTCCAAAATACCCTAATTCCAAGCCCCCAAATTCCAAAATACCCTAATTCCAAGTTCCCAAATACCAAAATACTCTAATTCCATGTCCCCAAATTCCATAATACCCCACTTCCAAATCCCCAAATTCCAGATTACCCTAATTCCAAAATCCCCAAATTCCAAGTTCCCAAATTTCCAAGTTCCCTAATTCCAAGTCCCCAAATTCCAAAATACCCTAATTCGAACTCCCCAAATACCAAAATACCCAAATTCCAACTCCCCAATTACCAAAATACCCAACTTCCAAATCCTCACATCCCTAAATCCCAAAATTGCAAAAATCCTCAAATTCTCCACATCTCCATATTTCCGAGTCCTAAAAAAATTCCTAAAAATCTATAGAATAGTACAAGACCTCCGTACCCTTGGTTGCTATATTTTCTCTAGAGAAATCAGATTTGCTATTGACTGTACAACTAACACCTTACACGGTTACGCTTATTTTCCGCTTCGAGGAGAACGTCTGGTCTGGGTGGCGTTCATTTGCCATCGGGCACACGGACCCTTTAAGTTTTCTCAATCGTGTGAAAAGTCAGGTTTGACCTGAGATATTAACCTTCACTTCGTTAAGTCAATAAGAAAATTTGCTTCATTACTTTGTTATAATCTTTCGGTTCCACAAAATTGAAATTTCGGTATAATTTCATAATATTTTATTTGTTTAATGATAAATCAATTTGAGCAGCAAGATATATGATTTTGAAGGTGTATGATTCAATATACTTGAACTCGAATGACTATATATTTCAATTTGAATGACAACATATTTGAATTTGAGTAACAATATATTGAAATTCGATTGACAATATGGTGTAATTAGACAACAATAAATTTAATTTTATTATGCTTATATTTCACCTTCAACGATACATTTGAATTTGAACAATCATCTGTATTTAAATAACAATATACTCGAATTTCTTAAGAATAAATTTGTATTTTACCAGAAGCCAGTCCATTTTACACCAAAATGGCGGACAATTGAAGACACCTCAACTCAATCCACCAAATTCTTACAGCAACTCTATGTCCATGTCTCAAAAATCTAGCATCGACACAAGACTAGCGATACAACTGACATTACAATTCTCGAACGCGCACAAAATCATCGAGCGAGTACAAAGCGTACAAAGAGGAACAAGGAGAGAATAGTCGTTGAAGCGCACCGTTGAAAGTGATGTATACCGAGTGGCTGGCTCCTCGGTGCTAATTACCACTATTAGTAACCCCCCACCAGTACCGGTACTCGCAAACATTAACATAAGGGACAATGACAAATGACAATAACGCGCTGCGACGCGGTAAAGCACTGCTGCGTCTCCTTTTCTCTTTCGGTTCGTTCCTTCTGTCGCTTCTTCGACGTCGCTGCACTTTCTCTTACCTTTCGTCGACTTCTTAAATCCCACTGTGCTTCCATCGTGGTCGCCATTTGTTTTGGGTGCTGAAATTTGAAACTTTCCCGTAAAACAGGGTACACTGCACTTCTCACACTGATCTTCGTAATAAATTCGGAGTTTCAATATTTTTGAAGATTGTTAATTGGAATTATATTTGAGATGATTGTTAGTTTGTTAAAGTTTCAGATTTTCCTCAGTTCTTAAATTTTAAAATTTATAAATTCTCAAATTTATTAGACTGACTCCTCGGTTATAACTCTCGAATTTTTACATTCACAGGTTATTAAATTTTCAAGTCTCTAAATTTTACAATTTTTAATTCTGCAAAGGTCCAAATTTAGTATCCTCTAAATTCTCAAATACTTATAACAACTGAATGTCATGAAAGCTTCAAAGTCCTATGAACTGACAGGTAATTGACAAACAAAGGACAGAATCCAATAGCACATCTCCTTAGTACTTTTGAGTCTGGATCAAATAGGACATCAAGTGAACCCAGACAAGATGGCCGCCCATCAAAGTACGTTGGACTTCAAAATACACCAATCTTTCAACAAATAGATATGCAAGACAGTTGCTAATAAAGTTGATGCGTTTGATTTTGGAGACTCGAATTCCATTGTCGGCCTTTCCTTTTTCGTCGACCACCCCATCGATCGTCGTTGATCCTTGCCGATCCCTTCGTACATACGAAATTCGACGAAAAGGGGACCCGGTGACGGGCACGTCCCGGGACTTCCGCGTGTTTCGCCTCACGACGGACAATTTGTTTGTTGCAAGGACGAGGCCGGAGAAAAGTTCGAGGCTCCGTTTCACCCTTCTGGTCCGCCTTCCCTTCCCACCTTTCGATACACTCTCTTTCCTCGAGCAGTTACGTACCTAACGAGGCCGCGAGATGGATCGGCTCTCCGTCGAGAATGCGCCTCTTTCTCCTGGTGCCTCGATCCGTCCTTCTTCCCTGCTCCCTTCGACCCACCTTCGTCCTGTACGTCGTCCTCTTCTCATTCTTCTTCCTCGTGTCCGCGATCGAACAGGAGCACCGTCCTCTCGACCGAGTAAGTAATTTGTGCGCGAAGACAAAGAATTCTTCCTCCCTTCTTCCTTTCGTACACGTCGCTGCTCGTCGCCGGAGAAGTTCGTTTCGTGCCGCGAACCGGATAACGAGACGCGGAAACTGATTGATTTCCCGTCGTGGACGCCTGCCAGCGCGATAGTCGAAGCATTAATGAAGTTGTCCAAGTGACCGCCTCGGCTCCGAGCTGATCGGTGAAGGCTCGCGGCGGGAAACGCCGTCCTCTCGTTTACCGCGCCGACGTTTCCGAGCGTCACAAGACGATACTCTTCTTTGTTTCTTGATTGACTCAGAATATTGCCTTTTCGAAGGCTTTTGTTCACTGGTAATACCTCTTCGATAAACTGGAATTTGCTACTTTTTTCCAACGTTCTGATGTTCTGCGAACTAGCTAACTTTAGTCTGGAAACTAACTCGTGCAGTTAGTCCTGAATTTTTTTACGTGTAGTCGGTAGCATAATTTTTGTCTACAATATAACGGTGATTCAGTACAATAACATATGAAAAATTATTTCATATACAGCTACAATAAAAAAATGTGAGCAACATGAGAATTATTCATGAGTCAATTCTTGACACTTTTTGATGCTTCTCTATCCTCATAACATATGAGAAATTATTTCATATACAGCTACAATAAAAAAATGTGAGCAACATGAGAATTCGTGAGTCAATTCTTGACACCTCTTGATGCTTCTCTATCTTCTGTAATTCTTCTGTTCCTACAAAGTTGACATACAAAGGATCAATTAACTCTTTGCAGTCAAAGGTAATTTGACTGTTTACAAACAGCAACTTTAAAACTTAGTTAAAAAGTTAAATGAATTTTCTTGAGGTTATTATTTCTGTACTAATAATTTCCACTATTGTTTGTTTCACTATGTTTATACATCACACGTGACATGTTATAGAATCACTTAAAAAATGCTTATTTAAAATTATCGTATTAAATATAATGGCGACTGTCACGTCTCGAGCGCAAAGAGTTAAAATAATTGTAATGAGGTACATTAAGTACTAATGATCATCTATGAAACATCATTACAGATATCGAAGATGAACCCACCGATAATTGGGTACCGTTTCGTCCGACATTTCGTAATGACCAATTTCGATCATCATATATTCAGCAAATGAAGTCCGCGATAACGTCGATTCCCGCAAAACGATCTGAAAGAACAAATGGTACTTAAAAAAGAAGTCGATGCATGACAAGTCGGCTATCACGAAGCAATTTTTTCCCACTTCCCTCCGCAACATCTCCTTTCCCGATCTCCGCCCATATATCTACGCTAAAAACGTCTGCATCGCTTAATCACCGATCACCGGACACGCCTCGCGACGAATTAAACACCGTGCCGGCCGATTAACGAAGAGGACCAGTAAGTTATCGCCAATTTGGCTAGTGTACCGCGTGAAATTCGCGAGAAGAGGGAACGTTGCGTAACGTTATTAATTGAACGGGCGTTTCAATTATCGCGTAACGTGTGGATAGCAAGGATCGCGTGGATATGTACGCAAAGGAAGAGAAACGATCGGCGGAGGTGGACGAGGGGGAAGAAGGACACGGCGTCATCTTGTTCACCGGCAACGCTATTGATTAGGATGACTGGAAGTTTCGAGATAAGCTGGTACCCGTCGTTTCCCTCTCCTGTAAAGCCCCTTACCTTTCCAGCCAGCTTGATTGAGTTCCGATGGGTGTGCCGCACTTCAAACGCCTCCGCATTAATTATTAGGCGTCCGAGGGATTCTGGAGGCACGTCGAAATCCCTGCGTCGCTTTCTTCGCATTCTTCCTTACTCTCCTTGCAAGCACTTCGTTGCAGAGGTCCCCAATTTTGGGAGGACTTCATTACTTTCAAGCACGAAGCTTTTCTATATATTCTTTCCGAAGTCACATCGTAAAATATGATCCAGACACAATGGAGAAATTGACCGCAAATTACTAACGCGATATTTTGGGTGCACTTTACAAACGATCAAAATAACCGCGTTAATCGTGTTCATTTAATTTATTGATCGCTCTGATCTCATCGATATTATTGATAACTTCCAATTTCGTTAAGGTGCGCTGCCCCCTGTATTTAGCTTCGAGCAATTTCACTGAACAGCCTGGATATAGCTGAAGATAGATAACTTAATTAGCAGATAACAGACAAATATCATTATACACCCAAGTCCCTTTTACTTATCAAAATAGACACATTTTTTGTATGAAAATTAAATAGAAGGAAGTGGTAGACTCTCGGATGTGGACATATTCACCATATTTGAAACGAGCAAACCTTAACGCAGTGTTTTGAATGCCTCCAGGAAAGTGGCAGTTCGGCAAAAAGCGTAGAAAAAGTGTAAGAGAAAGGTAGAAAGATCGTCGGAAAACGGTTTACGAATTTATGACAGCAGCAAGGGGTCCACGAGGATTTATATTGCAATATAAATTTTTTACCGTGCGCAACGGTGGAGGCTACCGCCTCTTCTCCGATGCAATCACAAAGCTATCGATGCCTGATGGCTCCTACGAACGAGGCGGCGCAATATTCGCGGGCCGGTATAGTAAGCTGAAGAAGGAGAGAATGAGGAAACGGACGAAGAAGAGGGAACAGCACGAGGAGTTACGACGGCTCCCGGGCGGCAGGTGGTTCCTCCTTCTTCTTCTTCTTCGTCCCATCCTCCTGTTCGTTCACCGTTTTCCCATCGTTCGAAGTAACCGCGTCTCTCCGTGGCCACCTCGTCGTTGTTCCCCGCTTTTATCATCACTGTTATTATAATTTCGTTGAACCTGGCTGATGAATCGATGCGAAGTCCCGCTCGAAAAGGGGAACGAGGAGAAAAAAGGGCTGACGAAAAAAGAGTTGGAAGATGGACCGACAAGGCGAATGGGGCGAAAGAAGAAGAAAAGAAGTCTGGTACGAAGAAGGAAGTGGAAAACAGAGGAGAAGCTCTCTTCTTCGTGGGTTCGTGGTTGGCCCCCTCTGGTAATTTGTAGCCTCGATATCATCGCGGAGAGTTATTCAGAGGCGCACCAGAGTACGTACCAGAGCTGACTACCTATCTACCGATAGCACCTCCTCGTTTCTTCTCCTCCTTGCCCCGTCCCCGTTTTCTTCTCGACTCCTCCCGAAATCCTCCCAATTTATACTTCCTTCTTTGTAACTTTAGCAAGCGGGATCGACCGATCGAGTGTAAGTACAGAGAGGACCGCTCGAGAGTTCACCATCTGTTGCTATCGACGCTCCAAGAAACATTCTCGGGTCCGCGAAATTTACTGGATCATCGTGCACGCGTTCCCTGAATCGAAAACCCGCGTGTTCGTAGAAGCAATTCAATTACGAGTACGGAGAATCGACGGTGTGCAGAAATTGAAACCCAAATGAAGCAGAATGGACCTTTTTACTGAACCACCAAAGTGTGAACATGTGAATACTCATTTCTTGCAACTTTCATGTATTGATGAGTTAACCTCTTTAAGATTATTGTCGTGTGCAGGTTTGCATTTGATTAAAAATTATGGTGAACGTAGTTATTATTTTTGGTTCAGTTGGATTTGAATAATTGGAATGTGATTATGTCAGGAGTTCGATACCGTTTGACATGTCAATTGCTCTTCAATATATGAAATTCACTCCTAACAGAAATGTATTAAAACACTGATTATGTAGACACATGTATGATGCTCGATCACAATTTGAATATTAAGAGTTATCAGTTCGTCTAATCAGAACAGAGCATCAGTACAGATAAACAGATATATGCCTTAAGAACGAAGCACATATGTTCCCTAAAAACATGCTGGTTCGGCAAAACATTTGCATAGTAACCGTGACCGTAGTAGAAGCGTATGAATCATCGGGTTAGAATAATGAAGCTCGTTCGCAAGCTTCCACGAAGGATCAAAAAGTCGAACGGAAGGGCGCGATCGGCACGCATACAGGCGCGATCGCGAGGCATGGAGAGAAACGTGAGACAAGCGGGTACCGTCCGGGTCGGGATGCGTCAGGTCGATTGGTCATCGGAGTAGGACGATCCATCGAAGCGGCTCGATGGTTGCGGGTTAAGTCTGACCATAGCGTCGGTCGCCATGGAGGTGCCAGGAGGTCGCGATCACACGCCTACCAAGTTGGTACCGCGCCTCCCTCTTCCTCGTCGCGTCCTCTTCGTCCTTTTCGTCCTGGCTGGCGTATTTCACGCGCGTAACACGATAGCGTGCAACGGACGGGGGTGCGAGAGGAGACGGACGGCCTCTCTTTTCGCATATCCATCGTTACGGATTTCCAGCGGACGAGGAAGAGAGAGCAGCGGAGGTTCCGCGCGCTCGACGCCGACGCCGCCGCGACGACACCTGGAAAAAACAATACGCCGTTCATGTACCGGGGACACCGTGTCGCCAGCCTCCTTCCTCTCCGTTTCTCGCTCGATTCCTCTCAATGGCGCGGCGTACAGTCCATGAAGTTGGGTCCTGGTCGCGGTCGCAATGCTTGTCAACATCGGTTAGCGGGATATTTCCTCTGGAGCGGGCATTGGCCATTGATGTCACACCCGGTTCTCTCTTACCTTCGTTCCTCCCTTACCCCCTTGCCCCTCGTCCCTCTCCCGTTCCCGCCTTCGTTCGTTATAATCGGGCCCGAGCGAGAAAGCGGAGATCTCTTTTCACAGGAGCTCCGTACCAGAATGTTTTCGATGCGAGAACACACCTATGAGCCCACCTCCTCTTCCAACCGATTCTCCCTCTGTTTCTCCTCTTTGTTTCGCTCTGTTCGTCCCTGTCTCTCCTTCCACCGATCCTCTTTTCCTCGCCGCGCTACCCCGGCTACATCGGCCGCAAGGATAAGGAGCGAGAAAGAGGGCGCGGGTCTTTATTTCACTCGGGGCTGTTTTGTCGAAGCGCGGTCGCTCGAGTGCGGGTTTCTTCATGTCTTTGTTGGCGAGGCGAGAAATTCTGTCTGTCCTCCACAATTACGCCTCGAACCGGGCCACACCGTCCCTCTACCGGTACGCAAAGCGGTCCGCTAGCTCGCCGGGTCTCGAGGTGTGATCCTGGACCGCCTGTCGCACGTACACGCTCCAACACGCTCGAACACGCACGCACACGGCCCGGTGCATTCTGCTCGCCACGAAACTTGCCGAGTTATAGCCACGGCTCGCCTCGATACGCTCTCGAGTAGCTAGCTCGTGCAATCGGGCTGCGATCAAGCGGATCGAGATCCTCGAAAGACCCTCCGGACGCGAGCGACAACGCATTTTCCCTCCCCGACACGTTCTACAATCGCGAGGGGCCACCGTTTCCAATGCAACGACAAGTCGTCGATGGTGTAATTGACCTATTAGTGCGAGCCTTTCAGAGACCCACCAACCACACGGGCTTCGTTATTGCGATCCAGATCGCTGCGTATGGGGTGCTTCTATAGCCTCGATGACTAATGCGAGAATCGAATATCGCGGGGATCGAAAGAGGATCTTCGAGATTTCTCGATGAATTTTTCCTTTGATTCAAAGTATTCAGATATACGATTCTTTGATTATTCACTGTGCGAATAACACTCGGCAAAGTATTGCTTTGTCCTTAATGCATACGTTTTCAAGTGATGATCTCAATGATTTCATATGTGTAAATGTCTCTAGATTTCCATATCTCAAATTAACTACGTTTCCAACTCCATGGTATCCAAATTCATAAATCTTTAACTGCTGATGTTCTCAAATTCTTTTATCGAATCCCGAGATCCTCACATTCAGATACCAGATAGGTTCGTAAGTTCCAAAGACTGTCCCTCAACCCTAAAGTCCCTCAGCCTCCAAATTCCAGCATCATCAATTTTTTACACCTTCAAAAAACTCAAAAAATGAACTTTTAATGATACAAGGGACATCTGTATTTTGATATCGCATGATTAAACTGCGCACATTTCCGAGAACCGTCAGTCCCACAAAATAAAAGTAGAGCCATTTATTTTTTGTGCGATGGCAAACTGCGTCGGCACGAAAATAGAAATCACAGGGGGCAATTAAAAAGGGCCAGGCTCGCCCTGTACGTAGCTCATCCATATTGATCCGTCGCTCTATTTTTATCTGCTCCTAAAACGCCAAAAGCGAGCTGGTCCCGGATGAAGGCTATTCCCTCACGACAAGACTGCTCGAAATATTATCTCGAATTTCTCGCGTAAGGAATCGTATCGACAGGCCATTTACAAAACGAGGACTCGCGAAAGCGAAATCGGTTGAAAAAAAGCAACGCAGGATAAAATGTAAGGTCGGTAGCCATGGTGGTAATTGCATTAGATCGATATCCAAATATGGCGAACGACAAGGGGCACGAAAGGGTTTCGTGAAGTCTATCGTGCCCCGGGCGACTCTTAACTTTTACACGGCCACGTGAATACATTAAGAGCGCGGCTCGACGAGATACGCGGTTTCTTTAATCTTAATCAGAAGACGTATGGACATAGCAGAGCAACTACATTCGAACACGAGTACGCCATTAGCAAACAAGATCACCTACCTGACCCGCCTGCTCGCTCGCTCGCCTCTCGCCCCGATCGGGTCGAGCTTACCTCTCTTAAAACACCTTTGTAAATTGGTGATAAACCAACGGGTATGGGTGTCCGGGTCGCTGAAAAGTCACGGATACGAGAGGGATCGAAGCACAGGGCTCAGGGCACAGGTATCGCCTCGCAATTACGAGAACCACCGCGTAACAGGTGGCCGTACACCTTTCTCCGTTTCTCAAGCGAAATTTTCGATGGATTGAATCGTTCATACACGTGTTTATCGTTGGGTTCTTTCGAATGGAGAACATGTGTGCTTAACATGGCGTCGGGGCTCGGAAATGGCGGACGTTCGCGGATATTGATCTTTAGGTTAATTTGGGTTAAGTTGATCTTTTGGTTAATTAAGATTCTTTAATTCTAAATTATTTCATCTTCAAACTTTTTTTGAGGTGGGAAAGTTACAAAGTTTCGAAATTACCAAAATGTGGCGATTAATGCGGTGCACGAATGTGAAAGTGACGGCGGTTCACATGTAGGCATTTGACAATTTATACATTTGAGATTTTCTGATTTGAAAATTGACAAAGTTGGTGGACCAAATTTCTTCAAATCTTCACATTCATAAAGTGTTATGTTTTCAAATTATCTAATATCGAATTTCTCAAATCCCTGAAACTCTACATCTTAAAATTCCTAAATTCCTGAGTTCCTGAGTTCCTGAGTTCCTGAGTTCCTGAGTTCCTAAGTAGATAAATTCCTAAGTCCCTAATTCCCCGATTCCCCAATTCCCCAATTACCCAATTCTCCAATTCTCCAATTCCTAACTTTCTAAATCCCTAAATCCATAAGTTTCCAAATCCCTAAGTCCCCAATTCCTAAATCCCTAATTCTTAAATCCCTAATTCCTAAATCCCTAATTCCTAAATCCCTAATTCCTAAATCCCCAAATTTCTAAAGTTCCAAATCCCTAAAATCCCAAATCTCCAAAATCCTAAAACCCTAAAATCCCAAATCCCTAAAATTCCATCTCCCAAAAATCCCAAAACCCTAAAATCCCAAATCCCTAAAATTCCATCTCCCTAAAATCCCATCTCCCTAAAATCCCAAAACCCTAAAATCCCAAATCCCTAAAATCCGAAAACCCTACAAACCCCAATCCCTAAAATCCCAAAGATCCCAAAAATCCCCAAATCCCTAAAACCCTAAATCAATTCCCATTTTTTCATAAAACATCGAATCCCAGAATCGCACTATCATTTTTTAACGCAGCAAAATGACTTAAACCGCCCCTAATTGCCAGCGCGTCGCATCATATTTCATTTGGCCGAAAATCTCTGGACGTCGACGCGTCAAAAAATGATGAATTCAACGGGAGATGACTCCGTCATAATTTTTTATCGCGGCTCCGGTTGTTTTTCTCGCCTATCCGAATGTAGTTCTCGCGAAACTCTGTTGCACAATCGAATTGCCCGTTGTTACATTGTGCGAGCAGACGGCTCGTCGTGAGCATTGAATCAATTTGAATTATATTTGAATGCTCGCGTGTTGAGTCGAGGAGTCGCGGGTAGGATGAGGAATTTCTGTTGTTTGGACGTGGCGTGACGGTGATGTATGGTTTTCGGTATATTGCATGTCGAGATGCGTTTAAGTACGGAGGAAAATTGCGATTGAATTATTCGCGATTGAACGACTTTGTTACATTAGTCTCGCGTGTAGTTAATCGCGGTGAAAGGTCTTGAAACTATTTGTCTTGTTTGTACTCGGCGCTGTGGTAGAAGAGGAAAGTGAATTATATAGTTATTTAACTGTTTCGTACTACGTTGCTGTGTTTTATTAATTGCACCTGAAACAAGACTGTTCTAATTATCATATTTCTGTAACGTTGAAACATGCTGGAATTATTAAGTAGTTCGTTCCAGAATAATTATTACAATATCATTATTTTATCATTCAGTACTCCTAGGGAATTATTGTCTTACATCTATTATTTTTGAATAATGTTTAATTTTATTGTATGTCACTGGGTGTTGTCTCATACTTTATTATTTTATTGTTACACCTGACAATTATTTCTGTCATTCTCATTCATAGCAATACTCAAAAAAAGCACTGTCAGGTCTACAAATTGTTTGTCATTTTTAAGTCATTCTATGATATAATTAAATTAGGTAATATTGATAGACCATGCGCAGTCAGTACATTGTGCAGAATTGATTGGTTGTACAGAATCGATTAACCATGTAAAATTAATAGGTTATGTAGTATTTGCAGGTTACGTAGAATCAACATGTCCTGTACAATTAGGTTATTCAGAATTCATAGGTTATGTATACATTTATAGGTTATGTAGAATTAATAGATCGTACAGAATTAATACATTACGCAGAATTGATTAATTACATAGAATAAATAGGTCACAAGTCGAATAGGTTATAATCAATGCAATTAATAGAATGCACATATAATATAGAATTAACAGTTACATATAGCAAATAAAGGTTTAAATCCTATTAAATTCCCTCACGAAGGTCCTATAAATCAGTGATCGCAACGAGCATACCACAAAAATGAAAAAAGCACATTAACGGTGCCGTGATCGGCGTCGAAATTGCTGAAAAGAGTATCGGTAATAATCATCGGCGGCCAGAAGCAGTTTGGTCGCGTAGATTGTCGAGGAATCTTTAACACGCGTGCAACCGCAAAAGAGGCGTATTTTAATAACGCGAATTCCATGCCGCACTCACACCGTGTCGTATAGAGGGCAAAACGTGTGCACACACGTCGACGTCCGGTGAGCACACCCGAGATAGATAGAAGGCGAAGGCCGGCGACTTTTATCTGGTTAATGTCTCGTTACTGTAATGATTTCGCCTCGGATCTTCGCCTCTTCATTTATTCTCGTCGGTATTGGCCGATCGTAGCCCGATAACTGATCCTCTCGTTACGCTAACGGTATTAAAAGGCCCGGCTCCTCCGCGGGTACGTTCAACTTTCGCCACCAGTTTACGACCGCGAATTTCGTGGACGGTCTGCCTACGAGAGAGGTGATTTATCATCGGAGCACTGCCTACGGTGATCCAACAGCGTCCCTCTCGTTCTTAATTATTGAGAATTTTCCGCTACGTTCGACGACGTGCCGGATTCCAGCCCTGACGCGACCAACGACCACTTGATGAACACCAGCCTGAATTATAACTGAGAATTGATGCGCCACAGATTGGACCTCGCAGGAATTAAACTCTTTGGACCTTCTTGGTAATTAAACCCTTTCGGCTTATCGTAGGAATGTATGGGCACCAAGTATACATGTGAGTCCACATACGGTGCTCATCTTTCCCTGTCACATGTCTGTATATCCATGACACAACAAAATGGTGTATATCCATGGAACAAAAATGGTGAATAGTGTCCCATAATTTGAGGATTCGAACACAAGCACTTAGAAGCTCAAATGTGAAGAATGAAGAAAATTCCCATATTGTATCCACATGTGCACATGTGTTCAATCCAAAGGACCTCACTTAGCTCACCAAAGACACGATCTATAAAATAGTTTAAAAATGGTGAATAGACGTAGTGTCCCATAATTTAAGGATTCGAACACAAGCACTTAGAAGCTCAAATATGAAGAATGAAGAAAATTCCCATATTGTGTCCACATGTGCACATGTGTTCAATCCAAAGGACCTCACTCAGCTCACCAAGAACACGATCTATAAAATAGTTTAAAAATGTTGAATAGACGTAGTGTCCCATAATTTGAGGATTCGAACACAAGCACTTAGAAGCTCAAATATGAAGAATGAAGAAAATTCCCATATTGTGTCCATATGTGCACATGTGTTCAATCCAAAGGACCTTACTGAGCTCACCAAAGACACGATCTATAAAATAGTTTAAATTTAACGTTTCACTCTCAATCTCAAAATGCTGGATAATTAATCGTGACCCGCCTAGAAAGGCACGCTGACGGATCAACCGTCGTTGACGGACATGGACTAATCATGTAGTGGTCGCGTGTCACGGATCGTTCGGCGTGGGTGTCAGGAAGTACCTGAAGGAGTCAGGCAGAATGTACGACGGGTCCACGGTCATCCACGCAAATTACTTTGGCCGCCATTAATGAGGGTCCCCGGTCGGCACACGTCGAAAGTCGTTGCGGTGCCGGGAGATCGACTCGCTGCGGCGGCCACTTAATTCTTTCGAGGCTCGTATCTGCGCGGGTCAGCCACGGAAGAAAGGAAATGCGAGCGCTGCCTTTCGCGGGCTAATTAAAACCGTCGTATCTGGCCGGGCAGCCGTCGTTAATTACCGCTAATTACTCCGGCTCCCTTCCGTGCACCCGCGTGTCTCGTTACCGCGAGATTTTCGGCCCGACGACCCACGATTACGCCCGGTGTCCATCATATTTCGTCAACGATAAATAACGCGCGATAGGTGCCAGCCTGCATACGGACTCGACTTTACAGTCCGCTCGAACGACACTTGCCTGTTATCTTCGTAAGGGGCCCTTATGCGAATGACCGAGATAACGCGAAACTTATAAATGCTGCCTTATTAAACGAAATTCTGGTAGTTTTTCATGACCTAATGACGTCCAAGATTTAAAACATTGATTGCTCGTTTATCTAAGGATGTGGTCAATAAAATGGGATGCGTTGAAAGGGAATTATTTATGTGTACAATTTGTACTTAATACGTATTCGACTTAAGAGATATCTGGTTATAAAAATTGTTGAAAATGAAAGTATAGTAAATCCTGCTAGCTGTAGGTATAAAATTGAAAAATTGTCCACATACAATTTTCCTTGAAATATTATAGCTTATCTTAGTGACCAGTTCGCATGCGATTTCCCGTTAATACCAGAAAGGGACACTTAGACCCTTAGCTAGAACTTACCTAGCTAGAACAAACGGTATCCCCCATCTGCAATCATGCAACATACCTGAATGATGGATATACAAAATTTTATGCACGAGGCAACCTCCAATCGGGACTTAACCTGCACCTTTCGATCCCCATCCTGCAATTGCTTGGGCAAATAAATCCGCATCCGAGATGAAGAGCCCGTAGCATCGGCGCAGTCCGTCACACCCACGTGGCCACCTACAATCGGCTCGCGACAGAGCGACGTCGGGACGTCAACGTCGAGACGTCTGGCGGCGTATCTGAGAGAGGGCAGCATGATTTAATTACCGTCGAGGAGCGGATGCAGTAAACTCTCTGGGTCTCTATCCATTCTTGCGTTCGAATAGGGCAATAGCTCTGTCCGGTCGGAGATTCACGATCCCGGCGCGATAGGACGCGACGATACGATCGATGCGATCGATAAAAGACCGCTAAGGAGGATCGAGCACGGACGTCGATCGTCGCCGCGCGACACTCGAAAGCGAGCGCCGCCACGCTATAAGAGTTATTCAGTAATTAGCGGAATAGCAATGGCCGAGGAGGGACACGCCGCGATCGAGAAACGAGCTTAGTCGCGGGTAGGACGTGCCTAACACGGGCCCGACTGCGTAGCTTATGTACAGTCACTGGCAAATATCGTTTTCCTAGGGATAATATGCCTATTAACTTGAAGAAGACACATCATTCGCTTGTTTCTAAGGATTTGGGGATGGGAAGGTTTGAGAAGGGGGTGAGGATTTGAGGGTATTTGGATTTGGAGATTTCGGGATTTGGGGATTTGGGGATTTGGGGATTTGGGGATTTGGGGATTTGGGGACTTGGGTTTTGGGGATCTGGACTAGGGATCGATGGATCTAGAGATCGATGGATCTAGGGATGGACGGATCTAGGGATCGATGGATCTAGGAATCGGTGGATCTAGGGATTGGTGGATCTTGGGATTAATAGATCCAGGAATCGGTGGATCTAGGAATCGGTGGATCTAGGAATCGGTGGATCTAGGAATCGGTGGATCTAGGGATTGATGGATACACGAATCGGTGGATCTAGGGATCGGTGGATCTAGGGATCGGTGGATCTAGGGATCGGTGGATCTAGGGATCGGTGGATCTAGGGATCGGTGGATCTAGGGATCGGTGGATCTAGGGATCGGTGGATCTAGGGGTCGGTGGATCTAGGGATCGATGGATCTAGGGATCGGTGGATCTAGGGATCGGTGGATCTAGGGATCGGTGGATCTAGGGATCGGTGGATCTAGGAATCGGTGGATCTAGGGATCGGTGGATCTAGGGATCGATGGATCTAGGAATCGGTGGATCTAGGAATCGGTGGATCTAAGAATCGGTGGATCTAGGAATCGGTGGACTTTGAGATCGGTGGATCTAGGGATCGATGGATCCAGGAATCGGTGGATCTAGGGATCGATGGATCCAGGAATCGGTGGATCTAGGAATCGGTGGATCTAGGAATCGGTGGACTTTGGGATCGGTGGATCTAGGGATCGATGGATCCAGGAATCGGTGGATCTAGGAATCGGTGGATCCAGGAATCGGTGGATTTAGGAATCGGTGGATCTAGGAATCGGTGGACCTTGGGATCGGTGGATCTAGGGATCTAGGGATTTGAGAATTTGAAAATTTCCAAAATTCCAAAACTTCAAAACACCAAAATTCCAAAACTCCAAAATTCAAAACCTTGACCCCCAAAAAATTTTCCCCCACGAAATGTCCTATATAAAAAAATAGTCCCATGTACATATGTATCAAGTTCCGTAGAAAACGTATGTTGCACCCGAGTGTACGTAGCCAGTGATGCATGTTTACAACGAAAGAGAGAGCCTCCTGGACGATCGGCGGAATTGAAATGCTCCCATGGAACTAATAGTCCTCTGTTCTTTAGCTACGCAAACTGGCTGCTGAGTTACGGGCATTCGCGTCGAATGCCGCTTGTAAAGCGGCCGGAGAGAAGACGCGTCGCGAAGGATTTCTTGCTGCGATCGGCAACGGGGTCGTCGGACAGATTCCGCGGGTGATAATGCGTGCAACGTGGCGAGGAATCCGTCGTTTCAGTCGACGTCACGGAAGAAATAGCTTTCTAGACAGATTTTTCTATCGTTGGGTACGATTGCGCGATGCTTCTGAGGTAATTTTAATTGCGATGAGATCGGGGGACAAAGAGCTTCTTGTCACTGTCAGTTGCTGAGGTAATCGGTTAAGGATCGTGTCCCCGTTAGTTCATTGTCTATTTTGTACAATTTGTCGAACAAGAGGATGTATTGATTAAATCTTGAAATGTCGGAAATAAAAATATCTTCTTTTACCACATACTTTTATTAAAGTGTTCGTTAACGCGTATGATTACAGATTTTAATAAAAGAAAAATATATGTATATGTATTTCTGACATCTCTAATTTCATTGAACAACACTGAGATTGCATTATAATATTTCTGATATTTTATTGGTAATTATAAAATTTTTGATCAATAATTAAAATTAGAGTTGTATTAAAAAGAATTAAATTTTTAATTTACAAAATGGAGACATTATAATGAAGATTGAAATTAATTTTTCATACGTTTGATCAATTTTTGCTTGATCAAATTATAATAAATTTTAATCCGCGATTAAACAACACCAAATTAAAATTAATAAAGTGAAATGTATAAAGGTAATAAGAATGAAAGAAAATTAAAAGAAAAGGGTCTAGAAGATACCCGTACATCAGAGTTAACGATTTAAGTATGAGAATGTTTCTAGGCACTGAAACCTATAGACGTGCGTTTAGTATCGCGTTATGACTATTTGTACTCGTTACGAAGGAAGAGAATCGAGTAAAAAGGTGGGAACAAAGTTTCCATCCTCTGGTGCCCCTCAATTACCTACAAATATTAGTCTAACCCACGCTGATCGTTGCAACCATGCTCTAACATGTTCATGTCATAAAGACAGGCCCAAAGGAACTCTAATTTCCACGATGGTCTACCATTTCCCATCCGATCGTTCCTGACATTAGCCGCTTCGTGCAAAGCTCGACTATCTCTTGGTAATCGACGTGATCACGCGACATTGTGAGCGTACAGCTGACGGGCAACTTTCAAATTTTCATATTACCGACTTGAATTTCTTGATACTCTGTGCAAATTTTATAATTTATCAAGGTTCAAAAATTTAGGGTTTCAAGTTGTGATATTTTGGAAATTTTTATGAAATTGTTGTATTTCTGAATTTTTTAAGGGTTCTTCAAATTTGAAGAAGAGACAAATTTAGAAAATTTAGAAAAATGGGGAGTGGAGAATTTTTTAATTTTAAATGTGTAGGGTGATTTTTATTTTTGCCGAATTTCCACCCTTTTCGAATTTTAGTACTTCGGAAATTTTTACTGTTTTCAAATTTTTGAACTCTTCAAATTTCCACTCTCTTCAAAATTTATGACTCTCTAAATCCACCCCTTCGAATTTTAAATCTCCCCAAATTTCTACCAATTCAAATTCCAAATCTCCTCAAATTTCCATCCTCTTCAAATTTTAATACTCCTCAAATTTCCACCCTCTTCAAATTTTAATACTCCTCAAATTTCCACCCTCTTCAAATTTTAAAACTCTCCAAATTTCCACCCTCTTCAAAATTTTAATACTCCTCAAATTTCCACCCTCTTCAAATTTCAAATCTCTCCAAATTTCCACCCTTTTCAAATTCCAAATCTTCCCAATTTTCCACCCTCTTCAAATTTTAATACTCCTCAAATTTCCACCCTCTTCAAATTTTAATACTCCTCAAATTTCCACCCTCTTCAAATTTCAAATCTTCCCAAATTTCCACCCTCTTCAAATTTTAATACTCCTCAAATTTCCTCCCTCTTCAAATTTTAATACTCCTCAAATTTCCACCCTCTTCAAAATTTATGACTCTCTAAATCCACCCCTTCGAATTTTAAATCTCCCCAAATTTCTACCAATTCAAATTCCAAATCTCCTCAAATTTCCATCCTCTTCAAATTTTAATACTCCTCAAATTTCCACCCTCTTCAAATTTTAATACTCCTCAAATTTCCACCCTCTTCAAATTTTAAAACTCTCCAAATTTCCACCCTCTTCAAAATTTTAATACTCCTCAAATTTCCACCCTCTTCAAATTTCAAATCTCTCCAAATTTCCACCCTTTTCAAATTCCAAATCTTCCCAATTTTCCACCCTCTTCAAATTTTAATACTCCTCAAATTTCCACCCTCTTCAAATTTTAATACTCCTCAAATTTCCACCCTCTTCAAATTTCAAATCTTCCCAAATTTCCACCCTCTTCAAATTTTAATACTCCTCAAATTTCCTCCCTCTTCAAATTTTAATACTCCTCAAATTTCCACCCTCTTCAAAATTTATGACTCTCTAAATCCACCCCTTCGAATTTTAAATCTCCCCAAATTTCTACCAATTCAAATTCCAAATCTCCTCAAATTTCCATCCTCTTCAAATTTTAATACTCCTCAAATTTCCACCCTCTTCAAATTTTAATACTCCTCAAATTTCCACCCTCTTCAAATTTTAAAACTCTCCAAATTTCCACCCTCTTCAAAATTTTAATACTCCTCAAATTTCCACCCTCTTCAAATTTCAAATCTCTCCAAATTTCCACCCTTTTCAAATTCCAAATCTTCCCAATTTTCCACCCTCTTCAAATTTTAATACTCCTCAAATTTCCACCCTCTTCAAATTTTAATACTCCTCAAATTTCCACCCTCTTCAAATTTCAAATCTTCCCAAATTTCCACCCTCTTCAAATTTTAATACTCCTCAAATTTCCTCCCTCTTCAAATTTTAATACTCCTCAAATTTCCACCCTCTTCAAATTTTAATACTCCCCAAATTTCCACCTCCCAAACTTTAAATCCCCAAAATCCTAAATTCTCAATTCCCCATATTTCTAAATATCCCAAATCTTCACCTTCCCAAATGTAAAACACCCCAAAATCCCCAAATTTCCAACTTCTCAATCACTCCTATCTCTAACTACCCAAATCAACCTCAAATGACCCCCAAATCACCCCTAAAATTCCCAAACTTCCACTTCCCAAATTCCCAAAAACATCCTCAAACTTTCCCTAAATCATCCCTGACGTCAATCCACATATTAAACCCAACCATGTCTCCGTAATCGACGCGATCACACAACATTGTAAACACACGTCCGTCGGCCAAGTTTCGATGCACATTTCGGTGCAGTCCGCGTCGAGTGGCCGCACAATGGCCGATAACGCGCCACCACGCTAGTGCATACACCTGTGGCTCAAAACGGGAGAAAGAGTTCAATCGATGGCAATCCTAGCTGGTCTAGCTGCACACGTTCCGACCATTCACCTTCACTTGCATCGTCTCCTATGTCCGTACACGAACGTGTGCATGTGCATGTGCGAAGATGAACGGGGCAACAGGTGGGTTCACGCTGAATCTGCTTCGACCCATTTCAACGAGCTTCCTTTCCGTGTCCCGTCCGAGGAAAAGAAATATTCTCTGCGTTTTCCGTGCTCGGAATATGGAGGTTACTTGATTTTAGTTTGGGAAAATGAATTATGTCGATCTATTTGGGAAAATGAATTATGTCGATCTATTTGGGTAAATGGGACGATGTGTGAAATTTTTGTTGATGCGTGGATGAGTTATGAGGACATGTTTTGGATAGGGGTAAGGATGAAAGTGAAGAAGGGGAGGAATTGTAGCTGGCTTTTGGCTATGGGGATTTAAATATGGAATGTTGACATTTTTCGAATGACCTAATATTCGAAATTTTACTAGGAGTTTAAAATAACTGAATTATTAAATTTCTTTGAGATTATCAAGTTTTTAATTTGTTAGTTTCCTGAGTTTTTAAATTGTCAAGTTCTTAGATTTTGAAATTATCAAATTTTTAGAATAATCAAACTTATAAGTTACTGTATTTCCATGAAGTTTTTATGTGCTCAATTTTCTTATTTTCCAAGTGTTTAAGCTTCTGGATTTCTAAATTATCTAATTATTAAATTAACAAATTACCAATACTTAAAATCTCTATATCTTCAAATCTGCAAATTTCCAAACTTCTAAATTGTCGAATTTCGGAGTCTCCAAACCTCCAAGCCCTCGCACCCCCAAATCTCCAAACCCCTAAGTTCCTCACGCCCCAAGTCACCAAATTTCCAAGTACCTAAGTCTCCAAATCCCTAAATCTCCAAATCTCTAAGTCCCCAAATCCCTAATTCCCCAAATTCCCAAGCACCCTAATTCCTAAGTCCCCAAATCCCTAATTCCCCAAATTCCCAAGCACCCTAATTCCTAAGTCCCCAAATTCTCAAGTCCCCAAATCCCTAAATCCCCAAATCCCTAAGTCCCCAAATCCCTAATTCCCCAAATTCCCAAGCACCCTAATTCCTAAGTCCCCAAATTCTCAAGTCTCCAAATCCCTAAATCCCCAAATTCCCAAGCACCCTAATTCCTAAGTCCCCAAATCCCTAATTCCCCAAATTCCCAAGCACCCTAATTCCTAAGTCCCCAAATTCTCAAGTCCCCAAATCCCTAAATCCCCAAATCCCTAAGTCCCCAAATCCCTAATTCCCCAAATTCCCAAGCACCCTAATTCCTAAGTCCCCAAATTCTCAAGTCTCCAAATCCCTAAATCCCCAAATTCCCAAGCACCCTAATTCCTAAGTCCCCAAATCCCTAATTCCCCAAATTCCCAAGCACCCTAATTCCTAAGTCCCCAAATTCTCAAGTCCCCAAATCCCTAAATCCCCAAATCCCTAAGTCCCCAAATCCCTAATTCCCCAAATTCCCAAGCACCCTAATTCCTAAGTCCCCAAATTCTCAAGTCTCCAAATCCCTAAATCCCCAAATTCCCAAGCACCCTAATTCCTAAGTCCCCAAATCCCTAATTCCCCAAATTCCCAAGCACCCTAATTCCTAAGTCCCCAAATTCTCAAGTCTCCAAATCCCTAAATCCCCAAATCCCTAAGTCCCCAAATCCCTAAGTCCCCAAATCCCTAATTCCCCAAATTCCCAAGCACCCTAATTCCTAAGTCCCCAAATTCTCATGTCTCCAAATCCCTAAATCCCCAAATCCCTAAGTCTCCAAATTCTCAAGTCCCCAAATTCCCAAGTACCCTAATTTCTAATTTCCCAAATTCTGAGGTCTCCAAATCCCTAAATCCCCAAATCCCCAAACCCCCAAATTCCCAAGCCTCCCAATCCCCAAGTCCCCAAATCCCCAAACCCCCAAATCCCCAAAAATCACAATTTCCCTAAACTAAAAATTGACTCCCCAACACTCCTTACATTGTTCCTAATCACCCACTCAACTCGACCCGCCATAAACGATCACCTACCTAAAGCATTCAAAATGGCCGACACAAATGAATCGCATTCATCAAGAAACTGCCTCGCGCGAAATGGATTCCGATCGAAAATGTCCAGAACGCAGGTATGCAAATCGGTCGATTTACGAGCGGTAATATCGCCGATGCCTAGACTCGAGGGCAACCACGCGATTTCACGGTTTTTCTCACGCGAAAATTACGCTCAACGAGGCACGGGGCGTGCGTTTCACGGGCGTGCTTTTTGCAACGCGGACCGCCGCTGAATAAACGTTCCCGCGCCCCAAGGTATTCCGGATCGTTTGTTCCTGCATGATCTTCATTACGTGAAATTAGCGCTGTGCAAATATGGGCGCACCCACGCGTTCGGCTCGTGTCCGACCGACAACCGGCTTTCAGACGTTCGCTTGCTTTTTCCCTTCCAAGGGAAATTAACACCTGCGGCCAGGCGCGAGGTTTGCCAGGATTTTTCTCAACATTCATGAAAATCCTACTCCGATTCTCTCGTATGGAAATTCTTGGCAAATCCCTGATAACTGAATTTTCTACGTGCTTCAAGTTTCTTGTCCACCGTGGATCATTAATTTACGTCCGTTTGTTCTGTAATGTGGATTCAGGGGTTCGGAAAAATCTACAATTTCTATTCTGAGTGTTTTATGTCGCTGAAGAGATGCGTTAATTTGCACGTGGATTCTGTATAAAAATTATGTTTGATTAATCATTAATTTACGTTTGGATTTATTCTATGATGTGGAGAGTTGAGGTTTGTGAAATATTTCCAACTTGAATTCTGAGTGTTTTATGTCGCTAAAGATGCATTAATTTGAACGTAGATTCTGTATAAAAATTATGTTTGATTAATCATTAATTTACGTTTGGATTTATTCTATGATGTGGAGAGTTGAGGTTTGTAGAATATTTCCAATTTGAATTCTGAGTGTTTCATATCACTGAAGAGTCTGATAGATTAATTTGAATGTGGAACCCGTGTAAAGGTCTGTTAGAGTTTCTAAAAAGTTTGTTGCATTAATTTCAATGTAAAGTCTATGTAAATTGGATTAACTGTAGAGCTTGTCCAAAAAGTAGGTTGTTATAATTGTGATTTACTGTTGGTTTCATGCTTGTTAACAGAGCTGATTATTAAGGACTGGTCTGACTAGTATCTATTTGAAGACATAACAGTGCTAGTTTCTAGAAACACATTATTTCTAACCTCACGTTTTCCTAACTGAAAATGTTTCCTGACTTAATCGCATATGCTTATGATCATCAAAGTGAAATTTTTGTTCGAGATATATTTTCTTACTGTGCTTTACTTTTGAACTTAAGGTTGAGTTATGCTAACAAGGTAGGCAAGGTCGTCTGCCTAGTCATCGAGAGTCCAAAAATATTTGCAAATTTTTTCGTTGATGTTTCATTCTAAAAAAATGTTTGTCCAGGAAGGAAGAGTGTCTAATTCGTCGTGTAAACGTTCTCACGAGAAAAGCGTAGCCAGTTGGACGATCCTGAAAGCAAACCGCTCGCGGTTGTTACACAAGCACAATATTAACGGAACGCTAAATAACTCGGGCTAACTGGACTCCGAAGCAGCTGGTCGGACCGGCCACAAGGCGTGGGAAGTTATGCAAAAAGAGCGATTGCTCTGCAGAGAAGACAGTAAAGCGATATCACTAGTCTTTTAAACCGTTCGCAAAGGATGACGTACTGGTACGTCAAAGCTGTACTTTGCCATTTGCACGGATGATGTACGGGGACATCAAAGACATAGCGGGCGCCATCGCGAATGATATATCAGACTTCTACTTCTTATTTCAACGATAATCGCGTCGTATTTTAACAACAATTTTCTGATTATTGTCTTGAATTTTTTAACAGAACCTGTGGCTCTAGGATTCTACAAACTATGATTTCATGATTTTATGACATTCTATGATTTTATGACTTCATGACTTTCTATGATTTTATGATTCTATGACTTTCTATGATTTTGTGATTTTTGTGGTTCAATATATAAATTCATATAAGAAGAATATTCAGATGAAATTGTTTAAATGTTACTAACGTACAGATAGGTTATAGAAAATATGTTGACATATTACAAAGTCGATTTAATTATTTTATGACTGTCTATGGTTTTATGATTTTTGTGGTTCAATATATAAATTCATATAAGAAGAATATTCAGATGAAATTGTTTAAATGTTACTAACGTACAGATAGGTTATAGAAAATATGTTGACATATTACAAAGTCGATTTCATTATTTTATGACTGTCTATGAGTTTATAATTTTTGTGGCTGAATGTATAAATTCATATAAGAATAATATTCAGATGAAATTGTTTAAATGTTACTAACGTACAGGTAAGTTATAGAAAATATGTCGACATATTACAAAGTCGATTTCATTATTTTATGACTGCCTATGAGTTTATAATTTTTGTGGCTGAATGTATAAATTCATATAAGAATAATATTCAAATGAAATTGTTTAAATGTTACTAACGTACAGGTAAGTTATAGAAAATATGTTGACATATTACAAAGTCGATTTCATTATTTTATGACTGCCTATGAGTTTATAATTTTTGTGGCTGAATGTATAAATTCATATAAGAAGAATATTCAGATGAAATTGTTTAAATGTTACTAACGTACAGATAGGTTATAGAAAATATGTTGACATGTTACATAGTCGATTTCATTATTTTATGACTGCCTATGAGTTTACAATTTTTGTGGCTGAATATATAAATTCATATAAGAATACCATGTAGACGAAATTGTTTAAATGATACTCGTTATAGAAAATCTGTCGAAATATTATCGCATAGTCTACAGAGTTAACGGGTTAATACCGAATACCTCTCACAAGATACCTTAGAGTTGCCACCGTGAACAACGCGATGAAGGAACGTGCCGCGTAAACTCGTCGTTAGGTGGAAGTTAATTAACCGTTATCCTCGAAGCCCGTACCATGATCCATTCGCTTAACTTACGATCGTCGTGTTCGCGAAAAGTGGTTGTTTAATTGTTGCCAGGAAACCTGGCGCGTGAGTTAGCTTTCCCAAGCGTGTAAAATGAAAGCAATTAGCTACGGGGAAGACGAAGGGTTTCCTTGAAGACTTAGCAGTGTCCCTTGAGAAAATTAATTGTAGGATTTTCCTTCGGACAACTTCGTAGTCGATAATCGTAGCTTTTCTCTGTAACGAAATGTTGTAATAGTCAGATTAAATGTTTGTCGGGATAAATATTGGATACTTTGAACAGCGATTTTAATGATGGATTAAAGTAAAGGTACTTTGGAGTTTAGGTGGAAGGATTTTTGAAGTTGTAGAGAAATTGTTATAATTAGAGGAGTATTAGATGATTTTATTCGTTCAGTTAGCACCAATTTTAGAGTTTCTTAGATTGCTAGCTCGCTAACTCCCTAGTTCTCTAGTTCCCTAGGTCACTAGTTGTCTAATTCTCCAATCGTCAGTTCCCCAAATTCCCAATTTCTCAGATTCGAAAGTCCTCAAATTCTCAAATTCCCATTTCCCAAAATTCTCACATTCCCAAATTCTCAATTCCCCAAATTCTCACATCCCCGAATTCTCATTTCCCCAAATTCTCACATCCCCAAATTCTCATTTCCCCAAATTCTAATTTTTTAAAATTCTCACATTCCCAAATTCTCATTTCTCCAAATTCTCACATCCCCAAATTCTCACATCCCCAAATTCTCATTTCCCCAAATTCTCATTTCCCCAAATTCTCACATCCCCAAATTCTCACATCCCCAAATTCTCATTTCCCCAAATTCTCACTTCCCCAAATTCTCATTTCCCCAAATTCTCACATCCCCAAATTCTCATTTCCCCAAATTCTCACATCCCCAAATTCTCATTTCCCCAAATTCTCACATCACCAAATTCTCATTTTCTAAAATTCTCACGTCGCCAAATTCTCACTTCCCCAAATTCTCATATCTCCAAACTCTCGTATCCCCAAATTATCACATCCTCAAATTGTCACATCCCCAAATTATCACATCCCCAAATTATTACATCCCCAAATTGTATAAAAACCTATGAAAAAAATGATAAACAATATTCACCCATAAAACGTCGATTACCAGCATCAAGCTATCAATCTGCAACCAGAGGCATTATCGACAAACAATTCGGACCACCTAATCACTCCCCGTTCGTGGAGCCTCTAATTCAATAAAAATTTAATGACGATGACTAGGCCGAAAGCATGGATAGAACTATAAGTCCGAGACAAGCTGATCCTTGTAGCCCGCGGCTAGCATCATCGTGGTAAGGATCAGAGAGTCCTTATCAGATTTACCGACCCCTCTTTCGGCTAAGCGGAACGATAGGACGTGGCCAGAAGAAAGGAAACAAATACAAAGAGGAAGCGAGAGGAATAGCCGGGGGCGCGACGTCCACGACGGCTCGTTGAATATTTCAAAATTCGCGGGGGATCAGACCGCGTTCACAATACCGGGGATGCACTCGAGCTACCCTCTTGCTACCAGGGATATCGTCCAAGATATTAACAAGGCATCGTTATGACTAGTATCTTGCGAGGACACCGACGCCCGATTTGTCGGGGCTACTTTTAAAACCCATTGAAACGTTCGAGACGTCTAAGAGGGTATTCTAATATGGATGCATGGGCTGCGTTGTCGGTTTTGCAAATTTTATGATTTCAATGTTGTTGTATGATTTCAACTCTTTCTGGCTATGTCAGGATTTGTATTTTGAAGGAATAATGGGAATTTTTGGGAGGCTTCGTTATAAGTTGGAGATGTGAAGTTTGATGGGGGTCATAAAATGGCGACGCGGGGTGCTGTTGAGGTTATGGTTTCAAATTTTTATGCTTCTGAATTTGAGAATTTTTTATTTCTCAAGTCAAGGATTTCTCAGTGGAGAATTACGTGAATTTGAGAATTTTTAAATTTGGTAGATTGGAGTTTTGAGATACTACGGTTTTGAATTTGGTTCTTCCTAAATATCAAATCCTTAGGTCTTAAGATGCTTCCCCAATTTCCCAAAAATGTTACATCCCCAAATTCCTAAGTTTCCAAATTGTCATATCCCTGAATTCTCATATCCCCTAATCGCCACATCTCCAAATTCTCATATCCCCAAATTGTCACATCCCCAAATTCTCATATTCCCAAATTGTCACATCCCCAAATCCTCAAATCCCCAAATTCTAAAATCCCCAATTCTCAAACCCCAAATCCTCAAATCTCCAAATCTCCAATTCTCCAATTCTCAAACCCCAAATCCTCAAATCTCCAAATCCCCAATTCTCCAAATCTCAAACCCCGAATCCTCAAATCTCCAAATCTCCAATTCTCCAAATCTCAAACCCCAAATCCTCAAATCTCCAAATCTCCAATTCTCCAAATCTCAAACCCCAAATCCTCATATCTCCAAATCTCCAAATCACTAAATCCCCAATTCTCAAATCCCAAATCTCCAAATTTCCAAATCTCCCAACTCTCAACCCTCTAACTTCTCATCTCCCAAAATTCCCAAATCTTCAAATCCTCATCTCCCCAAACTCCCATCTTCCTAAACTTTCAAATCACCAAGTTCCCAAATTCCCAATCTTACCTCACTCAAAACCTTCCACCTACAAAATTAAAAAAATCCCCAATTTCCCAATCTTGAAATCCCAAACCCGCTTTCCCACATCCCCAAATCCACCCTATTCCGTCACAACCGCTTATTGTCAATACAATTCCCCTCGTTCCTTTTCTCAGTCAGCCCACGAAAAGTCTCCTTTTGTCCTTGCGACATCGCGGAAAATCGGCCATCCTATTTCTCTAGAACAGGGAGCGAAGAAATCTCCAGGAGGGTTCTCTGTGTGCCACTCGCGTCCCTCGCGATTATTATGCTCTCGTCATCGAGCCATCGAAAGTCGGGGTGGAATCAAATGGACTTCCGTGACTAGGTGGATTACGTACACCGTTGTGGAAAGGCGAAATTAATCAGGGAACACACCGGCCCTCCCTTAACGTCGAATAAAACGGATCGAAGCCTGGAAACCTTTTGTTTTCGATTAGGAGAGTAAGTTTCCTTTCGAACGTCGCCGGGAAAAAGGGGAGGCCATTCGACCCAGACGTTTTATCCTCTTTGAGCCGCTACGATTGTATTTCGCCTTCGATACAGGACTCTTTGAGTTGCTCGAAAATTCTCTTGGTAGGCCTTGATGAAAAGACGTTTCATTATGAGCTAATTGAAGAACACTACTGTGGTGCAGTATTAGATCACAATGGAGGCTGGAACGATATTTGATGTGTGTGAATTATGTTGTATATTGGTAGATGATTTTGTAGAGGGTGTGATTGGTAATACTGGTATTAGGTATTGTGATGTAATGAACAAGACATTGTACAAATATTTGGTAAGATACTTCATGAAAATGTTCAGTAAGATAGCTCATGTAATTGAGAAAATATTCAGTAAAGATGACTCATGTTATTGAACAAATATTTGGTTAAATATCTCATAATAATGTTAAAGTATATCGACCAGGTAAAATACTTCATATTATCATGAAAATATTCAGTAAAGATAACTCATGTTATTGAAAAAATATTCAGCAAAGATAGCTTACGTCGTTGAGAAAATATTCAGTAAAGATGACTCATGTTATTGAAAAAATATTTGGTTAAATATCTCATAATAATGTTAAAGTATATCGACCTGGTAAAATACTTCATATTATCATGAAAATATTCAGTAAAGATAACTCATGTTACTGAAAAAATATTCAGCAAAGATAGCTTACGTCGTTGAGAAAATATTCAATAAAGATGACTCATGTTATTGAACAAATATTTGGTTAAATATCTCATAATAATGTTAAAGTATTTCGACCTGGTAAGATACTTCCTGTTACCGTGAAAATATTCAATAAAAATAGCTCTTGCCATTGAGAAAATATTCAGTAAAGATGACTTATGTTATCGAGGAAATATATGGTTAAATGTCTCACAATAATGTTAAATTCGATCTGCTTAGCGTTAAATTTATAACAGTTCAATGTTGTTAGACAATGTCCATTACATTTTGAAGATGTCCACAATTTTGCAGCAATATCTCATGTATAATTGTAACTGGAAGAAAGAATGTCTCCATCTGAATGGACCGTTCAGAAGAAAATGGTGGCCATATTTCACGCGCGATACACAACAGTCGATGCAGAATTACGCGTCTGAACAGAGCAGGGTATTGGTAATCTCGCATTGTCTCGGCAATGTCAGTGGCCGAGTGACAAATGCATCCTCGAAGGCAGGACCTAAGGATACCTGGCTATCTGGGTACCTGCGACCTATACACGTGTAACAGCGAAGCAACGGAAACGCGTCGTAGAAGCCAGATTAGGCTCTAAAACCCTTCCTCAGATAACGGAACCGCTAAGCTGTCCATTCGTCTATTGGTCCATCCTTCGTAGCTGTAATGGAACTTGAGAAACATTGGCTCGCGATTGGGTTAGAGCCGATAGGGCCAACTAAGGCAGATTTCGGTCTTACGATACTTTTCTGGAAAGATAATAAAAAGAGACCGATAAGGGAAATGAAATACTCGGAATTCTTTGGAGATCGCCTTGGGATTCGGGTTTATGACGCGTTTATGTCGATACTTGATTCGGCTTTTCATTCGTCAATCGTGAAATTAACTTCTTGGTGGATCGTTAGATACCTATTTTTATATTTTAGATTACCTAGTTTCTGAAAGTTACTGCTTCTGATTTTTTTCTAGGTCGTCACATTTATTAGACTTTATCGGTTCTCAACTTTTCTGTATCTTCAATTTTACAATTTCTGTATTTTTGAATTTAGAATTTTGCAAGTTTATAAATTTGTGGATCTTCAAGATTACGGACTCCATTTTTAAATATCAAAGTTTCTGAATTTTTACGTTCTCAAATTATCAAGTCACAAAATTTACAAATTCATAAGATTACCATTTCTTCCAACCAGACATTTAAGTTCACAGAACTTAACAGAGAATCAGTTTAATTAGCAATTGTTGACAGAAGAGTATCAAAAAATTGCCTTTTTCTATCCCAACATGACTGTCATGACAGACATTCATAAATAAGAGTAACAAATCTGTAAGTGATCATAAAAATAATTTTACACTTCTACGAGAACGTCAAAAAGAGTACAGCTCAAATTTTGCACCATGAAATCCTATCGATTTCGAACCTAATCTAACCTAACATACAAAAACACCGTTTTTGTCTATACTTTCCAGTAATGAAAAATAATTCCTGAAAGATTGAATCACCAAGTTGTTACCCCCGTCGCAAGTACATTAAGTTAGCAAGCGAGCGAAGTGTATATTTTTCATTGCACCGAGTGTCTCCCGAACAGAAGGGTTCATGCGGCCAAGAGAATAGATAGCGACGAGTGAAAGGTACAGATACCCGGCGAGATGACAGTTTGACGACACGAGAAATGTTTGAGTTATCATCAGGATGACAACCATATTTAACCTGCCATAAAATAGCACTCCGTTGTGCTTTTACGACGAAAGTATGGCGGTCGCGGGCTTGAACGTCAGGAACACCAATGCAGATAAGTTATTCCGATGCCTTACAGGGCATTCCACTTTTCCCCGTTCGAACCAGTTGCCTTCTGGGACTACCGTCTCCTATCTAATCCTACAAATTTTTGTCCTCGAATTCCTCCTTGGAACAGACTTTTCATTTCAGACAAAACGACGCGTTCAGATACGTTTATTTACTAAAGTTGGGATTATACAGGAAGGTTAATACCAGTTATATTAAAGAGGTATGAATATTAAGGAGGTGGATTGTATTAAGGAGGTATGAATGTGTGAAAAATAAGGATAGTTTGTGTGGCGACGTTGGTGCGCCATTTTACTCTCTAGTGGGCGGCCATCTTGGTTGCAGGAAATCACCTTTGAAATTAAAAACGATAATACAGAACGGTCTTCTTTTAGTAGCACAGCTAAATAATTTCGGAAATGAGTAAAAGAGCAATAAGAGAGAAAACAATCTCTTGCTATTAAAAGAAATAAGGGTAGTTTAAGTCTACATAATTCAACTCGTCCGAAAAGAGAATTAAAATAAAATTAACAGTACTACAGTAAAATTTAACAAATTTAACAGATTTAGAGTCAAATAAATAATAAGAAAAATGTGTCAAAGAGTAAGAAAAATTCCTTGACATTGGAATAAGGGTATCAACCCCATCGAAAGAAAGCTCCGATAAAATAAAGTTGGTAACAAGGGTGACCCAGCAAAGATCCAAATCCCGTTAGTTGGTAAATCGCGTTTAATTCGTTCGGAAAGCACTTAGCAGCCGTTCGCCACCCCAGCGCCAACCCCCGCCATCGCAAGTTTCCTCGTTCTCGCTTCGGCCGTAATCACGAGATCAAACTTTTACGAGGGGAAAATCTGGCCCGTGTATAAACCCATGTCGAAGGTCAGGGAAGATACACGTACCTATGGGACAACAATGGTAAAGTCTCGAGGGGTGCATCCCATTAGCGGCGACGGTGTAGTGGCTCGAAATGATTGCCGCGCGCCCGAAGCAATACTGCAAGAACATGTCATACATTATTAACGCGCGCTAGCATGGAACAGACGCCTACTGTCTAATAGCCAATATATATTCATCGACTTAATTGATTTCTCACGCGTACAGCCCTCGTCTTCACGAAGGTCGTGCATGTGCCACTTGCAACCGCGAGCCAATCAACTTTTGCCCGGTTCCTATGTTTCGGTGCACGCGATGCTCATTTTTTGCGCGGAACGAATGTCACGGTGAGATGATGCGGATGAGCGTGATATTGAGGAGACACGGTTTTTGTGAATTATTTTGTGAGAGGTTTAATGGGGTAATGCTGGGTTAACCCTTGTGTGGTCAATTACGGTAACCGTTTTTATGTTTTCTTTGTTGGTTTAGCTTTTGGAGGAGATGTGTGAAATCGTATGTGTATTATTTAGATTTCAGGTTGATTTAGGAGGAGAAAATTATTCTTACTTTAATTCATACCGAAAATTTTGCAATTTTATTGCATCGTAAAGCAGTGATCATACTTTGATTGAAAACAAATGCTTTCTAATATCAATCATTTCGATAAAGCCAACAGAGAACCGTAATATGAATTTATATATGTTTAGCTTTGGTATAATTCCAGGAATTTATATATTCAATTTCCCGGGTATTTGTTTTTCACAATAAACAGATAATTAATTAACAAAACACTTTGAAGTCAAACGCTTTATGGTGTATGACTGCAATGTCATTGATAGAAATTGAAAAATTTTCTATATTATATTAAATTTTAACCTAAAAATACGTCCAATACAATTGTTTTCGGTATGAACTCATCGACTGCAAAGGGTTAATTATAGAACCATTTATCGGCATTTCATTACCGAGGGAGATGGTTAAACGAAATTTAATCTGACTAGCTGGGAAATTGAAATGGCAAAGCGTTGATTCCACGAATATGTTGCGTAAAAGCTAGAAATTCCTGTTTCCCTTGAGGATATTAAAGTGACCGTATTTTGACAAGTGTCACTCGTCCGAACGAGCTGACATCACTCGAGTATGTTGAAACATTCATGATAAACGCTTTTATGATTTCAAAATGTCGGACAAGTATCTCTTAATTAGAAACAGCAAATGAAACACGGGGAACATCGTACTGGAAAAAATGATTATTTAACTATTTTGTCGAAAAATTAGAAGTTTGCAAATTTTTATACTTTCTTAATTTTATCATTTTTAAGCTACGTTAAATTTAACACATATGTAAATTTATAAATTGAGAATATGATTTCTATATTTCTGTGGAAATATTTCTATATTTTACAATTTCTAAGTACCAAAATTTTCAAACGAAAAACTAAAATTTCTTAGTTTTAAAAATTAACAAAACTTCAGAAGCTAACCCTTTGCGCTCGAGAGGCGCCATTCGATTTGATACAATAATTTAAAAGAAGCATTATTTAATTAATTCTATAACAGTGCTTATGTGATGAGAAATAATAACTTCAAAAGAAGTCATTTAACATTTTAATTAATATTTTAAAGTTGCTGTTCGCGAACAGTAAAATTATCTTCGAGTGCAAAGGGTTAAAATCGTGTATCCCATCGCAGACCATTCGGTAACTGATCTGCCCAACGCAAATCACCCTGTCTTCCATTAAACAAACCCCATAGCCTCCGTCACGCGCAAAACGATTCCCCGTAACGTAATATCCGATGAATCAGTACCTACAACCGCAGATGCGCTAATTTTATCCGCGACCGCAACCGTCACCGGTCAATGAGATCATGTCGCTTCTTTAGCCGCAAATGGAATTAATTTCCCGGTGGCTGCCTTTGATAAAAAAATCTCTGGAAAATGATAAAATTTCAGCCTGTCTTTCAAAGACAGAGAAAGGTTCAATTACCGAGGGCAACTTTGTGTTATTAACAATTTCCCCGTTCCGTCATCGTGAGCCGTTTAATATCCCATGAAAGCTAGTCCGGTATATCCTGAAGAGCAAAGGCGGACGATAAAACCCGTGTCCAAGTCCCCATTCAGCGTATGACCCATAAACACGGTGAGCACGGTGGTTATCTTCGGGGTACGTGGCAGTCAGCTGCGCTCGGTCTGGCCTAGAATAAAAAACGCACGGTAACGGTGTCTCATTAACGCGGACGGATTCCACTTTGAGCTCAAAGGGTGGAAAATAATTGAGACTGGTCGGTGACCGAGTGTACAACAGAAAGACAAGAGAACCGGGGTTAGGACAAGGGGTTGGAAAAAGGAGAGTGTACGAAACGTCGTCTTGCGGCGGCCATCATACATGTTCGTCTTCGTCTGTGCACCTTTCGTGCAGAGCTGATTCTTTCGAACCCTTCTTATTTTACATGGAGACACCCCACGGCGAGCACGAATGCATTCAGCAACCCCCGTAGACGCGCTTCGTCCCTCCAGGAAAGGGAGTAACTCGCGAAGAGAGAGGGATTATAAAAGGAGAAAGATTTACAACCCTCGTATGAAATTCATACGCACTTCGCACCTACCACTGTCTACGCTCCGAAGGCATCAAAGAGTCCTCTTCCTACTCTCTCCTGGCACCCTACATCTCGGTCCTGCTCTCTGACAGCCGGAAAGGACGAGGGGCCGATGGTGCGAACAAGAGATATCCTGCACTGTCGTAATCGAACTTCTCCTTCCTACTCGACGTCCCTTTAAAAACCAGAGGAAAACGAGACGACACAAGGAAAAGGGGTGATGCTCGATGACGATCGCGAGATTCCTCTGATATAGATACAGGAAAACGCGAGATGGATCGTTCGTGCTTAGTGTCGTCCCTAATAACCAGCCCTTCGCGGTATCCTGCAAAGAGGATCGCGCGAACTTGCCTGCCTCTCGAACAAAGTGTACAGTCGAGAGAAAATCTGAAGTCCGTGAGGAAAATGTGACGAATAATGTGGAATCGTGTTTGTTCATTTTTAAGGATTTTTAGGAATTGTGTAATGAAGTGAGGACATATGTATGAGTCTTATGTAGGAATCTTATGTATGAGTCTTATATATGAGTCTTATGTATGAGTCTTATGTATGAGTCTTATGTATGAGTCTTATGTATGAGTTCTATGTATGAGTTCTATGTATGAGTCTTACATATGAGTCTTATGTATGAGTCTTATGTATGAGTCTTATGTATAAGTCTTACATATGAGTGTTATATATGAGTCTTATGTATGAGTGTTATGTATAAGTGTTACGTATGAGTATTATGTATGAGTATTATGTATGAGTGCTTTGTATAAATGTTCTGTATGAAGTGGGTTAAGAATTTGAGGACACTATTTCAGAAATTATAATTATAAAAATCTATGATTATAGGAATATAAGGATTTGAAGATATCTTGAAGTTGTCAGATGTGGAAATTTATGAATACGAAATTATACATACTTAGAGGTTTGGGGATTTCACAATGGAAGAATTTCTGGATTCAGAAATTTAAAAAATTGAAACCTGAGAAGATTTGACAATTTAAAAATTCGATCATTCTAAAATTTTAAACTTCTGAACCCCTGAACTAAAATTAAGAAATTCAACAACTTGATGACTTGAAAACATGAAAACTTGAAAACTTGAAAACTTGAAAACTTGAAAACTTGAAAACTTGAAAACCTGAAAACCTGAAAACTTGGAAACTTGAAAACTTGAAAACTTGAAAATTTGAAAACTTGAAAACCTGAAAACTTCAAAACCTGCAAACTTGAAAACCTGAAATCCTGAAAACTTGAAAACTTCAAATCTTGAAAACCGAAAATCTTGAAATCTTGAAATCTCGAAAGCTTAAAAATAAAAAGACTTGAAAACTAAGAAATGCAAAAGTCTGCACACGAGTATCGAAAGGAAGCGTAGGTTGCATTCGAGTGTACCGGCTACCCCTCGATACTCACCCCTCGGCCAGCACGATGGACGAAGCGAACGAGCGTTGCCAAGGGGTGTTTCAGCGAAATTATTGCCGACCGTAATAATCCCGGAGAATTACGGTGTAGTATAGCCGTTAAAAGAGGGATTTTCGAAGGGAAGACTTTAGGTATCGGAAAGATAGAGGCGACTACTATGGGTGATGGAAAAAATGCCAAACAGCCTGTTAGTTCACCTCGTTTCCAGAAGAAGTTTCCAGACCCAAGTATTTACGGTCATAGACATTGTCTTGATTGTTAGAACTCGCTTTAGGGCAAACTGTTCTTTTTTGGGATTTGGGAACTGTGGGGAATTGTTTGGTGTCTGAGTGGGAATTTTTAAGGTGCACAAATATAGAAATATTTAATAAATTAATTTTGAAAATAATAAATCCATTTTCATTTATTTTGAGAAAATTGAAGGTTAGCATGTCAATGAAAAATTTAGGTGATTTAACTAAAATAATGTATACTCATGCAAATGGACTTACACCACTTTTAAAAGAAACGGTTCAAATGTAGAAACATATCAATTTTTAAACATACTTATTTTTAATATACTGATTTAGAAATGTGAAAATTTAGAAACTTGAAGATCAAAAATATAGAAATCTAGAAATTTAAAGATTTAGAAATCTAGAAACCCAGATAAAAGTCTAAAAATTTGGGAACCTAAAATTCTAGAAATTCAACAATGCAGAAAATCTAAGAACCCAGAAGTCTAAAACCTTAGAAACCTAAAATTCTAGAAATCTAAAAATGTACGAGTCTAAAAACCCAAAAGTCTAAGAATTCAGAACCCTAAAATTCTAAAAATCTAAAAGTGCATAAATCTAGAAACCTGAAAGTCTGAAAATGCAAAAACCTAAAAACACATAAATCTACAAACGCAGACCTCTCAAAATTAAAGAATTAAGAAAATATATAAATGTCAAGCTTCCCAATTTCCAAATCCTCGAATAAAAAAATTCGCAAAATTCTAAAGCGAAAAACTGCACCACAGTGCATCACCCACAAGCGTCCTCCCCAGCCCGGTTACTGATCTAGTCCAATCTTGATTTTGTTTATCACCCAATTTCACGGTTTATGCTAATTCCGGTGAACTGTACGACTCGTTATTTATTCTAATTTATGCCGATCGACTGATTCCCAAGACATTGTCTTGTGAATTCGGAGGGGGTGAGATGAGGAAAGCGGCACAGGTAGACTCATAACTTCCAGCTGGTAAGCTCAAAGGGTCCTAATCCTCTTGACGAGGCCCTCGTCGATATTTCGACCTGACACCGTCTAACAAAGCCTCTTCCGGTCTGTAAATCTTGCTCCGCAAACGTGAACGTCATTGACGTTCGTCAACGAACGTCATTTCATCTGGACCTCGTAAAGTCCCAGACCTGCGAAAAGGGGATTCAAAATGCAGCAATAAATCATCGCTTTCGCACGAGTTCTTATTCTTCGACCTCCCTTATATTGCTACAGATTTTTTATTCGTCAAAACGCTCGAAAAAATGTGGCACTTTTTCACATTTTTGCTGGGAAAAAGTTTGGAGGTTTTTTGCAAAATAAAGCTGTAAAATACACGGAAGTTTCACAGTCGGTAAATATGCGTGCAGTAAATGTTTGTACCAGATGCGCAATAAAATTGAATGACTGCAATAAAATTGTAGTGAGAATCTGTCGAAGAATTTCGAAGCTTACAGATTTTTGTGTTTGCAAACTTTCACGTTTAATTTCCATATTTACGAAGTTCTCAAGTTTTCCAATTTTTATTCTTTCAAGCCTTACATTAGATGCACTTTCAGTATTAATATCTTCCTTAGCCTCCCAAATAAAAAATTTAGAATTAATTAAAGTTTTAATTGAAAATTTTCAAGTGAAATGTTTAATTTTCTAACTCCTCAAATTTTCAACCTACGAAATTTCCGTTTTTCCACTGTTTTTGTTCCATTTGATTGTTGAACGTACAACCCCCGCAAGTTCCATAGAGCATAAAAAACGCGGAGTCAAAAATTACGAACGGGAATTAGTAACGAATGAAAATTTCCGGTGAATGTAGAGCGTAACATCTGTGACATAACGGAAAGCTTTCAGCAACAGTGTTGCCGGTTCCATTTTATTTAAAATCAGTCTCATTACTTTTCTGCCATATCCACGTTCGAAGCGTTGCGTTTGAAATACTTTTAGAAAGCAAAGGTTCGTTTAAATAGACGTTAAGCCTCTGTCAGGGATCACAGAAACAAAGCGAAAAATAGGTTACAATCGTCTAGTAAAGACTATCTCCACAGTCGAGTTAACGTTTCATCTTTCGAAGAGCAACGGTCCATCGTTTCGAGTAAAAGCATCAGCAACATCAAACGCTCGTATCCGCAATTTTCCGACGAAACTCGATTCTTGGCGTCGTTGAATGCGACACACGAACGTTCGCCACCTTCCCGCTAATGGGTGTCGCTCGACGAGCACCAGTCAGATAAGTCGTAAATATAATTCGCGGCTTTTAATGCCGACAACGCGGCCATAGACGAGGCATGTTCGAAGTCGGGGCTGATGGAAGTCGCGAAAGAGACCTGTTTCGGGTCGCCGACCCGACGATTAATAACGATTTTTCGTGGCACGTCGCCCCGGCTCTGCTCGCATCCGTGCATAACGCGCTGAATGGCCGAGAGAATGAAAGTGCGGAAGGAGAACGAGAAAGGGGTGAGGGGGTGAGACGACTGAGACGAGGGAGAAGCGAAGAACGGGGCTTTTTTTTCACGGAAAGACCACGAACGGAAGTTGCCAGGGGCGGCGCACCCTCGGTGGGTGGGCCGAATGCTGAATTAAAATTGATGGATAAACGCAGACAGACTCGCAATTTTCATCGAATTAACCATCCTACGTATTACCTACCTACCCTCTTCGCGGTACCTCTTTCCTCGAAATCGCCCCTTTCTGCATTCTGCCCTACTGCTCGACTGGTCCTCCATTTTGTTATCGGTCAGACTGTTGCGCGCCATACGATGCGTTCTAACGCGTATCAACTTCTTTATGGTCTTTTGGAATTTTTTTAGATCATCATGCACTTCCAGTGTCTATCCTTATAGGGGTTTATTTAATTTATATTTTATATTACACGCACGTTATTGCTTTTCGTGCGTTGGAAACATTTTTGCTTGTTTTAAATACATATTGCTAAGTTTGATTTTTACTGTAGCAGTAAATTTGATTTTACTGTATTTACTGTATTATTTATTATTTATTTAAGGGTCTCCTAGATATATGATGACTTATTTTTATTATTTAGAATTTATTTAAGGACCTCCTATATGTATTATGTTAATTGTATTATAAGACTTGTTCTCATTATTTATAATTTATTTAAGAACCTCCTATATGTATGATGTTAATTGTGTTACAAGACTTATTTTTATTATTTGTAATTTATTTAAGGACCTTCTATATGTATTATGTTAATTGTGTTACAAGACTTGCTCTCATTATTTATAATTTATTTAAGAACCTCCTAGATGTATGATGTTAGTTGTGTTACAAGAATTATTTTTATTATTTGTAATTTATTTAAGGACCTCCTATATGTATTAGTTTAATTGTGTTTCAAGACTTGTTCTCATTATTTATAATTTATTTAAGAATCTCCTAGATGTATGATGTTAGTTGTGTTACAAGAATTATTTTTATTATTTGTAATTTATTTAAGGATCTCCCAAATGTATAATGTTAGTTGTGTTACAAGACTTGTTCTCATTATTTATAATTTATTTAAGGACCTCCTAAATGTATGATGTTAATTGTGTTACAAGACTTGCTCTCATTATTTATAATTTATTTAAGAACCTCCTAGATGTATGATGTTAATTGTGTTACAAGATTTATCTTCATCATACAATATTTATCTAAAGATCTCCTAAATATATGATGTTAATTTTGTCGCAAGACTTATCTTCATCCTTCATTATTCATTTAGGGACCTTATAAATATATGATGTTCGTTGCGTTACAAAATTTATCTTCATCATATATTATTTATTTAAAGATCCTGTACATATATAATATCAGTTAAATCACAACAAACATGATGTTGATTAAAATTTGTAGAAGTAAAACACCAAATAAAAATCCTAGAATTAACCTACTTTTCTTTACCCACTTTTGACAACAAAACCGTCTCCCGCAAGAGAGTAGCAAACTGTAAGTAGATTACAATTATTAGTTTGACAACTTCGCAGTTATTGCAAACTGAAAATTCGAGAACTTTTTTAAACGAAGAAAACTCTAGAGACCCGACGAAGAATCAGTTGCGTTAACAAGTTCTTTTTGTAGCGTCAAGCCAGGAGAAATTTCTGTCTCTGGAGCGTTCATTATAATTCAAACACGACTACAATTTAAGCATCAAGAATTTAGAACAGATTTAAGAATCAAAGTTACACGTCACTTTTTATCTTCAACACTTTGTCCAGAGTATCCTTGTTAGCGAGACTCTCCTAAGGGAACTAGAAATTAAAAGCCGTCTAAAGTTGGGGAAAGGATTTGGAACATTTTTTTCATATCTCAGATACATAGTAATTTAGCCTTCTCTCAACGGGATATCTTCGGCTAGCACGCGCTATACTCGTTCTGAATAGCAATTCCGACTCTTATCTGCTATAACGAGAAGCAAATTTATTGGAGTTAAAAAGTCCCATAGCTACGTTGCAGGATTTTCTGCCGTACAATTTTAATTCCAAGTTTTTCATATCTTTTCTAAGAAATTATTCTTTGCTTCTGTCTTTGAATATTAAATTCATCTCAACAAATATTTTATTATTCCCATCATTTTCCGGAGCGATGTATCACTGGAAATATTAAAGTGAAATGTATTTTACAGCGTTTGAATATTATCATCTTAATTATATTTATTTTAGAGGCATCACTATACAGATATACGGTGCAATAGGGGTGGTTTTACGTGTTAAAATATATTGAAAATATAAAGCGAAGTTTGTAAGAAAATTTATTTTTATAAGTGTATTCTAATGTGAATAGTACAACAACATATCAAATTAGTATTATAAAATTACTTTTATCTAATTGATATGAAGTCTACATCTGTGAAAAAATGAAATTTCTTTAACATTAAATTAAATCAATGTTTTTCGTATTAAATACACTTGCACATATGAAACAGTATTTTTACCGATATAGTAAATAAAAATTAACCCCAAGTATTTTTGTTTAATATCAATAAAATAATGTAGAAGATAATTGAATTTAGCAGCAACCCCGAACGCGTTAATCGGCCATCAATACAAATACAGAGTATTGTTTAATTATGCAGTATCCTTTCAATCACAGTCAAATTGACCTCACCCTAACCGAATTACGCAACCCCCCAGGTTTCGCCCCGTCGGGTTTGAAAATCACGCACTCGTTGCAACACCCTATCCTCGCTCCCCGTCGCTACATAAATAACCACCCACAAAATTTATGGTAATAAGCTGCCAGGCCGCTGTACCGCCGCCATAAACAACAATACCCGAAAATTCCTCGAGTTCGACGTTTCTAATTACACTGTCCATCTTTTTTTTCTTTGTTCCAGGTACGTAATCCAATCAGTCATTAAAAGTCACGGGCAAAACGAACGTAGGCGAAAATCGACCGATAGCCAGGTAAACGATAAAAGTCCTCTCCTTTCTTCTCTAATTTACGACACCGTATCAACCTCTCGATAATCAGCCTAGTAACGCGTCGAAGCAGTGTCGCGACCCCGGTTATTTTTTACCGGCTCGATTAGCGACGATATCGGCGTACCTTGCTCGAAGGAAGAAAGGACGAAGAGGGCAAAAACGAAGGCGAGGAAGAAGGGGGAAAGAGAGCGCCACGGTACAAAGAGAGGAGAGGCACTTTATGCGTTTCTTTCGTCGCGGGGTTTCGTTTGCAATAATTTATGCCGGGAGACAGCTTGAGAAATGACCGCTGGCTCCTTGTGCAACCTTAATTTGCAACAGTTTACTTCGGGAACGTTTTGAGAAATGGCCGCCGACCAGATACCGAGAGCACGGCTCGCGGTTCTGGCGGATCGCATAAAGACATTTATCGCGGATCGAGCGAATCGATGAGACGCGTGGAAAAAAGAAGGTGCGAGGGACTTCTTTCGGGACGTGGTTAACTGGTATAATTAGCGATACGTTCGCGTGTGGGCGACTCCGTTCAACGCTCTTTATCGCTATCGAACGCCATTTCAATGGGGATGCGACGTAATATACGGACGCGTTCCAACGAAAAATAATAAGAAAGTTTGTCGTGTCTGACTCTCGTTGTCGCCTTGTTTTATTGTCCTTGCTGTTAGAAACTTAACACGTACAATCAATGCAATCGAGCTGATAAACAGAAAGTAAAGGTGTTCGATAAGATCTTACCAGGTATTTTTAAAGGGAACTGTTTTATTTCTTAAACGATTTTTTTTTAATATTTCTGGATATTTTTAATTTATGCGCATTTTACCTTGCTTATCAATTTCGTAACGTTTCAACCTACTTTCGAGGTCCTCTTCAAGCTTTTATCACGAGGACATTAATATGCATGTACACGATAGAGTCACGTGTTTAAAGTAATAGCTATGAATTATTAACTCAAATTAATTAAACTGCCAGATGCAAATGAAAGAAGAGTCCACTTAGAGCTGGCACAATTAATTCTATTCACAAACAAGTCTGGTGTTCTACAAAAATAGAAATACGATTTTATTTTTGTGGAACAAATATGTAGTCTCAATTGGCAATATTATATTTGATTAGTAACTTAAAACTCTATTGTATGTGTACATACAATGTTATTCAAGTTAATATTATATTCTCATAATAAATATCTGAAAATAACCTCAAAAGTGGTTTCAAACACTGTAAAATTAATAGTCGATAAATCGTAACCAATTCAATTTTTATAAATCATTTAAGACGTTCAGACAGCATACACATATGTGTATGTCGAATAAGAAAAGCTACCACTTAACAAAATCGATATACAGTAATAAAATACATTATCTTAACAACTTAAAACTTAACTTTGTTATGTTTGTACGTATTAGTATTATGCATATCTTGTGATTCATATACATATATGTACATTGTGCATCCACATATGTACTGTATGTAATTACAATGTTACTCGTATCAAGTTAATATTATACTTCCATAATAAATATCTGAAAATAACCTCAAAAGTAGCTTAAAACACTGTAAAATTAATAGTCAATAAATCGTAACCGAGTTCCTATAAATTATCCAAGACGTCCAACAATATACACATATGTGTATATCCAATAAAAAGTTGATATAAAATAATAAACTACATTATGTTTAAACAAAAAGAAAGTAAAGTATCCATAAAAATATTAAGAAACAAGAATAATCGATTCGGTTGAGCGTTCATCATCCACGTAAAGTGCAATGAGACGCCATTTCGTTTCAGTCTGCGGTGTCGAGACGACGGATAAACGAGCGAACGAAATCGTCTCGATGTCTTGAAACGACTCGGATATTGCCGCAATCGGAGAGATCACGAGTAGATCGTTGCATCGTTCGCTAACCTCTGATGTATCTGTCAGTGTAAAGAGTCGTTGAAACATTAAACTGACCTTTCCGGTTCACTGGACATATATATCGGGCCCCGTTGGTCATATATACATCTATACCCGTGAGACAATTACTCCGTAACGACTGGCGACCACGATCCATCAGAATTCCGTCACGCATTGTGAGCATAACCGTGATTCAATGAAATTCTGTTTCTACCTTCCTCTCTTTTCGGTTTCTGCGACGATGATGGGCTGACAGAGTGCACGCATGTGAAAGTGCCGGTTGTTCGCATGTAGGCGGTTGACGATTAACTTGAGATTTATTGATTTCTTCAAACTTGAGATTTATTGATTTATGTGTATTACTGAATTCTTGAAATGTTGAATACCGCGGTTTCTGAATGTCGAATTCTTACATTTTCAAAGGTTAGGGTATTAGAATTCCTAAATTCCTGCATTAGTTAATTTCTATAAATTCTTGTATTTTTATGTTGCTATGTACTCAAACTTTCATATTTCCACATTCCTATATCCCCAAACTCTCACATTCTTAAATCCTTAAATTTTCACAATTTCCATGACCCAAACTCTCACATCCCCAATCACCCACATCCCTAAACTCTCACATTCCCAAACACCTACATCCCCAAATCCTCAAACCTCCAAATTTCCACATTCCCAAACTCCCATATCCTTAAACTCTCACATCCCTAAACTCCCATATCCTTAAACTCTCACATCCCTAAACTCCTACATCTCCAAACACCCACATCCCCAAACTCTGACATCCCCACATTCCCATATCCCCAAACTCACATATCCCTAAATCCTCAAACTTCCAAATTTCCATGTCCCCAAACTCTCACATCCCCAATCACCCACATCCCTAAACTCTCACATCCCCAAACACCTACATCCCCAAATCCTCAAACCTCCAAATTTCCACATTCCCAAACTCCCATATCCTTAAACTCTCACATCCCCAAACACCTACATCCCCAAACACCTACATCCCCAAACACCTACATCCCCAAACTCTCACATCCCCAAACTCGCATATCCCCAAATCCTCAAACCTCCACATCCCTAAACTAGCATATCCCCAAATCCTCAACCCTCCAAATCCCCAAATCTCCAAACTCCCACATCCTTAAACCCTCATACCCTAAAATACCCACATCCCCAAAACCCCAAAATTCCATCCGCCATTTCAAACCAATATGAAGAGAACGCACTTTATTCGACGGATTTCCGGAAATCGAGAAATAAACGAAAGCTCCTCTCGCTGTTATATGGATTATTTTACGGGAGGATAAAATGGAGGCATCTCAGTATTATTACCATATATATTTTATTCCTGCCCGCACATTAGCTGCCTCGCCCAAGTCCCGACGTGAATCGAACTCTTCATGCTGTTTTATTTCAAAAAATTCCAGTCATACACGCACACTGACGGGTAATTTTTTTTATCTCTATTTCTACTGTTACGGCTTAAAACTCTATTGAATCCATTCATTCCTGTTTTCATTGAGAGATAAATTTCATGAATTGCGAGATGCCATAAACGGTGAAGTCGTCGTAATAATTAATTATCGTTATCAAGTTCGATAGTTTATTGGTTTCTATAATTAGATTGTGCAGGAAATTAAGTTCGATATTTTCTCAGGTTGGAATTAGAGATCTTTTTGAGATGTGGTTTTCTTGAATAAAATAGGGATTTATAAATATTTTATAATAATTCGCGGATGTACTGAAAACTTATGGTGTTGAACTATTAAACATTATAATAATATTGAAGATCGAAATAATTGTTCCATAGAAATTCAAAAACCTAACAATTATATATTGTCAAAATTAATTTAGAACAAATTTTATACAAGTTATAATTTTTACGTACAAAAGTGTTTAAGGTTACTGTATTTTATAAAAACTCAAAAGACGTAATTTTTAATTAAATTTAAAAATACCAGTCATTCTCGGAATGAATTTTTAAAATAACCATCCATTCTATTCTAACAGAATTGAATTAAAGAAGAATCGACACAGATTTTAATTATTAACATGCTTAAACACTAAAATGTTCTACATAACATTAATAATAAAATAAATATTAAATAAAACTTGCACCCTATTGTGTCTCCGTACATCCCCACTTTCTTCAGAACACTCGGCGCTATACAAATATCCTCCATAAAAATATCCCAAGAATGCTTCAGCTTCTATTAAAGCGCCCTCTCGAAGCGCAATGTCTTTGTAAATTCATGCGGCACGACATTAAATCACACAAAATGAACTGATAGTAATATTCGCGCGCCATTTTACGACGACGAGACGTACCAGAAATGCGTCTGCACCTTAAACGAATCAGACACCTGAGACTTCGCTTAAAGAAGTCGGTAAAAAATCGCGAACCGTAGATTATCGTTCACACGCCTGCGTGAGCTGGCATAAACGTCCTTAGGATGCCGCGCTACAAGTAATATATTGCTTATTGGACGAACGAAAAAGAGGATGAAAAGCTATCTCCGATGGAGGACTCGTGGATTGATCTGAACGTTTTCTATTCGTAATTCGGTGGCTATCGTGATTGACTAACTACCATTGTCATTACAGAGTGGCAAGTAAAAAGAATTACAGAAATGTAGGTAGCTTGTGAATCTTCTGAGTAGCTTGTGGATCTTCTATTTTTGGAATAACATAGCGTCGTTGTTAATTCAAAATTAGGTTCTATAGGAGACTTATATTTTTGTGGACGCCATTGGAGGTCATCGTTGATCTTCTATTTTTGGAATAATACAGTGTTGTAATTAATTCAAAATTAATTAGGTTCTACAGCAGACTTATACCTTTGTGGATGCCATTGGAGGTCATCGTTGATCTTCCATTTTTTGAATAATATAGTGTTGTATTTAATTTAAAATTAATTAGGTTCTACAGCAGACCTTTGTGGACGCCATTGGAGGTCATCGTTGATCTTCCATTTTTGGAATAATACAGTGTTGTAATTAATTTAAAACTAATTAGGTTCTACAGCAGACTTACACGCCATTGGAGGTTATCGTTGAATGTCCGAACAAGTCCCTCCTTTCTTTAAAGCTTTGTAGGATTGTTTCCTCATACGTGCTCCATCATTGCACAAAATTTGAACAAAATCGAAGTGTCCAAACCCTGTAAATAAAATAATAATGGCGACACCCATCATCTTGAAGATTTAGTAAATTAATTTTCGCGACCAAGGTTGGTAAGGACAGTCGAGGAGGGCAGAATAAAGGCGAACGACGAGGCGAAAAGCGTGGTAGCGCGGGATGAAGTCAATTACATTATGCATATGACTGGTGGAAGGCAATACAAGAAGCAATCGGCCAGCGATGGAGGCATGCCACCGCTAAATTAACTACCTACCTAGTTGTGCGTAATGCAATAATGTATTAGCTGTACTACCCTTCATCCTCCTTCGTTCCCCCTTTCGCGCATTCCACCACCGTCCATGGCGCGCCAGACAACCTGGCTCGTCCTTCTTCCTCGCCTGTTCGTCCGTTGCACATTTGTCCGCGTGATTTCTGCGAGTGAAAAATTGCAAATATAAATCGTGATTTATTGGCTGTAGCAACCCTGTCGATGGAATCGCAACGTGTTCTTTTTAACGCGAAATCGAGGCTTTTCTTGGGAATTTTGCGGTCAGTGAGTCAGTGTGTGAATCATTGTCACGCTTCGATTGAAAGAATGTTTATGCGTGTTATTTCCGGGGAGAGTCTGACTGATTTTCTTTGATATGACGCGGTGTCGGGTGGAATTTGAATAAGCGTTTATTAATAGCGATGCTGTTTCTTGTTAGATTTGTGGACTCGGAGAAATTATTAACGTTGATGTGCTGTGATGTGGCGTCTTTAATATTGGGTGGTTAATTGAAGATTTATTTGAACACGTAAAAATTCAAGAATACTAAAAATTGCCAAAATTTCCAAGATACTAAAAATTTCCAAAATTTGAACAGCAGGGTATTTAAAAATTGATGTGCCTATCTAACCTTGCAATCCAGAAAATATTCAAATACTTGAAAGTCGAGCAACCCGAAAAAATGATTCACTAATCGAACAATGCAATTGTCACTTTCGCAAATCAGCAAATTAGTCGATCTCTAAACCGACCAATAAAAACCGTAATCAACGAATTCTCCAAGGGTCAACAGGTGCGTGAATAGTTAATACTCGTGCGACTACAGTGTGGCGTAGTTTTATGGTGTAATAGAAGCCACAGTGGCGTACCTCGAATAAGGTCTGGCTTTCGCAATACCGCGTAAAGCTCGCAGTTTATCGGTGCACTTTACGCGTCCGTGGAGCGAGTTGGAAATCACGCTCGTGTATCGGGAACGAGTAGAAACGGGAAGAAGAAAAAAATCGGAGAAAAAGAAGGAAACCATGGAGCAGACGGATTCTCGACACGTGAGAAACGAGTTCTCGCTTACGCTACGTATTTCTCGAGTCCGCTCGCGGAAGCGCGAGACGCTCGCGTCGCGTTTTCTCGATTTTCTGCCGCAATTGGAAATCGTAAAATACGATCGCGGAAGCGTAGCTGAAGAGAGTTCGAACGCGGTAAGGGTGTTCTCGAAAATTGGCTCGCGGCGACCATGAACCGTCGATCCGCGCGCTGTTTTACGATCGTCGCGAAAGGAGAAGTAAATTTCTCTGGGAAAGCTTCTCGCCGATAGAATCATCCCTGATAAAAATAATCCGCCGACGTATTGACTCGCGAACGTGGAGGAGATTGAACGGTGCTCCAATGTGGAATCTACGGCTCTGAATACTCTTCGTATTCTTCTTCGGATACGTTTCCATACCACGTGAATTCTGTTGCATCGAAATGGAGATGCTGAACATTATCTGTGATTCTGTTGCATTTAAGTAGTTCGTTGGGAAATGGATTGCTTGGTTGTTGTGGTGGACGCAATTTTCTGATTTGGATCAGTTCTGCTTTCGATTTGGGATGAGACTTTTTTATGTGGGGATTGTTTGCGTAAATGAAGTTTTCTATGTGTCTGCGAGGAAGGTAATAGCAAGTGTAGGAGTGGTAGAATCTTTGGGGAAATAAATATCTAAAGTAACTTTGAAATATTTAAGCTTCGAATTTTTCTGTTTCTACATTCAAGTTTTTCAAATTTTCAAATTTACAATTTTTTAATACCAACCAACCAAATTTCTAAATTCTTAAGTTTACAAATCCCTAGGTTCGCAAATTTTTAGCTTATTAAATTATCAAATAGTCAAATTCCCAAATAAACTTCGAAATATCCAAATCTCTAGATTCTGAAATTCCTAAGTTCTCATATAATACAATTTCCAGATATCCAAATCCCCAGATTCTCAAATTCCTAAGTTCCTATATAATCAAACTTCCAAATCCCCAAATTCTCGTATCAAACCCTAAATTCGAAACTTCTCATAATCCCAAATTCTCAAAACTTGAACATAAACATCCACCAACTAAAGATCAATAACCAGCAGTGTCCACACACCTCGATTACGTCCTCCCTTGCCCCGCGTCCCTAGAGAAAACAGCTTCGCGTTCGACTGTACATAACGCGGCTCGTCCCCGTCGGATATTCAGACTTTATATTATGCCCGATTACGTAGGTGTGAGGCAGAAGTACACGAAAGCAGGCTTAACGGAGAGGCAACCCTTTATCTCGACACGGGTTGCGTACGGGCCAGATCCAGCGAAGCGTGAAAAACGCTCGCGCGACCGATCTCTTAACAGGCCGGTCAACCTTATCGCTTAACGGCGGCTTTTCATTTCGCGAAACTCGCCTAACGGCCAGCTTTAACGGTCGACAGAGGAGATACTCGTCGCCGATCGAGTATCGGCCAGGTAAATCGGCCAGGGAGCCTGATCGATCGAACCGATATTTATTATTGAAGTATCGCGTGCGAATCCAACGCGTTCACCGACCGATTCCTTCGACACCTTTTCTTTTTATCGCGGGCAACTTTCGTCGCGTTACAAGGGTAATTAGACTGGTTCGATTTCCTCGCGATTTACAGCCGCTACAACGCTATCTTCGATCTGTCTCGTTAGCGGTATCCGTATCTATGGCACCGCATTGATTAAACGCGAATTTTATTGATTTTATGAGATGATATTTTAGTCGATAACACGGAATAGTCGCAAGGTTGAAACGTTCCGAATGAAATATTTGTATATTTTTCTCGATCGAGGTGTTATCTAAGATAGAATTGCATTATTCAGCTTTTTTCAGCGTGACAAGGGTACATAAAAGTTTCAGATTTAGATTACGTTTGTTACTATGTTATTTATCGCTGACGATCTCGGGGAAAATGAGGCAAATTAATTGTTGTATATCATTACGGCGCGTCTGACCTGGCTATTTTAATGCAGCCATAAAGAAATGCACGAAACGGGGACTTCGATGCTAGATTTTATCAGCACGTTATTTTAAGCACTTTTTTCAAGGATATAAATTACCAGACACTTAATTCAACCTGTTTATTCTCACCGGAAAGTCGAATGAGGAATGCTCTGTCCTGCATGAATTCCGCCCTCTTGACATTTAGACCTCCCAGAAATCACCTTGTAACAAGTTCTTGTTTTAACTCGTTTCTTGTTTGTAGAATATTTAATGTGCATGATGGTTTTGGTAAGAGAGCTATGTCGACATACTTTTATTTCAATATCCTTTCGTTGAAAATAATAGAAAGTTTTCTTTGTACTTGGTTACTTTTTTATGGGGTTCAATTTAACAATTTTTTCGTCATTTTGGGATTTTTTTACTGGCAAGTTTATTTTACAATTTTTAGTTTTTTTGGATGTTCTAGTTTGTTTTCGGATGTCTGTATTTCTAAATTTTTATATTTTCTAGTTTTTATTTTTTTAATCTATGTTCTTGAATGTCTATGTCTTCAAATTTTTGTATTTTCCAGATTTTATATTTTTTAAATTTCTATGTTCCTCAATTTTGTTCTTCAATTTCTATATTTTTTAAATTTCCATGTTTCTCAATTTTGTTCTTGAATCTCTACATCTCTAAATTTTTATATTTTTTCAATCTCTATAGCGTCAAATCTTCATATTTTCCAACTTCGTTATTGCCAAATGACTATATTTCCAAATTTTTATATTTTTCAATCGTTATATCTCAAATTTCCATATCTTCAAATTTCTCCATTTTCCAATTTTAATATTTCTCAAATCTTTGTGCTCCCAAATCTCAATATTCCCCAATTTCTACGTTTTCAGATATCTATATCTTTATTTCTACATTTCAAACTTCCATATTTTCCCATTTTCACATTCTGAAGTGTCTATCTAAATTTCCCTACATTCCGTCACACATGGTTAATTCAGTAACTAATGTGAACCGCACATACCAGAGATTTTCAAGAACAGACTATCACCTAGAATTCCATTATTAGATTGAAACGTATCACACTTGAAAATGTACTTTCCTGCTATCTCCTCCTAAACAGTTAATCCTATCTAAACCTGAATTTCCAGTTATCAAATCCACCCATGAAAAGGTTCCAAAAAAAAGAATCCAAAACTAGCATATAGAGGATCCACTGTCTACTTTTCACCAAAAACACCTGCCTACAAAACACCTAGACTACGATCTTGAAACTGATTAAAATTTCATCGAATCAAATTTGCAACCAAGAAATCACATACTAGATATCCAGTTTTGTCACAAGCGTTAAAAAGATAACACCTAGCATCCTAACCGTTATCTAACGATCGAGCGTAGTCCGCTCTGGCTGAGCGACCACGAAAGGTCACCTGGCCCAGTCTCGTTTTATTTCGTGCAACAAGCAGGTAGGAATGCCCCGGAAAATAATACTTTAATCTCACGGTCATCGTTTTCACACGGCGTGCCATTAAAACGAGCCGGTAATTTGTCCGTCGATACACCGGTCGATTTGCCAGCGAGGAGAACGCCCGCGTCGCGCTCGGTATTCCCGTTACTAATGCCTTGACTCACTGCAAAACCGCAAAAACAGAAAACTTTTCTTATCGGTCGTCGCGGAGACCGCGAGAGAGACTGGTCGCGTAGAGAGCCGGTTTCTCGGACGAGCAAAAATCCACGAACCCGTTTGTATTTTCGAAACGGTTTACGAGAACTCGATTAATAGAGTCCTCCACGCTGTGTGCATCGGGAACTGTTACTCTGTTTATCTCAAAGTCATCGCTAACGATGAATGTGTTATCTGGTCATTGGTTTCTGCAGCTTTTAACTGCCTGAGAGATATCCTGCACGTTTGACGAGTTGGACGACGCTCTTCCTGCAGGCTTCGCGGCGCCATTTTGATTAGGTGCGGTAGATGTGAAAATATGTGGGATGTGTGATACAGGGTGTTCAAGTTTTAGAATTTTTTTAATTATTAGCGTCTGGTGGTTTCAAATTTGTTAATTTCTAGCTTTATATGTTGCGATTTTAATTTCTAACCTAGAAACACGTATATTATACACATATGTCAAATTCCAAGCTTAACAAATAGTTATATTCTCAGAACTCTAAGTCGTCAAATTTCCAGATTACCAAACTTCAAAATCCTTAAATAATTAATTTTCCAAATTCCTAAATCTCCAAATAGATCCTTAGAAATCTAGCTCTCCAAATTTCTATACTCCCAAAGTTTCTAATTCCGCAAATACCTAAATTTCCGTATACCTAACTCCCTCAGTTCGAAATAACTGTGTCTCCAAACTCCTAAATCCCCAAATTCTCAACTTCCCTAATTCCTAAATCTCCAAATAGATCCTTAGAAATCTAGCTCTCCAAATTTCTATACTCCCAAAGTTACTAATTCCGTAAATACCTAACTCCCTCAGTTCCAAATAGCTATGTCTCCAAACTCCTAAATCCCCAAATTCTCAACTTCCCTAATTCCTAAATCTCCAAATAGATCCTTAGAAATCTAGCTCTCCAAATTTCTATACTCCCAAAGTTTCTAATTCCGCAAATACCTAAATTTCCATATAGCTAACTCCCTCAGTTCCAAATAGCTATGTCTCCAAACTCCTAAATCCGCAAATTCTTAACTTCCCTAATTCATAAATCCTCAAATTCCTAAACTACCAAATCCCTGATGTATCCTAACCTAAATCCTTAACCTACAAATTCCCACATTCTCATCTTAACCCCAAAGAAATTCCTAATAATAAAACGAGCTCAACCCGATATTAATATTCGTTAGCCCACGAGGAACAATCCCTCCACCTATTTCCGGGGATCCCATAACTGAGAAACGAAGGCTGGGACGACAAAGAGGATGATTAACCTCAAACCGGAGGTCAAAAAAGGGCATCGAGGATGCTCGAGCACGGGTCGTCGTCGTTCGCATAATGGCGAATATCGCGGGGAACCACGGCCATCTTTGTTGCCGGGTCTTGGCATACAGGCCGAGAGAGGTGTCCGCGGGTAACACGATCGAGGGTGGGCTTATGGAGATCAAAACCCCGTATCGGATTCCTTATGTCTCGCAAATGGCTGCCCTGGATGGTGTTGGTTACAGGCATCAGCCATCTTTGGGACCTTTGCGTGCTTCTTTCCCAGAGGATTTCACCAAGAAAGAGCTCTGGTGTCCTCCATAGGTCTATGTTTCTTAAAAATTATTCGAAAACGGGGAAATTGTATACAGCATTAGAAGTAGTTGGTACAGCATTAGTTGGTAATTCATAATTAAGAAGTTGTTGGCAATTGATGATCAATGACAATTTGGGTACTGAGAGTTGGGACAAGTGGTCCTTAAGGATCCTTCTGTGGTGTCGATTGCTGCCTTTTGCTCTTTTATCAGCATCCGATGGGCTGTTGACACTTTGACAATTACGAGGTTTATGGAATCTGAGAAGTTTATGAAGGTTGAAACCTTCTTAAGACATTATTTGAAGTTATGGAGACCTCTTGTGAAAGACCTGATGTAGGTTGATATTGCTATATTCTCATTGTCAAAGATATTTGTTCACAATATTAAAATATTGGCAATCATATTTTATGTCAGGATAGTATATACATAAATAAATTATTGAACATTATAATGAATTTACCAAATTTGTATCGTGTGATTAAGAACGAAATGAGTAAAAAGCACATAAGCTTTTGTAATCGAACATATGTACTCCTGTGTGAATAAAAAATTGCATACCAGAATCAACTTCTTGTCAATAACGTTTCGCAAAAAGATTGCGTTTAACATAAATCGTTTTGAAAATTTAAAAACGTTTCGAGATCGCCATTCTTCGCTCTCGAGACTGTCGGATAATTAATACGCGGCTTCCCTCCATTCTTTCTGCCGCTTCCTCGGTCCATCCTTTACCACAAGGAGGTACCAGGAGATCTTTCTGCAGAACGCGTCTCGAGAAAGCCGACGAGATAGCAGCTCCATTAGGTCGTGGCCGGCGATCTCAAGGGTTTAATGAATTATAGGTCGTACGGTAGTTACATCGGCGGATAACGCCTACACGGTGATCCAGAAAGACCGGTATCGGTCGGGCGTACATCGCGATTTCGCGTGGGTGACGTCACCCTCGATTTACTTGTCCCTGGAAGAACGTATTTTAACCCGAAACCGGTGTATCGATTCAATTTGCCACACGCAATCGTCTCGTTTCGGTGTCGTGTATATCTACTCGGATAAAACTGAAGGAGAAACCGCTGAGGATGATACCGATAATTAATACATGCATTGTCCTAGTCCTTTTAATTCCAAACTCGTTTTAATTCGAGAGACTGCGGATGATCGAGAATGTCTCCGCGATGAATCACGCGGTGTACGGTAGTTACATAAGCCATTGTTATCGAACGGTAAATCAATGGGAACTGTACGGGAGGTCTGCAGAGGTTGTTTTAACTTGTTTTTGGAGAAGACTTCGCTTGATCGAGTTATTCCTGTTTATTTCACGGGAAACTCGTGGGTTAAGGGGTTACGGATGGCAAATAAATTCGATGTATCTCCGTCATGGACGTAACCAGGTTATTAGTCACAACGAAATTTGCTTCGAGATAAATTTCATCGTATTACTTTCAAATCGATTGAACTTTTCAGGTTATGTAGACAAAAGTGATCTGATAATTTTAAACACGAAAATACACTTAACTCTTCCAATATTATTCAGAAAATATTGGTAAGAATTTAGTTAAAACATTTTCTGTTTAAACAATTTTATTAAAAGGACCTTAAAATACATTTAATTATATCGTTTTGAAAGTAGTTGATTTTCCCGCTCTTTTTAGGTTATGTATAGTAGACAAGTATATTAAAAATGATTTTATAATTTTGAACAAGAAAATACAGTTAAATATCTCAATAATTATTAAGAAAATATTGCTAACAATTTAGTTAAAATATTTTCTGTTTATACAATTTTATTAATAGAGCCTTAAAATACATTTAATTATATCGTTTTGAAAGTAGTTGATTTTCCCGCTCTTTTTAGGTTATGTACAGTAGACAAGTATATTGAAAATGATTTTATAATTTTGAACTAGAAAATACACATAATCCTCCCAATAATTATTAAGAAAATATTGCTAACAATTTAGTTAAAATATTTTCTGTTTATACACTTTTATTAAAAGAAGCTTAAAATACATTTAATTATAACGTTTTAAATGTAAATGATTTTCCCGCTCTTTTTAGGTTATGTACAATAGACAAGTATATTAAAAATGATTTTATAATTTTGAACAAGAAAATACAGTTAAATCTCTCAATAATTATTAAGAAAATATTGGTAACAATTTGGTTAAAACATTTCCTGTTTAAACAATTTTATTAAAAGAACCTTAAAATACATTTAATTATATTTTGAAAGTAGTTGATTTTCCCGCCTCTTTGAGGTTATGTACACAGATATTAAAACTAACTGTACAATCCTCGTAGAGTGTACATTCTTTAATTGTTATAAGCAATAATAAAAAAACAACGATATATAAATAAACATTAAAAATAAACAAACATTTAAAATATTAATATAAAGACAGTTATAAGACATTATAGAAGAGTGACCTTCTGAAAAGACAGAAAGTTATAATCACGAAAAATAAGAAATGTTTTCGACAATTTATGTTTATACAGTTATATTTAACAACAGTAAATAATATTTATATTCACACAGTATATTTCTACCCATATAATTATATTAAACTAATACATTTATGAGTTGTAAAGGAAATTTATGAACTTGTTAGCAAGGAAGGATGGAAATAATCCTTGAACTTGATTGAAAAATTAGGATCATTCCGTTGCACACCTAATAACTGGTTGAACTGGATTCCCAACGTAGCCGTCCATGTTGAGAAAGCCCAATTAATGACGGTGTCGATCAAATTCCGCGCGTATCAAATTAGTAATTAACTCCAACTGCGCGACAAATAGCATCCGAACCCGTAAACCGAAACGTAACATGTACATACATTCGCTAAAATAGTTTACTTGGTAATGGATACTGCGGTCATCGGATTAAGAGGAGCCATTACGCGACGTTTTAAGCTGAAACGTTCTCCAACCGGCGATATTACCGCTAATTAATACGAAACGTAGCCGGTGTGTATCGTTCCCGCTCTCTCCATCGGTTCTCCGCACTTTTCACGCGAACAGCACCGTGGCTGGATAACAGCTTCTCCGCATCGAAGGCAAGAATACCGCTCTAATGAATTATGAGACGTACAGTAGTTATATCGGCGTGTACCGGCTATATAACAACCAACGAGGACGTGGTTGATACCTAGAGAGAGTGGGCGCTCTCTGCCTCTCTCTAACACGCTCTCTTTTGTAGCTCCGTGTTCCGCGAACGAGCAAGCGAGCGAACACGCTCCAGGTTACGAGCGAGAGCGAGATTGATTTCGCAATCGAAACCTAAGAATAGCGTTGTAAAATGTACAGAACGAACCAAGCTGAGTGTGGGTGTCGGGCACTCGCGAGCGCACAACCACTACCGGTTTTGGGACGTAAATCAAGGATAGCGGAGTGCAATTTCGCGGGAACGGACACTGCAAACGAGTTTATTAGCCCGGCGAAAAAGCCGAAAAACCTTCTTAACGAACGGGCATAATGGAGTCTGTGATGTTGCTTTATGAAATCTGATATGATCCTTGTATCGTCTTAATTGAACCACTGCTGCAATGGTAGTTGACCATTTCTTATGATCAAGTACGTATGCTTCTCATTAAGATCAATGATAATAAGGTGGACAATATGCTGTATTACACGAATTATTGATATTGTTACCGTGGTAGAGAGTGCAGTCGTCTTTGTATAAATTAGGGAAATATTGTGGTCATTTAACGATATAACTGTAGGCTACATGGCGTTCTTTAGTGGTATAGTGGTTCGAGACGTGGTAGTTCAATACGTGTTACAAAGAATAGCTTGGTGCATAGTAGTTTGGTGGTTGTAATATGAGGCGTAGTGATACGGAAGATAGTACGATGCGTGGTAATTGAACACGTGGTGGTACAGTATATAGTACTTCGATGCGTGGGAATACGATATGTAGTGGTACGAAAGCTGATACTTCAACGCATAGTAATTCGTCACATGGTAGTTTGGTGCGTGGTAGTTCATGTGATAATAGTACGACACGTGGTAGTACGAAAAATGGTAACTCGATGCGTGGTAATTTGATACGTGGTAATACAGAATATGGGATTTCGATGCGTGGTATTCGTCATATGAGAGTAGTACTACACGTGGTAGTACGAAAAATGGTAACTCGATGCGTGGTAATTTGATACGTGGTAATACAGAATATGGGATTTCGATGCGTGGTATTCGTCATATGAGAGTAGTACTACGCGTGGTAGTACGAAAAATGGTAATTCGATGCGTGGTAATTTGATACGTGGTAATGCAGAATATAGGATTTCGATGCGTGGTATTCGTCATATGAGAGTAGTACTACACATGGTAGTACGAAAAATGGTAATTCGATGCGTGGTAATACAGAATATAGGATTTCGATGCGTGGTATTCGTCATATGAGAGTAGTACTACGCGTGGTAGTACGAAAAATGGTAATTCGATGCGTGGTAACTCGACACGTGATAATAGAAAAAGTGGCAATCCGATGCGTGGTAATACAAAAAGTGGTAATTCGACGCGTGGTAATACAAAAAGTGGTAATTCAACGCGTGGTAATTCAATACGTGGTAGTACAAAACATAGTAGTTCGGTGCGCGGTTATAATACGACACGTGTTAACACAAAAAATGGTAGTTCACTGCGTGATAATTCGACACCTGCCAATACAAAATGTAGTGATTCGTTGCGTGGTAATACAACACATAGTAGTACGAATGATAGAAATTCAATACATAATCCCTCAACACTATAAAATATAGTAGTCCAATGCGCGATACAAATAACAATAATTCAGTAAAATATGTCAGCTTAATAATTCAACGCATGGTAAGGATAATAGATCAGCACATGGTAGCTAACGCATAACCATACAATGTGGCGATTTACCACGTAGTCACATAACTCGAAATAATTTAACGCGTACCCAACGATGATTCAGCACCTACCTATACAACTCAGCCAACATGTAGCAATTTCCATGGCCATAGAACGCATAGCAATCTCACGCATAATAATCTAACACTGTATGTATAACGCAAAGTTCTCTTCGGTCATCGTAGTCACACGAAAGCCGTGAAAAAAAACGCTGTCAAATGATCCCTCCTTTCGCGTCGTGAAGACATCAAGAGGGACTCGGTTTCTTAACGAGATGAAGTGAAGCAGCATTGATACACTCGATGGAGACGAGTTCGTTAAAACAAAAGTGCAACGGGATGGGGACTCGGTCGAATCTCCTCTTCCGAGAAGCTCCGAGTGCGTACGCGTTAGAAAGCAGCTTAATGAAGACGCGTTTCCATGAAACTCGAAGTAGCAGCCGCAAGGAAGATTATACGAAGGGCGGACTCGACTTGCCTTGTTCTTTCTCCGTATGAAACTGAAACTACTTTATGAATAGGATTAATAAAATCTTGGACGAAGTGCTTTCGAGGCAAGGCTTCTGGCTGTAGCTCGTTAGCTTTCTTACGAATGATGCGCGATCAATTATGAAATCTAGTGGAGTTTCTTTTGCTTCTTGTCAGATTAGTGCGATGCGTGGTTTAAGAGATGTATGTTTCTGGGGATACATAATTTTGATTATGACGTGAGCATTAAATTTCAGTCTCAAAATTTGAAAAACTTCAAAGTATACCTCAGACAATCTGATATGATCACTCAAGAATGAGATGTGATAATTTGTCAACTAAAAATGAATGTGCAATTATCATACCAGAATTCCAGCATTAACAGGGTTAATTCAATTGGTCCGAGATTTGATTATCGTAAGAAAAAACACTTGCACGGGACCGTGACCCTTGGTCTCGACCTCCATCAACCTGTTTCCAAGCGAGACAGGCGAAAGAGGCGAATAAAAAAAGAGGACAAGTTTGGATATATCTGCAAAAGAGTCGAGAGCAGAAAGAGTCGTCGGGCAAAACTGGAAGTAACTGGATCTCCGCGCAGTTCTTCCGTCTCTGTTCCCTATGTTCTTTCTGGGTCGTATTCTTCTTGAAACCGTGGACCCTCGATCGTAGCTCCTTAGCTCGCGACAGCAGCACCATAATACCTACGGCCTCAGAACCGTTCGAGTGCCATACGAGGGCCACGGTTGCAGCCGACCATTTCTTTTTTTGTTTTTCACGCGGTATTGCTAGACCGGTGGGAGGTGCACGAAATGGTCCTGGCATCAAAGGACGAGGCGAGAGCAGGACGTCGACATAGGTGTGAATGTAGTCAAATCACATCAGCCTCACTTTGGCCGACACTCGAACGGAAGAAGAAAAGGAGGCGAAGAAACGCACCCCCTCGGGCCCTTCTTTACGCCCCCACTCCAAAAAACCGCCTCCATATCCGCCATTCTCACGAGGTACACCGTGCATTCTACACCGTATTCTCTGGAAACCTTGCGTGTGTGCCCCGTTCCCGCTTCTCTTTTCCATCCTTTTCTGATCCCCTCCTCGAGCATACCACCGCACTTCCGGTAGACGCGTAAAATATATCGCCTCCCGCGACCGGCTTTGTTCCGTGCTTGTCTTCTTCTTACCTAGCCGACAACCGAGTCGGAAGACCCGTCGGCGAACCTTTTTCGAATCTCCTATCGGGACTCTTGCTTCATTTCTGTTCGAGCCTCATGCTTATTGCTACATTAAATCATATTGTTTTTTATCGAATTACATATATTATTATAATATTTGTCGATGTTTTGTCGACATATTTTATTATTGTTACTACTGAAAATATTTGTTACTTTTCTGTATTACAATCTTCTGAGTTTACGCCATAATATAAGATCATGGAGCAAGGTTATAAAACTTGAGAAAAGCGGACAGGAAAATATTGTATCATATGTTATAACATCTTTTGCTGCAGCATAAGTGTTAACAGTCAGTACTATTTATTTCTGTAACACCATTAGATAACATAAATACAGCTGAACAATTAAATGTAAGATTCTTATTATCAGTTATACAGGCTTATCCAAAAGATACCATCTAGTGAAATGTAAATTGACTACATAAAGTTATATATTGGTACACTTAATTTAAAGTACATTTGCCGTACAATTATAAGTACATTTGCTGTACAATAATAAAGTACATTTGCTGCAGAATTGGCCAGGTACACGTTTCATGACGCAGACCGATACTTTGACGGTGGCCCATATCATTCCTCAATGATACGCCACAATTTGAATTTCATGTAGATGGAGTTCTTTGAAGTTCACTAATCGACAACATTTGTTGCTAAAAAAGTTGATCAAAATGACTGTCTAGATTTTTTAATCGAACAGCAAATTGCGGGAACCGCAGGAAGAATCGTATTCAGTCCAGCATCGTTGGCAGCGCCGATCGATGGACTCAAAAGCAATTTCACGGAAGCGCGAATCGTTCCATCTGCGTATACGAACCACCTCTATTAAGACTCCGCGTATAAAGCCGTTCGAAAGTACCCGGTATGCAATTAAGAAGGAACGAATAGCAAGTTTCCTATAGAACCGAGACCCTTGACCAAAGAAGAGCGTTCGGTTTCAACGTTTATTTATTTTTCCATCGTGTGTGAGAATCGAGGCCTAGTCATTACTCAGCAGCATGAAGCACCATACACACAATCCCCGTTAGCAAGAAATCATTGTTTTCGCCGGGTGCTATCAAAGGAGAGCCCAGGTCCCGGCTTCCCTCGGTTCAATCGCCAAGCCACTGAGCACCGGCTGACGTTATCCAATGATTTTTGTCTCTTTCTCGTTAGCATCGACACGCGTGCATTAATTAATCGGGAACCCCGGAATAAACCCTCTCGCTTTTCTTCTCCCTCCGTTGTGGGACGTCCACGGGATCTCCGCGTGACGTGTATACCTCGTGAACTCGCTTTCCAATCAAACTTTCCCTACGATGCCCTCTCCCATAGGTATAAAATGTATAACGAGTGACAGGAAAAAGGAGACGAGGGACGCGAGAGAACGACGGGACACAGGGGAGAGGGACACATCGGCGGGTGTATGTAACACGTACCGGGGGGGAAGAGCGAGAATATCATACGAGAAACCATGGTGTTCTCGAACGTGGGCCCTGTAAGAAGATCCGGGCCAACGATTGGTCGATGGCGCACCCCTTGCGTGCACGTGGGCGTGCATACGTGGTATTGAAACGTGTCGATGTGTGCACGCACCTCGTACTCGCATGTGCGCCACGTGTGTGTGTGCACCCAACGCGAGAAAAGGGGTTACTATACCCGGTGCATGCAAGCAACCCCACGACAGAGGGGCTGGAAGTCATTCTGTCCCCTTTTTTTCCCTTTTGTTTACCTTAGGGCCGATCATTAAAATGGCCGCCGTATCGGCGAGCTCTCATTGGCCGAGGACCTCCCTTCTGCCCTGCGCCCCTCTCGCGCAACCCTTGCAACGATAGAACACGCTCATTGTCGAGCACGGACCGACCGCGTGTACCGTGGTGGCTAGCTCCCTTCCGAGGGAGTTTTTTCTTTTTTTTTTTTTACACGAGAGCGCTTCTTTGCGCGCACCTACTAGAAGACCTCTCCTCGAGGATCGACACGGAACAGAATGGAAAGCAGGAAGGAATCGCTTTCAGCTGCGAGATGGGGGAATTTGTTTTGATTCGAAGCTACTTGGCTGACTCAGCGACCGATTCTAAAAAATTAATCTCCCTTCCGGCCGTCTTTATATTCTACCATTCTTGTTACACCGGTCGTCTCCCTGCTGTTCTGCATTTAAGCTGGTTGTATCACAAACACACTTTCACGTGATATTTCTTTGCCTGCTGTTTCTCAAAAAGATCGATCTCAATAGTTCAAGTACCTCTTCATAAGTTTATATTGTGCCACTATGTTTTCATGTAAGGGTACAACTCTGTCTCAACGATTTTTATGGGTGTTACAGATAAAGGAAAATGAGCTTGTATGATCATACATTTAATGACAAAGATTGAACCTTTGGTTACAGTTTATACATTCAATAACAGAATTCATCTTTAAGCTTATGATTGCAGGAAACGCATTTAATGATGAAAAGAAGAGACATGTCACATGTCACATGTGAATGTTATAGCAAGGTTATTTTTATTTCACTGTCAGAGTCATTCAAATTTTTTATTTAGGCGAGACACTCTGTATGTACTGTCAGAATGTGTCAAATAAACAACAGATGCAAATTTTACATCAAGTTACACGTATGTGATGATGATATGTAGATGGACGGTTTCTAACTATGGACCATATATCGCACATATGTGATGAGTTGCTATAGTAGGACATTTGAAATGTTTTGAACTAATAGCAATGTATAAACAAGACAATATTTAGCAAGGTGCATACTTTTTCTAATAAGTACCATTTTCAACAGTAGTACTGAGGTAGAGGTCTGATCAGTCAATGCGATTAACACTAAAGACTAACTGAGAAAACGATACTATCGCACAAGACTAAGTACTACCACCGTAGAGCAACACCAGTGAAAACAAATCAGATTTCACCTAATTTCCCAAAAGTTGGGACACGTGACACGTTAAACGCACGCGACACGGTGACTTGGCAAAATTCCGAAGCAGCCAAAAGTTCTCGCGTGAGAACAGAGACGTAGTTGGAGCACGGATCGGCCTCATTATCCCGAGACAGCCGAGAGGACAGTATAATTCCCGATCGCCTTCTCGTCTCCGCGAGACGTTCGCGTAGAGATACGTTTCCCGAGGGCCGCATTCCGAAATCGGGAATAGGGAGGGCGAATCGAGGCGCCCGCCGGTGCCGCCTTTATTTGCTCATTTCCCTCGAGCGGAGCATCGAGTGTGCAAAAGGAGGGAGCCGCGACAAGGGTTCGAGGGGGACGGACGAGATAAAGGAGAACGACGAGATGGACTGTCACCGATGGTAATACATCGTCGCCTTCGTCGCTGCCCCCTTATAGACGGACGTGCGGACAGACGGCGGACGGGTTCGCGCAAACACGTGTTACGAACAACAGGTTCGTCCGTAATTCCTCCGCCTCCTCTTCTTCGGCTGTCGTCTTGGTCCGCCACCGTCAGCCCAGGTAGCCTCGCTCGCTTTCATTCCGCTCGGCTCGGCTCCGAGGGGTCGCCAGTCGCCGCGGGGCCCCTCGGCGGACTACAAACGAGCCGTATTCGCCAAATCCAGCTAACTCGAGCCGAACTGGATCGAAGGAATCCGCTCGACCATGCCGCGTGCATCTACCTCGCGTTCCCGAAAACCCTCTTCGCGCACCCTTCCCGGTGCCTCCACCACCCACGGCTTACCTGCCGTTCAGAAACGAGAAATTAGCGAGGGAGAAAAGGGAGAGCGTGGAATTTTACGGACCAGACCGAATTTCGAACGCGTGCAACAACGAAAAAATAAGTGACGAGGAATCGTCGGCAAGCATTTCTTAATAGGTCCAGATAGATGGGTTCGACCTCTGAATATTTTCTGCTGTGTGCCAGCGAGAATTCTACCGCTGCCATTTTGGGATTCTGAAGAACCTCTGTTACTCGTATATAACTGAAGGCGAAATACACGTGTAGATGTAAATATGTACAAGCAATGTAGTATACTCAGAGTCTTCTCTAACCTCAGTTCCCTCATTACTTTCCTAACCTCAAAATGTACGTCGGGGCTAATAAGGAATATTTAAGAGGCAAAAACCCTGTAAGATCCTCAAGTCTTAACGTGAATATGAATGTATCATAAATGATACATGCACTCTTCAGTAGGTTTACCGCTTTTTTACCCTAATATTTAAGAGGCAAAAAACAGGCATGTATTTATAAAAGATCCTTAAGAGCACTTAGCATGAAAATGAATCATAAATGTACCATGCTGGTAAATAGAAACTATCCATACCCGTTCTTCCATCTTATCGTCGTCTAATAAATTCATATTCGGAATTAATTAACGGGCGATTTAATTATGGTCATTTTTAATTCCGAATCGACGTCACGACAGCTAGCGCCGATGATCCGGGACAGAATGAAATATGCGAAACGCGGCTCGCGCCGACGGACCTACGTTCTTTACCTGGCAATTAAAGCCTGACCGTTACCACGTGCTTTTCGATGTTTTGTAACGTTACTTTTCCCCGGTTCTGATCTATGAAAGCGTCCTCGAGGCCTGCAATAATTCATAAGTCGCGTCGGCGAACGTGAAATAACCGGGGGCCCTTCGGTTTCCGAGACGTTACGAAAACCCGATCCGCCACACCTTCGCCGCTGCCAAATAACAGAAATAAAAACACCGACGTTCTTCGAATCGATCGAATAGTTCACAAATGCTTAACCGGATCGAGGATCATCTTTAAACGTGTTTCGAGGCTATGCTGTATAATTAAAATCAATACGAACACTTCGATTCGTCATTTTTAACTTCTAATCAGTGTCGCGCTTTGACCCTGGACCGAAGAATGATTTCGTTCTCCGCCTCTTTTTCCAGTCCCGGTTACTCAATCTTTATGATTTATCGCGCCAGAAACTTGGAACTCGTTAATGCATAAATTCTGGGACCGAAGATCTACGACGTGCTCGAATGTTCGATATTAATATTTAAGTAGTACGGTTTAGGCTGTTGGAATCTTTCATACTTCCTGAAAATTGTTCACATATTTTTTTGGTACTTTGAAAATAGGTGTCAATGTTTTTTATTGCTTGTCGACAGTTATGCTTTAGATAAAAAGTTTTTATTTCAAGTTAAGGCGAAGGACGAGGCCGTGTGAGAGGTTATGTTGCAGCCTTAGGTAGATCCTTTGTGGTTCAATAACTTAGATGTTTAGTTCTTTGAACACAAAAAGAGAGACATTTAATACAACAATTTTAGAGAAATATTTTTTAACAATTTTTACAGCGTCAAGCATGAGTGTAATCAAACAGACGAGGATAATAGACCAATTAATAATAGAAATATGAGAAGTCAAAATGTAATAGAAATATCAAAAGTCAAAATGTAATAGAAATGTCAAAGGTCAAACTCTAATAGAAATGTCAAAGGTCAAAATGTAATAGAGATGACAATAGTCAAAATATAATAGAAATATCAAAAGTCAAAATGTAATAGAAATGTAAAAGGCCAAAATGTAATAGAAATGTCAAAGGTCAAAATGTAATAGAAATATGAAAAGTCAAAATGTAATAGAAATATCAAAAGTCAAAATATAATAAAAATATTAGAAGTCAAAATTTAATAGAAAATTCAAAGGTCAAACTGTAATAGAAATGTCAAAGGTCAAAATGTAATAGAAATGTCAAAGGTCAAAATGTAATAGGAATGTCAAAGGTCAAAATGTAATAGAAATATCAAAAGTCAAAATATAATAAAAATATTAGAAGTCAAAATTTAATAGAAAATTCAAAGGTCAAACTGTAATAGAAATGTCAAAGGTCAAAATGTAATAGAAATGTCAAAGGTCAAAATGTAATAGAAATGTCAAAGGTCAAAATGTAATAGAGATGACAAAAGTCAAACTATAATAGAAATATCAAAAATCAAAATATAATAGAAATGTCAAAGGTCAAAATGTAATAGAAATGACAAAAGCCAAAATATAATAAAAATATAAAAAATTAAAAAGTAATAAAAATATCAAAAGTTAAAGTACAATAGAAAAGTCAAAAGAGTTCATTAAAATTGTGGAGTTGCTATGCAACATCAAAAATGCCCTCAAGTAAAGTAACCCTCGTGCTAAATATAAAAATCTACGATGATAACCTACAGTACCTATGAAACGAATACTCCTGTAAATAACTCAATAAATAAATTCCATGAGTGTATAAAAAGGAACAAAAAAATATGAAAGGAGGTTAAATATGTGGGCAGCTATCAGAAGATAATTCGCATTCACAGTAGCCGACACAAGGAAATTTTAGCATCTATTAGCGTTCAGGTAGTCGTGGATGAATCTATCGGGTCAAAAGCCTAGACTCCGGAGGATTAGGGAGAAGTTGGAAAGAGAAGGAGGACTGGAGCCGTTTAGAACATCACGCAAGTAGAAACTCGTGTATTCGGAGCAGCCGTAATTAGATACCTGAAGGTACCACCGACATCGAAGGTGCCTCTGTTCTCGGTCACTCTAAATCCTTCGACGAAATCGCCGCACGAAAGCGGCTGCGTCGGCAGCCATAAGGCGTCGCACTTTCGGTTCTCGATTATTGGAGGTGACAGTTTACAACGAGCGACGCGGACTAACAATAGGGACGCGCGATGTTCCTGGATCGAATATTAATCGCCACGCCGGAGAACGTGTGGGAACACGCTTTTCTTTAGGTACATGTTTTCGTGTGGAAAAAGGTTATTGAAATCGGCCGACCGCAAAGGAGAGAAAGTTCAAAAAGTTCAAAGATCAAAATATTCTGCATTGAATTAGGCATAACTTCGTTGATTTATAGAACCTCTACTTTCTTGATTTATGGAGAGGTTATACGATCTTCATTGATTTATGGAGTCCATTTGTGCTACCACGAACTTAATACGTTTTTGATTATTCCAAAATTGTTGACACTCTTTTATGCTTGTGATCGATAAAATACGAGCGTGTTGAATTGTGTAGTTTGATGGCAGTTTGTTGTTGCATCGATGGTTTTTTTAGTGCTGGACTGTTTTAACCCACTTCTCTCGCCTACGCTATCACAGTTCGTGTTTCTTTTAAACGAGACTAACTTCGATGCAATGAACACCCAACAAGCGGAGAATTGACCGACATAAAAGGGATTTCGAAACGTGTAGCCTTCTACAACCGTGGAAAAAAGTAGCGAACATCGTTACGACATTTTCCAGCTAGTATCTATACGTACGAACCGATACAAGCCGATTCTTGTCCCCGATGTTGTGGCAATTGTACTTTCATCGAACCGCGAGTTTCTCCTCGACCTTCTACTCTGTGTTCCAGCGATCCTTCCTCATTCTTTTAATCCAGGGAATTTAGGCATTTTATGTGGGATTAGCGAGGTGCTGTGGAACTTTTTTTTTTATTTGCAATTTTTTATTTAGATTCCTTTTTTGGGACTTTTCATATTTTGGAATTCTCAAATTTCAGATTTTTCGAATTTTGGAATTCTCAAATTTCAGATTTTTCGTATTTTGGAATTCTCAAGTTTCAGATTTTTCACATTTTGGAATTTTCAAATTTCAGATTTTTCAAATTTTAGAATTCTCAAGTTTCAGATTTTTCACATTTTGGAATTCTCAAGTTTCAGATCTTTCAAATTTTGGAATTCTCAAGTTTCAGATTTTTCAAATTTTGGAATTCTCAAGTTTCAGATCTTTCAAATTTTGGAATTCTCAAGTTTCAAATTTTTCAAATTTTGGATTTCTCAAGTTTTAGATTTTTCAAATTTTGGAATTCGCAAATCTCAGATTTTTCAAATTTTGGAATTCTCAAGTTTCAAATTTTTCAAATTTTGGAATTCTCAAGTTTCAAATTTTTCAAATTTTGGAATTCTCAAATTTCAGATTTTTCACATTTTGGAATTCTCAAGTTTCAGATTTTCAAATTTTGGAATTCGCAAATCTCAGATTTTTCAAATTTTGAAATTCTCAAGTTTTAGATTTTTCAAATTTTGGAATTCTCAAATTTCAGATTTTTCAAATTATTAAATTTTCAAATTTTGGATTTTCAGATTTTCACATTTCCACAATCCAAAAATTTCACAAAGTACTCAGATTTCCAAATCTCAAATTCTCCAAATTCCCCAAATATTCGAATTTCCACATTTTCAACTTCCCCAAAATTCCCAATACCCAACTACTCCAATAAACCCGAAGTTTCCAAATGTTTCTTCCACTAAAATATTCTGACAACAAAGGTTAGCTAGAAATTACCCTCATCCATGAACGATCAGCACACGCACCGTACGCGAACAGTAAATTGTGAGGGAAGTCATAACGCCAACACCGTTTATTAGAATTTTATTATGAAATGAATACATTAAGGGAACACCATGCACGAGTAAGCCGATTATGATAATTCAGCGAGCTGTCGCTGGGAGCTTCGACTTTATCGACCTGGCGAACGTGAATTCGATTCGAAGAACGCGTTTACGCGTTCCCATAATTTTGCTCCAACGCTGTCACTTGTGTTCCTTGAATCTTAACTGTTCTTGAGGATTACTCGAAATATTTTCTCAGTTGAAAACTGTAACTTCTGGTGGAAATGTGGAGATTCTTGAAATTAATAACTTGGGAGATTGGAATTGAATTGGGAAATTTGCTGAAATTTTCAACCCCTTCTGTTGTGAACTTTTTATAAATGATTTATATTAAAAATAACTGTAACTTCATATTAAATTTATGATAGTATTTTTTGAAGAAAATATTGAGAAGTGTTAAGAAATTTATAAATTGCTTCAAGGTAGTCTCAGAAATTTTTAGGTTGTGTATGATGATTTTTAGGTTATCTTAAATTTTGTGAATTCTTGAATTCTCAAGCTCACATGTTTCTAAAAGTGAAACAAATTCTTCGCTATATTTTTGAACCACATAAATTGTATTGAATAAATTGTTTTATATCAAATACCAAATACAATAATGTCATTTCATTATGAAATTAATTAAAGCTAAAGTTAAATACGAGAAAGAGAAACTAAGTAACTTGAAGAAGCATAAAGATAGTATTACGTAATATATTCATATTCGATTGAAAATGTACATCTTTCCAATCGTAAATATCATGGGAGTCTCCAGTAACTGCCAGCAGAAAAATCTAATCGAAGAACAGGAAGAAATTAAAGAGAACTCTCGGTAGCGTATACTAATATCGAAGTACGAAGAATTCCAATTGAAATGTAAAATTATCGTAATGTAAGAAATTAAGCAAGTTAATAAATTTCTTTATAACCTAGCCTGCTTTTCCGGCAGCTAATATTAGCATGAACGTCTAATCACGTTACCTCGATTTCTTCCAATGGCTGAAAGAACCAGTCGGTGCATAATCGACGCCATTATAACCGATCGAGTATCCAATAATAATCGATCCAGTACCGCAGACGTAAAAAAGAAACATTCTCGATCGGTCTGCCGATAATCTGCTAAAAATCAGGGTGCGCGACATGAAGATCTCGAAAGATGGAGTTTTAATTCCACTTCATTACCCGAAACTCACCGAACAGACCGAAAATTCGCGGTTTGGTTCGTGTATAATTTCGAGCAGGGTTTATGTATGCGATTCGTGGCGTATGCGGGGTGGTGCCGTTCCGAATGATCGGCCTATTCGGTTTTATGCACCTAGAATCGACAGAAAACGGAATGGGGAGAAAACGAAACGAAATGAGACGAAACGGAACCGTAACCGTGCAGTTATACTCGGTCAGCGCCGATTTCTTAGGAAATAATAGAGAACGGTTCGGCGGAGTGCCGTTAATCTCGATACTTAAACGGAACACGGGGGCCGACGTTTCGTCCATTGATTCCATGGTTGAAAAAAATATTTGTGAAATTTCGACTGCAGTACACTCGCGGACAACGTAGGTTCTAATAGTACGTTCATAAGTATGTTCATAAAGTTGAGAATTTTTTCAATTTTAGATCTTTGGTTATCTACGTGGTCAGGTTCCAGAATTATTAATATTTCGAATTTTTTAATTTGTAAATTTTTAGATTGCAAGTTTTCAAGGTTTTAGATTGTATAATTTTCAAGTTTCAAGTATCTCAAATTCACAAATTTCTAATTTTTCCTCAAATCACTTTCTACAATTCCAAATTACTACATTTCTAAATTTCCAAATTCTCAAATTCATAGATCCTCACATTTCTAGTCCCTAGAAGTCCCTAGACCAGAATTTTCTACAGTCAGAAATCCCTAGATCCCCAAATTTCCAGAGTCAGAAATCCTTAGATCCTTAAATTTCTACAGCCAAATATCCCTAGATCCACTTTCTACATTCTGAAATTCATAAACTGAAACAATGCTACAGTCAGAAATTCCTAGATCCTCCAATTTCTGCAATAAAATATCCCTAGAATCACAAATTTCTGAATTCCCAAATCTCCAGATCTCTAAATCTAAAAATTTCCAAATTTGTAAATTTAAAAATTCCGACATCACCAAATACCTAGGTCGTCAAATTCCAATATCACCAAATCCCTATATTTCCTAAATTGTTAAATTCCTAGATTTTCATATCCCTATGTCCCTTGATTTCCATATCCATAAATCCCCAAATTGCAAACTATGAAAATGTCCATACCCATAAATTCCCTAGATTCCCACATCCTTGCATCTCCGAATACATCCCCAAACTCTCACATCACTAAATTCCTCAATTTTCACATGCCTACACCCTCTAATTTCAATGTTCCCAACTTTCTACTCTCCCAAATTCTTAAATCCATCCACAAACAATCCCCAAAAATCCTTAACAACCTAGAGATCTGAATGATCTTTAGATGTCTTGTTTCCCTCAGTAGTTTCTCTAGAGAATCGGATTTGCTCTCGACTGTACCACTAGAAATTCTGACGGCGTAGCCGCGGGCATTGTCTGGCCGATACCCGTCGATTTCCAGTTGTCAAAATATACGTTTCTGCCGTTTCCATCGGTTGTCTCTACTCCCGGCTACATTTTACCCTCTCGCTAATTCGCCGCTTCCTCGTGGTCCTGCTAGTCTACCGACAATCGCTGCCGCTGCTGGTTGCATGCCCCTGGGCTCGCCACGATTAGCCATTACCCTCAGATTAGAGCGTGCCACGCCAATCGTTTCGTTCTTTCTTCGTGACCGTTTCATTTCGGCTCCTCGTCGTGAAACTGGCGCGACGCTGCAGAAAAAGAACGTTTCTCTGTCTGGGACGAATATCTATTATGGCCCGAACCTGAGTCACTGAACCGATTCCTGAAACGCTCCGTGAGAATCGAGACTCGTAGGATTTTAAGAGCTCGCTTTCGAAGTATGAAGTTACGAGGTTAATGACTCTGTTTGTCACTTAACCCTTTAGCTAAAGGATTCTTTACGTTCTTGGGTAAATAGCGTAATTATCTTAGGGACACTGAGGTGTCGATGAGGTGACGGGCTACTGTGCCCAAGTTTAATAGCTCTACTGTTGACAACATTTAGTATTCACATAATACTTTGTATCACATTATTCATATTATTAATGTCCACATAATATTTCGTTATTTATATTACATTCGTGGTACGAGTACTTTCTGTTATGTAAATAAGAGAACTAATGCAACAGCAAATATTTCTACTTCATGTGTTTACAGATGATTGAATTAGCAATGAATACACGTATCAATACCGATGTACACTAGTTCAAGTGTCATACACAAATGTGACTTAACAATCAATATCATAAATATCAAATTTCAGTGAGTCTCCACTAATAAAATCTTCGTTAAACAAAAATATTACCAGTCCATACCATTTCTCTTATTTCCATCGCACGATTTGGCAGAGTGATTACCTTAGGTTCGTCTACAATTATGCAAAGTTTGAACCTAATCGGTATTGCCGAACACCCTCATCAGACCCCAAGAAATCATTATACCCAGTTTCCGCAATACCGACCATTAAGAGGAATTTCTATGTGGACACAGGGAACAGCGTTAAGAGCAATGGTAATTATAAGCAAGGTGTCCGATGAAATTCTGATCTCGTTCGATGGTTGACATGTCGATCCTTTATGGATGAGATTCGTTCGGCGGGCAAACAGGGACATAAGGTGTGTCATGACGTAAAGGGACATCGAGGAGCTCACGATTGCGAATATGTATGTCCTTTTACGCGGAAAACGTAATTAAGCGTTTCGTAATTGGTATTTAACGGGGATCGTTAAGCCAATTGGCAGCGGCGTGCAGCCAGAACGGACGGCCGAGGTCAGATTCGACGAGGTGTGGGAGAGAGAGGCCCACATGTGATTAGTGTCAACGAGTCGGTGAAAGGAAATTTCTAATTGCATACATATGTACAGTCAAGAGCAAATCTGGTTCTCTTGGGGGAAATATGCTAATACTGGGGTGAAGGTAATCCTTTCAGTGGGATGCAATCTTCAAAATTTTGATGATTTCAACGGTTGAGGGTTTGGAGATTTTGGGATTTGGGAATTTAAAGATAGGGGTTATTGGGATTTTGTGGTTTGAGAATTTGGGGACGCAAGATTTTGGGGGTTTTTAGATTTGGGGATTTTGGAATTTGGGGATTTGGAGATTTGGGGACTTTGGGATTTTAGGATTTGGGGATTTGGGGATTTGGGGATTTGGGGATTTGGGGATTTGGGGATTTGGAGATTTGAGGATTTGGTGATTTGATGATTTGGGGATTTGGGGATTTCGGGATTTTGGAATTTGGTGTTTTACTGATCTGAGGATATAGGGATTAGATGGTCTGAGAATTTGAAGACACAAGATTTCGGGGGTTTTGAGATTTGAGGATTTTGGGATTTGGCTTTTTACTGATTTGTAAATATTGGGATTTGATGGTGTGAGAATTTGGGGTCGCAAGAATTTGGGGGTTTTGAGATTTGGGAATTTTAGGATTTGGGAATCAACTAACATGAAGATATAGGAATTTGATGACGTGAGAATTTGGGGACGTCAGCATTTGCGGAAAGTAGTTCCCGAAGTTCCCGTCTGCAGAGGAAGGAATGCGAGTCGCTGCACGTGCAACTTTGAATCACGACGTACTCGTTACGCCCTTATGCGCTTGCTTGTACGCCATCTTATTTAAATTCAAATCGAACAGGTGGTTGGCGAGGTTTATGGCGATTAGTGGAACGGTTCGCGCTCGAATTGTACTTGGTTGTACTCGGTATTAGTATCTCTAATTGCATGCATTGCCGTTTGGATATTTTCGAATTTTAATGAATATCATTTGTATGATACCTATGTTGATCGAACCTTAAGAACGAGAACGCTCTTTTTTAAACTTGTATATTCAACTTCCTATTCTGTTACACCATTTTGAATGTCTCAGATAACTGTTCAAGTACTTTCATGATAGTTTTCGTGAAATGTTTAAAAAATTAACAAAGTATGTTTATTCCTATTGTGTACACCATTTTGAATATCTCAGACGACTTTGGAGGTTCAAGTACTTTCATGATAGTTTTCGTGAAATGTTTAAAAAATTAACAAAGTATGGTTTTATTTATTGCACATTTGTTAGATGATATTTTGTCTGCAATTTCGAATTTAGTTCTCTGAATTTTAACACTAAAGAAGACACATTTTATCTGTTCCTATAATGTTCAATTATGTTAAAATATTTATATTCTTGTGTCTATTAATTATATTTAGAAAATTTATATTTGAGAAAGAGAGAAAAGAACAAACTAGTGGAACACAATTTGATAATAAAAAGTTTGCATCAATGGCCTCTGCCATTTCCAGTCGTGCACCGCCATTTTGTCCGCTATCTTACATCATAAAATATCGAATTGTACATAAAAGTACATAGAACAAACCTCTATAAAAAGCAATCCCATATCTATTATACTTTTCGCGAAAATTATCTCCGAAGTTATCGAAGGCGCACAAAATGGCGTAAGCCCGTAATCCTCTTTCTGCCGTCACCACGCAAGAATCTCCGCGAGCAAAAAAAGGGTCCATATTTGTCATCGATAAAGCTGTAGAACAGAGTTTAACGTCAATTAAAGACCTCATCCGTGTATCAATGAAAGCAATGAAAAGGTAAACAGCATCATCGATCAAAGTTGTACGTTCCATTTGACGTCTCGATCGTCCTTAGCGAATGAAATGTTTGTCAATACAATTTAAAAAGGCGTGTGAGCAAAAACAACAGAGACGAGAAAAAGAGAACGGTCGAGGCCGAATCGAACAGGAATCGACGGGTGATTATCGGTTTCAGAAGGATCCAGCACGCGATGGCTACTCTAGGAGAAAGAATAATTTCATCGTGGAAACGCACACGTGTTATTATATCATTTCGGTAAGAAAAAGGTTCACCGACGGAAGATATGATTTAAGAGGATTCGCGGATGTCATTACGTGTATCACGGTTAAATACAATCTGGGCTTTTTCGTACCGTGCGAATAACCACGGGTTCGCCAAATCGATTCTCGCGTTTAACTTTTACGATGTAACGATCGAGATTTTTATATGACCCTCCTTTCAGAGAATAACTTCGATGAAATCGTTTCGAAATTGATATTGTTACTACAACAATTTGTGGTAAATCGACTGTTATAGCCTTCTTGTAATTCCACTGTAGAGATACAATGTAGAGGTACGCCATTTTGTTTCTTCCCGAAAATTCATAAAATGTGGCCAATTATGAAGTGAGCGATCTCTGCAATTTTATACGAGTGAGTTTATTTAAATTTCTGAGATAAAAATATATTTATAATTATGTAAACACAAAATTACTGATTATTATTTCTCATTTCAATTTGTTTGTATTAGGTTAAAATATTATGTAACCAGTACTATTGAACATTTTAAAACAATGTCACCGACATAGTCATTTTAGATACCTAAAATAATATACAATTACTAGAATTATGAGTTTGATTCAATATTTCAATAAATATTTTACAATGACAAAAAAACTGGACAGTAAACTTAAAAATTTGAAAGTTCGTTTTTTTTAAAATTTCTTTACAAGATTTTGAACACGCTGCCTGACACCCATATTTTTCTGTCACAAGACAGAAGTTCCAACCCAAGATTACGCAACGAAGATGCAAAATGGCGCGTGACTCAAGGAAATTCAGAATTAATCGCGTCGCGTTAGATCAATAGTCCAATAGTCGAAGCTCATTAAATATCCGTGACTACTGCTTCACTCTGGTTGTCAGAAGGACAGGTAAGTCAGGTAATCGCTTAAGAACATTACGGGGTTTATGTCTCGCAATGACTAGGGTATCAAAGTTCCGGAGCCGATCGCGCAACCGACGATGCATTAATCGCCGCCGCCATTCTGCGGAGACAAACGAGGCGACCCCGTCGACGTGGCCGTCGAATCTCGCCTCCAAGAATTAATAACTGTCTGCCGTATAATCGTTAATGCCCGTTATTATTAATAACGGGGTCGGAGACGTGCGATAGCCGTGGCTGCGAACCATTAAACCGAGTTACAGGCCGTTCGATTTCTCGCGGTCCCGCGGAAACGCGATTATTTCGCAACGGTTGTTCGCGAGTTAAGTGAGACGCACGCTGCTGTTTAACCTGATCGATCGCATCTGGATTACGTCGGGATGATTCTTGACGGGAAATGAATCGGTGGTAATCTTCGTACTACTGTGTACTTCGCTATTTGTTTCTTTTCTTTGGATTATGTAAGGAATTTTACAATGGGAGCTTCACAAGAAAGCATTGCATCAGCTTTGGGATTGAATCAGACTGTAAATAGATGATTTTTTAACAACTAAATACAGATTTTTCATAATATTTTTCAGTAAGATAATTTTAGTTGATTAATCTTGTAATTTTTTTTTTAATAAAATACGGCTGAAATTTTGGAGTAAAACATTGTGAAAATTTTCAAACATATTTATTAATTAAAATCAAGAGAGATTGTTCGATAAATTCATTGTTTGTTACATGAAAACAAAAATGAAATTTAATTGGAGCTTTGTTAAAAGCTAAACATTGCAAAATCAATGCAACATGTGTAGGTATCAGTATTAAATAATCAGTAAAAATTAAAAATACTTTCATACACCTAAAATGTTAAACCATACCCTATAGTCCATACAATTACCTACGAAATCCCCCATATTAAATTCTTACCCGTATCCCTCTTTTATAGTCAACATGCATTTAACAGAAATCGTTCCTATCATAGCCCTTGCAACTAAGTTACGCCAATGTTGGTAGCACAAGGTAACTGTACCGTCGATTTCTTCATGGTGTGTTACGGGGTTATCGAAAAAAGACGTTACCGGTTCTTGATATTGTGGCATAAATATTGAACGATCGGCCTTCGACTACCGTGCACGCCTATTTCATCGCGGTCTTATTGACATTTTCGAGCGGTCCGTGTGTCCGCCGATCGAATCGACCACGATCCTGTAAATTATTAATAAACCGATGTGGGATCGGCAACGTTTCGCCATGCGATAACCGCCGTTTTTTACGCTCGTTTTACGACCCCGCGATTTTATTTGCCAACTGGAGGCGCTAACGAACGACATCGTTGATATTTTTCGCCCCCGAATTATTTATTGGGAAATAACTTTTTCAGCATCGAAATATTCAGTTTCGTTAAATGTTGGAGAGTTTTATTCCGATGATTCGAAGCAGACGGTGTAGAAATGCACTTCCTTTTTTGTAAAAGCTTGCCGCAACCCACGTTGCGTTTGACTCGCTTCCACATTCGCGGTAACTGGGTGTAATTGATAATTGATTTTGAAATCGATGCTGGCTTCAGATGGGTGTTCGAGTGGGCGATCGATTGGTGCGAGATTGAATGATAATCATGCGAGGATTGCGCATTGTTAATGAGAAGTACCACGAAGATGGTGGTAGAAAGATTGCGAATTCTTCGATTATTCCTTTCTTAACACGTTGACTGCTGATATGCATGGACATTTGTTATATGACATATTGCGACTCTCGTGCATAAAGCTAATGCGCGAATGCACTTTACGTGGGCTTTCTTTAGATAAGAACAGATATGTTTTACTATTTTTCAATCTCTAAACTGTATGTAAATTTAACTTACACTTAAATGCACTTAAGTACTAATTCCAAATTTTAGAATCCTAAAAAACTCTGCAAATTAATGACAGCCCCATTGCTGTATTTTTCATAACAAACCCAGACTCTTGGCGGAATACTTGAAGGAATACCATAGCAAGGTTACATCAACAATTTGCATGGCGCATCCAGATCTGCAATTAGTACAATTAACCTCCGTAATAATCACAAAGGAGCGACACTGTATCCAATTAAAAGTCCTCGAACTTGAATCATCCACAAAAAGGAGGTCGGTTATTCGAGGAGGTTCGGATGTCCAGATGTTAAAGATTCTTCCCCAGAAAGCAGGTTGAACGTTTCAAGGGTACCCCAATAAAATCCAGGTGGTACATGGTGTTAGAAAAATCTCGTACCAAGAAATCGTCGTTGAGGTGTTCGATGACTCACAGTTAGACCTTTCTTACGCCCCGCGCATTCCTCCTTAATTGCGTGGTCTTTATTGCAATCGCGTCGATTATTTTACAGTCCGGCCGCATAAATACGCCTGGTTCGAGCCTGAATTATGGCGAAACGTGGCCGTTGGATCTTTCGGTTAATTTAATAACGAGAATCGAGAGACGGGGTATAAGAGCCGCGATCGAGGGCAAACACTAGGATATGCTAATTAGATTATAGCGGGCGTAGCTGTGCGGGAAAAATGGAAAGAGCCGAGCTGGCAACCAGTCCGTACGTTGTTGCTACACGGCAACGCAACAACGTTCCAACGCTAATGCGATGCATTTTTCAACGCGCCGCATTCTACGTTTCAATTCAATTGGCCGGTGAGAATAATTGACCGAGCGTGTTTCTTTACATGATGGAAGCGTATTGCACACTCGCGAAGATACAAATATCAAAACGCGGATCGAGACGTTCGAAGATATCAAGCTACCTCGAAAGGTAATTATTAATAACTGTCCGACGTGACAGACCTGTTCTGGACATGGTAGGCGTATAATGTGAGCTTAATACCATTCGAGTAACCGAGTAGGGCCTTTCTGAGCGCAGATATACCGTCCGGATATATGGCCGCTACTGTCGGTTTATGATTTTATTTGAAGCAAATAGATTTCTCTCTTGTTTATGATTAATTAGACTTAACTGGTATTAAATTATTGTAATTGAGAGACTATAATATTCTTATGTTCTTTGTTGTAAGCTTCGATTTTGTGTTTATTAATTCTGATGAACATGATGCTTGTTTAATTCTTTTTCATCCCTTGTCACATGAGTGTGTCACATGAAGTGACATACTATGTGTTTCTTTAAACCAGAGTGAACAGCAAAATTAAATTAAAAAATTTGATTCGCGATAAAATAAACGAAACTTAGGAATTAAGCGAGAAATGGAAGAAGCAAAATTAACAATAAAAGATGAGAATATTAGAATATTAGAGATGGATGAAACAAGTTGGTTAAATTTTTTAAGACCAATATTCGCAGACTTTAATTTATTAGAAAATAAAGATGAAGTAAGAAATAACTTCCCGGTCATAAATTAAGTACTTCTAATTATAAGTGAAAGGGGAACACGATGTTTTGGTCGAAAGAATTTCTTGACGAATAAACTTGCGTCGATACTTATTAAATCGATGTCCGCATGACTTCCAATGATATATGTTCGGAATAATTCATTCGAACGTGCTCGTATCTGAATATCTGACCAATAAACGTCGCACGTACCACAAATTACGAAGGAGCTCTTTCACTTTCGACCGTGTATTGTGCGTAATCTGCATGTAATATAACGGAGAATCCGCGGTTACGTGTTGTCGCAAAAACTTAAGCGCCTCTGAATACGCGTTGATTGAGTCATCTGTCTCATCCCATTACTTTTTATCGACTCATAAACTCGGTAACTGACTCTATCCGCTGCATGTAAGATGCATTACTATTCGCTAGTAACTACTGTGTTCTGATTACGGTGTGTTACGTGGAAGAAATTCATTTGCACCTACACTTAGTGCTGTTCTTACGTAGCGCATGTAACAGTACTCGGGTTCGACTTCCGTTGAGTGCAAGTAAACTTGAGAATTTTTAATCGAAGCTTCTTATTGTAGGTCAAACTTTTATATTCAATTTTCGAATTTTAGGAAATTAAACATTTTTTTTATAATATGTGAAGTTAATTGATGGTCAGATGGATATACTTATAAATAGGAAAGTCATAAAAAAACTGGTCATTATATGATTTCATATAATATGTAACATCATATGACATATAACATCATATAATATATCATATCATATAACACATAACATCATATAACATATGACATCATGTAACACATAACATCATATAACATATGACATCATATGACACATAACATCATATAACATATGACATCACATAACACATAACATCATATAACATATGACATCATTTAACACATAACATCACATAACACATAACATCACATAACATATGACATCACATAACATATGACGTCATATAACATATAACATCATATAACATATGACATCATATAACACATAACATCATATAACATATGACATCATTTAACACATAACATCACATAACACATAACATCACATAACATATGACATCACATACCACATAACATATTATACACATAACCTCAATTAATCAATCGACTGAAATTTTCATCTTCACCATAAAAAAATGTTTGCACATTTTTGAAACGTCAGCAAACTTAATTTTCTTAAGAAACTAAAAACGTGAACAAACACCATGAAGAAACGTTACTTTTTATTTTCCATTTACTTCTGCAAGTGGAATGTCCTATTCGTGCCACGATTTTAGGAACAGCCTGTAGAATAATATAATATCCGATGCACGATTTCTCATACATTTCGTTACGGAATCACTTTTACTTCGGTTAGCGCCATTACGCTACATAAACGCAAGGTTAGGTTAGTTTCGCGTACGCGACGCTCGCTCGCAGTTTTAATTGCCACTCCTACAAAAGCCTTATCTTATCTCAAGCACCGCGACGAGGTTTCTTTCAGAAACTAGTACACGAGGTGAACCTCCGTTCACCGCGGTTCAGTCTCGTTTATAAACAACCGCGTGGGCGATTGAAACTGCAAAATTCTATCGAACGCTCATTTTCAGGCGTGACAGGGCTGGCGTTCTTTGAAAAAGTGCCTGGGTCTGAGACATTCTTGGAATTTCTAACAATTTTTTATGGATAGATGAAGGTTATTGAAGGTGGGGAAAGTAAGAGAGGGAAATATGTAGTTGGGATTTAGGGAGATAACAATTTGATGATGTAAGGATTTATGTTGAGGGAAATAAGTAGTGGGGATTTAGGGAAATAATGGTTTGGAGATCTACGAAATTAGAAATTTGGAAAATTGGAATATTGGAAAATTGGAAAATTGGAATATTGGAAAATTGAAAAATTGGAAAATTTAATAATCCAGAAATTCTGAGATACAGAATATCAAAAATTTGTATTCCCGAAAATTTGAAAAATCGAAAATTGCAAAATTTAATATCCAAAGAATGAAAAAACTCGACAATTTCGAGGTTGATAAATTAAAAAATTTGCAAATGCCTAAATTTGAAAATACTAAAAATAGCATAATTTATCAGAAGGAAGTATACGTGCGAGGTATAATTTGCGGGCCCTCCGTGCAGCCGTCCCTGGTTCCGCAAGAGGAATTTCAACGAGGAACAGCAAACGATCGGTTTTTCTCGCACGGCAGGATAATACGTGCAATCATCGGACGATTATGTTTTCGCAACGTGACAGCGAAACAGGATGAAGTTCGCGTCTGTGGAAGGCGTGAGAGATCGTCGAGATCGGTGCGGATCAACGGCTACTATTCGCTCGTTCGCGGACAATAGGTCGAAGCTCGCTATAGATAATTGAAATCGAGGGAGAACGAGCAGGCGAAACGGTTTCGCTTTTGAAACTCGGTCGCTCGTGGACGGGTCGCCGTTAATTAAGAAAATTTGCATGATCGTAATCGCGGCTCGTTAAGCAAAACGGTTTGTTGCGGCGCGCGTTCCACCGCCTGCCGATAAATCGGTAGCCGGGGAATCGACGTCTCGGTTTCGAAAACGAGCAGAGAAGTCGTGCCCCGATAGGCTGGCTGGGCCCAGCTTCTCGATGGATCGATTTCTTTTTCGAACAGACCAACCTCGGCTCCGCTCTCTCATGATCATGAAAGTGTAATTGCTGGAGCAGAGACAACCGCTTCGTGTATGCTGCTTGGCCCGCGCGTTACCGTGCCACGCATTGGCGTAACTAGTGTTTTGTCTAGGGAGATTATCTTCATTTATTTATTGATGGTATTGGAATTTGGGTGAAGGGAATTTGAATATTTGGGAATTTCAAAATTGGGAATTTGTAGATTTTGGAATTTGGGAATTGGGAATTTAGGGATTTTTAAATTTGAACGGTGGTAATTTGAGCTTTGGGGATTTTGGAACTGGTAATTTAGAGACTAGGGACTTTTGGAATTGGTAATTTAGAGATTTGGAAATTTTGGAATTGGTAATTTAGAGTCTGGGGAATTTTGGAATTGGTAATTGAGAGACTAGGAAATTTTGGAATTGGTAATTGAAAGACTAGGGAATTTTAGAATTGGAAATTTAGATATTTGGGGACTTTGGAATTGGTAATTTAGAGACTAGGGACTTTTGGAATTGGTAATTTAGAGATTTGGAAATTTTGGAATTGGTAATTTAGAGTCTAGGGAATTTTAGAATTGGTAATTTAAAGATTTGGAAATTTTGGAATTGATAATTTAGAGTCTGGGGAATTTTGGAATTGGTAATTGAGAGACTAGGAAAGTTTAGAATTGGTAATTTAGAAATTTCAGAACTGTGAAATTTGAGAATTAGTAAATTTTATAATTGAAAAATTCAAACATTTGGAAACTAGAAAATTTCGTTGCAAAGTTTAGATTTCATAGATTTAAAAATTTGAAAGATCAGATTTTCAAGGTTTGAAAATTTCATAGATATGAAAATTTGCAAATTTTACAATTTACAAAGTAAAACATTCACTAAACTTGAAATACTTTATATGAAAAATTCAATAAATCAGCTAATTAAACAATTCAAAATCCAAAAATAAAGGATTTGTATCTATAAGAAATAAAAACTTCCCAACATCTCTCATCCTACACAAGAAAAAACTTCACTCGATATTTCATATCGAGCCCACCTCACCTTACGCCACTGCTAACAGTCTGATTATTCGCTCATAGAAAATTCATCGTTCAGACTAATTGCGACTAATGGTCCCAGGACTAGGATCAGCTTGGGTTCAAGCTGCCAGAAGAACCGATTGCGAAAAGGCGTCACTACGGACGAGTCTTAACAAACGCTACGACACGCTGGAACGAGGACAGAGTACGGATGAAGGAGCGTGTAAATACCGGGAATGAAAGAGAGTCGAGGTCTGTTAGAGACAAAAGACGCGCGTCGTCGTTCGAGCATTATCGTTGCTGTTACAGTTGCACGCTCGTGACTACAATGCCCGGACCCTATGGAAAAGGAGGCTGCCAATCGGGCAGATTCAGCCAGTTCCTGCTAACTTTCTCCTCTCGACTACGGCAAAACTCGACTAGCTTCGAGTCATGATCTCTTATGTAGATCTACTTCTTCCTCCTCCGCCACCTCCCTCGCAAACTTACCACCACCGCAACGTGTACTATACAGGGTGTCTCGTGACTTCCGAACAATTCCCTGAACGATTTATTTCCATCGCTTGCGAGTTATTTCAAGGCGAGTCTCACGTACAGCGTGTCATGGCCTATCTGAATAACTCGAAAAGTATGGGTCGTAGAGAAAAGTTTTTTATACAAAAGTTGCATGGTTTAGAGGGATATTTTGAGTAGTAATCATACTTTTCTTATAGATGCTGTCATTTAGGAGATTTGGAGGTTAGGACATTGCGTCCTAGTGGGCGGGTGTCATAGCCTATATGAATAACTTGAAAAATATAGGTCGTAGAGAAAAGTTTTTTATACAAAAGTTGCATGGATTGAAGGGACAATTAGAGTGGTAATCGTACTTTTCTTATGGATGCTGCAATTTCGGAGATTTGGAGGTTAGGATACTATGTCCTAACAGGTCGGGTGTCATAGCCTATCTGAATAACTCGGAAAGTATTGATCGTAGAGAAAAATTGTTTATACAAAAGTTGCGTGGTTTAGAGGGACATACTGAGTGGTAATCATATTTTTATTATAAATACTGTCATTTCGAAGATGTGGAGGTTAGGACACAAGGCGAAATCACTCGTCCGCCAGGCCTTACTCGGAATTTAACATATTTACATGTTTTATAATACAGTATTCTACTCAAATGAAGTTGAGAAATCTCAAAAATGAAATTCACGAAAAATAAATGCACTGAGACTTTTGCGTAAAGGACCTTATCCAAGAATATCTACTTAATGAGTTATGTGGATGCGTTGTGAATCACCCTGTAGATGTTCTTCTGGTTACTTCTTGTCTCCGTTGTCTTCAGCTCCGCCACCTCTACGTTCTTGCTCCGGAATCGTTCGCTTACCTCACCTCGTTGCAAGATATAACGACGATCCTTGGAGACACGCTGCGCTTTCTCGTCTTCCTAGCCGGCACGATCCGCGGTTTCACACAGGGAAACTTGTAAGAAAGCGCGTTCCTCCAGGTCCGACACCCGTTTCGTGATGGGAGATACATTGTCGTGTAAGCCAGCGAACGGGAACCCCTTTTCCTTTTAGTAATTTATGAACGGCTCTCCAGAGAAACAATTACGCGTGTTTAGGTGTACTGCTACCTGGATGCTAACGCTCATCGGGATTTGTTAAGCGAATGTAGCTGCATTGTTGACGTAATGGAACTAATTTGCAATCGAAATACTTTACGCTACTGTACTTTTTTTCTAAGTCCTTGTGAAAGTTGGCAACCGATATGTGGACCACATGTTAAGGAGTCATTGAGGATGTTACTGGATTTTATGAAATTCCAGGTTGATGAGACATAAGTTCTCAAATTTCCAGAAGCTTAAATTATTGTTCTTATCTCCAAATCTAAAATTGTCTAAATTCCGACATGCCAAACTCACATTACCATATCCTTAAAATTCCCCAAGTGGATATAAAGCAACCGGTACAAGATGAAAGGTTTATTAAAGCATAGACAAATCCGACCACGGGTCTGGTTTGATCTTTAAATTACCCGCGACTCGTAGAAAGTTGCCAATTAACTGTGACAAATAAGCGATCGCCGTTTAACACGCGAGATTTATTAGGTGCGTACACGCGTTGCCCGTAAACGCGGTTGTCTTGAACAGACCGCGTTTCAAGCCACGAAATTCGAGTCAGCTCGTTATTTTGCATTGACCGTGGTCGTTTTGCAATTTACTCCTCGATACGCATAGTTGCGACGTGAAACACAAACGCTGGCGCCTTTTCTGCCTGATCTGTTCGGGCCAGACCCGAACGATTAATCGATTACGATCACCGATCTCGCTTTCTCGTCGCGTACAATGGACTCCCGCGAAAAGTTCACGAAAGCTGACTCGACGATCAACGATCCGTTGTTGAACATCGTCGTCCTGTCGCGTCTCGTTTCGCGTTGCTCAATACGCGACGACCTAAATAATTACAAAGACCATGCAGAGTATACACAATCAGCATTCCTAGCGACGCCTATGAGAAACACCCACGCCGCCGGTGAAGTCCCCGAGACTGCCGGACATGATTTCACGTTCGTTTGGAATAGTTTTGCTCTCGATAACGGGTGCACTCGGGTGCATTGTTCTTTTTTAGGGTAAGTGGATGTTGAGATGCTGTGACTAGGTTCAGACACTCTCTGTGGACTCTTCAGATTCCAGGTTAAATTTTCAAGATTTGATATTTTTTTTATTCGAGTCTGAGAGACTGTGATGATTTCACGTTCGTTTGGAATAGTTTTGCTCTCGATAACGGGTGCACTCAAGTGCATTGTTCTTTTCTGGGGTAAGTGGAGATGCTGTGTCTAGGTTATGTTCTCAGACTCTCTCTAAGGACTCTCTAGGTTCTAGGTTAAATTTTCAAGATTTGATACTTCTTCATTAAAGTCTGAGAGACTGCCAAACTTGACTTCTCGTTCGTTTAGAATATAGTTTTGCTCTCGATAACGAGTGCACTCGGGTGTATTGTTCTTTTCTGGGGTAAGTGGAAATGCTGTGACTAGGTTTTTAGAGCCTCTCTAGGGTCTCTCTAGGTTCTAGGTTAAATATTCAAGATTTGATCAGTTTTCATTGAAGTATCTGCCACTGGTGAATTTTCTGAGAGACTACTGGTCATGTTTTCACAAATAGTTTTGCTGTCGATAATGGGTACACTCGGGTGCAGTGTTCTTTTTGGGGGACGGTGGATGTAGAGATGATGTGACTAGGTTATGTTATTCTTAGATTCTATCTAGGGTCTCTATAGGTTCGAGGTGGACTTTTCAATTTGATATTTTTCATTGAAATATCCACCACCGGTTCAAACATTCAAATGCCAAAATATCCAAATCTCCAAATCTCTAAATCCCTAAATCCCTAAATGTCCAAATCATTAAATTTCTAAGTTGCTGGACTCCAGAAACCACCAATCCCTAAATCTCCAAATTTCCAAATTCTCAAATCCCTAAATCTCCAAATTTCCAAATTCTCAAATCCCTAAATCGCCAAATACCTAAATCCCAATATCCCTAAATCCCAATATCCCTAAATCCCAATATCCCTAAATCCCAATATCCCTAAATCCCAATATCCCTAAATCCCAATATCCCTAAATCCCAATATCCCTAAATCCCAATATCCCTAAATCCCATTATCCCTAAATCCCAATATCCCTAAATCCCAATATCCCTAAATCCCAATATCCCTAAATCCCAATATCCCTAAATCCCAATATCCCTAAATCCCAATATACCTAAATCCCTAAATCCTCAAGTCTCCAACCCTATAAATCCCTAAATCCCCAAATTTCCAACTCCGTAAATCCCTAAATCCCCACGTCTCCAACTCCATAAATCCCTAAATCCCCACAGCACTATAAATTGTCGAAATACCAAAACTTCCGCATTCTCGTCCCTAAATTTGAGTATCCATATAATTTTTCTAGAGCAAGCATGAAATTGCAGCACCCACATTTAATCTCGGTTAAGTGTTGCCTACGTTGCAGCCGACTGTACATCCAGTCTAGTGACCCAGATTCGTTGCTGGCGCAGGAGAAGCTCGAGGGAATTCCCGGCCATTAGACCGGTTGAATCTAACGAACAATAGAGATTCGCGGCAACGATAGCTGCTCGCATGCCCTTCTAGCCTCGATAATTCCGTCCTTTATTTTATTTTCGATTTGCAGCCACTTTCGAGAGGCCCCCATTCTATGTAGATAGCAACGAGTCCCAGCCGTTTGCACCGCTTTCCGGCGTGCACGCAGCCGCTCACCGAAACCGCGATTCAATAGCCTCTAAATCTCGCCGCTCTATGAATAATTTACGCGTGTCGCGTTTTCTAATTGACAATTAGTCGCGACAAATAGCGTCATAAAGCTGGCCACTGAACGTACGCGATTTTTCTGCTGGTCTTTTCTTCGTGATCTATAAATCTCTTCTCGTTAGAAAAACCGTGCGATGCTCGCGTGTTGCCATAACCTCGAAACTTCTTTTTAATGGATGATAGTTTTCACTAGCGCTAGTGAAAGTTTCGTGATATTTATCGGGTACAGTAGCGTATTTTTATATAAATAACCTGGTGCAGACATTTTTATGTTTTTTTTTGTATTTTTATTTAAATATTTAGACTTGTGAGGACTGGGAATAAAAATGGCGGAAGTTCGTTACAAAATGGCTGCTTGTTTATAGAAAGTATGGTGGTCAATTAAGTTATTATTAAATATACTGACATAATAATAATTTACAAAATTTTATTTTATAAAAATAAGTTATTGCTATTAAGATGTACCCAAATGTTACTATTAACATTTCAATTAAAACAAATTTATTATAAGACTTTAATTAATGATTTTAATCAAAGCAAATGGTGTCTGTAACTTCTAATTAACACTAATCAAGAAAGTTCAGTAACATCACCATCTGACAACAGGTATGAAAATTACTGTTTAATCTCATCTAATACAACAATACCCAATTTGATGAGAAGTAATTGCAAGACGTATTAACGTTCGTCTACGTATAACAAGACAGATATTACAAAGGTCGTAGATTCCACGAAACTCGCGACCGCCATAGTATTAAACACGGTATAGTGATTTCACTTTGTTCTTAATTAAAAAGGTTCGAGGGAAAGCTGTGCAAAGAATTCTTCGCATCTGCTCAGTGACCCGTGGGCGCAAGCGTGAAACATAAATTCTTCGTTCCTTTGTCTCAAATTCCTTCTAATCTTCCAGTGTGACGCGAATAAATTTCGTTCAACTGTAACGTAAATTCCGTCTAATCTAGTATAATCTTCGGTACAATACTTTCTACACTCGTTTAGAAATTTTCGAATTTGCATTCTTCAAAATTCCTAACATGAGTAGCCTATAGTGAACTACTATTAATCAAATATATTCCTTCTCCTTTACATATCAAATGAATCACCCTGTACCAAAGAATACGTACTCAACGAAGAAACAATACGAGCATACTTAGATAAAATTCCCCCACAGTTCAATAAAACAGCAGAGCAAAAATGAATACTCCACAAATCAACTGTTCGTCGTGGCAATCCTAAATAATGCATCCTCGCAACAAGGCCCTTAACGATCCCGTAACGCAATAACAATTGTTTACAACCTTCTGGTGCAAAAAAAAGCCGGCGATAAAACTGGCGGAATTTTCCGGCAGATTCAATAAAGACCTAGTCGTAAAACATCTGTGACAATGGGTTCACCCACGTAGACAGAGTCCGTGGACGTTTTCATCGAAGGCATCGAAGGCGCGTGTCGAATCGCGATCCGAGGAGCGGGCAAAAGAGCCACCTCGTTGTAGCGGCCTCCGAGCGTGATATCATTGCGGCGTTAAGGAGTGAGTCATTTCCTATTGACATTAAGAACGACAATAAAGCGTCGGAGGCTGTTCGCCTCTGCGCTCCTGCCTCCGATTTTCGAGCCTCTCTAACTTGTTACGCTCTCTAACTGGTGAACTCGTGTTCTGAACCCGGCCAACTTGACCCCGTTGCGCAATCCTCGATCAACGCGGTACACTCAACGGTAAATCTCGTTTTCGTGAAGAAAATATGGGAATTGAGAGGAGAAAGGCTTTCTATTTGGTGATTTTTAAGGATTTTGGGATTTGGGTTTGGAATTTTGAGGTATAAGAATTTGAATATTTTGAGATTTCGATAGTTAGAGGTATAGGAAGAGAGGGAAAGAAGGATCTAGGGATGTACAGGTCATCTAGAAACATGAAAATTTAGGGATTTGAGAATGTAGGAATTTGTCTATTTAGAAATGTGACCTAGAAATTTGAGGAGCTAGATATTTGGGGACCTAGACGTTTGGAGTAGAGATTTTGGGTGGTCAGAAATATAGAAATCTAGGGATTAGAAGACCTAAGTATTTAGGGTTTAGAGATTTGAAAAATTGAAAAATTGAAAAGTTGAAAGTCTGAAAAATTAAAAATCTGAAAAATTGAAAGTCTGAAAAATTGAAAATCTGAAAAATTAAGAAACCTGAAAAATTAAAAATCTGAAAAATTGAGAAACCTGAAAAATTAAAAATCTGAAAAATTGAAAATCTGAAAAATTGAGAAACCTGAAAAATTGAAAGTCTGAAAAATTGAAAAACTCGACTACTTATCACCTCAGCAATCTAAAAATTTGTCAATGCTCCAGAAATCGCAAACAAAAAAATTAAATAATAAAAGAATAATCAACTTTGCCTCAATCCAAAGTTGCACCCGAACGTACCGACGTGCACTAGTTCACAATGAATCTAGTTACAAACTGAGAAGCGTTTCTAGCATCTAGCACAAGACCCTCGAGTTCCAGGAACGCGAAAATACGCGGCCGGTATGACTTCCTACGATCTACGGTGTGCACGTGACGGAGCCTCGCGAGCAACGCTGGGCAACCGGGACGCGAGAAGAGGAAAGGTTTTTGCTGTCGATGCATAAATTCCGTCGACTTTGCGTGCACCGTCTCATGAACCCCGGGAATCTGGGGTAAAAAGGGTCGGACAGGTTTACCAAGGTTCTTCTGTGTCCGCCACCTTGTTATCGTTATGCTCTCCTCTCGTTTTACGCTTTAACCGACTCGTGTCGCCTTGTCCGCTAATTTATCGATCGATGTACTTCGTTCTTGGCTCGTCTGTGGGAATCGACCATAATTCTCTTCGCTTTCTTCTTGTAATTAATTTCTAAGGGTGTTCTTGTTGTTCACGCTGCGCGCGCAGTGTGCGCTGGGTAGGGAAAATGGCGGATTCGGTGCATTAGAGACGCGTCACTTCGTCGTTTCGATCTTGAATCATTTTTAGATTTGTTAACTTGCAAATGTGGAATTTTAGCAATTTTTAAATTCGGAAGTGAAGAAATATGGAGGACTCAAATTTTAGGGGTTTGGATATCTACAAAGTTTTTAATTTAATAAGTTTGGTAAACGCAAGGGGTTTGAGGAACATAGTAAGTCTAACAAATTGTGTAGATTTAAGGATTTAGATATTAGGAAATGCAATAATTTTAGAGTTCGAAATCCAGTACTATAGAAACTTGAAGCTTTAAAAATAGTTAAGATTCTAATCCCCAAAATCATATAAATGGTATTCCTTTCCTGAGGTTTCCGAAAGAACCTTATTGCCCCCAAATAAATAAAATCTCGAAGCTGGACTATTATCTGTGGAAACATTGGTTATCTCCAAGATAACGATCAGATTTTTATGACGCTATTCCAAGCCATTCATTAGCAGGTAAACGATCATAATGATGTTTCATGATTGGTTCAATGGTTCCAAACTCGTTCCCTAATGAGTCATCTTTCGCCTCCGAAATATTAAACACGGAAACAGGTGGGACCGTTATCGTAGATGATCGGAGATACTGAAAGTAATCTCTCTCAAAGAATAAAATCCTATTCAAAACGAAACCGAGAGGAGCTAGTTTATGCAAATTTTCGGATTCCAGAATTTAGAAGAAACTCGGATACACATTCCAGGCGCTGTGTAATAATTCAAATCGATCGTTTTATGGAGCCTATTAAACTTCAAAGAGCTGCTAAGAACGTGACAATCGTTATTTAAATATGCCAATTTTACAAATGATACGCTTGCAGCAAATGGTTCGCACCTTGCGGTTTGCATAATTGCGGAGAAAACTAGCAATTACTTTAAGCAAAAGTTATTTACTTACCACGAAATTAGGGAGGGGTAGATACGCTATGAAATAACGGTAGATACTTTCTTCGATTAAAATTGATCGGGTTGGTCGATTTCGAGTGACCTCTGCACGGGTCATTGTTCGTTTTCGGCATTCACGAACACGCGTTGCGGCCCGCGTTCCACGAGAACGCGTGGAGAATCGCGAATTTTACACCGAAAACAAATCACACTCCACCTTGGCCTTCGTCATTATTTAAGTACGGAATGTACAGGGTGTTCGAAAATTATATTTTAGGACTACAATGTTTTACACCTGTGTATTGATGAGGTTCTGCAGGAGAAAGTGGAATTGACTGACCTTGAAATTCTTGGAGGTTAAATTTTTTTAATGATGTATTGTGTGAGAGGATAAAATGCATTAAAGGAAATTTTCAAATTTTAAATTTCCAAATCTCAAATTTCCAAAATCCAAAATTCCAAAATTCCAAATTTTCAAATTCCAAAATTCCAAAATCTCAAATTTCCGAATCCCAAATTTCCAAATCCCAAATTTCCGAATTTCCAAATTTCCAAATCCCAAATTTCCAAATCCCAAATTTTCGAATCCCAAATTTCCGAATCCCAAATTTCCGAATCCCAAATTTCCGAATTTCCAAATTTCCGAATTTCCAAATTTCCGAATTTCCAAATTTCCAAATCCCAAATTTCCGAATCCCAAATTTCCGAATTTCCAAATTTCCAAATCCCAAATTTCCGAATCCCAAATTTCCGAATCCCAAATTTCCAAATCCCAAATTTCCGAATCCCAAATTTCCGAATTTCCAAGTTTCCAAATCCCAAATTTTCAAATCCCAAATTTCCGAATCCCAAATTTCCGAATCCCAAATTTCCGAATCCCAAATTTCCGAATCCCAAATTTCCGAATCCCAAATTTCCGAATCCCAAATTTCCGAATCCCAAATTTCCGAATCCCAAATTTCCGAATCCCAAATTTCCAAATCCCAAATTTCCAAATCCCAAATTTCCAAATTCCAAATTTCCCAATCCCACATTTGCAAATCCCAAATTTCCAAATCCCAAATTTCCAAATCCCAAATTCCCTAATCCCAAATTTCCAAATCCCGAATTTTCAACTCACTAAATCCCCAAAACCCCCTCACTAATATCTGCCTTACCCAAAACCCACATTCCAAACTTCCAACTCCTCTCCCTCAACTTCCACATCCCCACCTCCCAAATCCTCAAACCCTAAATATCCACAAATCCCCAAAAAACAAATGACTAATCTCCAAATCATAAATTACTATATTTACCAAATAAAACTTCGTCAATGTAAAAAACGTGACCAACGTCGTTGAACGCCAACGATGTTCAAATCAATCATCAAATTCCCTAGAGAAATTTCCATGGCCAAATGTTCGGCCCTGACCGTGGTCTAACACCTTCTTGTTCATCCCGACGGTTGTTTCGTACGTGACACGAAAGCAATCGCTTTTCGTCACTGTCCACCCGATTCTCATTCTCATACATTGTCACACTGACGTGGTCGTCGTCTTTAAGAGACGTTTAAGTAGCTTTAGTCTGGTCGGTGTCGGCCGTCTCGTCTCTCCACTGAATGATAATCGACGCTCGCGTCGATGCTTAATCTCGAATCGAGAATTCTGGTACCTGTTGATTCAATGGCCATTGAACATTCCGGTTCTGTGCCAGCTTTTTGCCTCGTTGGAAACGATCGACTTTGTCGTTCGTTAATTTTTCATAGAATCTCCGGCCGTTGCTTTGGAACTCTGCTATCGGTGTTTTCTTCTATCGCTACTTACGGAAATTCTGCACGGCTGTTTTCGATGATAATTTTATACTGACATGATGAAAATATTTTCTGGTTTTACGCAGTTCGGAGATTTATTGAATTGTTTATGAAAATTATGGCCGTTATGGAAATACGTACAGGGTGTTTCATAATTTTTGTAGGTTCCTGAAATGGGGGTAGCTGATTCCTTTGCAAAAATAGGGTTTGAAGCTTCATTTTTGAATTAGTGAAGAAAAACACGGACTAATCAGAGCATGAGGATTGCTACGCGTTAAATTATCACGTATTGGATTATTACGCGGTGGTTAACTACGCGTTAGATAACCACGCTCTGGATTATTACGCGTTGGTTAACTACGCGTTAGATTCCTACGCGTAGAATTACCATGCGTTGCATTACTACGCGTTCGATATCCACGCGCTGGATTATTACGCGTTGCATATCCACACGCTGGATTACTACGCGTTGGATTACTACGCGCGTAGGATTACCACGCGTTGCATTACTACGCGTTGGATATCCACGCGCTGGATTATTACACGTTGGATTACTACACGTTGGATTACTACGCGCGTAGGACTACCACGCGTTGCATTACTACGCGTTGAATATCCATGCGTTGGATTATTACGCGGTCCATATCCACACGCTGGATTACTACGCGTTGGACTACTACGCGCGTAGGATTACCACGCGTTGCATTACTACGCGTTGGATATCCACGCGCTGGATTATTACGCGTTGAATTACTACACGTTGCATTACTACGCGCGTAGGATTACCACACGTTGCATTACTACGCGTTGAATATCCATGCGCTGGATTATTACGCGTTGCATATCCACACGCTGGATTACTACGCGTTGGATTACTACGCGTTGGATTATCACGCGTTAGATTCCTACGGGCAGAATTACCATGCGTTGCATTACTACGCGTTGATGGATGGATGGATTGGTGGAGTGCTTGGTTTAATGTCATATATCGTTTCACCGCGCATCGCCCCCAAAATATCGTCCAGCGGTTCTTATATAACACCGTGAATCTCGGAGCTTAAATTAGGCCGCGTTATTACGTTGACGGAAGGTGGAGGTGATAAATTCGCGAGATAAATTGCGATAGCCCGTAAAGTGAGCCGTTGTTTCGCGAGCACGTTATATATCTATAATATTCAGCAACCGTATTTCACGGGTCTGTTAACCCGACGAAAAGTCGGGTAACTTTTAACGATTACGGCGCGTAAGCTTCTCACGGATCCGCCAGATTCGGTCGGCTCATGCTGATCACGTAGACGCTCAACGTCGCGTCGGCTAAGTTTTTCGCTATTCGCATTACCGTTCCCAAGTATTCAGACGCTTGTTCACCTTCTATCGCGAACACGCCTTATTATATTTCCTTATTGGGAACTCTAATTATCTCTTGTAACGATGCTGTTTACGAAAGCCAGGAATCTCCGCAAAATGAGTAATGTGAGACTTTGAAGGATGGTATAGGAATCGATTACCTTGAAAATTGTCAAGGATGTTATCACAAACTACTTTTGTGGATCATATTCCACAAAGTTCGTAAATTTTCAAGTGATCTCTAAATTTTCAAATTTCCAAATCTATAAACTTTCTTAAATCACTAATTCCCAAAATTACCAAATTTTCAAGTGAAAAAAAAAATAAATTTTACACATATCCCTTTCCTGAAGTCCTACATTTAAAAATTGTCAAGTTGAACAAGTAGTATGATTTCCTCTCTTTATATCGCCATTTTATGATCACATACTATCATTGAACATATGAAGAATTACGTTGTACCACACGTTATATCACCACGTGTGATATTATCACACATTGTATTGCTATGATTTCCTCTCCTTATGTTGCCATTTTATGATCACATATCATCATTGATCATATGAAGAATTACAGTGTACCACACGTTATATCGCCACATGTGATCTTCCCACACATGCGTTATTATAACCACGTGTTATATTGCCACATTGTACCATCCCACCCTTGCTATTACCAAAAGTGACCTACAAACAAAATATACCAAATCCGTACGTTCATTTTGCAGTACCCAAAATGCACCGGCTAACGCAGCTCAATAAAATTCATAATAACTCGCTTCTTCGACAATTTGCTGGTTGAAACAAACTCATTGAATCGGTTTTGTTGCTCGCCACGCGTATTCGTGGCGGCAGAATCCTCTGTTCAAATATTTTCAAACAGTCGCAATTTGCGTGTCACCGCGAAACCGTGCGGCTCGTTGAGGTCCGCCCAGGCTCATGTAATTAATTAAACGATATCGTGACAATTGAATATCGCTGTTATTACACGCTGTATTATTCAAACCCTTGCGTTGGAGAACGACTGGGATGCGCAACAACGCGTTAATTTATACATCGACGACGGTAATTCATAGGACCAACTCGAACGATTTTCTGCTATTTATTGTTTATTTACAAAACGTTTGTGTTGCGGTTACACAAGCTGGTTATCCTACCTCGTAATTAGAAACATTGCGATTGTTCTCTGTAATTTCGGTTCAATTTACTAAAATTCAAATTTTGATGATGCAAATTTGCTTACGTAAATTCTATAAAGATGTGCAGAAAAACATTTATCTACTCCATATAGATGCAAGCAAACGTTTTGCAATCTTCTAAGAATGTATTGAAAAATATATATCATTTTATTATGCAAATTTTGCACGATCTTCTACTCTACTTTAGATTTAGCACACGTTCAGGATTTATTGCACATGTTCGCGTATGCTATAAATGCATTGACATACATAATTTAATCGTGACATTTAACGTCATCTAAAAAAGAAACATATTGCAGCAAGGTCATCTGCAAGGATAAAGATATGCAAACTGACATATTTACAGAATATCGTTAAATAAAAAGTCTAACTTGAATGAAATCATCTTCAAAGTTTCAAATAGTGTTATCAAAGGACATTTGAATAATACGACATCTTTGAATAATATCATTTTATGTCCTAATGTGGAATAGACGTTCTATAATTCCCTGCTAGCGGGGCTGTAGAGGGTCTTCCAAAAGTTATCTGTTAAGATGTCTGATAGTCATGCTGCATTTGATGTTATATTTATTCTGTATTATACATTGTATTCTATATTATCTTATATTATATAAAGCTGATGCTAGTACTATATTGAGGTTATGTCTACATCCCAGGGCATCGTATATATTCAAATCCTTGTTTCTTCAAATAATTTCAGGTGCTTTCACAGTAATTTTGTTCTACAATTCTCAAAGAAAATATTGCAAAAACGAGAGTGAATTTCCGGATTAGATTTCTACCAATTATACCAGAGCGACAAAAGATTTCGATTCATCAGAAAAAAGCGGTCTTTGTCCATGGTGTCGTTCGATGTTGTAATGCTCGATCTATGCCACGGAATATCGAACACTTTCTCCGCGGCAGGGTATCGATAATGCTTCGATTTATTGGCCGGTGTTTAGCCGGTGGCCCAGATTCTTCTGTCTCGGTCGGCGCGCGGCACAATGTGAATTAGCTTCGCACGTTAATAGTCCGCATAAAAGCGTGGGCGTGGTAATAAGTAAGGTTTATGCCTTCTTTCGGCTATAAAGTTGATCGATAAAGCTAAAAACTACACCGACTAGCTACGTATTTTTATCCGGCTTATAATGGTCGGCTTTGTCAGTCGCAGATATTTATCTTCTTCCGCTCCGCGTCTGTCTCGCTCGTTCCTTGAGACGCCTTCGGCGTTTTCTAACTACGCAAATCGATTGCTCTGCTATCGTAGATAATTGTTGCCGCGTTTTCGTTAACCGCCGGCTGTTAATTTCTAACGCGTTAATCACGTTAGGGGTGCGTTTTCTCTTGACAGTACAGTGGCCACCCGACTATTTCCTGGCATATAATTTCCTGCAACGCCCTCTGCTCGCACCTCTCTAGACAATGAATACATCTATGTACACGTCTAGCAGTTAGACAATGAATGAATTTATGTATTTGATTATGAATTAGATAATGAATATGTCTACGTGTTTATGGTAAGGCAATGAATGCACGTATCGGTTAGACGAATATATTCAGATTTGTTTCCGATAACGAAATGGACGAATACATATTTGATGAGTACATTCACATATGCGTTTGATGAAGAATTGCACAATACATGTATACATATGTAATTGATAACAAGTTAGTCAATTAATATATGCATAATATGTATTCCATGATGAGTTAGATTTAAACACAGCATCAGATGAATGTAATATGAAATATGACATCGAATGCAATATGTCTATCAGACAGACGTAACCTCAAATATAACGCAGCATCAGATGAATATAATATGAAATATAACATCGAATGCAACGTGTCTATCAGACAGACATATCCTCAAATATAACGCAGCATCAGACGAATACAATATGAAATATAACATCGAATGCAACATGGCTATCAGACAGACATAACCTCAAATATAACGCAGCGTCAGATGAATATAATATGAAATATAACATCGAATGCAACATGTCTATCAGACAGACGTAACCTCAAATATAACGCAGCATCAGACGAATATAACATCAGTAGAACATAGAATATCAAGTATAAAATTACCATCAGATAAATATAACCTCAAATACACTATAGTGTATAGCACTAGCTAATAAATGAAGCATCAAGTATATTTCTCTGAGATAGACATAACCTCAAATGTAACATAGCCAATGTAACACCAGCATACCAAATAAATATATCGAATATGTGTCACGAAATTTCCATCGAAAACCCGTTTCAAATGAGAAGAAAGACAGTGTCAAATCTAGCAGCATAATTACAGGAATGACCATTTAAGGTTAGAATTCCAGAATCTGTAGTAATTAAGTCTAAATCGGTCCCCGGAGTGCGTCAAATACGGAATCTGCTGTAAAAGAAGGAACTCTAACGTGACATTAGTCTAATTACACGCTCGTTGCTCTTTATAGAAGAACACCCGATCACGAAATTCTCGATCGCTATCTTCGCGAGTCGAAGGCCACAGGTCGAGCCGAGGATGGAAGGTCGATTGGCCCCCTAAAAAAAGGGCAGATGTTATGGGTTGATCCTTCGAAAAAGGGAAAGCAATTGGACGAAAGCTTCTTTTCGCTCGTGCGATCAGGCTAATTGCTCTGCGAACGATTAACGTAATCGTTTTTGGCTTTTTCTGGTAAACCTCGATAGAGATGTTATCGTCGGTCATAAATCTTGAGAGAATTTGAAAATTGAGAAAAGATGAATCGGTGTCTGTTAAGGTATTAATGTCGCTGAGGAAATTGGTAAATAATTTAGCCATTTATGTGACCGCCATTTAAGTTTAGCAAAGATTCTTCTCCGCCACCCGAGGGTTAAAATAGAAAAAATTCTTGTCTTAAAAAAGAAAAGAAAATCAGAAGGTAGAATCGATTCGAAATCTGTTCTCCCATAATATACGAGTTCTTTTAGCCTCCCTAGTGTCTTCGAAGTCCCGAGGTTAATCCTCGGAACGCCAAACATTCGTAATTCCGTTTCAGTGCGCAAAGCTATCTTCGGCTTTTTCTAAAAGTGTCTTCGAATGCTGCTCGAAATACCCGCTAATCTGAACATCATTGACTATATAGAATTATTAACAAATTCATTAATATTTTCCTTTTATAATTTCCGAATGCGTGATACATTTACATTGTGAAGAAACATGAAAAAATTGTGCATCTCTTGATGAAGTTGATCTTTTGAAGCACTAAATATCTTTTAATAGGTTGACTCACAACTTCAAGTACCAAATATTAATCTTACATGTTGTATAACCATATGTAAAATCTCGTGCTAAACTGCCGTGTGTGAGATTCACATTCGATACTCTTATGGATTTGTGGATTTCTGGAAGTTGAAGTACCATACGTTAAGTAATTGTTATATCGACATGTGATGAACTATCACGCGTTAAGGTACTATTGGTTAGAGTATCACATATTGAACTATCACGAGTTATACCACTTGACATTGGATTACCACACATTAGACTAACACTCGTTATATTAACATACATTAGACTACCACGTATTAAATTACTGCGCGTTATATTGTCATGTGTTGAACTTTCAAGCGTGGAGATATCAAGCGTCGAATTATCAAAGGTTGAACTACCAAGCGTGGAACTATCAAGCGTCGAATTATCAAGCGTTGAAATAGCAAGCGTCGAATTATCAAGGGTTGAACTATCAAACATTAAACTATCAAGCGTAGAATTATCAAGCATTGAATTATTCAGCGTCGAATTATCAAACGTTGAACTACCAAGCGGTGAACTATCAAGCGCTGAATTATCAAGCGTTGAAATATCAAGCGCTGAATTACCAGGGGTTGAACTACCAAGCGTGGAACTATCAAGCGCCGAATTATCGAGCGTTGAAATATCAAGCGTCGAATTATCAAAGGTTGAACTACCAAGTGTGGAACTATCAAGCGTCAAATTATGAAGCGTCGAATTATCAAGCGTCGAATTATCAAAGGTTGAACTACCAAGCGTGGAACTATCAAGCGCCGAATTATCGAGCGTTGAAATATCAAGCGTCGAATTATCAAAGGTTGAACTACCAAGTGTGGAACTATCAAGCGTCAAATTATGAAGCGTCGAATTATCAAGTGTTGAAATATCAAGCGCTGAATTACCAGGGGTTGAACTACCAAGCGTGGAACTATCAAGCGCCGAATTAGCAAGCGTTGAGATATCAAGCGTCGAATTATCAAAGGTTGAACTACCAAGCGTGGAACTATCAAGCGTCAAATTATGAAGCGTCGAATTATCAAGCGTCGAGTTATCAAAGGTTGAACTACCAAGCGTGGAACTATCAAGCGTCGAATTATGAAGCGTCGAATTATCAAGCGTTGAACTACCAAGCGTGGAACTATCGAGCATTGAATTATCAAGCCTTAAACTATCACGTGTGACTACCACTCGTCACACTGTCAAATTGAATTTCTACATATTACACCACCATGTACTATTAACCATTGAACCATCAAGCATAAACTATCACGCTCTACATCACGCAACCATCACGCCCCTACCAATTCACCACAAATTATCACACCCAATTCCAGACACCCAGCAGACCAGAACACCGAAGCAAAACAAAGTAACCGCGAATTCCTCGTCGCGTCAATTTACACGTTTTTACCCCACGTCAAAATAAATCTCTATAAGCAACGATGTGTAGGCAAAAAGAATGCTCTTGTACAAAGTATCTCGAGTATCCGTGAAAGTTCACAGAATCGAAAGCATAAATGTTGCGTTACAAAGGAGGGAAGGATCCGCCTCCCCGGCAAACGTTCGTTCTGTGGACCGCATATTTCCTGTGTGCCGGCGCGCGAGAAGTAACGGAGCAAACAAACGACGGGTCCAGGAAAAAACGTCGGTGAGAAGGCAAGGCTAGGGACCTGTTCCGAATCATTGCCCGCAATTTCTTATTCCCTCTAACCGCTGCGAGGACCGGGGCCACGAAAAAGGGACGCAACAGACAATGCTGGATTAACCAATAAGCAAAATAAGCACTTAGGGTAGAATGGGGACTTTGCAGATGTTTTTAGACTTTTATCTTATTTTCGAAGGTTTTTAATTGACTGTTGGGGGATTTAATTTATTTACAAATTCTTATATACAGAAATTATAAATTTTGACAGAGAGAAGATGCTTAGGCTCTTCAAGTTTATGAATTGGGGTGTTTTCAAGTTTATAAATACTTTGATTATTAAGTTTGTAAATTGAATTTACAAATTAAAGTACAGGATTTCAAACCCTGAATTATTAAATACCAAATTTTCAGGTTTGACAAATTCTAAAATTTCCAAATTCTCAAATTTCCAAATTTTTAAATTCCCATATTCTCAAATTTCCAAATTCTCAAATTCCCAAATTCTCAAATTCCCAAATTCCCAAATTCTCAAATTTCCAAATTCTCAAATTTCCAAATTCCCAAATTCCCAAATTCTCAATTTTCCAAATCCTCAAATTCCCAAATTCTCAAATTCCCAAAAGTTTCAATTTTCCAAATTCTCAAATTCCCAAATTCTCAATTTTCCAAATCCTCAAATTCCCAAATTCTCAAATTCCCCAAATTCTCAAATTCCCAAATTCTCAAATTCCCAAATTCCCAAATTCCCAAATTCACAAATTCCCAAATTCTCAAATTCCCAAATTCTCAAATTTCCAAATTCTCAAATTCCCAAATTCTCAAATTCCCAAATTTTCAAATTTCCAAATTCTCAAATTCCCAAAAGTCTCAAATTTCCAAATTCTCAAATTCCCAAATTCCCAAATTCCCAAATTCCCAAATTCTCAAATCCCCAACCTTCCAGTTCCCAAATCCCAAATTTCCCAACACCCAAACTCCCAAATACTCCACCTATTCCCAAATTTCTCTGCAAACCTCCAAAACTCCAAGTACCCCAGGCACCAGCAGTCCTCACCACGTCCCTGAGAGCGGATGTTAAATGTACCCGCTGGTGTGTGCGAGGGGGTTGGAAAAAATGAGCGACCATGATTCTTCGTGTAACAGCGAAATGAAAGCGTTAAGAGGAATCCCGGTGTCGTTTCGCGATTCGAGACGGCTCGTCGTCCCCGGCCAACCGGCCATAAATAAAGCAACATCCACGTTGCCGTTCGAAATCGATTTCATTATTCTACGTACGAAAGGAAGAAGCTCGGATACGAGCGCTTATCAATCGCCTGCATTGATTACGTGCGACACGTGCACGGTCAAGCTCTTAATTAATATGCACCACCGCAGGGAAAGAGGATTATTAAATCGGGATGATGAATGACCAACGCAGCCGGGGGTGAACCGATAGTATCCAAAGGGGTTGACGCTTGTTTAGGGTTTACTTACCGATGACAGTGGTTACAGGGAAAAGAGATTCAAGGGGGGTAAACATAGAGGAGTCGAGATATTGGAGAATGATTTCATAGTTGCATTCCAGCGAGCAAGGGAGATGCCCATCTGGAATAATAGAATACCATTTGCCATTGTACTCTTCTCCATCTTCCTCTTCCTCGTCTCTTTCTACTATGTTTCCCTCGATCCTTTCGTTTTCTTCCCTTACTCTTTGTTCATTGCTGGATACACTGCCACTCAAAAGTATTTGTTTATCAAACGTTGAACTACCAAGCGTTGAACTATCAAGCGTTGAACAATCAAGCGTTGAACTATCAAGAATTGAACAATCAAGCGTTGAACTATCAAGCGTTGAAATACGAAGCGTTGAATTATCAAGGGTTGAACTATCAAGCGTTTAATTAACAAGCGTTGAAATACCAAGCGTTGAATTATCAGGGGTTGAACTAACAAGCGTGGAACTATCAAGCATTGAAGTATCAAGCGTCAAATTATCAAGGGTTGAACTACCAAGCGTGGAACCATCAAGCATTGAAATATCAAGCGTCAAATTATCAAGGGTTGAATTATCAAGCGTTGAAATATCAAGCGTCGAATTATCAAGGGTTGAACTATCAAGCGTTGAACTATCAAGCATTGAAATATCCAGCGTCGAATTATCAAACGTTGATCTACCAAGCGTTGAACTATCAAGCATTGAACAATCAAGCGTCGAATTAACAAGCGTTAAAATACCAAGCGTTGAATTATCAAGGGTTGAACTAACAAGCGTGGAACTATCAAGCATTGAAGTATCAAGCGTCAAATTATCAAGAGTTGAACTACCAAGCGTGGAACCATCAAGCATTGAAATATCAAGCGTCAAATTATCAAGGGTTGAACTATCAAGCGTTGAAATATCAAGCGTCGAATTATCAAGGGTTGAACTATCAAGCGTTGAACTACCAAGCGTTGAACTATCAAGCATTGAACAATCAAGCGTCGAATTAACAAGCGTTGAAATACCAAGCGTTGAATTATCAAGGGTTGAACTACCAAGTGTAGACCCATCAAGCGTTAAACTATCAAGCGCCATTATGTACAGTACATTTACTCCCAAAAATTTCTCAACATTGATACAAAAAGCCATGGGTACATATGTATATAAAAAGATCAGTAATGTAAGAAAAAAATATGTTAGGATTTAAAAGTGTCTTTGTCCGGTCCCAGTCACCCGAATCACCCTGTAGCACAACCGCAGATAGGAATAGATGCGTGCGAGTCTAGATAAAATGGCTCCCTCTAAACACGGTAGAGCAACGGTGAGCCATAGGCATTATACCGCGGGTCGGCGCGTTTCAGCGAGGATTATGCAGCCCGTACACGTATGTTCGCCGCATTATGCCCGTTCGATTCTCGAGGAATCCTCGTGCTTCGAAACCGCGTGTATCGTAGCGGAGGACTCCTGAAAAGGCGTCCCAAAGGGACGCTTCGAACTTGCCAGTTGCTCGAGAAACACACGCGCCCGCGCCGCGAGCATAATTTGTCGACCATTCAAATGCGTAATGATGTAAGTTGTGCACGTACGATGGCTCACGTCTGGTGACGAAGCATCGAAACGTATCGTAGGAAGTACACCCTTGAGGAACGTACCGCATGATTTTTCACGGACATCCCCGGCTACGTGCGTCGATTTCACGGGCAGGTGTCTCGTGCCCTTTCAATTATTACGCGGACTCAGCCGGAGAAGAGGGTTGGCATCTCTCGTCAATGGGAGTATAATAACGGATAGTCTTTTAAGATTCCAGACGTGGCCGAAACGATGGGGGTGAGGGGAGGACCATTGTCTTGGCGCCTACGGATCTCTGTGTTGAATTCCAGCACTGCTGTAGATAAGGATTTTTTTTCATAAATTTTTGTGCTTGGAGAAATTAAGGATTTTGGAGAATCGACCTACTTATTCTTGATAGTTGACTCAATTGTGTAGTTGACTTTTTCGTTCTTAAACGAAAGTAAAATAGTAAATTTATTAGTAGAGTTAAACTCATTTTGTACATTTAGCTGAAATCTGGAAAGAGACACATGCTTGAGGAGAGACGTAAAGATACTTCCATCTTCTTTCGTTTAATTAGCTATGAAGCATTGCGGACATAACCTAACTTTTCTATTGCCGCACATTTTAGTCAAAGTTCATGTATGAAGCAGCAATTATTACGAGACTTATTTTTGTACATAGGAAAACATTCTTCTTCTTACATGGCTCCATTTAAGTACTAGGTCTATGCATGTATCAGGTCCATATGTATATCAGTCACATATAATCAAGTCTATATGTACATCAGTCACATGCAATTAGGTCTATATGTATATCAGTCACACACAATCAGTTCTATCAAAAATAAAAACTAACTAAGCAACATTTTGAAGGAACAATAAAATATAATAACAAGAAATAAGAGACTTACTAATATATTTAATTACGAATTCTCTACTTATACATTCATTAACAAAGTAAAAAATCGTGTTGTTAAATTATATCACGCAAAGCATGTACAAGAAAGGTAAAAGATACATCAGAATAATAAATTCATTCCATTTACGAGTACATCAATTTCCCTCGTAAATTGAGTAGTTTTTTACTCATCAACGCGAGTGATCTTGCGTAACGCTCGAGTCGGAGGCCGCAGTACCCTTTGCAACCGTTGACAATACCATTCACCGTTAATTATCTTATTCGCCCAAAGGAGTTTATGGTATAGGATTTTTAGCGTGAAATCTTTACGGCAATCAAATAATCTCGAAGAAAATTTTCATGAAAAGGACTTTAATCTTTTATTCCGTGCAGTACAATAAAGCCAGGACAGAAATTCCTTGGCAGATAGTATCTCGGGTTCACGCGTTCCCCGACGCCAGTGTTCACGCTCGCCGCCAAGGACACTCGATCGTTTTACAAATTAAATACGCATGCACGGTCGGGGACCAGGTGAGTCCGATGCATTATGCGAAAAAGATAGCGTGGTGTTGAGGCAACGTCGGCGTTCCTAAAAGAAGGCCGTAGAAATCGATGCCTATTCTGGTGGCTCCATTGTTCCGGCGGACATCTTGACGCGCGTAAACGTTGCCTAATGGCTAATGGATCCCTCGCGATCGTGTCCTTCCGAAATCTCTTTCTACCGAGTGCCAATCCCGTCGCGGTCGGGATCAATTAGCGCGACCGTATCGGAGATTCATCGTTCCTAAGCTCTGTTTCTCTGCGAAACGGACCGAAATCCCTTGACGAAGGTACTGACGCACGATGACGCGTTTACCCGCTCGACAGACGTCTCGAATCACGATCGACGAACGGATCGATGCGACGCGTACGATCGCAGGTTCAAGGCAGGGTCAGACGAAGATCGCCGCGATGGATCGGTAATGAAGCGAAATGGATTCGACTCGGCAGAGGTGTGGAAACACGTGTGTATGCGTGCGTACCTGATCCTATAGGTGTGCCGGTTGATACGCCGCTGGTGAATTCGGCAAACGCCGGTGAATAATGATGATCGATGAGCGTTAAGCATTTTACAAGGTGCGACCAAAGATCACGGTTAACCGCGTGAATCGAGGCAAACCGTTCACCACGCTCCGACGGGAAGTTATTAAAATATGATAATTCGCTCGGACGTAAGAATCGAACGGACGCAAGGACGTCCTTAATGGCGCGATTTCTAGATGCTTTCTGAACGATGTAGACTACGTTATTAAACCTATCTGCAATGCGAACTTTCTTTCAAATTATAAATTACGAGATGGACGATTAAATGTTAGGTTTTTATTTTCGTAAAAATCGGTATACATTTCAGGGAAACTTCGACAATTTATATAACAACTCATACTTAACTTTAATTTTAGGTTTATTACAAGTTTTGTAATAACTCATACTTAATTTTAACTTTGGTACTAAGTTTAAACTTTAAGACTTAAATTTAAGCTTGAACGGTTTAGTCATTTTGTAGGTTTAATGTAAAGTAAATTTAATAAGAGTACATTATATTTCTATGTTATAGAAATTAATAGACGTTTCCTTTTACGAGCGATTAAATCTTCCTTCAGCTAGCATTGTTTTCTAGAACCATTGTGAAATTATTTTCGACTGAACAGATTTATAGAGAATATAAAGACACGTTCGTCCATGAGCATATTTAAATCAGAACAGTATTCTAAAATCAATAGAAGCTACAAAAGAAAGCTGCCTTTCAAGATATTTCATACCATTTCTTCGTTATTCGATTATAGTAACGGTAATATTAAAAAAAGAAGGTTACGAAACCGTTAAAATTATTAAAGATTTCTCTCACAACAAACAAGTTTCCAGAACATAATGCACACTTAGAAGAATGGAACAAAGCACATTTCCAAGCAACCTAATACCCTGTTGACTAGACGGTTCAACACAAACTTCCATCAAAGGTTTCCAAACCAGTCGGTCTTTATAATGAATTTTCGAGTGCCCTCGGAAAAGGGAATTCTTGTGGGACAGGTAAAATCCTGGGCACACATTAGGCAGGAGTTCTTTTCCAGTACAGTCGGGAGCAAATTTTCCCTTGGGAAAATGCGACGACCGAGGAACAGGCTTTCTTCGTCAGTGATTTTTAGGGATTTTGGAAATTTTAAATTTTGGAGGTTGGTTAAATATTTAAGATTTGGAGGTGGTTAGGGTTTTTGGAATTTGGGGAGTTTTGGGTTTGAGGAGTGAAGACGTAGAATTTGGACATATAAGAATTTGTGGACCTAGAATTTCAGGACCTAGAATTTGGAGATCTAGAATTTCGACATATAAGAATTTAGGGAAATAGAAATTCAGGTCCTAGAATTTGGTGTCATAGGAATTTGAGAATATAGAAATTGGCAGACCTAGGAATTTGTAAATCTTGAAATTTAGAAATATGGAAGTCCAAAGCCTTATGAGTCTAGAAATTTAGAAATTTGAAGATGTAGAAGTCTAACTATTTGAAAATTTGAAAAATTCAGATATTTAATTATTTTAAAACTTGCAAACGCACCTAAAACCGTAAAAACTATAAAATTCAAAAACTTGAAACCATAAAAATATAGAAACTCTTCGAGCTTACATGTATTAACCTAAGCCTAAGAAAGGCAACGTTGAGTGTACAGTTGTTCAAGGGTCGATCGTCCGGACTGAATGAATCCGCAGTCATTCGGTAAGGCAGGTGCAACGATCCGGAAATGGTAATTCCGTGGAAAGTCCCTGGGCGAATACGAAATCCGAAAGTTACACTTGCTCCCTGGGAAGCATGCCGCATCAACGTCGATAATTCAACGGCGAAAGATCCTATAATCACTTAATGGTCCTTGACTTTAATACTCCGAGCCGGTTCGATTATTTCCCCTCCCTCCTCACCGTTCGAACCTTTGCTAACCCTTCGTGTAGCGGGATCGGGCCGCGAATCAAGAAAGTTGCAGTATTATTAATGTATCGGTATCGATGACGTTACCGCTGGAAATAAATCACCTCGAGGCGCGGACCGATGATAAATTAATCCGTCGCTATTGCAGCGATTTATTACACGGATTTCGACGATCGATCTCGCGATAGCGGCCTCCTAGGCGGCTACTACGACCGTCATTACGATCTCGCCGATTTTGGTACTCCTTTATGTCTCCTAAAATTTATCCACTTTTGTCACCGTTTATCCTTCTCTCATTTTACGAAATTTTCTGAATTTACACAACTTGCAAAACTTGTCTAGTTTGAACATAAAATTTGAACAATTTTTAGAATTTGTGAAAATAGAAGAATTAATAATTTGACCAAAAATGTACTTCTGTAGTCTACAAAAGAGTCTAACACTAAACCTACCGACATACAATGTGCACTTTTATTTGAAATTAAAAATGAAGTTAAAAAATTAATAAACAAGTAGTGAAACATAAATTAGTACACACATTTATTCTGTCTTTTGATGAAAATCTATTCTGATTTCAACAAATGGAGTCATTTGATCAGTTTGGTAGTTTTAGTGTTAAAAAAAAGGACTGAACAATTAGAACCTTATTATAAAGATCAACTATTCGCATAATTTGAATTGATCAATAAGTATAAACCTTGTAGACAATAAAAACGAAATTAATTATGAAACAACATGATGTATAAACTTGATACATAACGTGACAAATAATCTGAAAGGATGTAACAAAAATGGAATGTGATTTGTGCTAATGTATGATATTTACTGATCGTCAGTACCACCATTTGAAAGTTATAGAAGCAGCAAAAATGGCAACAGTTCGAGCAAAGATAATTCGCAAAGAATCGGAAGAAAATCAGCTAGGTAGCGATGGAGCAATCAAGCGATCGGGAACTCGAAAGTTGTTCGAGCATGAATTCCGGATCGGAGCAAACAGCAACCGTTTGCTGATTTTCCCTAAACGTTACGAGTGTTCCTCCTAAATCGACACACCTGCCTTCCGGAATGCTTGCGGTTTGCAGCAGTTGGTCAACCGAAGGACGGCCCTTGAAACGAGCAGCTTGTGTGCATAGGATTTGGCTTTTCCTTTCTTTTCCGAAGTCCGCAAGAATAACGATCAATATTTACGAAGCACTCTCCATGACTCGTGGTATTTATACAACCTACCGATCGAAGTGCCACTTCACCTCTTTATCCTTTAGGCGTCCATTTTGATATCTTTATCGTCTCGATTGCACGCGATCGAGCGAGAAGATGGCGGAACGAGAGGAAGATAGCCAAGATGTGTAACAAACGAATGGTGGGTCAACGATCAGAGCCTCCAGCGGATTCGTTTGAGGACGATTTAAGGATCTTGCGAGGAGCGTGACTTGACTTTATTAAAGGCAACCCCAAAGCCTTTCCCTTTTTCTTCTGTGTTGCTTTGTGGAGACTATTAACATGCTGGAGACGCCGGGAAATTATGGGGAAACTATCTTTTGTCTGGTAAATGCGATTTTTAGGAGGTGGAAGGTCTCAGAGGAATAAACTGCCTTTTTAATTTGATGTAACTTTATTTGGGGACTTTGTTAAATACAAATAAACATACATATGTGGATACGGTTCTGCCGTACCACTTTTTATATCACATATTCGTTAGAATACTACGCATCGCCATTTTGTGGTCACAAGTACTGTCACTTCTTATATCGCACATTCGTTATAATACTACGCATCGTCATTATATGACAACAATTACATACATCATCACACATCGGTATTATAGCATTAATAAAATAAATATTGACTTCCACAATCATAAAGTAAAAATTGACTTCCACAATCATAAAATAAAAATTGACTTCCACAATCATAAAATAAAAATTGACCTCCACAATCTTAATTTCAAATATTTGAATAAAAACGAAACTGTGAGACTTCATATGAAATAAAATAAAGAATATTATCGTCAATTTCGTTATTCAAATTCCTTTCGCAGTTTCATTATTTATTGCCCTCCATTTGCATTTTTTTTTGGGAAAATGTTACTTAAGTCTCATACAGAATTTCCAAATACATAAATTACGTAATGTACATAGTGTTTAACGATTTGAATGATTGATTTGTCATACATTAGATACATTGCCATCTACAAGAAGTCACCACCAACCGACACGGCAGTTAACGCGTTAACGAGCCACTGAAAAGTCCATTTCGAACGCAACCAAACACGAAGAAACACGATTGTTTAATCACCCATGACGCGAGAAAAAAGCAAACCAGCGAACATAATCGATTCGCTGTATTCCTTAGCGGTTCTTCCACTCTCCTGACGATCCTGTCCCCCACATGACTCCACAACGAAACCCCAAGAAATCGGACATTAATGGAAACCTCTTTATCTCTGACTAATGAGACGCTTGATTACCCTAACAAGCTGCGCTCTTAAGAATTTTCCTCAAATCTTCAAATTCCCAAATCCCTAAACCCTCGAATTTTCAAACCCTCAAATCCCCAAACCTTCAAATGTCTAAATCCTCAAATCCCCAAACCCTCAAGCCCCCAAATCCCCAAAAACCCCAAACCTTCAAATTTCCAAATCCTCAAACCCCAAATCTTCAAATCCCCAAAAAGCCCAAACCGTCAAATTCCCAAACCTTCAAATCCCCAAATCCTCAAATCCCCAAACCCTCAAGCCCCCAAATCCCCAAAAACCCCAAACCTTCAAATTTCCAAATCCTCAAACCCCAAACCTTCAAATCCCCAAACCCTGAAGCCTCCAAATCCCCAAAAACCCTAAACCTTCCAAGCTTGAATCTTCCAATCTCCCAAAATCCGCCATCAAATATTGAAAATCACACTTTTAACCAATTGAACTCACCAAAAAATTGTTTACTACATGTAAAAAATGGTGAAGAGCAGTAAAGTACATAAGAACACGTTACCCCGATGAAATGTACAGTATCATCGTAACCGGGCGTGTTCCGTAAACGATTCGTCGACTTTCTAGTGGGAGGATGCAACGTGGCCCGATAGAATTTGAAGCGTTACATTAGTCGGACTAATGACCGACATGACTGTCCGTGGGTAGATACCGGTTCTTGAAGACATAAGAGAGCCAAGAAGCATGCCCTCGAGAAGATCGTTGCAGAAGACGAGGCAATATGGGAGATGATAGCCTCTGCTCGCGAAGAGGGCGCCACGTACTTGGTCGTCTTTCGTTCTCGTGCTATCACTACTTCTTTCGCTTTCATATACCCTCTTATTTATTTTCTTTTCTGTTTGTTATATTAGGTATTACTTTGTCCTTCAAAACTAAGGACTAAGTAAAATGCATTAGGACAGAATTTTACTGAGGTACAAATGTGATGCGCAGTGGATAGTTTGCAATGGTGACTGTATTTTGTATAAACTAATAAATTAATTTTATAATTTCATGCTTATTATTCTTTTCATTCTCTATATTGGTTTCATTTATTTTTAATATTTGTCCTTCGTTTTTGTTTCAATATTATTAAAGATAATATTACGTTGTTTAGAAATTGTTTCAAAATGGCTACCTTTGCGGACGGTTAAATGGTTCTCTTGAATTATATACGTACACCATTTTTGAATTGCAAAGTGTTAATGAATAGCAATTTTGTAATTTTCTTTGTGCATCACAAGTTATCTCTCGTACAACCTATTGAAGATAGAATACAACCTATTAAAGATAACATAGGAGGCTCTAGTGAATGTTCACATCAATTTATGATATTTTCAGACTATTTTGCTACAATATTTAGTACTTTACGATTCATAAGAAATGAGAATAATTTTATTGTTATCAAACCCACAACATTCTGAAGATATTCAGTTACCATCAATCAACGAAATTATAATTGGATAAGTAGTTTCTACAAAAATAGATGACCATAACCGATAATTTCATGTCACGGTGACCAAGTCAATCTCAGCTAACGTTATTAATTATTTGCATTTAAAAATTAATCAACCAAAGAGCCCATCGATTTTTCATCCCCTAAAAATCGCATTTATATCTTTTCTAATTATCATTTATTTCGAAAGCAAAAAAAAAAAGAGTAACGATGTAATTGATATATCCTACAAATCACTGCGTTGTAATTTGATTTCCATCAAGACTAGTGGGTTAAAAAAAATGATCGAAAGATATTCGATTCCGGAGAGAAAGAGAGACGATGAAACGGGTAGAAGGACATTGCTGGCAGATTAATTTGCATCTTTTCGATACGTCATCTCCGAAATTGCCTCGGCCTAATTGACTCGCGTGCATCGACGAATCGATCGATACCGACAAAGGATCCTCAGTCGTAAAGATCCTTTTCATCGCGGACCGCGTATTTATAGGTACGAATTCGATGAGAAGCTTTTCGGATAACGTAAAAACGGAGGGCTCGGAGTTGAAACAGGAAACGGGGACTAACGACGATCGTAAGTCAAGAAAGCACTCCGGCAGTGTTAAAAGCGGCAGTATAACACGGGAAAATGAAAACGACGAAGGGACGGTAATTCATAGCCCGCGAAGGACTCGGGGCAAATCGTGATCCGGACGCGCCTTCTCGAGACACGCGGTTGCCCGATCCCGTGAGCCGTATGGAAATTTTCAGTGACGGTAATGAGGCTTAAGGGACGGTTGTGTAATCAGTGTGAGCCAACTCGATGGAAACAATGCTCAACGGGGACGGCTCGCGCCCTGAAAATTAAATTCCACGCGAGTTTCGCAATTTCGACCGCTCCGTTTATCACCGCTGCTGCTTGCTTTTGTTAACGAGCGTCAAACTGTCTTTCCGAGCGTCGCCGCGCAAATTGCCGAAATTCGTTCTACCGACACTGTTCTTGATTAACCTGTTAACCGACTCATTTTTCGATAAACAATTCCTCTGACAAGTAACATCTCTTTTTTCTTCGAAACTTCGAACCTTCATGTTTATATTAGAAGTAACTTCTAAAGGGTGCGTGTTACTTTTAAATCTAAATTTGATGTTCGACATTTGAAATGTAGATTCAACATTTAAGACTGATTCAAGGACTTGATAACAAAATTTATCCTGAATTTCATGGTGTACACTAAATTTCAGTTTGATTGAATTCAATGTTAATTTATGGCATTTTTTTAGATTGCTGTCTTTTCGATCTGTATCTCACTAATTTCACACTTGACAAGATTTCATTTCGCAATAGTACTTGACTGTTTCTTTCATGTTGCAACATTACATGCACTGTGACAGTGAAAACATACATGATCAGACATATAACACATTACTCAAAATAGTCAACTTTTTAATTTGAGTTTAGTCCATTATCCAATTATATGAAGCTCAAAAAACTTAACACATCATTACCTGTCAAAATGAACTAACTTGTACTTCGATAAATTTTCTAAACTAATTAAGCTTGAGAAATCCGTACATCAATTTCACCAAAATCGACACAGCAGGTTTTTTACTGAAACCTACGCTGAAAGTTAATCAGCCGTCGAGTTAGCTATCGCTGACACGTTTACACGTTCACCATCACGACAATCACCAGTGACAGGCACTATGATTTTACTGCGATGAAAAAATGAAAACACTAGCTCTGGGTATCATTAAAATCACACTAATAATTTGAAATAGCGAATTGACATATCGTATTAGAAAATTAATTTTTAATATCTGCACCAATCCATTTTGTCGTGTCTTGCTACACATGACTACTTCTACTGTGACAGCGAATGAATTAACTTCTTAACGGATCATGTACCTAAGTATACTGCAAACTAAACTTTCATTTATTTCCTTTTTTCGGTGTCAATCATACTACATGTCGTGTAACACGTTCCACATTTTTCAACGGTTAACGATGGCGGTACTATTTTATTTTAATATTTTTTTACAGACGTTCTAATTGTCTACTAGTTTTTGTTTAATATTTTTATAAATGTTAGTCGCGTTTATTTATGTAAATGTCTAGTATTGATCGCGTAAATGTCTGGATATTAATTTTCGTTGAATGTTTTATAAAGTTAGTTGTATTTTTATAAAACGTTCTTACTCTCCTTTTTCCAAGCAAAGCAAAAACTTGTAACGCGGTAAGGGGTTGAAAAAGCGTTGTCACAAAGTTCGTCGAATTTCTGTCACCCTCACTTGATCGGCGCACAAAATCTCGAAGTAAAGAAAAGCGCACAGAGCGCGAGGCGCACAGTGAAATTAATCGCGCGGGTACGATAGGACTTAAGCAAGAAATTACGTATCTTATCCGTAATTACGCGAATTCGTTTAATGGTGTTCGATCGACTCGAAAAACTCGGCCGTCCGGCCAAACATGGCACGCGATGAATAAAGCCCCCGGACGAAATGTAATTCCCTCGCGAAAATTGCTTTTAAAAAAATCCAATTCCCCGCACCTCGTGATTTCGCTGCGATGAAACTCGACCGAAATTCACGCCTCTCCTTCGCGCGCCGGCCAAATACTCTCACGTTCACGGTCCGCGTTCGAATAATCACTTCTGCGAAAATCTGCGTCTTCGTGCTTCCAGTGTGTCGCGAACTTCTCGCGGACGTCTCTGAACGAACGCTTCGATCTGGGGAGAAGCCGTCGAGGAGAGGAAGAGAAAGAAAAAAAAGTAAAAAAAAACAAAAAAAAAAACGATCGCACCGTGCGAGAAACGAGGATCTCGCATCGCGTTTTCCAGCACTTGTATCCGCACTCTCGAGCTTCGGTTCGAACGGAGCCGAGCCGACGGGAGCTACACGCTCGTAGGGAGAGAGCCACTCGGAAACTCGCGTCTCGCGAGCAGGCGGCGTAATACCGAGCGGAGCCAAGACACGTCGACGAGCCACGGAGGGAACGAGGATCCTCGTTCGCTTCGTGCGTCTCCGCCGGCGCTCGGCACTCCCCGACACCCCCGGTCGCCGTTCGAGTCTGCCGACGCGAGACGAACGGCCGCGACACTCCGCTCGGCCGACAGACGCGTCCGCGACACCGAGCAGGAAGGTACCGTTCTCTGCGTTCACGTCCCGACGCAGCTCGTGGCCTCTCCGACGACTCTTCACGTCGCCGTTCAACCGGATAACGCGGCATCGTCACGCGACGAGAGGTCCGTTCAGTTACTACCACGATTTCTCTCGCAGTTTTTCGCCCGAGATCCGATCTCCACCGCGGAGATACTCGCGCGTGGTGGACAGTGAGAACGCGTCGCTCCGTTTGGCTGGCTAAGCGACCCGTGCGAATCGCAAGTGCGTGAGAAAGTACGGGGGTGTGCTCCGGGCGAGGATACCGCTCTGTTTCACTAGCTTTCTTGTGCCTTCTCCCGTGAGATATTCCCCGATCAGAAACGATCTGTTCGACGTTGGAACGTCGACACTTGGTGCTTTCGATTGTCAGTGTCCCGAGGATTTAGTGGTGCAAAACGTTTCTGGTGAAAAGAGAAAAGTTTTTCGTCATCGTATCGTTTCACGGAACAAAGTACGATGGTTAGCAAGTTCACGGTTGTTCGATGGTTCGCGTGATCCCGTCGCCGAGCGTCGGATACCGTTCTGGCTCCGGAACACCAGCCACCGTGCCATAGTGCGTCCGTTGGAAAAAATCGTGTCCGATGCGAGCGTATCACGAAGGATCCACCGTGAGCTCGTCACCCTGATTCTAGGAAAAAGTTGTACCAATGAGAGGGCCAGCAAGGTGCAGTCCAGGTGAGAGAAACACGGGGTGGACCCATGGGACGCGCAGCTCGATGGACCTCTATGGAAACAGCAGAACACCGAGGGAACTTTATCGGCTCTAACCGATCGAGGCCGCTCGTCAAGGATTCCGGCAAAGAAGTTCAGCACTCGTGAAGGAAGACTCCGTTCCACCATACGTAGCCCGGGAAGTGCACCTACGAACGTTCGCTGAGACGATAACGTTCGAACCGGGGAAGAAAATAGGATACGCGAGTCACGGTCCGATAATTCGCTAGAGAAAAGTAAAAACGTGGAAGAGAACAAGCGATCTAACACACCGGAGAAAGTGAAGTGTGGATGTGGTGTTTGTGCAACGGTGGTGGTAGGTGGTTGTGGACGACAGCGACAGAGGTGCAGGTGTCGTCGTCGTTGTTGTTGTTCTTGTTGTTAGTTGTTGTATCTCGGTGAACGGTGGTGACGCGGTGCGCGCTGCTCGTTCGTCCACGTTTTTACCATGGTTTCCACGTCCTTTGTAACTTTGGTGTTCTTCGTCTGCCTGCAAACGGTTCTACTCTCGACTGTGAGCAATTGCGCGAAGACGATCAACATGTATTGGAACACCACCAATTCCATGTAAGTGTTCCTCCATATTCTACGTTTCGCCGGCAATGATTCCGCCACGTGGTGTCTAACAGATTTTCGGTGCGCGTGTCGTCGCGATTTGGCTCGGATGCCAACGCGTTTGAAAGTCGTCGCCTGGCAATCGATTTCCCGCGGCGTCGTCGCTTTTGAGTAACGACCCTCGGTTCGCTTCCGGCGGAGCTTTTATCGGCGTCGGGGCCGTGGTATCGCGTCTGCCAAAATTACAGGGTGCATCGCGACGTCGAGCTCGCTTTAATGCGCCCACGGAATGGGCCGTGCCGCGGAGATCGTTCCGCTGAGCGTCGTCGTCCAAATCGTCGACGATAAAAGCGAGGAAACGACGATTTCCACCGGCCAACCAGACGGGAAATTGCGTCCTTGCGAGCGATCAATTTTTTCTCACCGACTCGACGGTTGTTAAAGTTTGCCTAACTGCTTGTACAATACGTCCCGCGGTGTCAGCTTCTTTTTACCTATCGCCTTAATCCGCTTCTTTACGACGTTTTTAATGGCTACCGTAGCGTCGCGACAACCGAACAGCAAATCTATGGAGTCTCTTTCTACGTTTTCTAGTGTTACGAAAATTAAGCTGTCAGGGATACTTTTCTCGTATATTACGTTTGGACAATCATAGAAATCTTCTGGCATAAGATTGTACATAGATATATAAATATATGTGTACTCAACTCACAGTATGTAAAAGGAACGTAGAATAATTTCACTTGACGATTAATGTGTTCTACATTGTTACGTGTCGCGTGAAATGTAGCAAAACATCGAAATATTCGTATATTAATTCTGTGCACATGTTGCCACAACACGTGATATTAATGTGTCTACTCTTAATATTGTTACATAATATTCGTGAAGTGTGAGAAGTATAGAAAACGTCAAAATATAGCATGTGGTTTCATGTGATCTGATATTAATGTGTCTAGCTCTAACATTGTTACTAATTCATGAACTGTGAGCCGAGTAAGCAAACATCCAAATATACGTATGATCTATTGCTCATGAAAACACGTGATTTCGTGTTACATGTTTCTACCACATCGTCACTATGACACTCGTAAAGCACGTCAAGTCCAAACACCCGAATACACATATTTCTGGAGCATCTAATTTCACCAGTCCCTGTAACATGACATTAGAACCTACTCATAGAATACAAACATCAGAATCTTAAATCGTCCACACATTATGTCAGCTCCTAAATTTTGTGTCGATTATGAAAATCCCAGAAATGTAGAATCAAGTAAAAAATTGTGGAAGAACATATGAAAAGGAAGTATTGGAATTTTTGAATTATCTTGCTTGTCTCTGTAACGTGACATTAGAACCTACTCATAGAATACAAACATCAGAATATATCTTAAATCGTCCACACATTATGTCAGCTCCAAAATGATCAAAATCCCAGAAATATAGAATCAAGTAAAAAATTGTGGAAGAAAGTACTGAAATTTTTGAATGACCTTGCTGATTATCATAATTTCACGCGTAACGTGTAAAACTGATGGTGTAATGAGGCTCGTTACTCTATCTGACGAAAAAATCTATAAGCATTCTCTGAGTCGCTTCCTGCTCGGAAGGCGGGCAAAATCCTCGGCGCTCGTCAAACTGAACCGGCAGCCCCGATTCACCGCGCCGTCAATTAAATCTACATTACGTGTGGTTAATCTAATTTGTCACGGTATTTTTCTGCCGTTTTTCGGCCAGCTCAACGGCAAAAACAGTCGCGTTAACCGTGTATCGTACGAAAATCGCGTGTAAAGATTCAGATTTCCGTCTCGCCGCGAGAGGAAACGCCTCGTAGCGGCTTGTTAGTCGAACAATTTCTTTTCTGCAATTTTAGCTGTTGGTATAGATTCGCGTGGACGTGAACAAGCTCACGATTCGCGTCAACAGTATAATCGACGCCGTACAGTTTTTTTTTGCGGCCGCGAAAAACCTGCTTGACGCGTAATTTTCTCGATCGTTTGAAATTTCTTGCTCGATCGACATGCTGAAGGTGCATCCGCGAGCTAATACCCAGGGATCGATCGTAAAACGTGAAACGCCTGTCGTAAATGTTTGACTCGTGAAAAATCGCGTCGGCCATTGTGTTAATAACCTAAGTGTTAATGACTGTATAACTAGGGTACTAGGGTGCGTAAATATTACGGACGTGAAAGTACGCAAACGAAGGTTGATTAGCGAAGTTAAAATTTGAGGAAAACAGTTGCACAAGTTTTTACGAAATCCCTCTCGGTGCAAAAGGTATGCGTGCACAACGAAATCCGGCCACCCTATTCTCCTCTCTCGTATAAGGGCCCAACGTCCGGCTGACTTTGACGATCGGTTTGAAGTCGCGCATGCATTACTTACAGGCCAGGACGAGATGGCCCGGCGAGCGTGTGCGTGCCCGTACGTGTGAGAATTCATTTCGCGAAGGAGAAGGACGTTGTCAGACTGTCTTCTTCGTGGGACGTACGGAGGGCAGTAAAAAACACGTCCTGCGCCGGGAGAAAAAATCGAAAAGGAAGTAACGCGTGTGGCGAGCAAAACGAGAGAAAGAAAGAAAAAGGGAAAAAAGCGGGTGAAAAGGAGGAGAGTTCTCGTGCGCGAGAACGTGCTCCCGAGGGCTGTAAATCTTTGCCCGCTTATTGGAAAATCGAAATTCGCTTTAAGGGAACCGGACGTAAAAAAAGCGGGAGAAAAAGATGAAGCATGAAAACCGGTGGCTCTTTGATTACCATAAATCCGTTTGCACGAGTTACGAAGGTGTCCGAACGCGCTACGACTGACGTTTACAGCCTCGTTGTGTTTCGGACAAATTCTCCCTTTATAAACGTATCGAACTTTATTTTTCACCTTGCAAGATTCTAAGGGAAAGTAATTCTGCTTATTAATTGTTGGGGAATGTATTTGGAACGTAAGGTCAAGGTTTTTCGCGAAATAACGTCGGCGGAGTGAATATCGTGGCAGCAGATGCTGCAGCGCCGCTGGAGACTTCAATGCCGGGCGAGGAGATCTGCCGCGGCAGATTATTGAACTCTCTAGTCTCTCTCGTGCGCGGCTAGACGATTCTATCGAGTTCAGGAAGGCATGGAATGAACCGTGCAATAAGTATTTCTGCTTATCGTGCGCTTACGGTTTCGTATTCTACATAGCCGTTGGAACGCACGCGTAACACGTTCTGTCGCATTTTTGGCCGACTACCTAGTTAATTCTCGCGCGGGACAAACGTGCTGACAAAGTATTAAATCGTGACCAATATTTCACGATAACAACGTCGATCTGTCGATACCACGGATGATTACTTGAAATATTTATGAAACGCGTTCTGGTCGAAAAAACGGTGTTCTATGCATGCTTTTAACGCTCGAACAGCGATTCCTGTTGTTTCGTCGAAAAAAAGAGACACGAATACATGAATATAATTACCCGACACCTGTCCAGCGCAAAAATGTCACTATTCATCGAGGTGCTTTTTCTTCGCGGCCTTTTTTCGAAAAACAGTTTCGGTTACTTTCGTTCGTTATTTTTAGCCGGCGCGGAGAATAATTCCGACGAACAATCCTGGAACACGCGTCGAAAAAGCGAGGCCAATAAGAACTGGTTGACTCTTTACGAGTCGTCTTCCGAGAAGTTGGGAAACCAGCGAAATCCCGGGTCTGCTACTTTAACGCGAGCCCAATTATTCCGTACAGTAAGTCACGTACACTGGCATGCACGAGTTAACTTAATGAATGGCAAGTTGTCAGAGCAGTGAGCCTTGTGACACGATCTACCAGAATTCCTGATACCGACAACCTCGCGATGCTCGTTCGAAATCGTCCTGTCACGATGTACACTCAACTCCATAAGTCATCGGACGTTACAAAATCGCACGCAAAATTCTCGCATTTTTTGCATTCTTGAAAATTCAAGTTTTTTGAGATTTATTTCTTTACGTACTTTAATAATATTTATTAGGTAACAGATTAAATAACTAAACATAATCTGACAGAAACAATTTTTGTTGGAAACATATACACATATGATACATGTGTACACATATGTAGCAAACATACATATCAAGTTTTTTGAAATTTATTTCTTGACTTACTTTAATAATATTTATTAGGTAACAGATAAAATAACTGAACATGATCTGACAGAAACAATTTTTGTTAGAAACATATATGTACATATGATACATATGATACATGTATGTATATGAAGCAAGCATACATATCAAGTTTTTTGAAATTTATTTCTTGACTTACTTTAATAATATTTATTAGGTAACAGATAAAATAAGTGAACATGATCTAAAAGAAATAATATTTGTTAGAAACATATATGTACATATGATACATATGATACATGTATGTATATGAAGCAAGCATACATATCAAGTTTTTTGAAATTCATTTTTTGACGTACTTTAATAATATTTATTATAGTAACAGATAAAATAAGTGAACATGATCTGACAGAAACAATTTTTGTTGGAAAAATATACACATATGATACATATGATACATGTGTGCACATATGAAGCAAATATACATGTCGAGTTTTTTAAAATTCATACTTTGACATTTATAGCATTCAACACTTCATAAATGACAGATAAGATTGCTGAACATGATCTGACAGAAATGAACAATCTTTGTTAAAGACATATCTACATATGTGAACTAAATAATATGTCCAGTTAAAATGATGAGTGCAGTGTCTGACAGTGAAACTACATATGTAATTGTTAATAAAATTAGAAATTTTATATAATATAATTGAAATTACAATAAATAGTTGAGCAATGTTATACTGCAGTAAATTAATAATATTATTCTTCACATAAAACTAAAACTAGTTTATACTGATTTATGGACAAAACTGTTTAACCTGACATTAAGTCTCTTAAGTATCTTGTCAAAGCTCTACCTTTTGACATAACATACCTTTCGACAGTGAATTAAATTAACTTATGATCAAATAATTGCATGTGATTATGCAGTAACAAGGTATATTTTAATAAGTTATTTTTCTTTGTACGAAACACGTTATTAAATAAAGGTGAAAATTGAAGCGTGAACGATAGGTTAAATTGAAATTAACGTTCGGTGGCATGTAACGTCGAAAATCTTAATTTCGGTCGGTGTAGATATCGCAAACCGTTACACTTTAACACGGCCTCGGTACCGTTATTAAATTGCCGGTGTACAAGCGGCGAGAAGCTCGTTTTTGAAAAACCACCGGAGGTTCCTATTATCCTCCGGTAGCTCCGTTTCGTGGCGCTTTATAGCTTCGTGTATTATGGCAACATCGATTTGCAGCGGCCACAAATCAATGGTTTCCTCGAGGAAACTAGTACCCTCCGTACCAAAGATCGGGAATTCGCTACCCGATTCATGGAAATAACCGTCGACGCTGCAATGTCGAATCGCGCGGAAACAAAGAAACGCTTCGCACGACGAAAACGCAATGAAACACGTTTTCATATCTCGTATGCTTCAAGAAACTTTAGTTGGGATGAGCTTCCAACTCTTCAAATGGGGGTGATTGAAAATCCGTTTAATCTGCAGGCAAATTACGCAGAAGTCGAATATATTATTATATTAATATTAATTCTAATATTTAAATTCGGAGATCAAACGAAACCTTACTGCACAATATTTCAAAGTGAAAAGAATTTTAAGACTAAATTCACATTTCTGAACATTAAAGCCTTAATCCTCTGATTAATTCCAGTCTTAATTCCAGACAGTTTATACCGTCTGAAGGTGAGATTTTCTTTTATATTTGAGATAATATTATCCGTAAAAAGGTACCTATTTGTTTGATATGTTTTTGCGGGAATTAAGAGAAAGGTGTGAAAAATGAGGCAAGATAGAGCTCGAGTCTGACTGTACCCATACGGTGATGCTCTACCTAGTTCAGTAGAATGCCACCGTACCTGTATGGCGCCACCTCTCGAACTCTTAATTCGGACTTAAAAACTTGACACTAAAATAATCTGCTTTATAATTGTACATACATACAGCTTTCAAATATAAGATAATCTAGCAACGAAAACTTAATTAATAAATAATAAAATAGATAGTAAGTTAAATGATTCGTTGGGGATGTGAAAGAATAATCTTCTAAAGACGGCCATTTTTTCTCTGTGACCCAAATGACAAAACTATGATTTTTTTATAAAATAAAATGTTGGTAAATGTCAATTCTATGTTCGTTCTCTGAAGTCAGTTTTCAAGTATAACAGAGTTTTTACTAAAAAATAAAAGATGAAGTTTATGTTAGATCTGATTTATTGACCATCACCGCATTTAATTACGCAAACAAAAATTAATGTATTCTGTTGCAACATTAATTATATATTCCGTGTTCATTTTAACTAATTAATGTATAGATCCACAAATTTTCTTTAAAAACATCTACACATTCAACCTTATAAAAAACCTATATTATACTTGCTAAATCTTAATGAGTCTTAATAACTTTAACCTTTAAAACATAAATAAACTTAAATTATAAACTCCTAATAAATAGTAAAATAGCCACCCACAGCGCCCGGTCAAAAATTTGTCTTACAAAGACCCGAACACGCTGAAGTAGACATAATTCCATAATTAGCCATTAATAAAAGAAAAAGTCGAACGACACGAAACTCAAGGTGGTTGTCCAAGGAGTAGCGTAGTTTAACGAGTTTCAAATTAATTATTCATCATTAAAAGCTAACGGGCCCGTAGCGACGCGTCAGCAACGCGCGAGAAAAACGAGACGCGAGACACCGTGTTGACGTTTACGAGTGCGCGGACAGCGCGTAAATATCTCCATGAAGTTGCGGGACGCCTTCTTCCTGTTGCCACGTGTTTCGCGTTCCACCGACTGCGCGGATCAAAGAACGCTCTTCTTCGTTCCCGCGGTATGCGAGAACACGCGCGACTCCGCCGCGAAAAAGCGCGAAAACGCCGCGATCGCTCGCTGAGAGCGGGAAATCCTCGCGACTGATTTACGAAGCCATAAGTAGCTCCACTTTCGCGCGTGATTTACTTTCGACGAGGTACGGTCGTCGTTTTGCCGCGGAACCGCCTCTGCGAGCGGATCAGTGCGCTTAATTAGGCAATAAAGGCCCGCGAAAAAGAACCGTCACTCCCATAGTCGATACAGTTTTGCAGGTTAAGAATTGATGGATTTTCAAGGTGGGTGGTTTTTGAGATTTTCATATTTGATGGATTTTTATTTGGTTGTATACAGACTTGAAATTTTTGAGGCTTTTAAATTTGATGATGATTTGAAATTTTTTTTTAAATTATTAGTGTAAATTACTGTAATGTGCGAATCAGATGTAATGTACATAAGGTATACATGAGGAGAATCAAACGCAAGGATATCTTTATAAATTAAACCGACCTCTTTTTATAAGCTAACCTAAACTGGCCTCCCTTTATAACCAAACATAAACTGAACTCTCTTTATAACCTAACCTAAACTGACTTCTCTTTATAACCTAACCTCAACTGACCTCTCTTTATAATCTAATCTAAACTAACCTCTCTTTATAACCTAACCTAAACTGACCTCTCTTTATAATCTAAACTGACCTCTCTTTATTACCTAACCAAAATTGATCTCTTTTTATAACCTAACCTAAACTGACCTCTCTTAATAACCTACCCTAAACTGACCTCTCTTTATAATCCAACCTAAACTAACCTCTCTCTATAACCTAACCTAAACTGACCTCTCTTTACAGCCTAACGTAAACTGACCTCTCTTTATAACGCAACCTAAACTGCCCTCTCCTTATGACCTAACCCAAACCCTGACTATTAATCGCGACATCTAGTCTGGAAATATTAGGTACTTTCGATGTTAGAAAACCTTGATCACCGATGGAATTAATTTAAACAAAATTCGAAAACCCGTAAGAGTATCTGATCGGAATTGCCCAGCGCTAAGGGTGGTACTGTCTCCTCCCGAGGTACCTCTGCCAATGCGCCATTAATTTACCACAAGGTACAGCACGATAATCCACGGCTACCGATATCGACGCAGCGGCAACCCTGAAGAATATTGCATTTTCTTCGTCGTTAATGTCGCCTCGCAGAAAACCGAGGAAAAAGCTGTCTCTGCGAGGCGAGCCATAGGCTGGGTTTCCGAGAGGGGCGCGTTTATCTCCTGCAGCCTCTGCCGGCTGGCAATAAATCCCGGCGTTATCAGTATTAAATATCTTCCTTAAAAATCTGCAAAGAGGCCGAGAAACAAAAGATCATTATTAGCGTAAGCACGCGTGTACATCATTACTCGGTGTGTCCCGGGCACAGAACGTCTCTCTCTCTTTTTCTCTCTCTCTCGCTTCCTGCTCCGGCAACAATACGATGCCTTGCACTCGAGAGTCACCGGTGTAAGGGAGAAAAAGCGTACGTCGGGGCGTTACGAGCTACGAGGACCGCGTTACGGTTAATTAAGCGCGAACCGGGCTGCTGGGGCCAATAGCTGGATCGCCTGGAAACTGGAAACCAGACGGCTAGAGAAAACACGCTACGGTGAGTGCTCGGTGAAAAAGGGGCTACACGAAATCGTCAGAAAAGTGTCCTTTCTAACGGCAGCTGTTTCCTGTTACAACAACTTCTGGGTAACGGACCAGCGGGGAGAGAACAGGGGCAACATGGGGGTTAAAACCCCCTGTAACGTTGCGGTCGGGTCTTACATGCGATTACATGTTTTCTCACAGTGCCTCTCTATGACATGGTAATCCATAAAATGCGCGTGTCCGTTTCGCCGGAATTTATGTCCCACCTAATTCCCCCTCGCTCGTTATTATCGCTGCAGATGCCTGATGAGGCGAACTAACGGACGTAAATTATGTCCGGATTTCTATAAAAACACTTTTTTACGTTTTGTGTTTAAAGGTTTTATTGATTCAGGTTTGATAAGAATTATAATAGCATCGAGCTTTCGTGCGAGGGTAGCTACCCCTCCGGCTTACAAAGTGAAAGTTCCTGTTTTATTATCGCGCTATTATATTTTTACATATTTATCTAGTAATCTTAGCTGCCTTGTAACGTGTACAGGGTGTTCCATTTACGAGTTGAATATCTTTTTTAATTACGAATTTCACACTTTCAGGGTGTTAAATATCTCCTCGAAATCGATAACACTATTGGGGTTATTAAGTATGAAGTATCTTTTACGGTTTCATAATTAAGAAAGATAAAGAGACGCCCTGATAGTGATCTACACGTGTATCGTTAATAAGGTAGTTTATTGTGTGCCATATATGGCACAAACCATGTTTTCGTCCAGTTTTCTTGTAGCGAAGGTATCATAACTCTGTCGCGTGGTACACCATGTGTTTTTGGAGCACGCAGTGCCATCTGTAGTCAAAATGGCGGCTTATTCGCTGCCACGGTTCTGAATTAATTTGCACCTCAATTCTTTGTACAGTACATAAAAATACAAACACTACTTTTTGAGATTGCATTTAAAAATTAATTTGTAAAAATTACATTTGAATTATTCAAATAATTTTTGCCAATAACTTCGAATGTAGTTTACAATTTGTGTATGTCACACAAGGTTCTAAACTTTCAAAAATATTTCTGCATTTTTATATTTATAGTTGTATGACGTGCCTTAAAAAATATTGCAAATTGAAATATTATATTTCTTCTCGTTAATAAATTTTTAAAATAGCAAACACTAGTGGCACCCTTTCTTGAGTTCGTAGATACTTCCATTTTTCTTTTAAATGAAAAAGCTGGTGCAGCACTGACCCAGTTTAGGGCTTTGGAATTTCATATAAGCCGGCCATAACTAACGTAAACATCGGAAAATCAATTTTCCCGTTTATGGGAATTAATATTTGCACAACACGAGTGGTGACTAGTAAAGCTATCGAGGGGATCCGATCGTACATCAGAGTTACAGAATAATCGACTATTGTGTGGCGACGGATAGTCATCTTTAGCGACAAAGCGTGAACGATACACCGTATTACCCACGCATTTCATTTTTCCGACAATATCCGTGGTCATTGCACGCGTCCTTTGTCAGCCGATATAGCGGCTCGAATCGACGACGTTCCCATACCTTTTGTCCTCCCCGTATACGGCAAACACGGACGCAATCAGAATTTCCATGGCTCAGCAGGTGGCGACTCGTAGCGCAGAGGGCGTTATTGCTCGCGAAAAAAAGTGTATCGTTTTGATTGTGGACGGGACAGCGTAATAATCGTTATTACGCCAATTAATTCGCGCCTACGTGTACGCACACCGTGGGCCCTGTTATCCGTGGTCAGCACGCGATTCCATCTGCGAAGGAACGTCATTAATAGCTGCTCGGATATCGCTATACACTTAAAATAATTGCGAGTCCGGGCAGCGTGTGTGCACGCGTGTTGCACACGTTCTATACTCCTCGTTGCGAGGAGAAGAGACCGCTCGCACCGTAGGTGTGCGCCGAACAAGAGGAATAATGGTATTCCCACGGGAACCCGCCGGGAGCTTCCTCGCGAGCTTACTCATTGGCGTAACTAGGATTTTTAGTTCTGCTCTGCTTTGCCAACAGTTATACGATAAATTTACGCGTACTACATTTTCACCCGTTAGATTATGTTGCGTTGGATTTTTGAACGTCTGATTACCGCATGCTGCGTTACTGCACTTTAGATTATTGCGTTAGATTTTCAACCAATCGATTTTCACGCGTTTAATCATAGCGCTGTAGTATTGTGTGTTAGATTGGCACACGTTAGATTAATGCACGGTGGATTACCACGCGTTGGATTACTACGCGTTAGATTACTACGCGCTGGATTACCATGCGTTGGATTACTACGCGTTGGATTACCATGCGTTGGATTACTACACGTTGGAATACTACGCGTTGGATTATTACACGCTGGATTACCATGCGTTGGATTACTACGCGTTGGATTACTACACGTTAAAATACCACGCGCTGGATTACTACGCGTTAGAATACCACGCGCTGGATTACTACGCGTTAGAATACCACGCGCTGGATTACTACGCGTTAGAATACCACGCGCTGGATTACTACGCGTTAGAATACCACGCGCTGGATTACTACGCGTTAGATTACTACGCGTTAGATTACTACGCGTTAGAATACCACGCGCTGGATCACTACGCGTTAGAATACCACGCGCTGGATTACTACGCGTTAGATTACTACGCGTTAGAATACTACGCGCTGGATTACTACGCGTTAGAGTACTACGCGTTGGATTACTACGCGCTGGATTACCATGCGTTGGATTACCACGCGCTGGATTACTACGCGTTAGAATACTACGCGCTGGATTATTACACGTTTGACTACCACGCGTCGAATTACTACGCGCTGGATTACTACACGTTAGACTACCACGTACCATATTATTACGCATTAGATTACCACCTTGTGGAATTGCTACACCCTAGATTACCACACGTTGAATTATTACGCGTTAGATTACCACGCGTCGAATTACTACGCGTTAGAATACCACACGCTGGATTACTACACGTTAGAACACTACGCGTTGGATTACTCCAGGTTAGACTACCACGTACCATATTATCACGCATTAGATTACCACCTTGCCGAATTGCTATCACCTTGATTACCATCTTGCCGAATTGCTATCACCTTGATTATCACACACCGAATTACTACCTGTTAGATTATCACGCGGCTAATTACTTCGCCTTGAATTACTACGCCCCGAATTACTACGCGCTGAAGTACTATGCATCCAACCACTACACGCTAAATTACTATTCATGAGATTTCCATGAACCATATTACTACATATTAGATTTCTGTGACTTGTATCCATCGCCATATCGCTGTACCGTTCATTCACCGTATTTCTACAGATTAACGCACCAATATGCGTCATATCACGTACTATATCCCGCGTACTATATCACGTGCTATATCCCATAACACGTATATCCTCACGCGCTCTATTATCACGCTCCATATTGTCAAGCGCTATATTATCACGTCATATACCTTATCTCGCGCTATATTAACACACATCGACTCTTCAAACAGTACATTGTCTCTCATATTTCCATGCGTTAAATCGCCACATGTAACATCGACAAGCATTATATTGAGACCCACCTGGATCCCCACCTAGTTACACCGATGATTGTGCCCCAATTAGCCGTTGATCGACGCGTTCCTTTTTTGTCTGCGCCAACAACCTTGTCCTGTCTTCCTTTTCCAAGAATTTTAACGCACTTTAATAGGCCTCGCTGCTGCCATCGGGGCTCAATTATCGATCGTAATTGACGGAGTGCTACGGCCGAGGATGAAAACGGTGTTTGATCGTGAAACATCACACTTCGCGAGCCCCGATGCAATAACGAAAGATGGATTTTAGAGCAACTGATGGGCTTTAACCCTTTCAACGCTGGATTAAATACTTTTTCGCGTCTGACAAGCACGATACGGATCGTGTATTAACGCCTTATCGACGGACCAATATTGCCGTGCAAGAAGTGATGTTCATGCGTGTTCGACCTCGAGTTCGCTTCGGATGTTCGTGCAAATAATAATAGTACTCTTGCTAGATGCTTTTATCAGTGAATTCTTTCCTTTTCGAGATTTTAAATATTATAGGTACTTATTAGAAGAAGGTGTAACTCTTCTTTGTGTGCTTTTTATTACTTTAAGTATTAGGTGGTTAATAACATTCGTGCTATTTTGGATGGAGCCTAAGTAATAGATGTTAGTTTGCTTCATTTGCTGGTAAGTTGGCCACTGCAAATATTCCTTGATCTAACCTATGACAACATCAAAATTTATTGAGGTTACGTCGTGGTATAATAGCTTTGGTATTTCTACTGTCAAATTGTACGAAAGTAAACAATCATAAGAACATATAGATCATTACTTTCATAAGCTAGGAATTATTATCTTGTTCTTGGTAAATTTGCAGTATGAACTTTAACTTACAAGTAAACTGACAAGCTACCATGTTTGTTTTGCACACCAGCGCTCCTAGCGGCTGTCTGTTTACCTCATATATTTGTACAACTTCTGCAAACGCTTTCATTTGTCCTCAGCGCAAACCGATCATTTCTAAAAGCATTCGAAGCTTGCAATTCATCGATCATTGACTCAAAGTAGATAACCCACATCATAAGGTAGACGTTTGATCAATCAATTACATCAAAGAACTTCGATAAAAATCTAAGAAATACTCCATCAAATAATCTCAAGAGATGTATCAACACGGAAGGATATAAAGCCGCGAATCGTTCTCCGAGATCGTAAAAATGCCGATCCGCGTTAGAGAGACGGTTATCGCGTTATCTCTGCCCTTTGTTCCCGGTTTCCAGCCGTGACGGTCCCGTGGCCCGAAGAAAATCCCTCCTCTTGTCAGTCGGTGTCTTCCAGGGACACCGTGTACCTCGGCGACCGTGCAGCAACGGAACAATGCCGATTTCCGCCCCGTCACACCCGGAAGAGTCGAACGCCGATGATTTCCCTGCCTGGAATCAGAGGGGCGGCGACGTCGAGCTTCAAGGGACACGCGTGTCCGCAAAACAGAAAGGGACGTGCGTGTAAGTGCACGTTTTGCCTACGAAACCGTGCAGGAGATTGCACCTCTGCGTTCCGAGACGTTGAAGAAGAGGGAAGAATTCTTGGTCCGCTGCGGGCATTGGCGTAGCTCTTTAAGGCTTTGAGTGGACTGTAATTCGTGTGGATATTATGGACATATACGTAGTTTCAATGTAGATAGTAGTTATTAGAAGAGAGTCGATTTAGGGACTCAAGAATGTGACTGGCAGGCTCTGGTGATGTGTAGAACAGAATGGGATGATATGGCGCATGGAGATACAGAGCGGGACTGTATCGCGAATGGAGATAGGACGCGTGACAGTATGGCGCAAGGAATCTATAGAGATGTAATGAATTGGAACGTGACAATGTAAGGTGTAGAATTCTAACGCGTAGTAATACAACACTTTCCAATTTAACGTATAGTGCAGTTACATAACGTACACTTATATAACCTATAGTATTATAGCAAGCGATGATTGAATATTGAATAGTATAAAGCTTGTCAAGTTATTAATAGTATAAGTAGTAACATAGTATACAGTAACAGAGTACATAACGTACCAATAAAGCATTCAGTAACATAGTACACAATAACGTGCAGTAATAAAGCACGCAGTAATGCAACGCACAGTTATATGGCGCGCAACAAAATAAGCAGTAACCGTAATGCAACACTGTATAAAACGTGGTGTAACGCATCTATGGTACAATAAAAATCTTATTTACGCCAATGGTTCCCCAGTATCCTCCTATCCTCGCTCACTCGTCCTCATTTGTCTCCTCGGTTTTGGAGCCACCGGCCAGAACTCTCGGTGCCTTTCTTTCGCGCTCGAGCTGGCCGCGCGCTGGGTTCTTCCATTTCGTTCCCTCCTCTTTTCATTTTTTTCGTCCTCATCCTTTTTTCTCTTTACGCCATCTCGCTTCCAATCCATCGCTCGCCTGGGATCCTGAAAGGGCTCCGTCAGCCCGGAGGAGGGAACGGGACCGAGGCTTTTTCGAATCGAATCCCTCATTGTCGACTCGGTAATTCGAGGAGGATCGAAATAACCCATTATCCCGTAATGAGCGGTGCATTCACGTCCACGCAAGGACCCACGAGACGACGATGCGTGTGCTTTTGCGTGCGTGTGTCTTTTCCTGCGTACACGTTTAAGTAACTTGTGTACATGCAATCGTGCATGGGATGTTACGGAGACACCGAGTTGGTAGGACGAATCATCTGTTTAGTGAAACGATCACCAATCACACGATTTCATCTGTTCGGTATTGAGGCTTGAGAAAATCTACGTGCCTTGAAACATAGTTTTCTTATATAGGTACATTGTTACCTTGTTAAGAGCTAGTTAGAGAGAATTGATTTAAGTTGATGAAGAAATACGTCTTTTGAACAAGGCTGTTAGTAATTTGTCTTATTAAATGGAATGAACTAATCGACATCAAATGACTACAGAATTTATTTAAAAAAATTATTTAATATATAAATAAAATAATATATATAATAAAATAATAAATCAAAATGTTTATTGAACTAATTTAACTCTAAGAACCTTAATTTTTATAAAAATTAAGAAAGTCGATTGACGTCCGACATTTGCAAAAACTAGGGCGATTATAAATTGTTTGAAACGACTATTTTCGCTGCTAGAACCAATGCTCTTCGTCATCAGTCAATTATATCTAAAGAACCCTTCTTTATATGGAATATTTCGTTTAATTTTATCGCCAATGTCTTTTTTTATCTCCACAATTTCACAAGTAGAACTCGCAGTTTAGCCCAGTTGCATAGAAGTCCGTGTATTTCTGCGTGTATTCTTTACACCTGGTGAACTCCAACGTTACAATAAGTTATAAGTAATGTTCGTTGCGAGTTAAATGTAGACATACGAGACTATTTATACCTGCATGGTAGGCTGCTTCTTTTATAGACATCACGGAAGAGAACGCATATGGCACAGATACGAGTAGTATGCGTCGAGCATGCTAGATCAATAGTTAGGAACTAGATAGTCTAATCTCCAGTCAGCTTATATTTTCGATTACTATGTCGTTCGATATCTCTTTGAATTCACTTAACCCTTCTTTGGATTATGGAGAGCACTATTATTCGGCAAGTATCTCATACTTATTGTTCAGGTTTTCATTAAATTGTTATTAAACTTAATATGGTAAAATAAAATAAAATTTTAATAAACCTAGTGAACAATAATTATAATAGATTTATTGTACGAATTTTCATACATTTTTGAAACATATTTATAATGTTAGTTTCCTTAAAGAATAGATCGATATGGGTACCATAATAGTTAATCGTATGTTAATATGTGTTAAAACGAATATTTAACAAGTTACATCAGTGAATCAGAAAGAGAACCTATTTCGTATAATTATCTGCAATATAGAATAAAATAAAATCGCCTGTGTACAATAATTAATGAAAAAGCACGAACATTAGGGGACGCCATTTTGTCTTCAAACTCAGACTCCGCGCGGGAGCTACAAATCTCACAAACCGTTCGCAATAACAGATCTTATCAAATTCTTCTGAATTCAAAGCAAGTTCAACCAGTTTCGATAAAACTGCGATAACCCGATTTACACAAGGGTATCGCAAGCAACCAGGTGCCATCTAATCCTCGGCTTTCTCCGCAACCAGTTATCTCATGAAGTTCGCGTAAGTTCCCGATTTCCGGAAACTCGAAGATCCCGTTCAGAACTTGATCCGAAACTTGTCCCCAAAATTCAAGCGAAGTTTCCCGCGCCGTGTAACCGACAAACGAGCAGAAGAAAACGTTGGTCGCACGCTATGCGTCGGAAATTACAGAGAGGCCAGGGGTAGTCGCCGAAGTGGCCGGAACGCTCGAGAGGTCTTCGAACCTCGAACGAGTAGTTTCTTTAACGATACAGCCGGCGCCATCTGTGGAGCCGACCGGAAACCGCTGGTTCGCTCGTTTACGACTCCTTCAAGGACCCGACTGCACACTAAATCCTTGCTCCATGAGAGCGTGTGCAGTCTCCTGCAGCCGCGGCTGTTGGCGTTCGCTGTTCCGCTTCGAAGTCCTCGACATACCTTCGATGAACGGTACGACTTTCGCGTACCGGCCGGTTACCGGCATCGCGTAATGAAGTAATCATCCCCGTTATCGGCCCTCATTAATCGATCCACCTCGAGCGGACCCGACACTGTTACCTTTCCATGAGACGACGCTACCGTCGCGGTACCTGCTGCAAAACCTGATGAAATTTTCTAGGAAAAATGATGGATGCGTGGACTCTCTATAGATCGTTTTTCATCGATTTTTTAATTTAGGAGAATTTTCAGAATTTCGAGGGATTCGAAGGACTGAGGTATTGAGAGATTTAGGGGGTGGAAATTTAGGGATTTTGAAATTGGAGAGTTTGGGGTGTTTTCAGGGCGAATTTGGAGATTGTGGATGTTTGGAATTTTGGGGTGTTAGGGGGTGGAAATGCAGGGGTTTTGAAATTAGAGAATTTGGGGTGTTTGGAGGGTGAATTTGGAAACTGTGGATATTTGGGAATTTGGGGATTTAGAAACGTGGAAACTTGGGAATTTGGGGATTTGGAAGGTGGAAACTTGAGAAGTTGGGGATTTGGAAGTGTGGAAACTTGAGAAGTTGGGGATTTGGAAATGTGGAAACTTGAGAAGTTGGGGATTTGGAAATGTGGAAACTTGAGAAGTTGGGGATTTGGAAATGTGGAGACTAGGGAATTTGGGAATTTGGAAGTGTGGAAACTTGAGAAATTGGGGATTTGGAAATGTGGAAACTTGAGAAGTTGGGAATTTGGAAATGTGGAAACTTGAGAAGTTGGGGATTTGGAAGGTGGAAACTTGAGAAGTTGGGGATTTGGAAATGTGGAGACTAGGGAATTTGGGAATTTGGAAGTGTGGAAACTTGAGAAGTTGGGGATTTGGAAATGTGGAAACTTGAGAAGTTGGGGATTTGGAAGGTGGAAACTTGAGAAGTTGGGGATTTGGAAATGTGGAGACTAGGGAATTTGGGAATTTGGAAGTGTGGAAACTTGAGAAGTTGGGGATTTGAAAGTGTGGAAACTTGAGAAGTTAGGGATTTGGAAATGTGGAAACTTGAGAAGTCGGGGATTTGGAAATGTAGAGACTAGGGAATTTGGGGATTTGAAAATTTGCAATTTCTCTAATTAACATTAGAAAATTTGCCGCTATGAAATCTTGAAAATTAAAAGAAACGAGAAAACCTAAAAATATAGAAATTGATAAATAAACCTTGAAAAATCTCCCCAAAAACAAAAGACGATGTAAGATCTTCCCCCATAGACTACGGTTATTCTTAACAAGCTTTTCCTGGCCGATCCCGTTAGTCGACAAGGTTCTCGTCGGAAAAACAGGACTCAGGATTTTCGTTGGGGATCGCGAAGTCTTACGAGATACTGTTATTTCTTAACGAACGATCCTGGTTAGGCTACCTTGACAATGTTCTTTGTTCGCGAGCTTTCTCAGGACGTGCAATTATGGAGATACTGGTATATTGAAGTCATCTTTATTATATGTTTCATATATCGTTGCGTTTGATACGAGGGTAATTTGAGAATATAGAGCCGACTAAATAGTTACGTGCATTATTCTTCATTTTTCTTTTGTAAACATTTTACGAAATACCTGCAATCAGCACATTTCTTTGAAAGCGTCCAGATTTTTAGCGGGAGGCTTAATTTATAGAGTTTCGAAGAACTAAGACTTCTGTTTTTTTATTTATTTACGTTTTGCTGATTTTAGGTTTTGAAACAATCTTAAAGGGATTTATAGGCAATTGAGGAATAATTGCAGCAATCAATGGAGTTGTTTCGACTATTTGTCGCCTGTGGCGCCACTGCGGACACCTGTTATCGGAGCTTTAAAAATGAAAGACTTTAGAAATAAATTTATAATATAGAGTTATAGTGTTACAGTAATAATTTATCTTATTTTTTACACTAGTGGAATGCACGCATTCGAATAAATTTCGTATCAAGTTTCTCTTCTTTTCCTCATAATAATAAACAGTACGATATTTTTCCGCCATGATATTTTTTTTACAAAATCTATTCATACCCACAATTTGAAGACGTTTAAAATATAAATCTAAATAAGCCAAGTTATCTTTGCATAAGTAACGTCAGTGTTCCGCGTCAGAGTATTTAAATTAATTCAGAAAACAGGCCTCTTAAAATCGCAGACTTCCCCAAAATGAAATCGAATATTCCTCAAGATACAATCTCCAAGCTTTGTCATATTTCACAAAAATTCGAGCCATTCCTGCAACGGTCTCCATTTTTTATCTACACGCGTATCTATTCCTCTCTGTTTACCATCTTGAACATACTTACGATTCCACAAAATGGTCGGTTTTTCAAACGGAACCGAACTTTGCACGTCTTATTTCCTTCGTCCATTGTTCTACGACTTATCTCCAAAGACAAAGAAATGCAACGGAATTATCTTCGAAAATTATCTATACATACTCGCGCGTTTGTTTCCTAGATCCGCACTAATGGCTGCAATATGGATTTACATCGACAACAGCCAGAATTTTCTTGCTAATGGATCCGCGTGTTGACACGAGGGGTTTGTTTATGGATTGCAAGGTGAAAGGACTCGGTTTGAGGCGCCGTGCGCCGAACTATTATTTACAGTATCCTGCAAACGAACGAAAGTAGTTACCTGGTTTTGTTTTAGAGGCCGTTATCCCGGCAAATCTGCCTAAAAATATTTGTTCCTCCTGGAAAGTTTGGCGAGGTGTACAGGCGGGCGCCATGTGCTACGAGCTGGAACAATCTCCGATCTGGGGAATCTACTAGTGTAATACGATAGGAGGCTTTAAAACAAAGACGTAGAAACCTAGGATACGGCAACATAACACCTGGACCGAGCTACCTGCTGCTGGGTTTTGGCCCACCGTTTTGTACGGGCTCCTTTTGCACGTACAGTCAACAGCAAAGTTTACATACAGATATGAGGACGTATCGATTTTTAAGGTTCTTGAATTTTTGGGTTTGATGACATTGCAATGGAGAAAGTTGGGAATTTAATTTACTTTGAAATTTCAAGATTTCAGAATTCACAAATTTTTTAATTACCAAATACATGATCTTTTGCAAATTTCTCAAATCTTTAAATCTCCAAACTGGAACCATAAACTAGAGACTCTCAGAACCTCGAAGTTTCCCAATATCGACCCCAAGTTATTCAAACGAATCTGAACGAGTCTACTCCCTCACCATATTTTTCATATGGGAACCAGATTTGCTTGTGACTGTACAAGGCGTTTATACCCGTTTCCAAGAATCGGTTTTCAATTCGTGAATATCCCGCGTATGAATTTATAGGACATTAACGCAAAGCGATATTGACGAATAAACAGTTTAGCGCGATGGTGGGTTAGGTTGATTCGTTTCCTGTTAATAGCGTCCGCCTAACGAACGACTCTTTTGTGGTCCGCGAACGAGCGGAAAGATTATTCGAAACGACACGGTCGAGCCATTCGTTTCCAGAAAGGTTTAACGCAATTCAATGGGGTATAACAAATTCCACGATTCGAAGTCAGAAAAAGGGATCTCGACGCGGTCTACCTGGATCGTTGGCTCCCCGTGACCAACCTTCGGTTTCCCTCGCCGATCCTCCTTCATACATATCTACACACATATATTTTCTTTCTTTCGTTTTTTTTTTTAATTTCGGAGTTTCACCCGACAGAAGAGGATTAATGGGTGCTCCGAAGCAACGAAACCGTGACGCAGAAGGAGAGAAACGAGAGGCGATGCGAGAACCGGGTATATCCTGAAACACCCCATTCCGTCCACCCCAGGTTGCCAGGTTCCTCGAAGCAGGAATGCCATAATCTAGATAACCGAGCATAATAGAATACCTGGACCCGGACTGGTCGCTTTCTACCTCGTTGCACCTTCACCTTTTTTTCTCCCTTCCCGATGCCACAGCTCGTATCTCCCTGACTCCTCTTCGTCGCTCCCTCTTCGTCGAGCTCGTCTTCTTCTTCTTCTTCTTCTTCTGCTTCGTACCATGTTCCCATCTGGCCGGTTGCCCCAGCTTTTCCAACGCGATCATCATCGGCAGCGTGCTTGTTCCCGATCTTCTTTACAGCTTTTGTTTCTCGGTGTTCCAATGACAGGGACGAGAAGGCATTCCTCGTGCTCGACAAGAGACGAGGAATGCCGAAAGCAACGGGAGAACAACCCCGACCGTTGTACATACGTCCTGCAGACAGGACACGTGTTTTCCACCACGATCCCCGCCACCGAAACAAGGAAAACTCCTGTCGAGTCGCCACGATGCTATCGGGTTTCTTTTCGGAACCTAGCAAAGAAATTTCGTGTATGTCCAGACCGTGGCAAACACCCAAGTCCTCGTTATTTCTTCCCTCGTTAACGGTTCGACGATAATTCAACGAACGTGTCGTGAGATCGGGAGCCACGGTGGCACGCAGCTCTCGTCGAAACTGTCCTTGCACGCCGCACGAAAATTATTCCCGCCGTTGCTTACGTGCCGCTTATCGCAAACCGAGACTCGCGCAAATTAGTATGGGCATACAATTACCAGATCGTCGTTTATTTGGTGAACACGACGCGTAGTATTTCGCTTCTCTATATTTATGGATAATGTATGTTAAATTTTTAATGAATAGCTTTTTGTTACACGATTATATTCGTAAGTTTTATGAATTTTAAAATAGATTTAGCGTAGTCAATTTTCTTACAATGTATTGAATTCTTCATTTTGATAAGAGTCAACATTTCAATAAATGCACCTTAATGAATTTTTTTATTCAAAAAATATAGTTGATACTTTCAAATCAGTTTCAAAGAAACAAGCTGTAGGATACATAAAACAGTTGCTGTTATAATACAAGCAATTGAAAATCAAAACAAATAATGATTGATTCTCTACAATTTATATGTTGAGGTTAATCTGACATTTAAAGATATAATAACAATTGATATATATAATAATACTAAATATGTAGCATCATTTGAGGCCAAAAAAAGAAAGACTAGTTTCAAATTAACTCTGATGAAGTTGCAACATGCATGAAGTGACTGCTACTAAAATATGCTACTGAAATAAGAATAATAATAACGCATTACTAAAATACGTTATTGAAAGTCGAAATGATAAAAATTAAAATTGTTGCAATAATAATAGAAATGTGTAGCAATAATAATGATAATAAATACATGGCACTGAATCCTAAAGAAAAATGGCGCTGGGGTGCAGCTAGCCTCAAAGAAGTAAGCTGCAGCATCCACAAAGCAACTATTATTAAAATACGTTATTGAAAGTGGAAATGATAAAAATTATAATTGTTGCAATAATAGTAGAAATGTGTAGTAATGATAATAAATACATGGCACTAACTGAGTTCTAAAGAAAAATGGCGCTAGGGTGCAGCTAACCTCAAAGAAGTAAGCTGCAGCATCCACAAAGCAACTATTACTAAAATACGTTATTGAAACTCAAAATGACAAAAATTATAATTGTTACAATAATAATAGAAATGTGTAGTAATGATAATAAATACATGGCACTAACTGAGTCCTAAAGAAGAATACCGCTAGCGTGAAACTAAGCTCAAAGAAGTAAGCTGCAGCATCAAAAGCAACTATTACAAAAATACATTCTCGAAAGTCGAAATGGCAAAAATTAAAATTGCCCTAATACTAATAGAAACGCATACTAAAAATAATGGTAATAAACCCGTAGTACCAAAGAATGCCGCTAGTATGAACCTAACCTCAAAGAAGTAAGCCGCAACAAAGCAACCAAAACGGTCGCGATCGAAAGAGTAAAAAAGTGAAAAGATTGTAGAAAACCGCGAGTCGAGTAATTGATCGGAGGACGGCGATCGCGGCGTGCCATTAACGAAGCGTTCACGAACGAGCCGGCATTCACAGAATTTTAATTCGTATCCGAGCACGCCGGAACGAACGATACAGCAACATTCCGGGATTGTGTCTACACGGTTGGAAGGCGTCGTGCCGCGATCGTTTGCCTTTACGTTTATGTCGCCGTTACGAAATCTCGGTTCCAATTGTCCTTCCAGTCGGCCGATACGGATCGTTGCCCCGCGACTCTTTATCTAGATGGATCTCGGCCGCCTTACTTGCTTCGAAACCACGAACCCGCCACGAGGAGGTCAAAGCTCTCTCCTTCCTTGTTTCTGTTTGTTGCTTCGTTTCTCCGTGTCGCGAGATTATCGGGAGAAAGCAGAGGGTAATTAAGCGCTTCCGCAGAGAAGGCTTCTCGTGACGATTAATAGAGAGGACCGCGATATCAACGGTTACTCCAACGAGACGTTCGCGGGAAATCGCAAGATAAGCGTTCGCGCTGTTACCCTTCCGGTTATGCTGATAAAGCGAAACACTGAATGGAGCTTGAGGACATTGATATAGGAAGTATGCTTTGCACCTGGGAGAGAGCATCTTTCATGGGAAACCTGTTCGTTTTGAGACTAGTGCGCACATGTCGCAGGAACGATTTCATGGTCAAAGAGAATGATGCATGACGGATCTCAGATGCTTATTTCGGGGAACAAGGAGACTTGTACTCCACGTTGCTGGATTTGGTAACAAGAGACTAGTTAATGAGGATGCAACTTATCATTTGTCTTTCAGTTTTGGAACTTCAACACTCTTTAATGTTTCCATAATTCTATATTTATGAAGTCACATTTCCATGTCCTCGCACCGTGCACCCAACTGTCCCATGCACTTCACATTTCTAAATCTCATTCGCAAACCTTCACATATCATACTTTTAAATCCAGTATTCAGAAAAAATTTAATAAGAAATTTGATGGATAAATGAAACTATCTATTTAACCGAGTAAATTATTTTGTCTGTGGAAATATGAGGAAGGTAACTACCCTTGCCACGCGTGGCGCCACTAGCTTACACGGCTTGAAGTAATTAATTATAATTCCAATTTAATTGAGCGCTGATTAACAATTAACGTTTAATTCGTAATTAAACTTCCTTCAATCAAGAAATCAATTTGAATGAATCGCAATTAGAGGTTAAAAATACGATCTTTAATTAAACTCGATCGAATCATACATTTCAGATTATTTCACTGCTTCTCTCCTTTTTGAAAATGTACAAAATTTAAACATACTCTGTTTGTAATTTGTGCTGGAAACACATCTATAATGTTTTTAAAAAATTTAACTTAATTTAATGTTTATTAGTTGTGGTGTCTTTGAATGTTTAGAACGTAACCTTACTTTTTATACTGGTTTTTAATTCCACATCAGATGGCAGTCTTTATTATATTTTTATTAGTTGTTTGAATAACACAAATATTTTATTGTGCATATTAAGTATTAATTCATATAATACAGGTGATTCATACTTTAAAAAATGCAATGTTTTGTCCATTTTGTTCTTGTAGGTCTTTCACAAAATGGCGGCTAGATACGTACATTGTTCTTGAAAAATTATAATGTTTTGTCTACTGCATATTTGTAGGTCTTTCATAGTGTTGCAACTAAATACGCATTTTATACTTAAAAAATTGTAATATTTTTTCTACTTCGTGTTTGTGGATCTTTCACAATATGGCGACTAGATATGTACATTATATTTGAAAAATCTTTTCTTCTGCGTATTTGTAAATCTTCCATAATATATCTAGATATTTTATACACAAAAAATGCAACGTTTTGTCTGCTTCGCGTCTGTAGTTCTTTCAAACGTCGGCTACGTCAAACGCAATACAATTTTCACGGTTGAAAGTTGTTTTTTCGTTACTCAGATTTTCCCCATGGAAATGAAGCTCGGTGATCCTTCATTCGGCAAAACGCTCATGAACTGTGCATAGAATTCCATAGACGCGCGGCCGTAGGTACGTGACTGGCGTAATTAAGCGCAAAACTACACAAGCGGGCACTATATGCCACGGAATATTTCGAATTTAACGCGGAATCGCATTCTCCGCGCGATGAAAGTAATTCCGGGCTTTGCGCAACCCGGTTCTCTACCGTGTAAACACGCGCGAGCGCCGCGATGATGATTTCCGTCTAAATAAAATATTTCTCATCTAATTGTTATGCCACGAGCGCACCGTTACGTTGCCATACTATTATCGTTATATTATTATTCATTTCCGCGGTTACACGAATAACATAATATTATATCAACCGCTAACGATCTCGTTACAGCGACATATAGCCCTTTCGTGCGCGCATTTGCGATTCTGCGTTGCTGCGCGAATTGATTAGATCTATGCGTTCGTATTGCGAATTTGATCTTCCATTAATTCACTGAAAAAGTTCAAATATTATTACTGTTAAAAATCTTTATTTTTTTTTTCAAAACTTCTTATGGTTTCTCAGCAGTTTTATTAGGTCGCTCATTTTATTACCATTAATTTTTATTTTTATTCAAAAATTCTTCTTATGGTTTCTCAGCAGTTTTATTAAGTCACTCTTTTTAATTCTATTACAAATTTTTATTTTTTTTCAAAAATTCTTCTTACAGTTTCTCAGCAATTTTATTATGTCGCTCATTTTATTACTATTAATTTTTATTTTTATTCAAAATTTCTTATGGTTTCTTAGCAATTAATTTTCTGAAATGAAGAAGTTAGGTTTAGTTACGCTTTTGTATGAATGTCATACATTTGCATAGAATAACCCAAGCATATTTCATACAATGACAAGTGCTTCCACACAATTTTAATATGAACCAACTACTTTCAACAACACTTCAGAACTGCTTTCAACAACATTTCAACAACAGTGCTTTTTTAAGTGCTTTAATAAGTACTTTCGACAACACCTTCATACACGTCTATTGTTTTATATATGCCTGTAGAAATTAGTTAAAATGGTTGAAATATTTAATAATTATTAATGATGTGTTTTCTGTATTTTGTACAGTTAGCTATGTTCATGACAATGAATTTTATTAATTATAATAAATGTTTCATCTCATATATTCTGCACATACGTACTATGATCATTATGTTCATTTATGAGTAACATGTCTGGCACTTTCATTTACCACAATGTAATTTTTATTACAATAAACTTAGCTGCTTTATCGTAATTAATATTTTTAAATTCGTCTACAAAAAAATGTGAGATGTTTCATCAAATTTTTTTACAAAATAGTTCACATTTTTTTAAAATACAGATTAGAAAAATAATTTTGAATATTTATTAAATAACCTTGTATAAATAATAACCAAAATATTGTAAAATATTTAATGGCTCTTTTTCTCAAACTAATCTATTTATCTCAACTTCTATTTATCTCGAACTAATAAATTTACAATAGTAACAGAATGAACCGCTTTAACACAAAGTAGCAGTAATTTAATGATTGCAATGAAATAGGTTGAGAAACCCTGTTCTATAATGCTTGAAAATCGCATTGACCCGTTTCAACATCAAATTACTGTCTAACTCGGTGTTAGTTTTTCAAAGTAATTACATCCTGGTGAAACGATCGGATGGATATAACCGTGTTCGCAAACTTTTGTCGGAATAACCATAACCAGAACGCGATTTCGTAATTACTTTGCCGCGAAAGCGCCGTTTGACGAAGGAAATTCTTTCACGAAATTACCGATAATAATGCACGTAATAACCGATAACTGCGTTTCGCATAGTCGACCTATCGATTGCTGTATACGATATCTCTAACCCAATGCGAAGGATGCTTGCGTTTGGAAATTTCATTATTTATACGATCTATACTAAAATTGTATTTGTTATTAGGAAGAAATTGTAGGTTAGGTTTGGGGCATAATGGGTTAGGTAGGGCATGAGGAGTGGTACAGGGTGAAAAGTTAGATTTTCAAGTTTTTTGGGTTTGCAAGTTTAAAATTATTGAAATATTCAATTTTCAGATTTTGAAATTCGGAAATTATCAGATTGCTAATTTTCTGGATGTCTAAGTTTTCAAATTTCTAAATTTCTAAATTTCCAATCCTCAAATTCCCTAGTCTCCAAATTTCCAAATCCTCAAATTCCTAATTTCCCAAATTTCAGATTCCCCAAATTCCCAGTTCCCCAAATTCCCACTTCCCCAAATTCCCAATTCCCCAAATTCCTAATTTCCTAAATTTCCAATTCCACAAATTCCCAATTCCCTAAATTCCCAATTCTCCAAATTCCCAATTGCCCAATTCCCCAAATTCCCCAAATTCCCAATTTCCCAAATTCCCAATTCCCCAAATTCCCAATTCCCCAAATTCCCAATTCCCCAAATTCCCAATTCCCCAAATTCCCAATTCCCCAAATTCCCAATTCCCCAAATTCCCAATTCCCCAAATTCCCAATTCCCCAAATTCCCAATTCCCCAAATTCCCAATTCCCCAAATTCCCAATTCCCCAAATTCCCAATTCCCCAAATATCCCCAAATTTCCAAATCCCTAAATTTCGATATCTTCGAGCTTCCAACCCCCTAAATATCCATTTCCTCAACCCCCAATATCCCTAAATTCCAAAAACCCCAATTTTCAAAATCCCCAATTTAGAAGTTCCCCTAAAACTCCCAGATCCTCCACTTTCCAAACCCTCCATATCCTCCCTATTTCCAAAATTGCACTCTTAAAATTCCCCAAAAATGCATCATAATAAAAAAATTGGAGATCAGAAAAGAACGAGGAAACGTCCATTGCGAAGGACGCTGCATTCCGCGGGCAACTCTCGCGAGGTGAAGCGTAAAGGTCAAGCCGATTCACACCTCTGCATTAATTTCCTCTCGATTTTCTTCGTTTAGAGTCGCGTTAAAGGGGTTCGCTCGTAGCGTGACGAGCGAGAAACTGCGAAGCGAGTTACGCTCCCGCGAAAGCGGAACGCTTCCCTTCGGGGCGATCGTGGATCGTTATCGCCCTCGAAGAGTAGTCCTCTTCTCCTTCGTAGCTGGCAAAAAGCGTAAAAGGATCAGCCTGCAGATGCGCGATCATTTGTAATATTTAATTACGGCGGAGTCCGCGTGGAAGATTGTGTCGCTTTTAAATCGAGGGCAAACCTTTTTTCGACTCAGCGTTTACCCGTCCTCCATTTTCTTTCTTTGCGCTGACACTTCGGATCGCGGGAAACGATGAGTCGGAACAATTCCTGGTATTTTAATTAATCGTTGCAAACCGATCTGTTCGGGTGAAAAAGTTGCGGAATTAGCTCGCACGGGAAATGTTATGATTAGTGTGGAAGGGGAGCAATTATAATTGAATTATTCAGGGAGTTGTAATTACGAGGGCGTTTTATGTCGTGTTTAATTATGGAGTATTTTTGTATCGTTATAATTCATTTATTTGTGGTTATAGTTTGTATGTAATTAGCAGTCTTATTCAAGTATAATGATATACATAATTGATATTTCATTAAGCTACAACGCGATTTGTAATGTGATTGCTGTTATTTAATTATATTGCAATTCGTGATTTAATGGATGCTACTCAATTAAAATGCAATTCGTTATTTAATAGCTGTTAGTCAATTAAAATGCAATTCGTAATTTAATGGCTGTTACTCAATTAAATTTTGATGCAATTTAATTACTGTAGTATAATTAAATTACAGTGAAATCCGGAATTGATAGATGTTATTCGATTAAATTGACATTTAAAATTCAGTTTATAATTCAATGGCTACTCAATTCAATTACAGTGCAATTCACAATTTAGGGTCTGTTATTCAATGGTAATTGGTAATTGCATTCAAAGTGCAATATAAAAATCCACAAAATTAATGGGTCATCAAGTGTGCATATCATCCACACATGAGTGACACTTAAATTTTTTATACTAATCTAACGTGTCTCTTATCAAACATTTTTTCCTAATCAAAAATATTCGCATTAATTAAATGAATCTACAGAAAATAATTATAACAAGGTATTGTGGAGTATAATTATAACAAGGTATTTGGCAAAATTTATTAAAAATGAAAAATATAAAAATGTAAAAACACTACTGTATGCAATTTTCCTTCAGCATGCAGTGAATATATTAAATCAGAAAACTCATAACAAAAATCTTCCCGCCAATAAAATTAACAATTTCATATTACCTCCAGTACCATTCGCCCCAACATCGAGGATTCCCTCTGCCGTCTTTTTAATTAAGATCGAAGCAATCTCGTTTCACGCGAAACCGCCCATCAATTTGCTTGCAGGAAAAATGAAGGTCGAAGCTTTCGAACACCAGTTCGATCTTCGCACCTCGAGGTCTCCGTGAACCCCCAATTCGAGGTTATAAAACCGTATTGTGCACGCGAAACTGGATACCGTATTTGTAACGTGAACGACGACAGCCACGAGTGTTGAAACGACGCGATCGAGGCACGGGTAGTCCATAATGTCGGGCAAATTGTCGGGTTTACCCGGTGTAAAACGCGAGCCGGCGTCATTTCCCAGCGGCATTCTTCTAAAATTATCGATAACTTATCGACAATTCACTGTAATTCCCTGTCCATACGTGGACAACGAAAAATCTCCACGCCGACGTTCGCTTCTCTTTAACTTCTTAACTTCACGCGCTATCGTACATAGTTGCACTCTCTGCCGAGATGCACTATTGCCCTCGGGGTAATAAAGACGTATCGCGTTTCTTTTGCCCTTTACCGTACAGTCGGCTGAAAATCTTACTTTACTAGGGAGTTTTTAGGTTGCGGGAGGGAACTTGGGTTTGTGGGGTTATTTGGAGGTTTAAGGATTTGGGGGTTGATTGTTAGGTTAAGGAATTTGGATGTATGGAAATTTTGTAATCTGGGAAATTGGAGAATTTGGGAAATTTGGGGAATTTTGGGAAACTTGGGAAATTTGGGGAATTTGGGGAATTAGAAAATTTGGGGATTTGGAAATTTGGAGACTAGGGAATTTGAGGATTGGAAATTTGGGGATTAGGGAATTTGAAGATTGGAAATTTGGAGGCTAGGGAATTCGGGGATTTGGAAATTTGGAATCTAGGGAATTTGGGAATTTTAGCATTTGGAAACTAGGAAATTTGGGGAATTGAGAATTTGGTATCTAGGGAATTTGGGAAATTTAGGGTCTACGCTTGGAAGATTGAGAAATTTGGGAGATTTGGGGAACTTCGGGAATTTGAGGAATTAGAAAATTTGGGAAATTTGAGGATTGGAGACTAGGGAGTTCGGGGATTTGGAAATTTGGAATCTAGGGAATTTGGGAATTTTAGCATTTGGAAACTACGGAATTTGGGGAATTGAGAATTTGGAATCTAGGGAATTTGGGGAATTTAGGGTCTACGCTTGGAAAATTGGGAAATTTAGAAAATTAGCAACTTCAATCAGAAATCTTTTTAAAGATTTATTTCACCCCTCATTCAAGAAATCATTTCACCTCTCATTCAAAGATTCCACGTAAACAAAAATTTGAAAAATCGGAAATTTACTAGTAGAGAAACTTGAAACCTTGAAAATATAGAAATACAAAAATTGAAGAAATATAAAAATGTGTATAATTCACATATCTGTAAACTTGTAAACCTTGAAGGAATCCGACATTGCCCCCGAGTGTACTACAACTACCCCGACTCCACCTGGAAGCCTTTCGGAATACGAAGCAAACGCGTTAGTCCATGTAATTTCTGGGAAGATTACTGTAATAACTGTACGATCGGGCTCGAACAGCCTTTTCGTAATCGTTCGATAAAATTAAAATTGCTTCGAAACATAATTTATCCACTTGCGATTAATTGAAACGTTCGGGGTGTATGGTACGAAGCAATTACACCGACGTATTTACGCATACAGTTAATTGATTATTAATCTGTCTAAATGATGATACACGTAATCAAGTGTTATTGGAAATTATATATTTATGTATTATAAGTTCTTTAGATATAGTTAATGGTTTTTTGAAGGTCTTTGTGGGGATGGGAGAAATTAGGCAATTTAAAAATGATATGAAAATTTGAGAATTTATATATAAAAATGTAGAAATGCAAAAATATAAAAATATATAAATTTATAAATGTAAAAGTATATAAATGTAAACATGTAAAAATATAAAAATATAAAAATATAAAAATATAAAAATTTAAAAATGTAAAAATGTAAAAATGTAAAAATGTAAAAATGTAAAAATGAATAAATATAAAAATGTAAAAATATACAAATATAAAAATATAAAAATATATAAATGTAAAAATGTAAAAATGTAAAAATGTAAAAATGAATAAATATAAAAATGTAAAAATGTAAATATGTAAAAATGAATAAATATAAAAATGTAAAAATGTAAAAATGTAAAAATGTAAAAATATAAAAATATATAAATTTAAAAATGTAAAAAGAAATAAATATAAAAATGCAATAATGTAAAAATCTAAAAACTTGAAAATTAAAAAATTAGGAAATTAAAAAACTAAAAAAATAAAAAGGTAAAAAATTAAGAAAAGTGGAGATTTAGAAATTTGTCAATTTATAAATTTAAAAATCCAGCAACCACAAAATTTCACCCCTGATCCCCAAATTTCTCATCCCACTTCCACAATTAAACCCACTTACTCTCCCTAAAACTACATCCTCCATTTGTCATTCTACTCACAAAAATTGTCCATATTTATTCATCCCTGTCCACTAAACGCCGAGTTAACGACGTCGCATCGCGTGCGAGAAACCGCCCTAACCTAATGCGATTCTGATGTACGAGCGCATAGAAGTGGTCTCCCGAAAGGAGAGGGAAGGGTGCTCGGTCAAAAAGCAACGGAACCGTGTACACACACTGTAGAAAGAAAAAAAAATGCTTTTCCCGTGGTCAACCATCGTCCCGTAGCCGCTTTTCATGCGTGCACTCGACGACTGGTTCTGAAGTGTCGCGTTTGTCATCCTCTTTCGTGTCTTTCTCGTCAGAATCCTCGCCAGGATAAAGAGGATCTACCGGTGCGTGTTTACATCCGCACCGACTGTCCCAGGATTTTCGTGCAGCTGAAGTACTTTGCCGAACGACTTACATTCGCGTTTTTCTCAATGGACCGCCGATCCCTCGGGGATTTGCGCGATGAATGGGGGTTAAACGCGGGCCGAAACGACACAAAAGGTTCCACGTTTTTGGCGACTTTAGCTCGATACTTGGTGCTACACTTTCTTTGGGTTAAGCAAACGAACGGTTTTTTTATTCTCAAATTGTTGTATTTATGAGTTTATTCACTTTTGAGTAGGTACAGTTGAATTACAGGATTTTGAAATTTTATACTGAAATTTTGGAACTTTATGAATTGTGAAACTTTCTTTGGGTTAAGGAAATGGAAGGTTTTTTATTCTCAAATTGTTGTATTTATGAGTTTATTAATTTTTGAGTACCTACAGTATTTTGAATTGCAGGATTTTGAAATTTTATACTGAAATTTTGGAACTTTATGAATTGTGAAACTTTCTTTGGGTTAAGGAAATGGAAGGTTTTTTATTCTCAAATTGTTGAATTTATGAGTTTATTAATATTCGAGTTTATAGTATTTTGAATTTTTAAACTCAAATTTTTGAACTTTGTAAATTATGGAACATTGAATTTTCAAATTGAACTACAAATTTTTAAATTAGTGAATTTTTATGTTTCTATATTAGCTAGTTTCTAACTGCACTAGTTTGCAAATTTCAAATATATAAATATAAAAATTCCTGAATCTGCTAATTTCTAAATTTGTGGGACCCATAATCTCTATATTCTATATCATCATATCCTTAGGTCTCCAAATTCTAAGGTCCATAAATTTTAGGATCCACTAATTCTACGATTCCCAAATTCTAATGTCCTAAAATATCAAAATCCTCAAATTTTAAGGTCTTCAAATACTAAAGTCCTGAAATTTCTATGTCCACAAATTTTTAAGACCCCAAATTCTAAGATCCCCAAATTTCTGAATCTCCAAATTTCTAGATCATCAAATTCCTACAACCCTAAATTCCAAAGTTCCCAAATTCTAAGGTTCCCAAATTCCTCTATCCCCAAAATCCTAATTCCCTAAATCCCTATATCTCCAAGTTCCAAATCCCCTAAATTCCTATATTCCCAAATGCCAAATCCTCTAAATCCCTAAAACCTCAAATTCCTAATCCCCTAAATCCCTATATCCCTAAATGCCAAATCCTCTAAATCCCTAGAACCCCAAATTCCCAATCCCCTAAATTCCTATATCCCTAAATGCCAAATCCTCTAAATCCCTAAAACCCCAAATTCCCAATCCCCTAAATGCCTAAAACCCCAAATTCACCCCTAAACCCAGTTCCCCAAATTTCAGTTCTCCATATTCCTAAACCCCCAAAACTCCTAAATCCCCAAACCACCAAGTCCCTAAATTCCCACATCCACAAATCCCCAAATTCTCAAACCCCAAAATTCTAATACCCAAACCTTCCAAACTCCTATAAATCCCAATATTCCCAGTATCATTTCCTTCCAACACAAATTATTAATGCCTCCAGTAACACTTTAGTCACAGTATGAAATACTGTAACACCCCTATAAATCCCACTCTCAAGGGTAATATAAACTCTCCATCTTGCAACGGAAACCTCATTCATCTCATCAAATTCAAGTACCACACATTTCTTCACCAGAATCTAATCTGTGCATCATAAATTATACGAAAGCAAAAAACCTTCCTATCGAAACAAACGTGTCGATTAGTTAGAACTGCCACATTCATCCTACGTATTCCTAAAAACAGCTTATAAAACCTCGGTACCCTGATAATAGGTGTTTCCAAATCGACTTCACTCACCCTAAGGTTACAACCTAACTTAGTACAAGGTTATAACCTTATAATATATACCCTTATAAATTAATAAGGGTAACAAAAACCGTGGGTCTATAAATCTCATCAAACACCGCTTCCACTCTGTTCTAACTCAAATCTGATTCCCTGAACTACTTTTTCTTCGTCCGATCTTATCGCTTCCGTTATCGATACCGACCTGAGGCCGCCACGAGGTGACTTTCTTTTCATGGACGCGTTTTCCTTGGAATCCTCTGTAGGCCGTATAAACCTTCTGCGATACCGTATGATCAGCCGAAATATTCATGAATATATTTTGTATATTACATGTATCTGAAATGCGAAAGATGTTATTATATGGTCCGGCATTCTTCGCAACGCAAGGCCGAGAACGGAGAGCGAGAACCAAGGAAATGTGCCACATAATGCGCCGCGGGGCCGAGACGAGGATGACCAAAGGAAGGGGCGATGTAGGGCGAAGCAGATGCGAGAGTCCAGAAAAAGAAGCAGCTGCACCCTGCGCACGGAACTATCCTTCTTGCGTTTCTGATTCTATGCTGCCCCCGCTGCCTTTTCACCGGAAAACGATACGTTACGAAATATCTTGCTTCTTCTCCAAGCACATCGGAACGCGTGAAATCAAGCACATTCTGATACGCGTTTGTGCGCGCTCATTCCACGCGACAATGCAGCAGACCTCTTTCTTGCATTTTTCATTCTGCAAATGGAGATTTCTAGGAAGTGTATGCTGCTACCGGGAGAGTTATGTGGGATTCGTGTGAAAATCTTAGTTGCTAGGTGAAGGGATGTGGAGGGTGTGGAAGTTTCAGGTCTTGGGAAGTTTGGGAAATTTGGGTTGTTCATTTTGGGTGGTTAGAAATTTGTTGATGTGGAGATCTAGGAGAGGTTAAGGGGTGTTTCAAGCTTCATTTGTAGTAATTTTTGAATTTTGGAACTTGGAGAGGTGTGGAGATTTCAAATTTTGTAGCTGTAGAACTTGCAAATGACACTTGCCAAATATCTAAACCTTCAAATTTTTAACTCATTACATTTCTGAATACCTAGATCCTAAATCACTAGACCTCGAAATCTGTAAATGTTCAAATCACCAAATTCCTGAATCACCAAGTTTCATCAAATGTTTGACTACTAAATTCCTGAATCTTCGAATTTCAAATTTCATACTCATCAAATTTCTATATTAGCAAATTCCTAAGTCCCCAAATTCTAAGATCACCAAATTCTACGGTCCCCAAATTCTAAAATCCCCAAATTCCTGAATCCTCAAATTTTAAGGTGCCCAAATTCCTAGATCCCCAAATTTCTATATCCCCAAATTCCTAATCCCCCAAATCCCAATATCGCCAAATTCCTAATCCCCCAAGTTCCTAATTCCCCCAAATTTCAAGGCCCCCAAATTCCTAATTCCCCAAATTCCTAATCCCCCAAGTTTCTAATTCCCCCAAATTCCAAGGTCCCCAAATTCTAAGTCCCCCAAATTCTAAGATCCCTAAATTCCAAGGTCCCCAAATTCCTAATTCCCCAAATCCCTATATCCCCAAATTCCTAATCCCCCAAATTCCTAATCCCCCAAGTTCCTAATTCCCCCAAATTCCAAGGTCCCCAAATTCCTAATTCCCCCAAATTCTAAGATCCCTAAATTCCAAGGTCCCCAAATTCCAAGGTCCCCAAATTCCTAATTCCCCAAATCCCTATATCCCCAAATTCCTAATCCCCCAAGTTCCTAATTCCCCCCAATTCCAATCTCCCCAAATTCTAATTCCCCCAAATTCTAAGATCCCTAAATTCCAAGGTCCCCAAATTCCAAGGTCCCCAAATTCCCAAGTCCCCAAATCCTAATTTCCCAAGATTGCCCCAATCCCTGAAGCTCTAAACTCCCAAAAGCCCAAATGAATCCCAAACGGTCCATCCAAAGTGAAATTGCCCTTGAATCCAAATATCACTAACCAGGGTCAACACGCAAAATCACAAAGTTTACTCGATGATACTTTTATTTGAACATCATATCGAATCGTTCCAGGAATGTTAATATTATTCATGCACCAGATACGAACGTTTATTTATCCCCAGGACGTACACACTAAGAGCGATGGGAAATAATGTCGAGCAGCGTGGAACGATACCGGATAACGCTGCATTTCCCAAGAAGCAGCCGGGTGCGAAGGAGTTTAAAATTGCACGTCTGGCCAGCTCCACCTTTTCACTTTGATAAGAATATCTTGGATCCGTAATCTCACGGATGCGAGCTTATACTATATTTCTTGTCGAACGTTATCAAATACGCCGAAGGATAACCGGCTTCCGAGAAGGAACAATCTGCCGATGCACGATAAGCTTGTTAGTCTCGAGCGATGTGTTCTCCCTTCGTGTTCCTCTTTTCTCTCTCTCTACGTTCTCCATCAACCTACACTGAATCATAACTGACACCGAATTAAAAGCAAAGTCCCCTTTGCTCTTTCTCCGCGGATACTCGTCCCGTTCATCGCGGTAATTACGAACACGCTGTTTATAAAAGGTGTTGGGCTCCACTTAAATTGGCCCGTCTTTGTCGACGTGTATCGTTAAACAAATTTGTAATTTATCCAGGCACATCGACTGATGCTTTCTGGGACCGGAATTTAGAAACGAGAATGAATGACCCTCGATTAAATTCGTTGACACTTGACGAGTTTAATTCGTGAGGAAAATATTTTTAAACCGATGAGTTCGGTGAATAGCTTGTTAACATAATTTTAAAGTAATTAGAGGTTAATGTATCCATTAGCAGCCCCATTAGCGAACATTTGTTTGTCACGGTTTATTGAAAATTAAAGCGACTGTTAGTTTACTGGTTAAGTTAATTCTGCTTCTGAAGTATAATTTTAGACTTATAAGGTAAATGTGCATATTACCACAGCCATCAATCTCGTAGAGTCTGTATAATTTATTGCAGTTAACAGAAAACATAATTAATAGCGTAATAACGGAATACATTAGTTTTAATTTATACAATTATAAAATGTGATGGTGATCTGATCAAATTTACATTAATTTTTACGTAAATATTCATTATCTTTTGAGAGCTGATTTACTTCGAAACGAAGGGAATTTAAATAATTATTTTACAAAAATTTTGAACATGTAATTATTTCATGGAGGACTTGAATGATTATTTATGAAAACCTTAAGCAATTAATAATTATTTTATGAGAAAGTCAAATGACCTAAACCATTAATGCTCAATATTAATCTTAGAGGAACTGGCTTGAATATTAATTGCTATCATTTTATTACCTTAATATAACCGTGTACTGTTAACATAAAGATACACAGAAAATTATTCTTACATATAATAATTAACCATAACTCGTGAAAAATTGAGATTCTCATAAAACAAACCTTGTACTTCGTTTACAAGAGTAACGGTATTCGCAATTAAGTCATATTCAAATGATTTAACCAAACATTTCCTATTTCCAGATATAAAGTACATTACTTATTCATTGTATCAAATATCAATGTCTTTTATAGCTCTAGTCTGCTGTAATGCTCTAGTGTGCAACCGCGAAGATGCACAGTAAAGCAACGGTTGTCCATCAACTTTGCATAAACTATCCGGATTAGGGTTAACCGTCCGTAAAAAGTAAGCAAAAGACCGGTTGATGTCCCCGTACGGCAGGTGGCAAATCCGTGCACGGTTAATTAGCGCAAGTCGTTTCCAAGACCGTTCGAAATTACGTGTTCGAGCACCTTCCACGAAAATAGACGAGTACAGATCCCTCTCGAGAAGGAAGGGAGCAAGAGAGAGATAGTGTGGAGCACCGGTTATCGAAGGTTCAATCTTCGGGCCATGGGGCCGGTCACTATATGGGATTCTGGGGATACGGGGGAGGTAATCGATTACCATGGGACCGATCTTTCTCCTCCTTCCTCCACTTTCTTTTTTTTCCTCCCCCACCCCCGTACATTCCGCCACTCTCTCTCCCTCGAACAGACGCCAAAATTTATACCTGGCGGCTGCTACGGAGATGCACCCTCGTCTGAATGGAGGCAGGGCATTCAACGGCGCCGCGAACTGTGAAACGAAAAATATATGGTTTCCAAAAGAACAGCCGTAGGACGATCGAAGGTGGAGAACGGCAGCGGAGAAGGAGAGAACGGCGAGAAAAGAAATGAGAACGAGAGATGTTTCAGGAATACAAAAGCGAGAGAGAGAAGCGCAGGCGAGAAGACTACGACAAAGAGTGTCCTCTGTACAGTCACCAACAAATTTGGCTCCCCTTTGTTAAGGGCTTCTCGACTTCTGCAGATTTTACAGAATTTGAAAATTTTCAATCAGACAATTTTCGGATGTGAACATTCGGAGGTCTGGACTTTCAGCGACGAGTAAAAATTCGCAAACTTGAACGTCCATAAAAAATTGTACAACTTGCATGTCTGCAAAGACAGCTTGCATCGCAGTCGAGTGTACGAAGTAATTCTTTGAATTTTCGAGCTCGACAAGATTGATGCCAAAGGACGTTCTTAGATGTCTATAACCGAGGTGGACGGTATTGTCGACAGACAGTCGGACGTCTAATGACGAACGATGGGGGCTCCTTGTCGCTCGGACGAACGACCCCCGGTGTTATATCGGTGATCTCGGGCCCTGAGATTTAGAAAAATATCGTCGGTTCGATCGTTACTGACACTGTTCATTATTTTTACCGTGCGACGTCGTTTGGGAGAAATGATTAAAATGTCGCTATTATTTTAATATTAACCCAAATATTTTATTGGTCGTACAGTCAACTTCCGCTACTTGAGATACATGTTGGTGTACGTATCAGGTTTTATACTTTAGTAGTTTTGCATTTAATATACGTATCAAATTTTGCATAATATACACACATTAATCGCATTATGGATCAACCAGACACAGAACATCATTTTTTTAATTCAACGTGATATACATACCATGTTTTGCATTCAATATACGTAGCAAGTTATGTAGTTTATATACACATCTAATAAATTGAATTATAGATCAACCAGACACAGAACATCATTTTTTTAATTCAACGTGATGTATATACACATTTTGCATTTAATATACGTACCAAGTTTTGTACTTTATATACACATCAAATAAATTGAATTATTAAACAACCAGACACTGGGCATAATTTTTTTAATTTATCATAATAGACATACTCGTTCTGCATTTAATATACACTCCAAATAAATTGAATTATTGAACAACCAGACACAGGACATGATTTTTTTAATTCACCATGATATACATATATATTATTTTGCATTTAATATACGTATGAAGTTTTGTACTTTTTATATACACAACAAATAAATTGAATTATTAAACAACCAGACACAGGACATAATTTTTTTAATTTATCATAATAGACATACTCGTTCTGCATTTAATATACACTCCAAATAAATTGAATTATTGAACAACGAGACATAGGACATAATTTTTTTAATTCATCATGATGTACATATCATATTTTGCATTTAATATACGTATCAAGTTTTGTACTTTTTATAAACACACAAAATAAATTGAATTATTAAACAACGAGACACAGGACATAATTTTCTTAATTCATCATGATGTGCATATCATATTTTGCATTTAATATACGTATCAAGTTTTGTACTTTTTATATACATACAAAATAAATTGAATTATTGAACAACGAGACACAGGCAAATTTTCTTAATTCATCATGATGTACATATCATATTTTGCATTTAATATACGTATCAAGTTTTGTACTTTATATACACAACAAATAAATTGAATTATTAAACAGCCAAACTCAGGACATAATTTTCTTAATTCATCATCATAGACATACCAGTTCTGCATTTAATATATACACCAAATAAAAAGTAAACAACCAGACACTTTCTTAATTTATCGTGATATTTATAAAGTCTTATCCATATCGTTTGCAATTCTGCACCGTACGATAAACCATAACCTCACGCGCGAGAGCATCGGAACGTAATCTGACAAGTGCATGCGAGTAGAAAAAATGCAACGTCGGAAAGTATAGCACTCGAGTGGGAAACGAGCATGCTTATTCACCAGAGCAATCAAGAAATCGGATAAGCGAACGGAGTTAGCGGCATAAAAATTTTCTCGTTAAAAGTTCGAACGCGATCCTCTTAAACTTGTTTTCGAGTATGAGCTCACGAACGAGAAGGATCCTTCGGTGATCATTACCGTCTCTAATCCCCCATTCATAGACATTAAACTGTTACCCCCGCGCTCATGCTCGAAAACACTCGACGAAGAGAGCAAAAAAAAGGAAGGAAAACCCAGGGACACAAAGTACCCGCGAACTATTAACCCCGACAACAATACCGAGCAAACAAAACTGCTGCACTTCTGTCCGCAATAATTTTTTATCCCTAGCCGCGTCTGGTATCTGGCTGACAATGGAGAACCTATCCTCGATCCAGATCGAGCGTGACGAGAGCTCCTCTTTCTCCCTGCCGTGTTTCTGCGGCACCCTAACCTACAGGATAGTCGCAATCAAGTGGGCCATTATTTGCCGAAACGGGGGGCAAAGAGAGCCGAGGAAAATCGTGTGCGAGATAAAAGGAAAGACATCCAGGTATCCTTGGATCCTCGAATATCTACCGGGTCTGGATCTTCTTCAGGTATACGTGACCTTCTTCCGCGCGGGTCCTTGAAGCCACAGGGCAGAGCTGTCGGACAAAGGCAAAGGGGACACGCGACGATGGCGAGCTGAGATGGTATACTGTCGAATATTTTTCCCTAGAGATAATTTATGGTCGACGGAGATATACTGGGTGGGGATTTTTAGAGAGTTGGGATGTTTGGACATCTTGAAATTTGAAGATTTGGATGTGAAGGTCTGAAATTTCGGTGCAAACCCTGGAATTTGAGAATTTTGTGAATGTTTTGTAATATTCTTAATATTCTTTTACTATTTTTCCCTAGAGATAATACATGATCGGTGAGGATATTGTGGGTGGGGATTTTTAGGGAATTGGCATGTTTGGACATCTTGAAATTTGAGAATTTGGGTGTGAAACCCGAAAATTCTGGTATTTGGAAATTTGGGTGCAAACCCTGGAATTTGAGAATTTTGTAAAAATGGAAAATTTGAGAATTTTATGAATCTAGAAAATTTAAGAATTTTGTGAATCTGGGAAATTTGAGAATTTTGGGAAGCTGGAAAATTTGAGAATTTTGTGAAAGTGGAAAACTTTAGAATTTTGGGAATCTGGAAAATTTGGGAATTTTGTGAAAGTGGAAAATTTGAGAATTTTGGGAATCTGGAAAATTTGGGAATTTTGTGAAAGTGGAAAATTTGAGAATTTCATAAAAGTGGAAAATTTTAGAATTTCGTGAATCTGGAAAATTTGAGAATTTCATAAATCTGACAAATTTACAAACTCAGGTACTTGAGAAATTGAGAACTTTGGAGATATGAGGCATCTAGAAATTGAAAACTTCAGAAATTTGAAAGCTTGAGATTAAACTTCGCTAAAATTCTAAACTCCTAACCTCTCAACTCCATCCTCCACCTACCCCAAATCTCAAGGTCCTCCTTCCAAACTCTCCAACTTCGGCAAATTCCCAAAAATCCCCAAAAGTCCAACAGAACTAATTACCATAATTTCCGAAGGAAAATCAGATTTGCCATAGACTGTACACGCACCGTTAGGCCCCATTTATTCTAAAGTCTAGAACACGAGGATTTATGCCGAGGTTACTCCGCCCTTGGGCCTTCGAGAGTTCCACCGATTTACTTTTATGGCCGTGGTATTACCGTGCCAGCAGCAGCAACCGGAGGAACCGGAGAAAGTCGTGGATGCTGTTCCTACCGAGGTTGCGCAACGGAAAATGTTACAGGAAACACGGGGGAATCGCTGTCTTTATGGGGACACGAGTGGAGTTGTGAAACACCGTAGACCAGAGGAGATGACGCGTGCGAGAAACCGTATCGCGAACATCCTAACGTGATTCAGCGTTGCTCCGACTTTCCGATTCACCGGTGCATATGTTTCGGGGAATAAAAATCCCCGAATACTTCTACCGTTCATTTCGAGCTTCCCGAGGTTAATCGCAGCAGCGACTGCGATGAGTGTACTGTAGAGGAGTTAGCTCATGAATTTTCAACAGTCATCCACTAAGGTTGTATGTCACATTCTGGAGCTAGATAATTGTGACAAATTTTTGATTGAAATTTGCAAAGTAAAGTATGCAATTTTTAATTTAATTCTAGTTCAATATATAATGATAGTTTAATATGTAATTTTGTAATATAATGAAGTATGTAAAGTACGCAATTTTTAATATAATGAAAAGATATTCAACGTACATCCAAATAACTTTACCCTACTTCAGATCTACTGATGATTGCCTATCAAGATTGCCTATGAACAAAGTAGATTTTAAGTAGCGTATCTTGGCTGAAGAGCCACCTATATCGCACATCTTACAAAAACATTTATAGAAAACGCGGTGGGATAGCAAGTTAGCGCACCTTTCTGGGATTAAATTCTCCCCTATCTTGAGGACATAGTTTTCCTTTCTAACTAGCGACGGCTAAGCTCTCGAGGCTTTCTTCCGTTCCATTTACCCCGGGACATCGAAGCTTCCTAGACCTCCAGATAAATACTCATCATCTACAGGCGAACAAAGACGAATACCTCTGGTTGCAGGGAGAATCCCCTGCACCGTTGGTCTCCATTTGTCTGTAACGATGGGATTCGAACGAAGGTAACCCCGCCCTGAACCCAGCCAGTCCCCAGCTATTCACATCATCGGTGGCTTAAGTGTCCGTGCGCGCGTCGAAAAAAAATAGAGAAAGAAGGAGAGGTTCCTCAAGGTTGATTTCTACGCCACTTGCCGCTCGTGTATCGCTGTACACTCGAGTGCAACCTACCTTTCGAGATTGTATATGTAAACTTGATGATTTTTTAGGTCTTTTGTTTTTGAATCTTCAAGTTTTTGGATTTGCAAGTTGGCAAATTTTTAGATTTGTAAAAGTTCAAGTGACGTGTTCAAATATTTGGGTGCGCATGTTCTTGGATCTACAAATCTTAGGATCCTCGACTCCACATTTTTAGAAGCTTGGTAGCTAGATTAGAAATCCTACGATTATTAAATTGCTGTACTTGTAAGTCAAGAGTACTGTGTTCCCGGGTTTCCAAATTTGTGGGCTGCTACGTCTCTAGATTCCCAAATTCTAAGATCTCCAAATCCACAATTCTCCACATTCCCATGTCCTCAAATTTCCAAACTTTCAAATTCCCAAATCCTCAAATCCCCAAACCTCCAAATTTCCATATCCTCAAATCCCCAAACCTCCAAATTTCCATATCCTCAAATTTCCAAATCCTCAAATCCCCAAACCTCCAAATTTCCATATCTTCAAATCCCCAAACCTCCAAATTTCCATATCCTCAAATCCCCAAATCTCCAAATTTCCATATTCTCAAATTTCCAAATCCTCAAATCCCCAAACCTCCAAATTCCCAAATCCTCAAATCCCCAAACCTCCAAATTCCCAAATCCTCAAATCCCCAAATCTCCAAATTTCCAAATCCTCAAATCCCCAAACCTCCAAATTCCCAAATCCTCAAATCCCCAAACCTCCAAATTCCCAAATCCTCAAATCCCCAAACCTCCAAATTTCCATATCCTCAAATCCCCAAACCTCCAAATTCCCAGATCCTCAAATCTAAAGCTCCACAAGTCCCCAAACCTCCAAACCCCCAAATATCTCCACCTCCTCCACTGTCACCCCAAAATCTTAACCCACCCCTAAATCCCCAAAAATTCCCAAAAATAAACGAGTGGTTGCTCTTCATATTTTTCGTGATGTAAGGCAGATTTTCTCCCGACTGTACATGTCCCTGCCACGTTCTCTGGCCAAATAGAGCCCCTCCCGTGGCTCTCGAGAAGGTACACCCGATCATCCGTAGGTCCCTTTGTCCCTCGGGACGCCGCACGTGGTGCGACCAGGTACGCCGGGTCCTTGCCGGAAAGTCACGCGCGGAAAGCAGTAAAGGTAAAAGTCGTGGTCTGTACAGCGATGTTCTGGGCTGTTTCAACGAGAACTAAGGTCCCCGGCTGTTTACTCGACTGCTTAGCACGTCGTAAACGAATGACGAGTCTATTTCCGCGAAACGAATGGACATCGGGTTCGATGTGTACGCAGAGGACTTGTCGAAGAAATCTTCGAGTTGTTGACAGAAAGAGAGAGGCGATAAAGAGCCGGGGTGGTAGGGATACTGAAAGAGGAGACAGTGAAAAAGTTATCTGCCGCGAGAAGAGGATCTGGCGCGGTCGAAGAGTAAACGATGATGACGACTTCCTGATTCGGAGCTCGTTGAGGAGGAATTTCGTGTACGAACATGTGCCGTTCGCGTACTGAATGTTTGTTTACATGGCGGTGAGACTTGCAAGGGGAACGCACGGGAAATCGGCGCTTAATTCTGTGGAATAGAATGTGGGAACGTTTCGTGGCTGTGGAGCCCACAAGTTAATACGATTTATACGTACATGATGGCACGAATGGTATCGCGCTAAATGGGCAAAAACAATTGGTGTGGTCAGGACACTTTGTACAGTCAAGAGGAAATCCCTAGGAAATGTATAAGAGGAGAGACCTATTAGTTCATTATAATTATCAGAGGTTTTTGAAGACTTGTCAGATGACTTGGAGTGGACTCAGTAAGACTTAGAGATGGATTATATGAGGACAATTAGAATTTGGGGCAAATCATTGACTATTTGAGAAATAAACAATTAACGGCCGTGCACTAAGCGAGCGGCCATCCATCGTGCATTAAACGAGCATATACTACGATTCAGCTAAAATACTGTTTCACCACTCGTCACATGAAAACCATGTGCACATGCATTCTTTCCTAAGCACTCTGTAGAATTGAGGCGGTTATATCTCCCGGAGCTTAGTATTCAGTATACAAAGACGCGTTCGCAGATTTCTCACCGATGGCGAGACCGGGATAGAAGGGAGACAGCGGGTAGCTCTCGAGGGAGAGAATAGACGTGGCAAGTTAAGGGTCGGGACGGTGATTTTCCGCGAGTCACGCGAATTCGTGACTGAATCCCGAGAATCTCCCGGCGATGTGTCACGCTGGTGTGAAACGTCACGGCACTAGGAAGTGACCCCGAACTGTCGCTGGGCCCGCGTACCTGTGCACGACAATGTCCATAAACAATGGGAGCTATCTCGGGGATATCAACACGATGGCCGACCGAGGATCTGACCCAGGAACGGGGCCCTGACCCTGAACGTGCACCGGGACACGGGTTATCTTCCATATCGGCCGGACAGAAATGTCTCAATGCGCAATGCGGATCTTTGTCGAAGGGTGCAAATACTGGGGACGACGCTTTATCTCTGTCAAACAAGTCCTCTGACCTAACTGATACGCGACTCCCGAGCTCCGGGCTGGATTAATAAGGATTATCATACTGCAGGCACTGTTGTTGTTTCGTTGAAATAACGGAGCAATAATATTGTCGTGTTTATCGCTTCGACCTGGGTCAAATGTTGTAACATTTTTGCTAACTTCTCGACTTGGAGATTTATAGTCATTTTATGTTCAATAGGAGAATAAAATTTATATGGACTTCAAGGCTGGATGGAAGCAAAGTTTTTATGGAACCTGAAGGAGGGTACCTGCTCGAGTAATCGAGAGGGCCTGTAATTTGACTAATTGAGACTGAAGCTTACTTAATTGGTGACCGTTGTTATATTTAGTGCCAGAAAGAGGTCAGATTCTGTCGATCGATGGAACTCAACAGGTTATCCACATTCTTTCGTTTATAGTCCACATGTTCACCGTTACTCCTTTCATTGAAAATCTCCATATCCCCCGTATAAAAGCCGAAGAAAGAGATTACTCGGGCAAAGGGATATTTCCCGAACATGCTTTACAACCTGGAACGATATCGAAACGAAAGGATACCGTATAACTTCGGCCAGTTCCAAAACGTAGCATTTCCCCATCGTAGTAACAAACATTTCCATAATCGTAAACCTTTCATCGGCTCCCTCGTACACCGGTCCTGGGTATCAGCTATAAAACTGAAGAAGCAATAACGTAGCAAGGTCATGCCGCAAGCTCTACACGGTTTCTTCCCAAAGACGAGTGCTAATATACCGAACGGTACTTCTCGGAGGAGTGGTTCCGTCTAATCGACGTTCGAGATCGCCATAAACTTGGCGATCGTAAAATTAAATCGTCGTTAAATGTCACCGGTGGTCGCTCGATCTCTCCTTGCTTTCACGACGATGACAACGTTCAAGAAAAAAAGAAACAATTGAGCGAAATGGTCGAGGACCGAACACCGGTAAATTGTTCATTGGGAGAACCATTTCTGTTACCATGTTTCTTTCGGTTCGTGTCGGTACACTTTTGTTGAATCGGGTTATATGGCCACGTGTAACATTGTCATGTTTCTTATGTAGGATATTTGACACGAGACATATTTCTGCACTCTGTACGCTTAATTTTGATAATACGTGATGCTACTAAGATGTGGAGAAGACGGTTTATATTGATACATCGCTTGTATCATGCATTATACTGCAGCTTCTACTACCAAGGCAAGTATCGCACTATGTATTGGAGCAGCACATATGACAACGTTGGATGTGTTACCATGTATTGGGTCACCACATATGACATTAGATGTGTTACCATGCATTGGATCACCACATATGACAACATTGGATGTGTTACCATGTATTGGATCACCACATATGACAATATTAGATGTGTTACCATGCATTGGATCACCACATATGACATTGGATGTGTTACAATGCATTGGATCACCACATATGACAATATTAGATGTGTTACCATGCATTGGATCACCACATATGACATTGGATGTGTTACAATGCATTGGATCACCACATATGACATTAGATGTGTTACCATGAACTGTATCACCACATATGACAACATTAGATGTGTCACCATGCACTGTATCACCACATATGACAACATTAGATGTGTCACCATGCATTGGATCACCACATATGACAACAAACAGAATAAAAACTTCCCAAAATTTCTAACTCAATTAATCCCTCAAAATAATTAACTTTGATCAGCTAATAACTTTCAATACACAATAAGTTACAAGTAAAATATTCTCCAACGAGCCTTACATAAGATTCCGCGCAAACCGCCATCTTGTAATACCATCGATATCGTTCCCACAATTCGACCATAATCTTTAACCTGAAAACCATAAGTGTCATTTCACGTCAGCAAAATCAATTCCCATTTCCTACGTTCGAAAATGCACTAACCTAACCGCTTGATATATAGCAATCAGATAGTTTATTCCCCGCACATAAAACAACCTGGAACAAATGCGTCGTTGTTTCAAATTCTATCTTGTCAGCGATAATTTATGCGTAGCAACATGCCACTCCTTTGTAATTGGATTAACCGTATAAGTAAGGGGAGTGTCTCTCCCGATCGGAGATCAAATGCTGGAAAGAAATAGTCGTTCGAGGTTGCAGCACGTGGTTCGAGCGTCCCGGCGCGGAGTGACGCGACGACGCGTGCTTTCGAAGCTCTGTAACCCAGACCTGGCCCGACTAACCGGAGATTTATCAGTCGCGGCGTTTCCAATGTGTCGAAAGCGACCGCGGTTTTCGCCCTTTGAACCACGGCTGCAGCCAGCTCGACTAATGCGCCGAGGAAAGCCGGCTGGAAAGACAAAGCTAATAGAGTCCTAAGTATCGTCGACTCGTTAATTAATTTTAACCACCAATTAGCGCTCGCTACGGCTGCATCGTTTGCCTGCCGATACTTTTAAAATAACACGTTCGAGGGGTTCGCTACCTTCGATTCAGGATAAAATTTAGTGATATGCGGAATCGATATTTGTGCATCAGATTTTAGGGTTTTTAGGTAAATTTTAGTTTTGCGGAGTTATGGAAGAGGATGTTTAATATGTCAGCGGAATTGATACTTGTAATGTGAATCAAATTTTAGGGCTTTTAAATAAATTTCAATTTTGGGGATTTATGGAAGAGGATGTTAATTGTTGAGAATTGAAATTATTGTCATTAAGATTTATTTAATTATTTTAATCACTTATCATTATAAATATATTTTATAATTCTTTAGAGCATTAAACTTATGATTTTTTTAGAACATAATTATTCTCCAATACTTTTCTTTTACAAAATGACTTTCTCAAATTTTGCCATTTACCGCAATCTAATCCAAAAGTACTCGTAACAAATTCTTTTTAGAGGTTTGATAAATTGGTAGATTAAGAAGTACCTCCATAAAAAAGATCAAAGGAAGAGTGTTCAATTTATAGTACATTTTAGTTTTGATCTTTTAAATGTAACTTGTAACGAGAAGAAGGGGTATTTGTGTCCGTGTCGTATATTCTTCTGTCTATCCCGAAAATTCTTGTTCAAAGGAAGACTGAGATATATTTATTTGTACGACTGTCGTTCTCGGATTTTTATGTTCCTCCAGAAAGTATTCTCAATTCTTGCCAAAGGAATTTGTTGTTTGCTTGCTTCCAGAAGAAAGTTACTTTCTACGATTCCGAAGCAAGAATAACGAAACTGTTTCGAATATCCACGAACTTTCAAAACAAACTTTGCTATTGATCTTTCTTGCCGGAGCTTGCATACTGTAATACGTTGCTAAAACATCTCTGCAAAGTGCTTATGTCTTGTATTCCCTTTAATCGATAAAGTGTAATACATATTTATTGCGAAGTCTGGAAAATTGAATTTTGACATTTTTGAAGTTTACAAATTTTCTTGTTGAAATTAGAGATTTGAGAATTTGAGAGTTTAGAAATTTTTGCAATTGGGGATTTGGAGATTTGGAAAATTGGGAATTTGGGGATTTAGGGGTTTGAAAATTTAGGGATTTGACAATTTAGGGGTTTGAGAAATTAGGGATTTGCCAGTTTAGGGGTTTGAGAATATAGGGATTTGCCAGTTTAGGATTTTTAGAATTTTGGGATTTGACAGTTTTGGAAATTTTGAAATTTGGGAATTTGGGAACTTGTCAATTTAGGGTTTTAGGAATTTGGGAATTTGACAACTTAGGGTTTAAGGAATTTGAGAATTTGCCAATTTAGGGTTTTGAGAATTTTTTAATTTGACAACCTAGACTTTGAAAATTCAAGAATTAAAAAATTTAAAAACTTGTCAATCTAATTTGGTCATCAGAAAATTCCAAAATTTTGGGCCTAAATCAGTAATGTATGCAAACTTATTTAAAAACGATACAGCTCTCAAATGTCCAAAAACAAGATATCTAAAAATGTGCGTAAACTTGTAAATATATTTCATATGCAAGCACCGTAAAATCTCGCCCACAATCCAGAAAAAAAAGAAAAGAGAAGGAACAATAACAGATATAATCCATTGTCTGCGTCACCTGTTCGAGCGTCGTCCAGAATTGGAGCAAGCGGAGGCCGACAGTGTCGCGGCTTTCGGCGCGCTTGATAAATCGACGCTACGAGACGGGGAAGCCCGAAAACACGTGCGCGGACGTGGCTGCGGTATAACGTCCCGTCGGACTATTTCTTTCAACGGCGGCCCTCTGATCTCCGTCCGGCTCTGACACTCTGTCTAGCCACTTTAGTGCCTCCATTCCACGCCTCGCGAGGGAGGTGGAACGACAAGAGCGAACGTTTGTACGCTCTGCACGGCTTTTAATAGGACGCACGTCGCGGTACGCGTGGATCGATGAACTTTCGGTAGAAACCTCGCAGACCGAATCGCGTTGTCTACTCACGACTGATCGACTGTTGCTCCTTGAAAACTGCAATAAGATTATCACGAATTCTACGAGGATTGCTATAGTCGACTTCTGCTGCAATTTTTTTAGACTTTTATATAATTATTTACTTTTATATTGTTTTGAAATTTTTATTTATTTGTCAGGTTGGAACTTTAGGAAGTTTTAAGGGTGGCTGTTTATTATTTTTAATGAAGGGTTCTAATTGTAGTGATGGGTTTAATAACGGAACAATTATTTTGCTGCATGAGAAGTGTTGTAAATTTTTTAAAAATTTATTGAGTCAAGTTTATTAAGATTTGATGAAAGTACTACTAAATAACATTTATATTATATTCCTTTAAAACTTAAAATTCATTAATGAACTTAGTGAAGTTCATAAACTATATAACTTGATATCTAACTAAAATAACTTCAATATTAAACAGCAAGTCATTATATAGATAAAAGTCTATTTTAATTTTTGCTACTTTTAAATTTTGCTGTTCCCGATATTTCCGGACGAATGTTTTTCCAAGTAAAATGATTTCAAAAGGCGAATTCGATGTCGAGGGGCGTCGCCGACGTCTTTGGAGCGTAGAACTTTGGATCGTAAATTTCCTAAATGCTCTCGTCGACGATAATCACTTTGTCCCCAGTTTTAAATCCATAACGCAACCGGCATATGTTTCTTGGAGATTTATCTACCCGGAGCAGCGCCGATTTCTTAACGACCCCGCGTTTGATGGAGCTGTATTTTAAGAGGGTTTTTTCACTACCGATGCTCGCAACCGTGACGAGCGATCGAATTGTACGGGATGTTTTCAAATTAAACAGTCGAACCCTCTTCCATAAACGAAAATGTGATCAAAATGTTCTATAAATGGAGGTCCTTGGAAAGTTTGTTGAAATGGTTAGCTTTTGTTCATATGTTCAGTGAACATCTAATTTATTCAATACACTTGCAATTCAATATATTATAAAACTCACATGTACAATTCATATAATGTTATATGTACTACATATCACATGTACTGTTCACATATATTAGATGTAAAATACATATATGCAATTCATATAATGTTATATGTACTACATATCACATGTACTGTTCACATATGTTAAATGTAAAAAATACACATGTACAATTCATTCAGTATTACATATAGTACATATCACATGTACTGTTCACATATGTTAGATGTAAAATACACATGTACAATTCATATAATGTTATATGTACTACATATCACATGTACTGTTCACATATGTATATTAAATGTAAAACTCACATGTACAATTCATATAATATTGCACATACTACATATCACATGTGCTGTCCACATATATTAACAGTAAAACACACATCTACAATTCCTATATTCCCAGTACAAAACACAAATAAAATATATGTACTACCATAAATAACAAAGAATTGTGCAATTTAAGATAACACAAAGTACATTTTTAAAATGAAATGAAACAAAGTAAGGACAACAAAAAGAATGATAAAATTACATTTTCCTTATGAACGGAGGATATGAATTATTTCTTGCGCACAAAAATAAGTCTTCCTTTCGTTCATAACTTTGTATGTTTAATTTAAAAATCCTTAGTGGAGCTTGATAGAAGCACTCACCAGTGTTACACGTTTTATCACTCCATCTAGTAGGAGAATTCATGAGGCAATTAGAGGATGAGTGAATCTTATGAATTTTTCTACTGGATGAAGTGTTAAAATGTTCCGATGAGTTTCTCTACTGAGGGTTAGTTTTTGAATAAAACATCAAAAGTAACCACTGGAAAAAAGGAAAATGATAAAATCGCATATATTTTTGCTGACCGTATAAAGTGTAGTGCTTTGAGTAAAAATTGCGAATATGTGGAATTACTATGTATTTTATTGTACATCAAAATTTATTTGTCAATATCTTCTATTTTACTTTTATATTTACTCAAGTTTTGAAAAAAATACACTTTAGTCTCCAAAAAAAAATTGACCTAAAAAGTGACTTAAAGAATTTTATTAAATTTGCACTAATCCAACCAACCTCCCTCAAAATAAAACCCTGAGTGACTCGTCGATAAACTGAAATCGAACCGCAAATCTCGTGAGTAAACGTAAATCACGACCACAGAAGATTTTTCGAGAAACAGAAAATGATGGAGGTTCGATCTCTCCCTTGAAATCGTCACCTGAGAAAGCGAAACAAGGAAGTGTTCTCCAACCGAAGTTATGATATCCGACAAATTATCGGCGCTAACAGGTCCTATGTCCACGATCGTTTGGTTTTTTACGGGCGAGCTGCCAACGGCGCAACATTTCGCCCCGAGGGAGAAATTACCGGGAGCCTCGTTAATTTTTGTTCATTTTCTGCGAAGTTCTTTTACTTTTTCTGGTACTCGTAAATTTGGCGGATTAGGGTAACTAGACTGGGGCAAATATGAGGACATGTAGTTTGACATATTTTAGTGCTAACATTGCTTTATGCACTGCAAGTTCTGTAGAGAGGAGCCATTTTATAAGGAGCTATTTTTCTGTGAGATCGCACTAAACTTCCTCGTAATTAAAATCTGAAAAATTGTTGAAGTCATAAATTTGTAAATATTGATCCTAAAATTGATCCCACTGCAGATTCCAAACTTTCTCAAATTTTCAAAACTGCCTATAAAAAGCATTAGAGGTAACTCACCTTAATTTAAAAAATTGACCATCCATAAATAACCCTGACATAAAAACTGCAAGACAACCGCACAAATGCTGGCAAAGGGTGTCCACCTTTGAAGAAGCAAAAGGGTTTATACTCTTCAAAGAAAGCGCTTGAACCGACAACGATGCATTGTGCACAGAAGTCACAATGCAGAGTCAGCAGGAAGCGGTCCAGTTAGCCAGGATACGAGAATAGATCGTCGAAGATTCGGTGGAAGGGCCTGGAGGAAGAATACGATAAATATTTGAAGTTAACTAATAATAACGCGGGCTCGTCCTAATGGCAGACTAAAAGACGCCGCCGTCCGGCTATGTAGACGATGTCGAGGACGAAAACGACGAACGACACGAGAATCACCCGCACGCTTTTACATAACGCATTAATGTCGTGCATTAAATGGACCGACTGCGCCGTATAGTGGACCATCTTGCAGGAAGTTATTATAAATACGGCACGGGGCCGTGGTATTCGTCACGGTACGGAAAGCCACGGGAATGCAAGCGGCTCTTTTATAAATAATTTAAAAGTTCAAGGGGCCGACACGGGCGAACGCGTTTCGGCAAAAATGTCGCCCCCGGGGATAGAAATAGATTTACGGAATCGAGACACACGCAGGCTTTTATATTTCGAGAGTGACGCGAGTTACGTTACCCTTTGAATGTCCCTTTGTGACTCAGTCCCCTCTTTCTCGCTTTTTTCGAAACGTAAGAGAAGGGATAATTGAAACGATTTGTACGTCTTCGGGTTTTGTTGAGTCAAATGGCCATTTCAAGGAACTTGGCACGGAATGTCGGTCAGTGGAGTCGCGTTTGGACATAACCTATAAAGATTGGACATAAAGATCGCAATAAATGGATAAGGAAGCTTGTAGAGATATTTGAAGATACTTGTCCTTTTGTAGATATTATTAACGATATTGATTTTGTGCTGCTGGCTTATTTTAACCTTACACAGCCTTGAGGACATTATAATTATATTAAACATGGCAGTGTAATGGTCAGTTTGAAATTGAAGGTAGAGGAAGTTAAATATCTTGAACAATTTCGTTGCAAAATTTTAAAAAACCAAATCTTGAGAATCTTTTGAATCAATCATTTTGACTACCTTAGTGGTTTTAAAACTTGCAATTAGTACAAGTCTTCTTATAACTATTGTACTCATGTACAAACTGAAAGAATCTGTTAAGAGAAAATATCAAGAATTCAAATTCTAATTCATCATTGTAGTTTATGTAACAAGAAAAGTTTGAATATTTGTAAATTTTATCTAAGTTAACAATTTAATAATTTAGTGATGTTAAAATTTATAAATGTCGCAAAACAGAAAGTATCTCCCCTACATCGCATCCAAATGCAGCACTCTTGAAATGATCAATTCAAATGTATTCTACAGTTGCCGTTTCTTGACGCAACAACGGTTGCCAGCACGAAAGGAACAAAGGCGTAGTATTCTCGCGGTGAAAAAATAAAATCACCCCAAAGAGACGCAATCATTTGGAGAGGGTATTTTGAAGACGCGAAGACAAGCAGGTGCAAAGGAAAGGTGATACGTTAGCACACCTTCCAGAAACGCGTTCGACAATTCCTATCTGTCCCATTACATTTTCTGGGAAGTTCGCGTATAAAATTAACATTATCATCGCTTCCAGGGGTAGTTGCATTTTTTCCGTGCAGCTGTGTCGCGATGCATTGTGACTAATGTATGCATTATGATAATTAGGGAATCCAATATATTCAAACAGTCGAATACTTTTTTTTTGTTCTTTCACTTCCCTTTTGCAAACTGGACGATTACATATTCAAAATTTATGTTAAATGACGGTATGAAGTACTGAATGCTTGTCTCTCAATTACTTGCTCCCTTGCCATTTAATGCAAAATTAAATAATATAAGAGTAAGCTTTATTGAAGTATACTACAATTACATAACAAAACAGTTCCCATATTTGCAATACAAATGTAGTAAAATAAAATAATTGTTTGAACGCAAAAATTTGCAGACGATGTGGAAGTTAAAGAGCGTTCTGTGAAAATAACAAATTACGATCATAATCATAATAATAAATAAAATGGAATTATTCGTTTCCTCTAAGAAAAGTCAAAAGATAAAAAAAGAATGTATTAGAAGCTTGAAGAGTCGTTTTAACAATTGCCAGTAATTAATTCACACGAGTCGTAAATTTTCAATACTAATTCTCGCAGACATTACGAGCGGCAAAATAGAATGAGAGAGAAAAATATGCATTATACGGTTTACAATGGTTGTCCAAGGAACGAACATGATGAATGAAAGAGTGAAACGATGGTCCCGAAGTCGGTAACGTCCAAGGATCGTTTGGTCGTTTTGCTTCTGCTTTCCCTCTTTTCTACTTCCCCTCCTCTCACCCTCTTTGACGCAGTCGCAGCTTTGATATTCCTGCCAGAATATCCCACTTATAGTTAGTGCATAAGCCCTTGCTTCTCTGACTCCTCTCGTCCCCTCTGTTTCTCACCCCTTTTCGTCGCGACGCGTTTCTCCCTTGCACGCCTCCCGTTTTCGCGTTTCCCTCTCCCGACTGCTCTCCGTTGCTGCTCTTGCCGACACACGATTTTCTCATCATTTCTCACCGAGCCTTTGTCATCGTCTGCGCGCAACGCTTAAACGTTTTCAAAAGCGTTCCATTCGCGACATTCACGGCCGAAACGAATAAACGAATCATTGGTCAAGGATAAATGATGAAAGGATCTTTCGTGTATATTGTTAGTTTTTGTGTGGTTAGGTTTCTTTGACGGTTAATACTCTTTTCTAGGAATGATAGAAGGAGGGAGGTCTTACTTTGGGAATTAGTGGAGGTCTGAATATTTATAATTTTTTTTAAATTTGCATATGTTCAAATTTTTAGTTTTACGCTTTCAAATTTGCATAAATGGAAATTGTTAGATTTTACAAATTTCTGAATACTCAAGTTTCAAAATTCTCAAATATTCCCCAGTGGTGAAATTTATTATCACCCTACTACATTTTCAAGTTCTGATGTACAAACTTCTAAGTTCTCAACCTTCCAAACTCACATATCTGCAAATTCCACTTTCCCAAACCTGCAAGTACCAAAATTCTCAAATTACTAAAAATCGCACAAAGTGGCCCCTTACAATCATAATTCGTGTAACTGCCAATTACCATGTCAAAAGATATAATCTTCATCCGCAACCTCGCCATTATCCCCTATATGAGCTTCAGTCAGTATCCGTATCATTCCAGTGTCACGATTTCGTCCCCTTCCCAACATTCCACCCCGAATCTGAACAAAGTAATTACATTCATTAACTATCCCGTAACTGTGTTGAGTATTGCATTTCACCCCCAAAAGCAACGTCGGGTAAGGCGGCACAGAAAACGGCGAAAGGATTGGACACGGTTGATCGTTGACGAGGCAACAGTTGATCGGAAGGCGAAGTAGGCAAAGGAAAGGGTGAAGGGCATAAAATTGGTCCGGGGGCAAACGGTCGACAGGAATTTTCAGGGGTCCCGAAACGACGGAGGTCCTCGATCGGAGCACGCCCACTTTTTCGCTGTTCCAATTAGGCGGGACCCGTTGCGTACGTTTTATTTGGTAGTTGATTGGTGTCGAGCGGACAGTAGTGGGAATTAATGAAGACCGTTAGGGATAGGATATGCTGAACAGTTATTGGCCCTCTCGGATAATTTCGACGGACGCTCGCGAATTTTACAGGCATTTAGTCGTCCGAGCAATTAGTACCGTCGACACGATCGACCGGCAAAACGGATCCGTGATACGCGCTCGACACGGAAATTACAAACAGCCGGCACGAATCGACCCGAACTACCCGGGTTCATAAAGGTAATCGAACCTGGATTGATAATAAAAAAATAGCGAGCCATGCGAATGATATTGTTTTGCCGTCCAGCGAAATTGAAATACCGTTTGTTGATGGAGAACGAATAGAGAAACAGTTCAGCTTGATTTGACTACGTCGTACTGATTCAATTTTTGATTTACATGTTAGCAACATGGACGCTGCGTTAATTGCTAGTTGTATATTTTTCTACGAATACGCTAATAGCTTTTTTTATAACAGTTTTTGAACAGTATTCGGTTGATTGGCGCGGAACGTAGCTTTTGTTTTATTCGAGTTAATTATTCGGATTTATATTTTTTTCGTTTCTCTCCCTTTCACTGATTCGGATTCTTGTTTCATTTTTCTATTTCCATGCTGTTACGGGCGAAACTACCTCGGCAAACTCGCGAGGTGGTGCGATGTGTGGTTACTTGTGGCGCCGCTTGCATTCATGGCGCCACTAGCGTTTATGGCGCCTATTGTTTTTTATTTTACTGAACTTTACATAGTTGATGTGCATACACACTGATAACAGGGTTCATTAAATTTAATACATTTTTCTGACTGCATTCTTTACATCAGTATATGTGAAATTATGAGCTTTGATTAATAGAAGTTGAAATTTTATGAATACATATAAATACATTGACTAAGTATTTTTACATTAACATATACATCTTCACAACGACTGAAACGTGTAACACATGTGACACAAATTTTCTCATTTTGCATATTATTCACATAAATTCAGTACTGTAACGAGGGTACAAATGTGCACATAATAAAGGGATCAGTTCGGGTCAAAATAGTCCCTGTATCGGTCATTAAGGACCTAACATTTGGTGTCCGGCTGTTGGAGGGTTAAACAGTGGTTAATACATCTGTATTCGTGTTATCGCCCATATCGGGTAGACGAAGAACGTGTCCTAAGTAAGCCCTCGATATTCACAGACGCACAGGTTTCAAGTTCGAAGGGGTCACTAGAGACTCCCCATACATATTCATGCCGAGTATTTACCTAAGGCCAGAAAAGAACTGTTAAGAACCAAGGCAACGTATCGCATTAATACGAGGGTCCTCGGAGATCCTACGAATACGTAGGTATATGCAAATGACACCGTTCCCGCCGGGGAAACCTTTAAATCACACATCGAGGCTACCAATAACACGTCGACGATCGGTAATACAAGACAGCCTTTATGCGCGGTGCTAGTATGAGTACCAAAACGTTCGTTCTCGAGTTAAAAGGATATCGCGGCTTCTAAGTACCGTAACATGCAATAACAGCCTTTCATCGGATTTAATTCCTACCCGGAGTAAAATAACTATGCCGAATATTGTGGATCGGGTCTGAAGGAAAATGGCCTTCGATCCGGTGAGAAGTTGTTTGTGGAGACTTTCTAGACTGAGTTTTAGCAATTTGAAAATTTGAGGTTTTGGTGATTTGGGAAGTGGAGAATTTGGAAATTTGTGGGTTTGGGAGTTTGAGAATTTGCAAAGTTACAAATTTTCGAAAGCTCAAACTTCTGGATCGTCGAATCCCTACAGTTCCAGATCCACGATCCCCAAGTACCTAGGACCAGAATTTGCTAAATTTTCTAATTTCTATCCCTCAAAATTCACATGTTCCAAATTCCTAAATTTCCGTATCCGTAGATTCTCAGATCCTAAGGACTCCAAACTCCAGCATCCAAATCTCAAAGTCCCCAAATCCCAAGATTCCTAAATTCCTACCTCCCCAAATTCCTATATCGCCAACTCCATATATTCCCACATCCACTCAGATTTGGACCTGAGTCCAATACCCAAACTCCCCAAAAATGAAAGTTCTCAAATTCCTGCATCCCCAAGTGCTTAAGCTCCCCACCAGTCCAACTGAGTCCCTAAAAATGAGGACCATATTCTCATTTACTCGTCACACATAGAATCGCCAGAGAACATTTAAGATTCCAGATCGTGCAGGCGAACATTTGGGTTGTCCACATAAGGGTTAAGCACGTAGGGTAAAGGATTGAAAAAGTCTCGGAGCGAAATGTGTCCGTCGGCCATACGTGGAGCCAGTAAAGTTCTTCGTGGCGGTAAAACGCGGGCGTCGAAAACGCGTCCCGACGTTTCGGAGCATTAACGGACAATCTCGTAAGTGGGCGTGTAAGGGCTCGAAAATTGGAAGGTAGGCCGGGCCTCGACCAAATTAACGTTTGGCGATAATATCCGCTCTCTCTCGGTGCCCCCATGTCGGTTCGTCGGCTCGGTACCCACCCTAAGCGGGCAACCAACGCCAACAACCTCTCGGGACCGAGGCACGCGTGCACACAACCATGCCCATCGGAAACGAACGTGTGCCCCCCGCTCGCCCTCCGCTCTTCGATGTGGTGTGCGTCACGCGTGGGTGTATAGGACATTTCAGTCGCAGCCGGGCCATTCACGAATTTATTAGACACCGTATACGTACGATCGTGGCCCGAATTACTCGCGATAAAAGCACGGCGTGGCTCCTTTTGGTACTTTCGAGCGGGGCAGCTCGGTTTCCTCGCGGAGGTTGATGTACCATGGCCGTCATGTTCCTCGGTCGTCGACGCGTTAATGGCCGCGATGCGCGGTGAATTGTGATGTATAAATTTGCCGGAGGTTTCGTTTTGAAGGAAAAGATTCGCTTTGTACCTACCTTTTTCGTTCTACGCTCCTTTACGGAACCGAGGAGATAAGGGAACGGTGGGAAGCGGCCAGGGAAATTTAAATAACCAGAGATCTCTGACAATCCCTTGCCTGTAATTTCTTCACGTATCTTTCCACGGAGACCGTTCAACTTTGTAAAGGATTCCTCCTCTTTTTTTTAAGCACCGCTGATTATAACGGGCACTGTAGTTGGAATAGTGTGATGAGAAATCGCGCGAACGACTGATGGGACCATGAAATCTCGAGGGATCACGGCTTCTTTGAAAAGTAATTTTGATGCACCAGGTGTAGTCACACCTGTTCATTAGGCTCATTAGGTTTAGTTCATTTTTCAGGTTAATTTAGATATTTTTAGGTCTAGGCTTAGGTTTTTATTCAGTACTCTCAGATTAGGTTCATTAGGTAAATATTTCTAAATTTTTGAACCTTGATACACAACGCGTGTACATGTGTCTGAATAGTAAATTGCAGCTACTAAATTTCTAAACACCTATCAAAATATGTGATACTACAAATCTTGAGAAATACAATAATTGTGATTGTTAAAGGAAATTTTGATTCTAAAGGTATACGATGAAGAATAGATGAAATTCTACCAGAAATTCCAGGCTGAGTCGATTCCTTTTCAATCTAGACAACAACGTAGCATATCAAGCATAACTAAGCGAAGTAAAAATGGAGCATTGCGAAAAAGAGCGATCCGTCTGTTTTGGCGTAAAGAAAACATGGGAACCGTATTTCAGCGTCTGAACATTCCCGTGCGCATCACTCGGCCGCGTCTAATTTATGTAACGCAGAACAAATATACTCGTGGCCGCGTTGTACGTAGGTACGTACGGCGTGGCAAGGAAAATAAATACGTGGCGAAACAAGTGGAGCGTCCATATACATAGAAACGGAAGAAAATAGTCCGCGCGCCGATTCGTAGACCCCGAAATAGGGCGGTGTGAACAGCAGGAGACTTTACTGTACGCCGTGCAACGAGGACGTGTATCGGCGTTGTGTGAGCGTTGTTGGTAAGAACCGGTTATATAGGAACCGTCCTCCACCTTCTGCACCTTCTTCCACCGCTTCTTCTACCTTTTCTTCTTCTTCTTCTTCTGTACTTTCCTTTCGACTCATTCGCCGACCTTTCGTTCCTCGCCAAGTATCAAGCAAGCCACATAATACAGGTAAACCTGTATACACAGACTCACCTGTGTCCGAGTACGGGTGTGTGCGGAACGTATATACACTTACGTGGGGTCCCGACACCATGGGCGCCTACCTATCTGACATTGGGTGCCTACGAGGGCGAGTCCGACGTCGTTTCTTTTTCTCCCTTTCCTGACCTGGCTACCAACGGACCCGCAGGGAACCACGGACCCTCCGGGGGCGTCGGAATTTCGCGAATGTTTCACCGATACCCTCGTTTCCGATACGCGGAAACACCCGAATCTATTGTGCTAGAGACCGGTGATATCCCGCGGAGAATCGTACACGCGGCGATACATGTGGATGTTAATGTGCCCGCTCGCGGTGTTGATGTTCGTGAATTAATTTCTTCCATTGTGAGAGAGAATGTGAACATACGTGCTGCGGCGATTGGATGAATGAATGTGACGAAGCGTGAATCGGCGGGAATACGAAATGAGTTTTCAGCTGGAACTTACTGAGTCTGGATACACTTGATGACATTAAAGTATACTAATGACTCTTGCATTTTATTAATTTCGAGTTTGAAGAATAACGAGGTCTAGTTAAACTCTTTTGGTGACTTTGGTACAAGTTACTGAACTCATAAAGCCTAACCCTAATTTAGGCAGTATTGAATTACCTTGAGTAATATACAATAGTTATATTATAAAGTAACAATTAAGTCTAACAAGATTTGTTAACATGAAAATTACACTTACTCTATTAAAATAGAATAGAATGTTTTAATTTAAAAATTAAGACACGAAGACAGTGACGACGCCATTTTCTAACGCCGTTATAACAAAATGGCTGCTGTCCCAGCAAACGACCAACTTGAAAACATCTGAAATTTAATACAGTTCGATGACATAAAAGTGAATCAAAATAGCACTCATTCTATGTCACTTAAAACCTTGAAGCTTGATGAAAATTACTGCATACGCCATTTATTAAGATGCTTAATATAAAATGGCTAGTTGCCAGCAATAACAAACAATGTCCGATCTCGAAGCATCAAAAGCTTGGCACAATTTGGTGACATTAATGTACTGTGAAATAACACTTCTGTCATATCAATTTGAGACCTCAAGTTTGATTAAAATGACCACGTAAATTAGGTGATTGTGACTGCGAAACAGGACCACATAATTCTTGAGTTTCATAAATTTAGCCTTTAGTGTTATTAAGTGTTCAGAGTCCAAGTGCTTGAAATTCCAAAGACTGTTCATTAAATGTACAATTAGTAAAATAGTTCGATATTGTACCACTCTAAGATTGTAAATATTGAGATAAATTTGATAAGACTTTAATTGTACGTCAATGTACAATGGCTGTTTGGTAATTCCCTGCGTTTGGGGCTCTGTAGGTGGGAACAAGTAATGAAGCGTCATTCATTGACAATTTTATAGAGAATTAAATAGCAGAAAATTACCTAACTATTCTATCAAATGAAATAATTTATAATATGAAATATTATATGAATAATATATGAAATATTTTAATTTAACGAATATAAACAGCATCACTAATGAGCACTATTTTCTGTTACAGATTTCGAATAGACAACACGGATCATATAATAGACGTGAACAAGAACAATGCAGCGTTCGAGTATGATCAAGTGAACATAATATGTCCTGTGTACCAACCTGGGACATTCAATAAGGAGATGGAGAAGTATATCGTCTACAACGTTAGTATACTTTCTATTCAATTACAACAAATTTCGAACCTTCCTCTCGATCAAAGTTTGCCACGATCCCGTGTGTATTCCTTGTTCAACAGATAAATCTAGTTACACGACTTGTCGACCCATTATAAGAACTAAAAAATTGTCAAAGGGAGTCCTGCGCTGTTTAGACAGCTGCCGCTACTCGAAACTCGTTCGCGTTGGACCCCCAAGACCGACTTCCGTTTTGTAACCAACTTTTTGACACCGCGCTGCCCTCGGGGGGTTGCTCGAAAATTATTTCATCCCCTTTGAAAAATATTCATGAAGGAATAGTACAATGGTTAAGTGAAATTCATGACTTTGGCTCGAGTTTTGAACAAAATAGGTCCTTAAATTTTTGGGTTTATCAAGGTTTTAGGCTTTTAAATAAGTTATTATATCCTCAAAGTTTTACACTTTTAATTAAACAGAGTATAAATTGATAAATTTCTATTTTTTCCAAAGTTCATCTTTGAACTCTCAAATCTTAAAATTTCTAAATATCTTTTCTTAGTTAACAAAAACCTAAATCCTGAAATTACTAAATCTCCAAATCCCTAAATCCCCAAATCCATCAAACCTAACCTTCATCTTAATTATTCTCAACTAGCTTCATAAAACCTTAACTAACCCAACCTTCATGTTAACTAACCTCAACACCTCGAATTATCGCATCACATTCAACTCGGAACAAAAAACAAGTCTCGTCCGTAAATCAAATAGTTGCCAACGTCGAGAAAAGTTCCCCTATTCTTTCGCATTTATCGTAGATTCCGATGCCATTGGCTGAAGCAGACGCAAGCAGCAACGAATCATCGCCGAGATCTAATCACCTCAATGTCCTTCCCTCTCGGTATCGTTTTGATAGCGCCTGGCGATTCAACCTAACAATAGATATTTTTCCCCCCTTGTTGACCGTATCTTGGGGGGACGAGTCGAGGAACAAGAATCAGCTCTTTCCACCGGCTATAACTTACAAAGGACGTAGAAAAACTTTCGCGGTAGTGATTCAGCGATTAGTATCCTTTATGAAACTTAGCAGTCTATACTCTGGATATCCTGCCACTCTATTATGAGCAACCCTAATTTTAAACGGTCACGCATTTCATTTTGAGGTTATGACAGGTTCGGGCAGGTGTGCACGGTTTTGGCGGGAATTTCAAATTTATAGATTAAGAGTTGGTTGCAGTTGTAGTTAGAAGTTTTTATACAATTTTCATAATTCTGTTTGAATTGAAAATATGACTATAATGTATATAACAAAGTTGGTTTTTGAAATAAACTTACTGTGATTGACTATCAAAATTATAACTATGATATTCTCATGATATCTGCTTTAGCTTTCACTGCTATATTTTATGTTAAGTTTAATCATCGTTTTAATACTTGACAAAATTTTAAGTAATATCTACATTTTGTGAGTGTAACCAGTAGAGTCTTCTTCCAGAGTCACATGAACAATTTTTTAACAGAAAGAGAAAAATAATTGGAGTCAGACAAGATCAGACAGATTCCGTATATACAGCCGCGATGGTCATATATCCGGACATCAGAGTACTTGTTAGCAGAGTGATCTGTACGTTACAAAGGTTTATAGCTATCGCGTGATTTACAGGTGTCTAAAGAAGAGTACGAAACATGTCGGATAACGAATCCGACTCCGCGGATGATAGCGATCTGCGATAACCCTTACAAGACCATGTACATCACGATCACCTTCAGGCCGTTCACACCGCAACCTGGAGGCCTAGAGTTCCAGCCAGGGCACGATTACTACTTCATCAGCACCTCGTCCAAAGACGACCTCCATTTGCGTGTCGGTGGACGATGCGCCAGCGACAACATGAAGGTTGTCTTCAAGGTGTGCTGCAGTAACGACGCTGACACCTCGTCGTCGTCCGCGACATCACGCAACAACTGTGAGTATCCCTTGTTTTCTAACATACATGCCCGGTTGTATATGATCGTGTTTATTTAAACGTACGTTGCCCCAATTCGAATCGACAGTGCTCTCCATGTCAAGTTCGATTGTAAAATTAGTCCTGGCAGATGGAGATAAACTAGACGAAGAATAACAATGTTTATTCTGGGAACTGGACTACACGGTGTTTTAACGTTCGCGATGTTTCAGTTCGACTAAAGATAGCTATGCAATCTGATTGCCACGGAAACTGTATCACAATTCTTCACTCGAAGTTAGGCAGATTTTCTTAGATAATAGTCTGTGTACTTAACAAAGCAACGGGACAATATAGGGCCATATAACGAGACTACTACTTATTGTCGTTCAAAGTAACAAGTATACATATAAATAGTACAATACCAAACAGACAATATAGGAAAATACAAGACAGAGAACATGGGACAATATAGAGCCATATAACGAGACTACTACTTACTGTCGTTCAAAGTAACAAATATACATATAAATAGTACAATACCAAACAGACAATATAGGAAAATACAAGACAGACGACATAGGACAATACACGGCCATATAACGAGACTACTCCTTATTATCGTCCAAACCAACAACAAATTTATTAGATGTTTATGAAAGTGTTCCAACTACAAAATTCTCGTTGTATACTGTCAATATATCGCCTGAGAATTGACAAAGAGTTAAATCACCTCGAAGACGACGCCCAGCACGAGGAGCGATTTCGCGCATAAGGGTCTATTTTCTAACAGGCCGATTATCATAATCTGAAATTATAGACGTTGTCTATGGACAGGATACCGCCTTTTCATTCCGCGTGTAAATCACGTTTAAAGCCTTCACGGTTTCGCGTCGGTCCAGCGTGCAGGTTCTCGATCTCGTCGAACAACACACCAGAAACGAATCGTAGGAGGACCGCGTCATAAATTCATTATCCTGTAATCAGTTATACAAAAAGGAACAACTCACGTAACAACAGACGGTCTGCGTCGGTCCTCTGAACTCATTCCATGCTGTTTCGCCCTTCGTTCCCTGTTCAAAACCACCGGGCTGATCCTCCCTTTCTAAATAGTCCCTATCAATTATAATTCCTACTCGGCCACCATTTGTTGCGGTTGGGGGACCGACACTGTTACAGAACGCACAATAAATTCCACTATTTCGCTGAAGCTACAGTGGCGTAACTAGGATTTTTGGGTGAGGAGGGACTTGAGTACGCTAGGATTCACTTTGGGAAATTTGGGGAATTTAATGTTTGGAAATTTGAGGATTTTGGAGTTTGTGGATTTTGGGGTTTGTGGATTTTGGGGTTTGTGGATTTTGGGATTAGTAGATTAGGGGATTTGTGGATTTTGGAATTTGTGGATTTTGGGGTTTGTGGATTTTGGGATTTGTGAATTTTGAGGTTTGTGGATTTTGGGATTTGAGGATTTTGGGATTTGTGGATTTTAGGGTTTGTGGATTTTGGGGTTTGTGGATTTTGGGATTCGTGGATTTTGGGATTCGTGGATTTTGGGGTTTGTGGATTTTGAGGTTTGTGGATTTTGGGATTTGAGGATTTTGGGATTTGTGGATTTTAGGGTTTGTGGATTTTGGGGTTTGTGGATTTTGGGATTCGTGGATTTTGGGATTCGTGGATTTTGGGGTTTGTGGATTTTGGGGTTTGTGGATTTTGGGGTTTGTGGATTTTGGGATTAGTAGATTAGGAGATTTGGTGATTTAAAGATTTAGGAATATGGACATTTGAGGATTTGCAAATGTGGAGACTTGGAGATTTAAAGATTTAGGGACTTGAAGGTTTAGAGACTTTGAAATTAAGAAATTTGATGACTTAGGAATTTAGAGATTAGAGTACTTCAACATTGTGGAAATTCAATGTTTTGCAGCCCTCTAATTTTAAAAGTATAACATCAAAATTTGAAAATACAAGTATTTAAACATATCAAAATTGAATAATTAACATCCATGAAAATTTGAGACTTCACTAATCAAATTTTTAACATTGAACAAATATCAAACCTTGAAAATCAAAGCACTTCCAGAATCATACAATTTCCCCAACCTGCAAAAGTTTCAAATTTCTAATTTACAAATGGTTCACACAAGGGTTCTCCAAGATGAGTCCATATTTTCTTGGGATCGAATCCAGCCAGGCCCCAAACTAGTTATACGCCAATGACCTGGTCTCTTCTTTCCTTAATTCGTTCCAACCGTCCTCCCAACACCTCTTCTTCTGCCTCCTGCCACTGGGCCGACTCTTGTACCAAGGGACGATTCATGCGCCGTAATGACTAGCTATTTCGCAGTCTAAGAACTCTGAACTCTTCGGGGTCGGACAATCAGGATTCCACGGGACTCTCGTCCTCGAAATCCTCCTGCTTGGTCTCGTGCACGATTACTATCAGCGAACCGCGAGAAATGTTAATCTCGCGGAAAATTTCTGAAGATCTCTTGCTGGGAGCGAAGATGTTTACGTCGGCAATTAGCTGCTAAAAATATCAAATTGATCGTCGATGTTTTTCTACTGAATTAAAAATTATTAATTTCACATATAAGCAAAGAGAAGGCAGATAAGTCTATTCTTCATAAAAGAAGCTGATGACTTTTTTCTATTTTTAACTTCTGTCTTTACATTTTTATTGCTATACAAAATTTTGTACAAGTATTAGTATGATTATAATGCAAAATTTTATTGGACAACATGGTCACACATGTACATATGTGAACTTCAAGGATGATCTAACAATGCAACGTTTTAATTAATTGTCGATTGCTTCCCATCTTAACACAGAAGTTCCTCTCGATGCGCCCTCAATGATCCACTTTTTACGACACGCTATTTACAATTATAACCATAACAGTTTAGTTCTATTACTGATCACACGTGAATGGCGTAACCGAGTGATCGACGGTGCGATTAAATAAAATTTAACAACCGCAATCATAACCGCGTACGTTTCGATCCGAAGAACGCAGAGAGAGTCCAGTCCGTATACATCGATAATTGAAATCGACTGGGCGATTCTGTGGGGTCCCACCGACCCGTTTATGGCCGCCGGCTCGACAACGCGGTCGCGATTTTCGCGCGTTAGAAATTACGCGAAACCGGCGTGCTTTGGCCAACCGGACTAAAATCGAACGATGTGGCAACGTTATCCTAAATCAGCCAACTGGAATCGTTGTCGAGCGGGCCGCGTAACAACAGTAATCGAGGCACTGGAAATTGCTCGCAGCTCGTGGACGAGCGCAAAAATCGCCGTCAGATTACACGCTAAAATTCAATACTCGCGACAGAGCGATAGCGGATCTGGAAACATAACCTGACCACGATGAGACCGGGGAAGAAAATGTTAACTTGTCGGAGTGGAATTTGAGATGTGGAGAAGCTTGTGGTTTTCGAAACTTGCAATTTTGTTATTTGAATTTTGTTGATTTGCAAATTAACTTGTTAGAAATTTAGACTTTTTTAAATAAAGACATCTTAACGTCGCGTACGAAACATGCCTCACTAATTGTGGAAGTAACGTTGAATTTCGTCAAACAAGTCCAAAAAGTATATACAATAAGAATATTCTTTAATCTATGCAGAATTTAGTATTTTATTATAAAGTACATACATGGCGTACTAATAAACGACTAACTTAAACAATAATAACGTTGAATTTCATGCAACGATAAGTCAAAAAAAATATATATATGAATATCCATTAATTTATGTAGAATTTAGTATTTTATTATAAAGTACATACATGATGTACTAATAGACTAACTTAAACAATAGTAACGTTGAATTTCATGCAATAATAAGTAAAAAAAAAATATATATGAATATCGATTAATTTATGTAGAATTTAGTATTTTATATACATGATGTACTAATAGACTAACTTAAACAATACATAGCAGCGCATTATAACGTACATACATAAATAAAATATAACATCTAAAAGTACGCAGGCGTAGTAATGGATTATTATAATGTAACCTATGAATACCCTATAAGCTTGATTGCAAAGTACACGATGACGTCCTACTATTTAATCTGTATATAATCAGTGGGTTACAAAGTACATAGACGTTGAAAAAAAGTATACACATCATTCCTGAAGGATTAACGTTGTTTCTCTTTGTGTTTGCAGCGGTAACCGTGACAAGCAGCACCGTGCCTAGCAGCAGCTCAACCAGCACCGCAGTTTTGGGTGGAGGAGTCGCTGGACTGCCACCCCCGCCACCACCGAGCGTCCTCAAGGGCGGAGATCGATTCTACCCAGGGGGCAGCATTCATCATCATCACGATCATCATCAACCGGCCACGGCGGCGCCGACCCTGTCCCACGTGCCCCCTCCGGTCATCTACCCCTCGCATCCGCATCAGCCTACGATTCACAATGGACCGCCGTCCTCCTCGCCGCCCAAGACCCCGATCGGCCAGAAGAAGAAGAACAGTACGTATACCGTACATATATACTTACATACACAGCCCACTGCCTCTTGCCACCTGCTCTCTTTGCCGCGAAACAAGTTTCTCGATGCTCCTCGCGCGACCATTATCTCGGCCAATGATTCTTTCTTTCTTTCTTTCTTTATTCCCGACCACTTGTTGGTCCCTTTATCTTCGCGCCGGGTTCTCTTGTCGTCGCGTCCTGTCGAAATTAATCGTGCTAGAGAACGGTGTCTCGGTGATCGACGGCGAATTAGATCGGTATCTAGGAAACGTCTATGATTATGGACGAGTGATGGAATTCGGATACGTCAACCTTCACACTTTACAGCAGGGGTTCTTACTCTTCAACGTCTCTTTCCTCCATCGTCATTCAATTTTTAATAATTATATTTTAGTTTATAATTAAATAACACACGAACTAGAAAAATTTAGTATTCAGGGTTTTTGTTAAGAGGGGATGTCATAATTGTCATATGTAAATTCTTTTAAATACCGCAAACTTGGAACGCTTGGAATATCCATAGATGCGAAGCAAAGCGGAACGTCGTCGATCTCCAGTCATTATTTTACCGTTAGGTAGTTGAACGTGATGGTCCATTGCATGCCAAACAATCATTTTACGTAATTCATTCGGCTTATCGTTCGGTCGCATTTAGCCGGATAAAGTAAATAGCAGGCAAATAAATTTTAATGAGCTTCCAAATTATGGATAGTACTGCCTTGTTTATTATGCGATACACCGTGAAAATTATATAGGAAAGAACTATTCAAGTACTTAGTTATCTGTTATCACTTTGAAAGTAATTCATGTATTAACCTTTTGTTATCTTCAAATTTTTTTATGAACATTTTTATTTTTATTAAAACATTTGTGCAAAAGAGTTCAATATTGATTAATCTATTAGACAATTTCATAGATTAAATATTTAAATTTTTTCATGAATTTTTGCAAAATTCTTCTGCTGAAAACTTTTGAGAATTTTTAATTAATTCATTATTAGTGTCTTCACTAGCAATTGTATTTTAAGCCACAAAGAAGACTATGTTTAAGAGAAGAGAAAATTATATTAAAATATGAAAACAGTAAATAGTAAATATAAGAATTGAATTCTTATTGTTTGCTCAGATAAAAAAACCGAAGAAATTAAAGAAAGCCGAAATGACGAAAAAGTTAAAGTATGCCATATAGGGAAAGTTCCATAGATTAAGGGGCACCTCTAGCGGAACCGCCAGATGGAACATTCAAACAGAGCAAAGAATTTAATTCGACGATCTCTCGACGACCATCTGTCGTCGACGAGTTGATGCTCGCTCTTCTTATTCCAACACCTACGATAATTTCGCTTCAAAATGCGCCGTGAACGCGCACACATTTGCATCTACACCGATAATCAGAACGGTCATTAAGGAGTCATGTTGCTCAAATCGAGGAGTGACTGGGAATTCGTGTTCCAAGGGTGTCCCACTGAAATTACAGTAAATTGCTGAACTTGTAATATAAAACACGGCAATATAATTAGAGTCTTTTGTACGATTTTACGTAATTGCGGTTCTCGTGTGCTGTGGATCAAATATCTTTCATTTAGCGATGGCGGAGAAGCTTTCTATGCATGTGCTTTTTGTTGGTTTTTTGAAATTTGGGAATTCGGGGATTTGGAAATTGGGGGTTGGTAGTTGGAGGTTGGGAGTTGGGGGTTGGAGGATTGGAGGATTGGAGGATTTAGGAATTTAGGGACTTGATTGGGGAATTTTTGAATTTGGGAATTTGAGGATTTGGGGATTTGAATATTTGGGAATTTGGGAATTTGGAAATTGGGGGTTGGGGGTTGGAGGATTGGGGAATTTAGAAATTTGGGGATTTGAGGATTTGGGGATTTGAGGATTTGGGGATTTGAGGATTTGGGGATTTGAGGATTTGGGGATTTGAGGATTTGGGGATTTGGTAATTTGGGAATTTGAGGATTTGGGGATTTGAATATTTGGGAATTTGGGAATTTGGAAATTGGGGGTTGGGGGTTGGAGGATTGGGGAATTTAGAAATTTGGGGATTTGGTAATTTGGGAATTTGAGGATTTGGGGATTTGAATATTTGGGAATTTGGGAATTTGGAAATTGAGGGTTGGGGGTTGGAGAATTGGGGAATTTAGAAATTTGGGGATTTGGTAATTTGGGAATTTGAGGATTTGAGGATTTAGCAATTTGGGAATTTGGAAATTAAGGGTTGAAGGTTTGGAAGACTAAGAAATTCAGGGATTTAGGGACTCGAAAATTTGTGGATTTGAGGATTTGGTAATTGAGAAAAGGCACTGAGAATTTGGGGAATATAGAAATTTGGAAATTTTTGAATTTATAAATATCTAATACAAGATATCCTACACCCCTCACACTATAGTGAACCAAATTTTATGGGATGCCAGCATTTCCTACACTGATGTTACACAAAATGGACCATCACCATAGATCTAAAATAGTCAATAGTAGTGAAAGTCGTGCACAAAATTCTGTCGCGTGAACGAAATTCGCTCTGTTTGCGCAGCAAAGCTTACCGGAAAAGAAAAAGTTCACAGTGAACTACTCACCTATGCAATGGACTCTGAATTGAAATTGCAACCTCTGCACTGATATGTCTGCGTTTCCTGCTCTATAATGAAGCAACTTTTTCTAACTACTTTCTAGCAATTCGATACCTTATAGGAATGCTTGGTTATTCTTAACAACTTATTAGGTCTACTCTTTATATTTATACACTAACAATTTTTCCAAGAGTAATATAACTTTCTTTCTTATTTTTTTGTTGTACTGGAAACCTGTCGTTCTTGATTTGGTATATTGCATTTTATCTTGCAAGTAGCTTCATTTTGTGTAAAAATTGCTCAGATGTTAAGGTAGGGAGTGACGTTAAAATAGTACAAATATTTTGTTCGTATCTCCAAAAATTCTTCTCCAAATGTTACTTTTATAACAAAGTTGTTTATAAAATTTCAGTTGAATCAAACGTGATAGATTTTCTAGAGTAAGGGGGTTGCACCCCGTACCAAAGATGCACCCCTCAGTAAAGATTAATATGTGACCCACCTATCGTTTGAATCGTTATGTATATCTCACCTTTCGTATCTAACGTTTGATCAATTTTTGTGTCAACAGAGGAATATTCGGATCACCCGAACGAGGTGGTGAAGAACGAAGAATTGACCTACAACGGGGCGAGTTCCAGCCGCGTGTACAACACGTACAGCCAGCTGATCGTGATGTTGACGGCCAGCTTCCTGATCAGCACGATCCTGCCACAGTTACTGCGGTGAAGCGACCACACTATCGACGAGAACGTATACCCCATACGTCGAACACCCCTTTTTCTGTGATTATCCTACGTTTAATTAATTTCTTGAGGCACGCGCGTTCCCCGCGCGGCCGCCCCTCGATCGTGGAAACAAAAATGCGCACGATTTATGGTCGGACTGCCTCGAGAGAAAGAGAACGAAAGAACAAAAAAAAAGGATGGTTTTAGGGAAAGAACGAAGAGTGGTTTGAAAAAAAAACACACACACACACACGAACGTCAAGAGAAGAGAGACACGCACGACACACGAGCAGCAACGCCATATTAACTATTCGAAGGAAGCACGAAGACGTAGGTAGTAAGATTACGAAGAAAGACGAAACGCTACTACTAGACACTATTATAGTATGCCCACTATTATCACTACTATAAATGGTAGTCGTATTGGTTGTCCTTCTTATCATTACGCTAATTCTAGGTATTTATTCGAAATACGAGCGAAGAGAAGTCGTGAACAGCGTGTTAACTATCCTCGAGCGTATACGTTGATAAATAAGATTCTCTCCACGGTGAATTACGAGGATTTTTTTGAGGGAACTTTCGTTGTATCTTCGGTGACGAACGGTACTCTGTGACGTTTAGCGCCGCCATTTTGTTGCGCGAATGGCAAGCGAGATGGCGGTGGAAATATCAGTCGTTCGAATCAGATTCGAGGTTATGAAGGGTTTCAAAGGTCGATTCCTCTGTGAGATTTTCTTCCACGTGAATTTTTGTGGAGAAAAATATTTATGTTTATGATGCTAAATTGGGATTATTAACATTTGCAACGTCTCAAATTTGGTATGTTTAAAATGAGGATGCTTCAATCACTTCAAATATGGGGCAGCTCTAATTTAAAGCCCTTCAGATGTGTTTAATGCCTAATGTTCTAATGTAAAAACGCCTCAGACTTGAAGGACCTCTAATTTGATGCGTTTCAGACTTTAAATGTATCTCTAATGAATTTCTTTTATTACTTTCCTAAGTCTCCAACACATCCAGAACCTCACGAAATTAATAATAAATTTTTCGTGGACCGTCTGAAGCACTCCGAATTCGTGAGTTTCACAGTTGTGTCACCGACAAGATTCGAATCGAAAACCAATCGAATCATAATCGAACGACAGCGTAACAGCGTAAAACCGTTCGCGTCGTAACGAGAATCGCGAGCAGGATAATTAACACGCGTGTAAATAAATTCCTAATGAATATGTACAAGTGGCTCTTGCCTGATCGCCGGGACAAGAGGGTTTAAGAGAGTGCCGTAATACTAGGTAAAAATCTTCTATATGCTAGAGGGGAGGAGCGCGATATAGGGTGAGTGCGATACAGGGTGTGGACGTGCGTGAGTGTGTTTAACGAGATGCGTGTGCAGCACCGAACACGAGGATTGTCCATGTCGGATTTAGTGAGTGTCACGAAAACTGTGCAACGTGCGACGACGAGCTTTCTGTTAAGTTCCAGACCGCGGTCCCCGTAACCGCGGACGATCACGCGAACGCGAAGTCTCGTCGACAGATAACCCTCGCTTCGATCGAGTTTCTGCCGGGATTTAAAGAGAAATTTAAGAGGAGAAAGCATGAAAATGCGTGAAAGAGAGAGACTGATCGCAGAGCGAGAGACGAGAAGCGAAATTTTTGTATCATAGTTGTACCATACCGAACTCTTTATCTATAGATCTGTATTATATTTATTATCCGCTATCATTACGCTACGAATAATCACACTCGATATTCTCTATATTTACTAGTAAAAAAAAAATATCAAATTTAATAGCGAATAAATTGCGTATTCGGCGGGGTAAGAAAAAAAATGAAACAAAATGACACGTGCTAAACGATGAATTCAAGAAAATCCCCCTGTCACCAATCGAATCCGTCGTTTCTTGTTTTCTTTTACAACTTTAGTTTTTGTTGTATTATGTTGCTCGAAAACGCGTCTGAGCGCACACGCGAACGTATTATTGCGATTTCCATTTAATTGGCCGTGCGATCGTCGGTTCCATTGTATGGTTCTTTGTACTACGGCGGAGTCTCGCTATATGGCCCCGGGACTGTAGGAGCGGGAGTATTGTTGTAAGGTTCACATAAATTGAACTTTGCTTTGATACAATGCCGTCGAAAATTTCTAAATTTGCAAAAGACTTAAATTCAAAATTTGGAGACTTGGAAATTAAACATTTCTCGGTTAAAAAATTTTTAAATTTGGAAATTTGGAATTTCTAAATTAAAAAAAAATTGTTAAACTCTGAAATTTCTACATTTCTTAATGAATCAAAATTTCTAAATTTGTGGATTATGTTTCTAAATTCTTAATGGGACTCTAACTTCCTGTACTTCTAAATTACTCAATTCTTATGTCCTTGTCTTTCTAAATGCCTACATTTGAAAATGACTAAAATTCTACATTCCAGTATTCCCACATTCCTACGTTCCTACATTCCTAAAGCTTTAAATTTGAAAATTTCCAAATTGCTATCTGAAGTTCCTAAATTAGACACCTCGGAAATTTTCCAATTTGAAAATTTCAAACTATTACGATTCTAAATTCCCATTTCTGAATTCCTAAATTCACATATTCTTCGATTTTTACATTTGACTTAAAAATTTAGTAAAAACTAAACTTGAAATTCCTAAAATACTTTCCAAAGCTTTAAATTAAAAAGTCATCTAATCTAAAAATTATCAAATTTCTAAACATAAAAGTTTGAAGACCTAAAAACTTATAAATGAAAAACTTCCAATTGCTAATGTTGACTATTTGAAATTTCCAACATTGCGCCGCAGTAATTAAATCCACCGTACATCGGCGATGCAAAAGGGGTAATATAGCGAGACACCGTCGTACCGTTCCTTTCATTTGTCCCCCTGTTTTTGATACTATATTTATTGTACACCGCCACGCAGACTTAGTTTCTATACGCGTACTGACGAACATATGCGCGACGCAGCTCGCATTTATTTGTAAAGCGTACAGGATTACATGTATACATGCACACTGGTCACGATCGTTACACGCGATCCCGTCTCTGATCTGTCGCGTACGTCGATAACGGCGGCCTCTTCGCAAAAGCGTGAAAGCTCCATTCACATTTCCGGATCGGTCGATTTCTCGCATCGCTAATCCGATCGATCCAACGAATCACGCGATCACGAATCCACTGCGAAATACTGCCATATTTACAGTTAACGTCACAAGTATCTCGGACGATGTCACACGACCTCCGAAATCGTTTCTTTCGACGCATCTCGATGAACAAACACAGAACTTGAAAACGTATTCGTGAGGATCGATGTGAAGGGAGCTTTCGAGTCGCGTGACGAGAAAAGACGCGAATAAAATGGCCGTTGGTCAGATAAATCGAAGTAACGAGCTAATTGTAAATATACGAGTATGCGAAGAGGATAAATCGCATAACCGGAGCAAGGGATGCGTAAAATAGAAATGGAAACCCCAATTCCGAATCGTAGATAATAAATGATGAATTGTATTCCGAAGGCTCGATCAACCCGACTCGTTTTCGTCATTGTTCATCGATGGTTTATCGTCCTTAATGTTACGCGACAACCAGTTGAAGAAAGAAGTCAATGACCACGATCAGCCCCGGGAGTGTTGATGAAAACGGCGGAAACTAAATGCGTGTATAATGTTATCCATTACAGTATTGTAAGCCTAAGTATTACATGCCTCCGATCCACGTCTGTTTGTCTGTCTGTCTGTTCGTCTGTCTACAGTTTGTACTTTTACCCATGTGTTAACCGCAATAGCCAGTTTGTAATCGTAAGGGCCGATCGATGACGAAAGCAGTCACGATACACTTTCTTTTCTTCACGATTCATACACCGATCTTCTATTATTCTTACGATGTCTCATTTAGTTTCTCTTCTAGTCGTTTTCGTTCACGCGTGGAATTGTTTGACCCTCGACCACCCGCAAATCGACACCCGATGACAATCACCCGCATATTTGTAAAGGAAAAAAAACGAGATTAGATCAGTTCATAGCGACCAAGAGATCCTTAGACATTGTTCATTGTCCTCGACAGTAGTTATCGCGATTATTGTACAAAATGTTCTTCACGCAACTTCGCTTTGCGGGTCAGAGAGGGTGTTTCACTTCGCAAAATGGACGCAATTGTACGGATGCGTTTACGTTTCTCGATAAACCGAACAGATTTGTAGTACCGTCGAATCGTGAATGTCGTCGGACGACTGCTCCAGCTCGGCGGATATCGATCGACTCGATAGCGAATTAATTCAGAGCCAGCAAATGCCCGTAATCGATAACATAAATGCAATAGCAATGCAGCAAAGTTACATAGATCCATGTGAATGGTACTTCATTCTTACGGACGATAGGTAAATACAGTATAACAGTAATATAGACTCGAACTATCGATAGAAAATAGACAAGGTCACTCACTGCAATTTATTTTTATTTTCTTTCCTTCTTCGTTTCTTTTTTTTTTCTTTTCAACCGATATACGTTCCAAAGCACCATATCCTTATCCGATCACCGTGAAACGCTGCTCCTCGACGAGTTATTTTTGTAACAGGGACAAGCCACGATATTTAAAAGTATATTGTGTAGATATAGTGAGTGTGGCCAGGGGGCGCAGGGAGAAAAATGCTCTTCTAGAGATAAAAATTCTGTAAAAATAGATTTAAAATCCACTTCGAGTAATAGGTTTATCGTAAAAATTTGCACGCCTCCCTTCGCCGATAGCCTGGCTACCCTCATGTTAGAGAAGGGTACAGATTTATAACAGTCAGATTTGCTAATGAACGAAATGATCAATTATCACATTCGAATCAATGAAAACGAGGAACAGGTTTCACGTTTTATATCCAAAGACATAACGAATCCCTTCAGCCGCCATTTTGATCGTTTTCGCTATTTCATTGTGTTATCCTCTCTCGTGTGCGTGTTTAGGAACAATGTCAAAGGTAGTTAATAGTCCTTGACGAACTCTACAGCACGTACTCTTGTTGCGTACGCGAAAAAAATAAGGACTTGTTCCTCTCTTCTCAAGACAGAGGGTAAAAGAAGATAAAAGTAAGGAGGGAAGGTGGCGGAGAAGAAGACGAAGAAGAAGAAAAGAGAAAAAGGGAAACAGAATCGATTAATTATATTTACCGCGTCGAATCAACACCGCCGCGGATTTATAAATGGGATCGAGATGATTTCGTAGGTACGTCGTTGTAAATAAAGAAAAGATTACGATCAATAACGATAACACGATGAAATTTATATTAAATACATAGCAAGTAACGAGGATAGGTTTCTAATAACGATTTATTATAAAATAAAAAAAAATGAATGTACGTTGATGTCTAAGATTTTTAACAAGATGGAAAAAAAACACAAAGTGGTTATTATTAAACTATGATTATTACTCATAATCGAGAACACAAGTACTAATTAAACGAGAGCGTTTCAATACAGAACCACACTTTTTAGCCAGGTCATGAATTCTCTCACGTTGCATATATTAATTTTGTAACAGGTACAATTACATGACACAATTGGTCTACGGTCACGGAAAACATACGTGTGGAACCGCGTTTATTAGGAAGTCTTTTCTTATTTTTTTTTGGTTTTAGCATAGTTTAATTCAATATATGACGTTGGAGAACAGGAGTATGCGAATTAATTAAAATGTTATCTCTACCTTGCAATTAAAAATTAATCTCAAGAACTACGTTAAATCCAAATCACACCAAAACTCGGTTAACTCAAAAACATAGTAAAGAGAAATAATATAAATTACCTTGTTCGAAAATAATTAAATCCTACTTTCTTTAAATCGATAATAAAAACATTCCAAAGATTCTACTAACATATTGAGAAAATGGTGATATTCACATATATGGTCTTGAAAGAAAGACTTTATACATACACATGTATCAATATTCTTGAATATTTTTACAAAGTACAAGTTTCTAAGCATTAAAGTCTCCTGAAGGTCTCCATAAACGCCCGGAACAACCTCCCCATTTATCTGGAAGTAACATTGGTAATATTTTAACGATTAACGATGAATAAACAATTCATTATAGCAATCTGAAGTACTTAATACTATAATTTGAAAAACAAGATCTAAAATTTGAATTCCACTTCAGTAATATTTCGCTAACATAATTATTTTTCTTTCTCATACAATTTCAATAATTCGTATATTTTAATTTATTTCTATAATTCCCAATTACAAGTCCCCACAGAAATTAAATAAACAAGTTAAGTTAAAAACGAAAGTAATAAACGTAACGTGGTCCACGTATGGCGTCCGTGAGCGGGACCCCTATAGATTGCGTGTGCTCACCAAGTATGCACGTTCAGTACAGTACAGTCGTTCATTACAAAGCATTAAAAATACAATACAAAGTAGCGTAGTGTTCATAATGGTAGTCCACTTGTAGCGAAATAGTATTTAAAACAGTCCAAGCAGACAAAAAACCGGAAAAAAGCACATAATCGACAAAAAAAAAATGAATGATAACAATTGCAGGTAACCGTAACACAGTAAACGTGAATCAATTCTTTCATGAAGTACATGCGACACACGCACACTCATCTCACACGCGAGCGCACGCTCGCTCACACGTACACACACACTCGCATACACGCATTGGCACATGATAATTATGGTACACGCGAGACCGTCGCGTCGCGACGCTATGAGCGGGAAAACGAATATGCGTTTAAATGTACACACATACATACACGTTCACACGTTACATAGAGGGCGACAAAATGGCGCGCGATTTCGACGGCCACGCAAACGGAAAACGCACGTGCGTGAATTCACTCGTAAAAAGGGAAAGACGGGAGAGAATCGACGCGACGCGACGCCTGGACGGTGGATTCGTCCGCGTCGCATTTATATAGCTATATTGTATTATGTATGTCGATATACGGTCACATATATCGATGGTAAACGAAAGTAAAATACAAACGAAAGAAAAGGAACTTGGGAAAATGTAAAATGCCGAACAGGGAGACCGGGCGTCCCGTATTTATATATGCGTACATTATTCACATACACTCACACATACGTTCACATACTCACATTTACATACTCATACTTACATACAGAGATACTTGTATGTACATACACATAGAAGAACACGTACGTACATGCACACATGCCTACACGTATATACTATACATACATGTAAGTTCACGTACGTACCACACATACCAACATACATACATGTAAACACCATACATACACATACGTACATATTCATACCATACATACAGACGTGCAGGCATACACAACATGCATATACCCATACATACCCATATGCACACACATACGTACAAGTATGTGAACACGAATGTGGACACATGTACACGTAAATGTACATACGACACATACACTCATACATACACTATCCTATACATTCACATATGTACACACGTGTCACATATGTACACATGTTACACATACGCATATAAACAAACATGCATGTACGTACTTACATAAAAACATACATACATCCACATAGACAAAGAACAAGCAAACGAGTACATACATACATACAAACATCCGAATATACACACATGTTCAAACATGACACACATGTACATATACACAAACAGTACGTCGACGCGGATGGACGTCGGCGTCGACGCGTTTCATTTTGAAAGTACCTTGCGCGAGTCGTCTCGAATCGTTTAGTACAAAAAAGAAAAGGAATATTCTCTCGGTAAACGAAATGCATGCGATCCAATGTTCCACGCCAGGTTCAGACCAGGGTATCGAGCACACTAGTTCGTGGATTCGATAAAAAATTGATTTCTTTTTGTTCCACTTTTTCGATATCATCAACAGCGGCCATTGCGTAGGCGGCACGAAACACGGAGGATCCGAGATGCCGAATGGTTAAATTTGAAGAAATCGCGTGTCACGGTTTTTTATAATACCTACGTTCAACATGGGCAGGCATTAATAAGTTCCTTGAATTAAATTGGTTGTAAAAAGTTGAAATAACGTTTAACGATTCGGGGCCTGTTCAATTGGAGAGATTCCAGCTGCGTCGCGAATCCTTCGTGTTCCTTGGATCTACTTACTTATTTGTACGTTTCGAATTTATCAGTGACCGCGTTCAAACGGAGTTTGTAACAAAAGGAACTGAACGAGTATCGGTATATTCTTGCTCTCATTTGTCGAGTTTTATGGATATTAAGTACTTGTATGAGAGTTATTTGAAAACGGTTGTTAACATGAAATGCAAGAGGAAGTTGGTAGGTCAACGTTGGCGTAGTTGGGAGAGTTTTGAGGAGGCCCCTGAAAGATATGCACTGGTAATACTTGTGTGGTGTGGAGAATGTAGGATGTAGGATAATCATGTTTGGAAAATTTTTAAGTTACAAGTTTTTAGGAATTAAATTATTAAATTTGTTTTATGTTCTAAAGTTCCAAATTTTTTAATATTTAAATTCGTAAATTTCTAGATCTGCAAGTCCATGATTCTTAAATTACCAAATCTCCAATTCCAGAATTATCAAATTCCCAAATCTCAAATTCCAGAATTATCAAATTCCCAGATCTCCAATTCCATAATTCTCAAATTCCCAGATCTCCAATTCCATAATTCTCAAATTCCCAAATCTCCAATTCCATAATTCTCAAATTCCCAGATCTCCAATTCCAGAATTCTCAAATTCCCAGATCTCCAATTCCAGAATTCTCAAATTCCCAGATCTCCAATTCCAGAATTCTCAAATTTCTAAATCTCCAATTCCATAATTCTCAAATTCCCAAATCTCCAATTCCAGAATTCTCAAATTCCTAAATCTCCAATTCCATAATTCTCAAATTCCAAAATTACTAAATTCCAAAATTCTCAAATCCCAAAATTACCAAATTCCAAAATTCTCAAATCCCAAAATTACCAAATCCCAACATTCCTAAATCCCAAAATTCCCAAATCCCAAAATTCCCAAATCCCAAAATTCCCAAATCCCAACATTCCCAAATCCCAAAATTCCCAAATCCCAACATTCCCAAATCCCAAAATTCCCAAATCCCAAAATTCCCAAATCCCAAAATTCCCAAATCCCAAAATTCCCAAATCCCAAAATTCCCAAATCCCAAAATTCCCAAATCCCAAAATTCCCAAATCCCAAAATTCTCAAATTTCCCATCCACCAATCTCCAAATCCCCAAATTTAAAAATTTCCAAACCATTTTATTCTCACACCTTACACTTAACATCGACGCAATCATTAAAACCAGGGACCCCAAACCCCAACTTACGCCAACGTATACCAAAATACCCTTTCTTTCTTTGGACGTTCAAATTTTTAATCTCGTATTCCTTTAAGTATAAAGTACATCAACTATAAATATTCCATGTGTTCATGCAGGAAAATATCATATTGTAACGCACAAAACTTAAACGAAGAATATTCTTCGAACGAGTTCCTCTTGCGTCGCGTGAAATACAAACGAAATAATTATAAACGAAAACTGCCATTTTTAATTATTAACATTGATATACTCGTGAAGATTGATAATTATCGTAGCGGTAATATAACTTATTCGTTGTTCTACCCTGAATGTGAAATGGAAATGGGAAAATTGGTGTGAAAGAATGTGAGAATTCGCTGCGATGGCGGATGTTCGGTTCGATCGCATTCTCGAATTTCGTGAGTCCGATACTGATCGCTCCAGTTTGTTCCACCATCGCTAATGAAAAAGCAGCGTTTGTCAAAAACAAGTGCTACATTCGTTGGTTCATCTTGTAAAACACATAATATTCGTCAAAATTTAATAATTTAAATCGACAAAACTCTTTTTTTTTAACTCGTATTAAAATACATTAAAAACAAGTAAAATAGCTTTCAGTACCATTATTTTATTTAACAATTTAGCTTATAATTGATAATTTTAATGATTGTTGATTTTCAAGTAAATTATTTGATAATTTTATTAAATTATCAAGTACAAATAATTTTACAATGTTTAAAAAATGAATAAAATATGGAAGAATATTGGTACACATTAAAGCTCGCTGATCGATTAAATATTTTTATTAAATAATTTATATTAAAATTTGTTGTAAATATTGTTCACACAGAATTTGATCGAAAAATTTGAATATTGATGACGTAAAAATGCTGTACACTTCTTTGATGTTGATTTTAAATTTCAAAGTGGATTTCATGTTCATCCAATTACAAACCAAACTTTTTTTATAATATATGAACGTAGCTCAGAAGCTAAAAAATTTAAAAGCGTTTGTAAAGTGGATTATTCGTTTTTAAAAGCTCGCAAAGTTAAACTCCATCATTTATTTCGCTACGGCCGGATACAAAAGGATTCAAACAACTGAAATGTTAAAATAATAGAAGTTCGTTGATTTTTCATTCTGGTTATATCTTTTGGACGAATAATAGCAAGTTAAGATAAATGGATTCAAATGTTAAATTTTTTTGGGGAGGGTCAGAATAGGCTTTGGTAAAATAATTGAAATTTTATTGTGTTTACTAAATATTTTGATTACCAAACATATCAGTATTTGTAGAATTAAAAATTGATAAATATTGTATGCTTTACAAGGTTGGAAATAATGGATTCCTTTGGATGAAAGAAAGTGTGAGGAACTTTTCAAGTTTTTAGAGGTCTAAAGTTAAGAAATTTTATAATTTTGTAGGCTCGAAATAAGATTCCAAGAACTCAAAATACCAAAGTCTCGAGAACCAAAGAATCAGGATCTCAAAAGCTCAATTTTCTAAGATCCCAATTTCCCAAGGTCCCAATTTCTCAAAGTCCCAATTTCCCAAGGTCCCAATTTCTCAAAGTCCCAATCTCTCGAAGTCCCAATCTCCCAAAGTCCCAACCTTCCAAAGTCCCAACCTTCCAAAGTCCCAACCTTCCAAAGTCCCAACCTTCCAAAGTCCCAATCTCTCGAAATCCCAATCTCCCAAAGTCCCAATCTCTCGAAATCCCAATCTCTCGAAGTCCCAATCTCCCAAAGTCCCAATCTCTCGAAATCCCAATCTCCCAAAGTCCCAATCTCTCGAAATCCCAATCTCCAAAAGTTCCAATCTTCCAAAGTCCCAAACTCTCGAAGTCCCAATCTCCCAAAGTCCCAATCTCCCAAAGTCCCAATCTCCCAAAGTCCCAACCTTCCAAAGTCCCAATCTCTCGAAATCCCAATCTCCCAAAGTCCCAATCTCTCGAAATCCCAATCTCTCGAAGTCCCAATTTCCCAAAGTTCCAAAATTCTAAAATTCCAACCTCCCAAACTCCTAATCTCCCAAAGTCCCAATCTTTCGAAATCCCAACACCCCAAAATTCCAAATTCCCAAACTCCCAAAATTGCAACGTCCCGCCAAAAACTACCCCCTCCCCTCAGTTCCCCCTTTAATTCTCCGAAAATTCTCCGTATTTTCCCTCAAAATAAAAATCGTATTCCTCTCACACTTACTATTATCAAAAAGGAATCGTACGTAGCACCCGTTAGTACAATCGTACAGAATAATAACAGAAACCGCGGCGGCGTGTAATATACAGAAATCTCACAGTTCGCGATGCCGAGAAAGAAGATGATTACGTTTCGAGCCGCGTAGCCCGGTGTTCGTCCACGGGGCACGCGACCATGCCACTTGTTTCAATCGATTCGATCCGATTTAATTAAGCCTCCGTTCAGCTCGCCTAAGGCTTTTAGCCGTGTATGCTTCACACAGACAACGAATCTCTCGACTTGCCAAACGACTCGCGGCTTACGTTATTGTTTGCGACCCCTCGACGCGATTGTTTAACCGCTAAACTATCGTCAAGTAGGGCAGGACTTACAAAACGAAAAGGAAAAGAAAGAAAAATATATATGCAAAAATAAATCCACGAAAGATACCGAATGCGCTTGAACGAATCGTTTCTCGTTTGATTTTTTCAAGGGTTGTTAACATGTTCTTTAGGGTTACATTCGAATCGAAATCATTGAACATACAGAGCGACGATATATATTTTGCGGTGCAAAATTTTTTGCGAATTCTGCAATGTTTAAAGAAAATGAAAACGTAAGTTCCTCTGTAAGACGTTATTCGAGGTAAATGCAATTCGGAGCCTAAATGTTTGTACGATTGCTGGTCATGTTATATAGGGAAGAAAAAAGTATTATGTGTGCTTGTAAGTGTGCTGTATGATGATTTTCGACGTTGCGATATTTGTTTGCGATCACGTTGATAAGTCTTGTCTTACACACGTTTTAGACGCGTTGTGCTTGGACCCGCAATGGAAACACCGTGTGTTTCTTCCTTAAACGGCACTTCTTGGAGATACAACGACAAGCAGGTCTAGTTTCCGAACTTTTAGAATTAAGTTTCGAACGTTAGCTAAACGGTGCCATTTTTGTGCCATCGCTTTCCTTCCTTGCAAACGGCTTAATTAGGATGTTGTTTATCATTAAAACCTCATTTCGAGCAACGATTTGAAAGGGAATTAACGGAGAACAAAATACGAATTGGATTAATTGAACAAAGCGATGCTCGATTTGAAAATCGCGCATTAACCGCTTCAAGGATGACTTTTTTAAAAGTTCTAATTTTTTTCTGACTAAATCAATAGTGATGTAAGAAATTACAGAAATATTAAACAATATGTTCATGTACGTGGCCATGAACTCAAAAGAATTATGTGTGTCCTTGAAAAGGTTGAGAATCGTGATGGTCGATAAAAGAAGGCGAGAAAACGATGTAAAATTTATCGAAATATAATATACAGAGTAATCGTGAAAATAGAGTCAAAGAAATTAATCGGGTGAAGAGCACTGTTGCTTCAATTATATAAAAGTCACACTCCTCACGGTCCTAAGGTCCGAGAATATAAAAGAAAGTAATACGAGACGAAGCACGTGAAAGACGTATGAGAGAAAGACGTATTGAAAGACCTAGTTTGTCGCACTCGTTTAAAAAAATCTTACTCACAAGAATGCACACAAGAAGTAGCGTACAATCGGTGTACACTCGTTTGTTGACGCGAATAAATATGCGAATTACAGAGTCGATTTGATTTGTATATGTACACGGTGAGCCCGAGGTTCGTGCGAGGACAGGCGCGTTTACGAAGAAACGAGAAGACGATCTGTGGATCTGATTTGCTTACTTTGTTGCCGGCGGCATTAATTAATCGATGATCAAGCCGCTTTTCATTTCTCGTAAACGCTAATGTCCTTTGCGGCGATTATTGTTATTATACGAACGAACTCAAGACGGCATGGTATACAAGACTAAGAACAAGACCTAAAATGGGGACATAATATTTTATAACTCAACTTTTGTACAGAATAAATAAATACTTGTACTGTGGACCAATATTTCTTTTATTTCATTGACACACCGACGTTAATGGACTTCGTGGCAAGCATCATAGATGCATCTCACCCCCTGAGATATCAGATTTATTTTATTTTGTACTCTATCGAGGAAAAGAATTCCTAATTAACTCAATTCTTTGCAATGGCTCATATATAAAAAACAACGGAATTATAAAATACTAAATAACGCCGTTTTTAATGCATAAAAAGATTCATCCATGACAAACATGTATGTACATTATAACAATCTTCTCGATTATCAGTTTTTCGTTTGAATTAATGGTATTATAACAATACTATTTTTCGCCTCCGGTATACGCCACCATCTTCCAAGACTATGTTCTTGACCAACCCCAGCAATAAGCTGTGTTCCGTCTGGAGTGAAACATAGCGCATTTATGAAACCTACTAGATGAATTTCAAATAATGGATTTAGTGATCTGAACGAGTCACCACACTGCCATAATCTAATAACGCCATTTCGAGATCCTACAATTGATATAAGAATTATTAAGTATATACAGGTAAGTATGTATAAGTATATAAATTATTAAAAGAAAGGTATATTCAATACCTGATGCGACTAAGTCTGTGTTGAGTAAAGTAGCGATACTAGAAATCCACATTGGTTGATTATTAGTTTCATCTCTACCGTGTGCGTCCGGTACCGAGCACAAAGGCTTTTTCTTTAAACAACCCCAAACACATAGCTGTCCATCATCCCCACAACTGAAAAAGTTTTCTTCGTTTATGAGTTTCACGCAGTCTATAGTACCACCGTGTCCGTTAAATATAAGTTGCGATTCTTCTACAATCTTCCAAATTCGAACTGTTCCGTCAAAACCGCCACTGGTAATAGCCCTTTCTCTGACAAGTGCGTCAATCGACGTTATACCACTCTGATGTCCAAATCTGATAGGATGAAAACAGAACATTATAACAATGAATAGTTTTACAATATAAAACAAAAATTGGTACTTACAAAGATTCAACATATGCCATGTCATCTAAACTCCATACTTTTACGCTTCTGTCCTCGGAAGCAGAGTATAATGTATGTGTACTTTTGCGAAAAACTAAACCAGTCACAATATCTCTATGACCTTGTAAATTCTTTATGTGATCTAATGTATCTCCAGAAAATACCTTAATTTCTTTACAACCGCTATCTCCTACTGCCTTCAATCATAAAAATTCATGTTTCAATGTAGTAATATGTATAAGTATATCATAAATAAAAATGGCTTTACAGTCTCACCAAAAATTTACCATCAGTGCTAATGGCCATGCACCGTACAGATTTCATTCCTTCTTGTGTTTTCATTTTTCTTTTAACAACCTTTAACTTTGTTCTTTCTTTCAGACACCCTATGAAATAAATTAGATGTAAAACCTGGATTAAAAATAAATCACTTATTAGATATAAAATGGTAGATACATTTAACCAAACTGCCATCCTTTGAGCCAGAATATAAGAAATTCCCATTACTTGAAAGGCATATACAAGTAATAGAACTTTTATGTTCTTTACACCTTAGAACAATTGGTTCACCATGATTAATATATTTTGAAGCTACTGTTTTACGTAACCTCCCCTTTTCCTCTAAATACTCTTCACGTAATCGTTTTGTTACAGCTCCCTCTTCAAATTCTGCTCTATCTCGTTCTGTATTTCAATAAAAATAATATTAAAATCTGATGAATGAATAACAAATACTTTGAGTTTACCTTCTTCTTCTATTTGTTCTAGATACTGTTTTGCATATCTTATACGTTTCTCCTGGGCAGTTTCCTCTTCTTCCTCGCTTTCATATACTTCATGTCTGTAAAAATATAAAAAGAAATAAGGTTCAAACTTAATATTTAGATTTATTGTTAATAATGTATGGTTACCTGTGATTTTCTTCTGCAAGTTCTTCATCTGTGCTGGCGATGCTTTCATTGTCATCAGCTACAGGTTTCTTCACATTTTTCTTCCCTTTTGAAGATCCAGCGTGACCATTAAACTAATATATTATTATAAACATTTGTATATATATACATCATTTATCTCAAAAAACAGGTACATAAAGAAACTATTTCTTTAATTAAATAAACACAAAATAACACCAAATACCTTTCTCTTAGCCCCACTGCCACCTTGCTTATTTCGAATGAAAAATGACATGGTATTTATTTTATAAATAGTGTCTAAACATTTAACCTAAAATCACACGAGCACATGGCATGTACATTCAAGTCAGTGACTACACTGTTCAAGTGAACATCTAATTTCCCTAGAAAAGTCAGATTTGCTCTATACTGTACATATAAAAAATTCAACTTGTACTGTATCGTTCCTAAACTCACACTATTTTCTACAAGTGTAGTTTTTTCTAGATCCCTAGATCCTTACATTCTCAAATAAATCATGTCTCTTGACAGCAGAGGTGTGTAAAAAATATAAAATGTAATGAATTATCGATACTATATACCTGCCTGAATAAATAACAACAAATACTAAACTATTTATATATGTGGATATTTTTGATACAGTTTTTAGAACATGTTTCATTTATAGTTTATTTGAATGCGTTACATTTACGAACATAAAATAGTTGACAAATTACTGAAAATATAGATCACAGATGTCTGTCAAGTTTCGGAACACCTCGATTGCTATTACAAATACAACATAAACGCGTTTTTTGCAAAGTTTCATTCTGTTTTTTATTTACACGCAACTTACGTGGTTTGAGGTGATCATAGTTTTGTGACAATGCCAAGTAAAAAGAAAAAATATAATGCACGTTTTCCAGCGGTGAGCATCAAAATATTATGTGTACCTTAAAAAGATCTTTCATAAAAATATTGATATTTTATGTAAACGATGACTATTATTTTAATAAAATCAACATTGTGATTCATGTGCAGTTATTTTTAAATTGAAAGAAAGAATAAAATTATTATGAGAATAAGTATAAGTAAAAAGTTTAAATATGTGTGTCTAACCTATCTCTTGTACATTAGGGTCGAATTAAAAAAATTATGCAAACTGACGAGGAAGTTGGGAAAGTTGCACAAGCAGTACCAATTATAATTTATATCCTTTTAGACTATCAATAACAATAATCATTTTAATTAATATATTAATATACTTTAGCACCTTAGTGCTTAAGCGATTAACAATATTCCAATTTTAACAATAGCAATTCCTTAATTATTTGTATACCTAGAACATTAGAACTGTTTGTACATTCACTGCTTACAAAAACAATGGAGATTACAAGTGCCAAAAATGCGAAGACTTTAAGTCCATCACATATGTGAGTATAACTTTTTAAAACAATTTATTTTCATAAGATTTATGTAAAAACTTGTTAATAATAATAAATTCATTTTTAGGAAACAGTGTATTCTGTCAGAAAGCCGATTTGATTTTTTAAAGGATTTAGTGAAATCATTACCAGATGTATCAGGACCTGACGAAGAAGTGCCTACACCACCGTTGACACCTGCCCCAGTGAATACAAATGTATCAAATACATCTGTTTGTGCACCTGTGTTAAGACATACTGAAACAGGGTAAGTAAGTTCATATATTTTTCTTGCTTTCAAACTATAAATATACATTGATATTTTTATAGAGCTCAAAAACAACAAATGGGATTAAGTACCGAAGTAAATTTAGATCATAAAAATTCAAAAGATAATGGAGGAGCAGCAATACACAATTTGAGTGGTGTTAATGAAACAATTAAAGACACATCTGTCTCACAAGTTCCAGAATTTCAAATATCTGTGCCTGCATCATTTCAAATTAGTCAACCTAATTTTTATACAGAAGTTAATCCTATCAATTTAAGTACAAACACATCTGTTGTAAATGCAAATAATCAGATAACATCAAATTTTGCTCATACAGCTACGCTTGACGAAGATTATGATACATAGTCATTTTTCAATGCTAGGAGTATAAATTCATACATTATCAAATTCAAAACAGTTACAGAAGTATTTAATGGAACGTCACAAATTTTGATTTAAACTGTTCATTGTCGATAATTTAGAACACGTAATTTGCATTATTTGAGCAGTTTTGTTGCTTACATATGCTTTAGCAATCATAAAGTTTTGTATTTTTATATTTGTTTCATCAAATTGCATGAATGTTTTGTTCAAACTAGTTAAATTGATGTATTTGAAATTCAAGTACTGTCATACTTGATTAATATGAAGCACTTATATTTTTAGTACATTACTGTAAAGTATATACGTGTATAGTAAGTGTGAACATTTGAATTCACACAACTCTTGGATGCTATGAAACAAACCTACATTGCTATTATTTTGGACACAGTTTCTTTTCACTGTTTATATACATATTTATATAAGTCCATTGTACATTTGTGTAGGTACAAATACTTATTGTTAAGAATGTAGTTAGATTTATATTTAGTAACTGTCAAATTTTTTTAATGTACCTCAATTAGTTTATATATATTTTAGAATTGTTATCATTTGCAATACCATGTATACATAATAAGCTTTGTAACTAAGAATTTTTTTATTACACATGTATGTAAAATATCCGGTTTTTATATGGACAAACTTAATATGTAACAAGATATTTTATATGTTAACAACATTTAACAGATTTACTTTAAAAAATTGATGTTGTCAAGTGTTTCTCATTAGATGATACGTGTCATGTACTATTTGTTCTTGTACTTGATAGAATGTATATTTTATACTTTGTATATCAGTTTGGGGATACATGTAGAATTATTACACACAAGTGATCAGAATATTTTGACGAAAACTGTTAAATGTTTTGAAATTCAGTATGTAAAAGATACAATCGAGTAAAAAGAGTCTATTAAAATTTATAGAAATTTAAATTTTAATACTATTTTATTTATACATTTGTCATGATTTTACAATACGCTTATTTATTTTAAAAAATCATGAGCAGCACTTGGGTGAAGAATACTTGTTAGAAATTAATATGTAAAATGTATATTTAGGATATTATCTGATTTCATACATGATTTGTAATTATGAAATATGATTTATGTCAGTAGATGTGATACTCAAACATAGTAAAAAAGCCATTTAATTAATAAATATACATTTTGAGATAAATGATCTATCTGGATGTTAATTAGAAGCAATTAGATTGTATACATCTTATCATACTGTACATAGTTAAGGTTATAAAAATCTTATTAAGAGAAGGTTTTTAATTATTCTTATAAAGGATAAAGTCAAGACTAAATTTGTTTGAAACAATTCGAATTAATTATTATTTATTTATTTATTATTATAATGACAAAAATAAAAAAAAGTAACATATTTATTTCAAGTAAAAGTTACAAGATCAATTAAGAACTTTCTCATTTAAAACTGGTATGTACATTTATATTATATCATTGTAAATAAATACGCGTAGAATTATTCTAGTAAATTCA